>NC_073625.1:96163739-96788739 GCF_029407905.1 Bubalus kerabau | reverse complement strand
CTGATATCAGTGACTTTGAGATTAACCTTCTTTTCCTATTTATTGTTTTTGTTTTTGAATCATTCTTTTATGATTGTCTTCACATAGCTATTCAGAAGTAGGTATCATATAATAAAAGCTGGGTATCATCATTTTGTGCTTTTGTATGTGTAGACAGAATTACCCTAAATATGAAGACTTGCAATTTGCTTTGAATTTGCCTCTGCCATTAAATTGCATATCATCTTTGAGATTCAAGTGGTCATAAAATGAGAATCCCACCTAAAATCCCTGAAAAATTATATAGCAAGTGAGGTTTAATTGATCAAAAATGAGGCTTGCTTATATTCCAACACAGTTTTTCTTTCTTTTTTTTTTTAGTCTGCAGTAAGATTTATTCTGTTTGAAACATACTTTCAACAAATGTTAGAGTATAATATTGGTTTTCCTGTTTCTCATGTTGTAAGAATTTTGCTTTTCTGATTTATGACTCTGGTTGGTACTTGCCTGCAAGGATCGGGTAACTGACTTATGTAAGAAAACAAGATTACATGGGATTAACTTTTAATTTATAAAAGAACCCATTAACAGAGGGCAAATTAACTCTTATCGACAATACTTACAGAATACATTTTACTTTATTACAACTTTATAAACATAATTCTACCTAGATGTATAGAATAGAAAATTAGATAAGTAACTGCAGAAAGTACGCTTTTGGTTGTTTTCAGTTTACAGTAGTTTCATGATTATTCCCTTGGTATATGTATGTTGTCAGTTAATGTTTTTCCAATGACTTTAAGATACATTTTAGGAAAAGGTTGTGTTATCTGATACTGATTATTTTATAATGGAACTTCTCCTTTCTTTAAAAGTTTCTGATAATTTTACATGTACTTACTGAACATGATACCAAGACGTTCTAATACTAGGCACTCTGGTTCTTCCCCTTGGGAAGGAAGAAAACTAAGTTGTTTTTTTTTTTCATACATTAAACCTAACTGTTTATTTTAGAAAGAGTGTATTTTTTTGTGGGGAGCCTGGATGACTTTCAATCAGAATGTTAAATACTAGAAAGCCTCAGAATTATCTATCAAAAGTATGATGGCAATTTAGTGTTGGTTAAACACTTACCCAAACAGCTGCTTAGTATGTATACATATTTTCTTATAAGCTGTTTCACTTTAAAATAGCCAAGTAATCTTAACACTCTAAGGTGCATATATCTTCTTTATGCTCCAGGGGATGGGAGAGGAAAAGAATCTTTTAAGTAGAGCTACTGTGAAAAGTATTAGGTAACAAAACAAAACAGTGCCAGTGGACCAAAGTATACCTGGTGTCTTTGAAAACCCAGGCTTACAGAAGTAGCTAAAGAACTCTTGTTAGCCCCTGTGTTTTTCTAAGATTCTTTACCTCTCATTTCATTAAGCTTATACTGTAATCATGTATGTGTTTTAAAATACAAAAAAATTGGTTTTGTGTACAGAAAGTGGATGTATTAACTTTTACTGATCTTTTATTTTTGTATAACTTTAAAAATTGAGTAATATTTTCCTCTTATAGTTGTGTACTCTATATTTAAAATGTAAGTTTTATGGTTACTATTCCTGCACGGACATACATTCTGCTCTACTTGTGATATAGATGGTAAAGTGGTTGTGAATTCTTCTAGCTTTAAACTGTTGGGGGTGGAGTATTTAGCAGAATGGGATCTGAAAGTGGGCAAAGGACACCCTCAGGATTGGGGTTTGTTCTAGAGATCTAGCATCAGGTTTGAAGAAGGTGTCAGTTGGGGCAAGGAGATGGAGTTGAGACTTGTCTAGGACATGAAAGAAGAAAGCTGGAGGATTCTGGTCTCCCCGTCTTCCTTTCTTCCCTCATCCTGATATTTTGCCAGAACTTGAACAGTGCTGTGAGTCCCTGGGAAGATCTTGCAATGGCTGTGTTCCTCCGTCTGCCTGTTACCTTATCCGTCTCCCCTCCAGGTAGTTCAGAGATGCTGGGATTGTCAAGTGCTCAAGTCCCAGATTGGAAATATGGGGCTTTTACATTCTTCTTTGCTCTCCCTGGGGCTGCTGCTCCTTCCTCCTTCCATTTCCCATTCTCTTCTGTAAGAGAAGACTGGATTGTTGAGAAGTGGGGCAATAAATGGGATGGGTAAGGTGGCAGGATAAGGAGTGAGTGATTTGGGGCTATATGTAGTGCCTATGGAATGTACAGCATTGTGGAATAGGGAGAAAAAGAGGTGAAGGAAGTCATCTTCGCAGTTAGGATTAAGAGAGAATCCTGGCAGACCAGCCAAGGTTCTGCTGCCAGGGTAGGTTGTAAATCAGTAAATGAGTGTTCCTGAACACGGTGACCTTTGAGAGAATGGAGGGACTAGTCTTCTTAAGATACTTCATTAGTTTTTGTAGTCATTTAAGCATCTCCAAATAGGGGCTTCTCGAGTGGCCCAGTGGTGAAGAATCTGCTTCCCAATGCAGGAGCCACAGGTTCGATCCCTGATCTGGGAAGGTCACACATGCCATGGAGCAACTAAGTTCATGCACCGCAACTGTTGAGCCTGCGCTTCACAGCAAGAGAAGCGTCACAATAAGCAGCCTGTGCACTGCAGCTGGAGAGTAGCCCCCGCTCGCCGCAGCTAGAGGAAAGCCCACACAGCAGTGAAGACCCAGCACAGCTAAAAATCAATAATTTTAAAAAGAGAATCTCCAAATAATGTTGTGTTTGGTGTGTGAAAAAAGATTTCCTATAATCTAACAATAAATTGCAAAAATAATCACTCTTCAAAGCACTTTACTTAGCCCACTTTATTTAGCCATTCTTGGGCAACATACTTTAAACACACACACACAAAATACAAAACTACCACATGTTTCTGACTGTGGGTTTCATTCTCAAATAAAATAGTGCACAGACTTCCTATTAAGTATATATATTTGCAGTTAGAAGCTAGCCCTTGGAATTATTACCAAGAAATGGTTGCTATATAGCACAGCATTTGGCTCAAAACTCCACTTGTATTTGGTCTGTGCATGGGCTGTCTATAAAGTTCAGCATTGTTTTTTTTTTTTTTTTTTAAAAAAAACAAAACAGCTTTCATTAATTTGTGTGGATTCTAATTGAAGTGACCCAAATATTTTATATTCTTTTCATCCTTGTCCTTTATAGATGAGGAAGCAAAACAAAACAAAACTCAGTGACTCCTGATAGTTATTATTCAGTTTTTTTAAAAACACATGCTAATACTCTTCCAAGTATTGTTTATGTAATTTTTAGTCATCCCTTAAGAAGAAAATTAAAAACATTTTTTTTTTCAAGTACATAGACAGAACCTCTCATAAGACTGTTCTCCAGAGCTCATTTTTCCCCAATTAGGTATTTTAGTGTGATGGGGAAATACCCTAAAGATTTTTCTTGTTATTTCGGCAAAGGTTAAACTCTTCATTATTAAATCATTCTTAAATCATTCTTTCCCTTGTTATCCTCCTCTCAAGGGATATAATCCTAAAAGAATCCCGCCTTGTAAATTTGAACCTTGCTTAACAATAACAAGGAACAAGTCTCAAAATAAACAGAAGCAGGAGCCTTCCACCAGTAATCGAGTCTAGGATAACTATTTTGACAACTTTCACTTGGCAACACAGAATACTTTTTTTTTTTTCTTTTATGTAGAAGATTTGAGTTAATAATTTGGTACATTAGATAGAGTATGCTGCCAATTCCTTGGGATAAATGTAGCTTTAGCCTTAAAGATACAGAAGAGATAATTCATTCAACACCCTCAAGCAAAGTTGTTTATTACTGGCTGCCTTTTTTCCCTTGCCATTGCCATGATTTGGAGGGACAACTAATCCCATTAGAGAGAGTGATAACAAACCCTGTGTGTGTGTGTGTGTATTTCTGTGAAGGATTTCTGTAGAATTCACCTCTAAACTGAACCTTTTCTGATTTTCTAATTGTACAAGGATGAACCAAATGTTAGAACTGTAGTGTGTTACCATGGGAGTCAAGGCTTTTTAGACAAGTCAGTTCAGAGCAGCTATCCTGGTTGCTCTGCTCTGATGCTGCTTTAGTGCTGGTCTCCCTTTGGGAAGCAAGACAGGCATGTTCCTTGTTCTTATGAGCTTAGGGTCAGTGTGTGGACTTTGCCAAATCACTCACATTCCTTGATAGTCTTTTGTTCTACAAAATGTGATGTCTAAATGTTAGAGTAGTGAATAAAACAGACACACAGGGAGATGAGGCATAAGATGAGAAGTAGTGATTTCGGTCTGAGAGGGCTATGTTGAGGAAAAGATGTTTGAAGAGGAAGGAGTCACATACATATTTGAAGAATTCAGGTAGAGGGATCAGCAGATTCAAAGGCTCTGAGGTGAGAGAGTATTATTATGTTCAAGCCAGCAGCAAAGTGATCCGCAGGTCTAGAGGAAAGGCAGAATGTGAGAGAGTCACAGCAGATGGGGATACAGGGGAACTGGGTCTCAACCTCGTAAGGTCCTTCTAGGCCATTTATAAGAACTTTGGCTTTTAGTCAAAGTTAGAGAGTTTTGAACCAAAGAGTGATGTGGTTTATGTTTCAAAATGATTGCAACTGCTGTATTGGGAATAGAATATGTGGAAAAGAGATTATGTGGTTTTCCTTTTCGCTTTCAATATTTTTTTCCTAAAATCTGTTTTCTGCATAATTATATTTCTCCAAAATGAAAGTAAGTAGTTTTATGTTTGCTTTTGGATAATATGTTGACCTAAACCATGTAAACTCATATTCACTTTAAAAATATCCAGAAGAATTTTAGTATGTGTATTAAATAATGGCTTGGTGTGTAAATGATAGTTGATATTCTCTAGGTAACCTTTTAATTTACTTATACTTTTAGCCTTGGGGTTCTATTTTACGGAATTGGAATTTCTTAGCTGTAACACATCCGGGTTACATGGCATTTCTCACATATGATGAAGTAAAAGCACGGCTACAGAAATACAGCACCAAACCCGGAAGGTAAGACTTTTTGGCAGTAATATTATGTAATGTATGTAAAGATGGAAAGTCCTCGGTGGTTCATTCCTAAGTAAATCAGTTATACACATGGGGTTGAGGGGAGGGAAATGCTAATAGACCAAAACAGTGCTTCCTAATTCAGTTACTCAAATTGGTATGTTATGCTTGTTCTGAAACTTAATCTTCATAAAATGAAAGAGGATATGGTAATATGTAATTTGATGAATTTAGAGAATAAGTCTCAGAGTTTAAAATTGGAATAAGATATTAGCATATTAACTCTTTTCATGACATGTGTTTGTGTATAAAATTGTTTATTTGAGTACTTAAATACTGTGCTAATGACAAATCAGTTTCATGTTCATTATTTTAGGGTATTTTTCAAGACATTCAGTTTGGTTCTATGATAATCACGTAATTACATATAAATACATATTAATGCATATAAGTACATTTAAGTGTACAGATACATGATGAATGTGTAGCAAGTTCATAAACATATAAAACTGTTGCTAGCACTCCCAAGCAGTGTCATGTCCTTGAGAACTTCTTCCATAATCCCTCATGCTGGTGTTGAAATCGAATGAAACTCACAGAGCTTAGCTGTGTGATCAGCCTCTCTGGCTTTGTCTAAGAGAGCAGACCTTATTAATGGCATATCTGGGATCAGAAAATCTCTCTCCCCTGGTGCAGACATTTTCCCCATGGCCAGTCTAGAAATGGACCAGGCACATAGTAGGCATTTGTGCTGTGGCATGCAGTCTACTGGATATGATGGTCATGACAGTGAGACTGCCCTTCCTTACTTAAAGCATTTAGTAGGAGACACCATCCCACTGTTCATGAGAGCACTGATGTTCATATAGGGGTCATTTCATTTTAGAAGTTGAGTATTTTTCAAGTCTACCTTTTTCTTCTGATACCGTTTTTATTTGATTTTTAGTGCAAATGTCATTTGTCCTTTAAGAAAGTCTTTTCAAACAGTCAGTTATGGATGATTTCTTCCCTCTTTGCCATAATGGAAAAATTTCCACCTCTTATATTTCTAAGAATTTTATTGTATATTAGAAGGCGGTTGTAGGTACAGAAAACAGTGTGGCTCCTGTGGAGTCACCGGTTTAGACAGAACTGGTTCTCAATGTGACTACAAGAGCAGGTCAGTCATTGTGCACGTTGACAGTGGCTTAGGTGAGTCATTTTGTTTCATTCAGGGATCTCTCATAACCAATTTTTTCCATAACTTTTGCTCTCTTGATTGACATCAAAGTATCCTCTTGTTCCTGGAGTATGATTTGAAAGATATAATACCATTGAAATCATTCTATCATACAGATTTAACACAGAAGTTATTTGGGAAATTATCTCCAGTTCTAAAAAAAATAATAAAGTGAGTCCTTTTTGTGTTCTCTTGTTCAAGATCATGGAGATAATTAATGACCGTGTTGGAAGTATTAATAAAAGCCAGAACTCATCACTATTCGAATAGTGCTTTTAAGATAGTGCTCTCTGAAAGGATGTCTTCTTTTCCTTCCCTTCTTGCCTTGTATCAGTTATTTCTTCTAAGTTTTCCTTAATGATGAAATGATCAGTCTGTGGTAAACTGTTGTATGTATGTGTGATAGGGTATTTAAAATGTGTTTAGGAAAATTCAGTGAACAGCCAAATGATTTTAATAAATATTTGCTGGAGTGGTCCTTTCTCTCGGAAAATAGTTCATTTCTTTAGTTTCATGGTAAAGAAAATAGTTGGCTATATTTCAAGGACATTTGAGTTCTTAAGGTTGTACTTTATTTGGATCCAACTGACAGTCATGTCTATGTGGAATTATTTTGGATGATTATGATTAAGGATGCTAAGTGAGAGGTTGATATTTATTTTTCAGCTTTCTAGGAGAATGTTTTTAGACTTCTTGAAAAGTCCTTTACAACAGTTCCAAAACCAATATGAAAATCACTTCTTCCTTTCTTTAAAGAGCCCAGTTTTCTTCAAAGATGAAACCACATGGCAGTACTTGATATCCAAATTAAGTAAATCTAATGACTGTGTAGCTGTTATATATGCTAAATTATCTGTTAAAGTTTTTATTACAGTACTTGTTTAATCAATAGCTAATGTCATTAACAGATGTTTATTTCTACCACATACATATAGCAATCAGGGTACTTAAATATAGCTTAAGTTGGCTTACTTTTGATCTGCTTAAGGTGTTATAAAATCCAGATATGGATATCATGAATAAGATTGAGTGTAACACACTTAAATTCAGGGAACTGCTGTAAAATGTAGTAAGTTGATAAGATAATTAGCTAATCATAGTAAATAATAATGAATTTAAAACCAAGTCAGTGTCTTCTGACATTGTCATTAATTTGTTTTTTATTTTAGAACTATTTTAATTTCCTATCACAAGACACTGAACTTGACAGGATTAGAGGGAGACCTTGAACTTTCCTAGTTTGTTTTCCCATTAATATAGTTCAGCTCTTTGATCTTTTGTTTAAACATGAATGGCTGTAATACTTGAAAGAAAAGTATTATTTTTAAACAAGTTTTTAACAACTAGAAGTGCATAATTTTAAGATGACAAAATAATGTATTGAATTCCATAATAGACTGGCTCAATTTCTGTCTGAGCTAGCCAAATTAATTTTTTACTTACTTTATTTTTGCTTTCCAAAAATGTCACAGCTGTTTCACACCACCAGCACTTTCATGCAGAGCAAACCTCTAATGATGATGGTGGTAAATTATTTGATGGTTTACAACTTTGATTATTTTTTCACAGAACTCTAGGGATATTTAAATGGAATTACTATCATTATTTCTTTTGCAGATGAGTAAATGGAGAAGGAGAAAAGTGTAAAAATAAGTTTGAAGATAGAAATCCTAAATGATTTTGTTTATTTTGCTAAGAAAAATCTAACAATGGTTTGGTAGTAGTTAGCGAGCAGACACTTTGAAAGTGTTTAAACATAATTTTCTTATGTTTCACAGCTACATTTTCCGGTTAAGCTGCACCAGGCTGGGGCAGTGGGCCATTGGCTATGTGACAGGGGATGGCAATATCTTACAGACCATACCGCACAACAAGCCCTTATTTCAAGCCCTGATTGATGGCAGCAGGGAAGGATTGTGAGTATGAGACATGGGAGTTGGAGTGTTTATTGTTCACAGATGTGGAAGATAGAGCCTTCTTTTGATGGTTGGAATGGACAGTGAGGCTGATGGTCTGACTGGTTTTTATTTTAAAACTAAGAAATGGATGATCCTTAGATTTTATTGTTCATTTCTTAAAATAGTCAATTTAAAGTAACCTAAGTATTTGATTTTTTTTTTTTTTAGCATGGTCTTCACAACCTTCAGATCTCAATATTTCCTTAGAAATGTTAGCAAATACTATACAGTTGGAGAATGGATGCAGCAGAATGATTATCTGATTGTTCCCTATCTAGCTCTGCTCCTGTGCTCCCGATTTGTACTCTCAGTCAGTATAGGGTCTTTTAATCCTGCTGTTGGGATCATGGGCAGATTCTGATAAGCTCTGTTCTTGGACTGTTAGTAAAGTTGCAAAGAAGCTCCCTTTGTGGGATTGCCACAGACAGCTCACAAAAGTAACCCGCCCCAGAGCCATCCATCTGCTCTTCTGTCTCAGAAAAATACAACTGGTTATTAAAGGGGCCTGGAATTTCATTTCCTTGGGGAGCACTGTGCTCCTATGTCTCTGAAACATGCCTTCCTTCTCTCCCACCCTCCTCTTTCGCTTCCTCTCTTTTGTCTTTTTTTTTTTTTTTTAAAGTATAAGTGAGGTACAATGTTAAATGTTACAGGTGACCAGTATAATGATTCACAATTTTTAAAGGTTATACTTCATTTGTTGTTGTTGTTGTTCAGTCACTCAGTCATGTCTGACTCTTTCCATGGACTGCAGCATGCCAGGCTTCCCTGTCCTTCACTCTCTCCTGATGTTTGTGCAAACTCATGTCCATTGAGTCAGTGATGCCATCCAAACAGTTCATCCACTGTTGTCCCCTTTTCCTCCTGCCCTCGATCTTTCCTAGCCTCAGAGTCTTCCAGTGAGTCAGCTCTTTGCATCAGGGGCCCAAGTATTGGAGCTTCAGCTTCAGCATCTGTCCTTCCAGTGAATTTTCAAGGTTGATTTCCTTTAGGATTTATTGGTTTGATCTCCTTGCTGTCCAAGGGAACTCTTAAGAGTCTTTTCTAGCACCGCAGTCCGAAAGTGCCCATTCTTCGGCGCTCATTCGGCTCCATTTATAGTTATTGTAAAATATTGACTATATTCCTGTGATAGAAACCTGAGAGGGGGAAGTCTACCAGAAAGAGCAAATAGTTTCCAGTAGCAGAATTTTACTTTGCCAAAGTAAGAACAGAAAAAAGAAAAAGTGATGGGCTCCATGTGAATGGATAGAAGTTTTGAATTTTAAGAAATAATTATGTAAGAATGAATGGCAAACTGGTACTAAAAGTCTGTATTTCTCCTTTTTTTAATTATAAATTTGCTATTCTGTTATTTATACCTTACCTCTAGTACATCAAGGATTCATATGTGTGGCTTTCTATCCACTATAACAGGATTTTTGTCTTGAAGAAAATGTACTTCAGAGTTTTAATTTATAAAAAGAGATCATGAGTGGGCAAATCTGTGAATGGACTAATTTTGATATATCTTATTTATATTATGGGCTTTTCTGGTGGGTCAGAGGTAAAGAGTCTGTCTACCAATACAGGAGACCTGGGTTTGATGCCTGGGTCCGGAAAATGCCCTGGAGAAGGAAATGGCAACCCACTGCAGTATTCTTGCCTGGGAAATCCCATGGTCAGAGGAGCCTGGCTGGCTACAATCCATGTGATTGCAAAGAGTCAGACATGAAACAACAGCAACAACAAAAGATCAGTAAAAACACAGGATATCATCTGTCTGACTGTTTCCAACTGTCAGGGTCATTTGTCCATTCCTTATAGTTAGTTAATCTGATATTGTGGGACATAAGTGATAAAGAAGTTTACTTTGATAACTAGCCAAGATTCCTTATTCCTTCAATGCCATTGAAAGGGACTCAGCAGCAGCAGCAGTATTGAAGACCATAATCATTTAATTGCTCCTATACAGAATTTTTAAACCTGTTCTCTAGCAAAATTATTGTGTTTGTAATCTTCTATTTCTGAATTCTCCCTAGAATTCAACATTCTTGAAGTGTGGTGAACAAATATAAAAAGAAAGTTACCAACTTTTGTTTATCACTTCTATAACGTTTGTAGCATTTTGTCCTACCCCTATAATGATGCTCTAAAATTTTTATCATAGTCATATGTAGTCAACTCCTTTTCCTAAATCTTAAAAATACAACAACAAAAAAACCCACTCACTGATTTTCTCCTTACCATATGAAAATTGTCTGTCCTCTAGGTTTATTTTTTCCTGGTTTTCTTGTAGAATTTTAAACACTAACATATTTATAGACTGTTTATGGATAAATATTTTTTGTTCCTTCACATAATAGTTTTAGTATAGTTTTGCCTTTTATTCACCACTGTAGTATTATATTCTTAAGTTATCATTCGGAAATCTAAAACAAAAAGTTAATAAACAAAATCACCGGTAATTTAATGAATTGATGAAATCCAGCAGTAATATTACTCATATCCTAATCTATGATAGGTGCTTGCCAACATGATCAGCTTCATTTTTTAAAATGGATTTCTGAATAACTAAGCACTGGTTTAGCACAGCGAATGGCATGATAACTTTTAGTTCTTATCTTAATTCTCTCTAGTAATGGAACCTTATGTTTATAAGCCATTCTGTTGGTAGCTTCGTTTGAAATAAATGAAACCTAGAGTTGTAACCTTTGTGTATGTGCACATGTGTATGTGTGCCAGGGTAAATGGAAGGTGAAACAGAAAGGGAATGGGAAACTAGGGAAAGAAAACACCACAAAAATGTGTGGATAACTTTTATGAGAAAATTGTGGGCTTTAATTCTATTTTTGTTTCCTGGTGGTACTAAGCATAGTGTAAAATGTAACATTAATTGTGCTTCATGTGAAAGACATAATAATTGCAAATAGGTGTATATTCTGAGTATTTTGGAATAGAACATGAGTAACCAGTGAAAGAGTTAGTCACTCAGTCATGTCCGACTCTTGTGACCCCCACGGACTGCAGCTTGCCAGGCTCCATAGATTTCTCCAGGCAAGAAGACTGGAGTGGGTGGCTATTTCCGTCTCCAATACATATAGTAAAGGTATTTAATTGAAAATGATTGCTTAATGGCTGAGTCCATATTCATTATATATTTCTTTTATTTCCTAGATTTTAAATTTCCTAAAAATAACATTGTAGTATTATGGAAACAGTGATAGAATAAATTCTTGATGTAAGATACATAAAAAGGAGACATCTAAATGTGTGTTTAAATTTAGAAGAATCTGATTACATAACCTTAGAGGCAATTAAGACTTGTATATAGTTACGTAAATAAAATTTCTGTTTATAATCCAGCTATCTTTATCCTGATGGGAGGAGTTATAATCCTGATTTAACTGGATTATGTGAACCTACACCCCATGATCATATAAAAGTTACACAGGTAAGGACAATTTCTGGAGACATATTTAAAATTAATAAGTATTTGTGATGCCTTTGAAATAACATTCTTAATAATTGGTAAAGTCATGTACAGATATTTATTGCAAAATATCTTTAAGGAATTCTAAGAGTGTTTGAAAAGAAATTATAGAACTTTCTTCATTTTTTGGATAAAAATCTCGTTAATCTTTCTGCTTCCAATATAATACTGACATTTATGTGGGGAAATAGATAAATCTGTAGGTAGGCAGATTGATAGGAAAGGAGAGAGATTTAGCTTTAGAAAACTTCAGGGAAGATTAGAATAATTCTATGTATTAGTTTTTAGAGTCAAATGAGTAATTGAAACCTATTGGAGACAATAATTGTATTCTTGTAAATCCACTGTTGGCACCCTCATAGGTTATGACTTGGGAGGTTAACTTCGTAAAGTCTTTCTCAAGGGTGATATTCAATAGTTACCAAAACCTAAACATGTTTGACTCTAGATTGCATATACATATCACTTGAATATACACACAAAAATCTCTACACCAGGATGTTCACTTTAGCATTTTTCTTAAAAATGAAATATTCAGTTCAGTTCAGTTCAGTCACTCAGTCGTGTCTGACTCTTTGCGACCCCATGAATCGCAGCACACCAGGCCTCCCTGTCCATCGCCAACTCCCGGAGTTCACTCAAACTCATGTCCATTGAGTCGGTGATGCCATCCAGCCATCTCATCCTCTGTCGTCCCCTTCTCCTCCTGCCCCCAATCCCTCCCAGCATCAGGGTCTTTTCCAATGAGTCAACTCTTTGCATGACATGGCCAAAGTACTGGAGTTTCAGCTTTAGCATCAGTGCAATTACAGTATCCCAAATACCTATATTCAGTCTTAGGTTAAATACCATAGTATACTCATACTTCATTATCTTGTAAAGTCTTTAACAAGAGGAAGGTAGCTCAGAACACTCACACGGGAACTTCTGCATCTTGTTATGTAAAAAAGTTACGTAAAGCTTAATTATGTAACATTTGATTTTGTAAAATGACATTATGTAACTTCAATTTTATAAATAAAAATTACCATGTGTGAACATGTGAATGCACTTTAAAAAAATAAAAATGAAAAACACTAATTTGGCAACAGTCTTTGAGAGAGAACTTCCAATATTATGTAGCTGTAGTTAAAAAAATTTTTTTAATTTTATAATTTGGATATTTTGTACTTTGTATAATAATAAAACTAATAAAACCAAATGGTAAGTTTTAGGGAAAACAGTAGATAATTTTTCATTTCTACTTCTTTAGATTTCAATGGTTTTGATATTTAAAATATACTTGTTGACATGTGTACTCTTTTGGGCAGTTTTAAAAATTTAATATATGAAAGCCATTTAAAAAGTTATGTACTGATTCTGTGTTTTCTAACATATGTAAAAAGACACAGGAGACAATTCCTCATTATAAAGCCATTGTTTAAAAATTGTTTTAAAATTCATATTCAGGAGTAGTATCATTCTCTTAAACTACTCATAAATATTTGAATAGCTTACCTCTTAGGTTGCATTGGCTTCTGCAAGTGTGATTGTATCTTATTTTAATTTTTTTAATAATTGTAGATTGGCCCATTGAATTGCATAATCAGTATACGGGCTACAGTCTATAGGGTTCGCAAAGAGTCGGACATGACTGAGGACACACACACACATAGATACTTATCTAGTATTTTAGGGGTTTCAGTGATATATATGATACTTTGGACTTCTTTTCCATCTTGATCTACTCTTTCCCTTAATTTATTTTAAAATTATATAGTCACACATATACCATGGTAGACAGAATTTATATATGAATGAGTATGTGGGTGTGTGTATCTATGTGTTTATACATATATATTTTTTCTCACTGAGATTGTAAGATCTTTCACTAGGCTAGGGATTAAATATTGTCATTTATTCATCCTGTCCAAGGCCATGTATGTAGTACGTACTTACTAGACTAACACATTGCCTTATTTAAGCAAATTTTTGTTTCAGTAACTCCTTTTCTTTGTATCCCTATTAACAGTCTCTGTTCATATTTTCTTTATACTTACCAATATATCTGAATCTTCTTTGTAACAGAGACTTTTTCATTATTTGAACACTGAGAATTTAATTATGCCAAAAGCATCTAAACTAGTGAATAAAGAGAATAGGTTTTTAATAAAACAGTTTTTGGTAGCTGAAATGATTAGGTTTTTGATAGTGTTAGACTGGGAAGAGTATGCAAATAGGGATTTAATATAGAATTTGAGGAAAATAATTTATACTACTGAGCCTCAGTTTTTTTTTAATTCAGTGTATCTTATTATACTTTGCAGATTATATGACATAATAAATGTGGACAACAGTACCTAGCATGCAGAAAGGCCTTGACAAATTTTCCGTCCTGAAATTTCCTAGATAGATGTCTAAGAAATAAAATTGTCAGCTGTATTGCAATTTTGACGTTAAAATTAGATGAGTATGTGGTATTTACGGAGAAAAGTATTGTTTTTTATTGCATTTAAAACCATACGTTTGTCTCTTAAATCATCCTGTTGATGCAGGTACCTTCCTAAAGGAACAGTACAAAATGTTAAATAATCCAAAGTATTAAAAAAGCTTATGCAGTTGCTGATAAAATCTTTTTAATTTTATGGACCAAATTGTGACTACCGATTTAAAACATATCTTAAATGGTAGTTTGATCTGACAGGATCAAGTGTGAGGAATTTACTGTAAGTCATGGTATTTGAGAAAATTCAGTATTATCAGTTCATGCAAAAAAATACATTAATGTTGCCTTTTTTGCTCCCCCAATTCCAGGAACAATATGAATTATATTGTGAGATGGGTTCCACTTTCCAGCTTTGTAAGATTTGTGCTGAGAACGACAAGGATGTCAAGATCGAGCCTTGTGGGCACCTGATGTGCACCTCTTGTCTTACAGCCTGGCAGGTATAGTCAGGATTTAATTAGTCACGTTGATGTCTTCCTTATATTCCCTATGAATATGTCTTTTTTCAGTTTTCTTCATCTTAAGGATTCAAAAAGTCATACTGATAAGTGTTTGTTCGAATGGTTGATTTTTTTAAAAAATCTCATATGTTTGAATGTTTCACTTCCATAATTTGACTTTTTGTTGGGTTTTCATGTTTTTCTTGTGCCGTGCTGTGCTGTGCTTAGTCGCTCAGTCATGTCCTACTCTTTGTTACCCCATGGACTGTAGCCCTCTCTGTCTATGGGGATTCTCCTGCCAAGAATACTGGAGTTGGTTGCCATGCCCTCCTCCAGGGGATCTTTCCAACCCACGGCTTGTACCCAGGTCTCCCACATTGCAGGTGGACTCTTTACTGTCTGAGCCACCAGGGAGGCCCAAGAATTCTGGAGTGGGTAGCCTATCCCTTCTCCAGGGGATGTTCCTGACCCAGGAATCTAACCAGGGTCTCCTGCATTGCAAGTGGATTCTTTGCCAGCTGAGCTTCCAGGGAAGCCCTTTCTTTCACTATTATTTATTTAATATATAAAATTAAAATAACTTAATCTTACAATATTAATCATAAGTAGTTCTGCTTCTATAACACTATTGATTTCAGAATATCACTTACAATGTTGCAAACTAACCATATTTATTTATTGTAGCCCATATTCTATTTATAGTGGATCAGATTCTCAAGCAAAGTAAACCCTAGTAGGTAAATCTTACTTTGATGTTTCAACACTTCTCTTGAGAAGGTATGGCTCCTGTCTCATGAATGTCTCCAATTGCTCTGTAAGGCTAAAACAGGAGAATCAGACAGAAAGTTTCCCAAATGTCTTTAGTTCCCCAAGTCACTAAATTTTCCAATTTACAAGGCAAAGCTGCCTTCCATTCTGTAGGCATTCAATAAATAGAAATTGATTTGCTGTTTTAGAATAAGACCTAGAAAATAATTGGTTTTCCCAAGGGCTTCTTTAAAATATTTCTTTATCTGTAATGAAGGTTGGAGATTTTAAAATAGATCTTTGGACAGATTTCTAGTTTTGAGTATTTGGAGGATTCACAGAATATTTTGCACAAGCACTTTTTTAGCTACTCTGTTTAACACAGTCAGTGTTGAAGTCAGTATTGTTGATTGGATTTAGAAAACAAATCATTAAACTTTCAAGCCTGTAAAAGAATTTGGAATTGAGCGTTATCATGAGTATCCATATTTCTGAACCTTCTTTCCAGCCCAGAACCTTTGTATTTCCTCAGGAAGGATGGCCTCAGGGGATCCGGACAGGGCAGTGCAAACTCATAGGAGCGTTGACGTTTGTTGAGCTCATTACTTGATAATAGAATATTAATGATTTTCACATTTTCGCATTCTTCTGAAGAGGGCCTCTTTTTACCTTTGGGGAACTTTTAAAAATGGATGAAGAAAAAGAGGAAGAAGTAGGAAATGAATTACAACTGATTTACATTTACAGAGCTGTTTCTGAGCTTCCAGACATCTTTCCTTCATTAGTAAAGATTGTTCAACCTCCCTACATGGCTCTCTTTCAATATGCATTTGATTTATATTTTACCTGAGGTTTTCCTTGTTTTCCTTGCCCTCATTTCCCTTTATACTTTCATGATGCTTGTGAATTTGGGGTAGTACAGGGAGAAGTTGGAAGAAAAGCAATGCCCAGTATGGCATCAGCAAACTCTCAACATAAAGTTACTTGCTGTTTATGTTAACAAATAATAGTTCTGCAGACATAGCAGTGCCTTTTTTAAAAAATAAGTGTTTCAATAAATTTAGGTACACTGGTAGAAGATAAAACTGTCAGTTTGCAAATGGATTTCAAATGTACCAGTAGAAAATATTAGAGATGTTATTAACTCAGTGCCTGGCTGACAGGGAGGGGACCACTTTAAGATTATTTGCTTTACCTGAAACCCTTTAAGTATTTCAGGGCAAGTATTAAACTGACAGAGGCCAAATATGTTTGTCAAGCCCTTTAGACTGAGTTACGTCTTCTGTGCAGTAGTATGGTTCTTACAGGTTTGAAGAAAGTAAAAGTTTGCCTTTCTCCCTAAAGAAAACTAGAATTTTAGGCTGGTACAGGCTCCCAGTACTCTACCTCCACAGATGCCCTGCATACTTCGGCCCCTTCTCTGGGGTCCTGGGCTTGGAGCATACAAACACAAGCATAGACCTAGCATCTTCATCTTGAAACTTAGCGTTTGGAAGTTCAGAGGAAGTTCCCATTATGTTGGCAGAAACCTTTGGTTAGTAAAGATGATCATTTATAGTGTCATTCAAAATAGCTGTTTACCTTGTGGCTCAGAGTAAGTCAAAGAGTAGAGTTGAATGTAATACAAAGAGGTTTTACTTATCTTAGTTTCTATATTCTTCTTAAATGAAATTAATCTTTTAAAACTCCAGGGCCAGTGATATGTATTTCATCTAGTGAGTCTGTGCACTACAATAGGTTTGTTACGTGCACGGACACAGGGGTGTTTCCCAGTTGTCATGGCTGTGTAATTAATCCTTTGCCCTTTACATCGCCACAGCTTTTCTATATTTTATTCTGTAGTCTTCAAATGGTACAGTTCCTCTTGCTTGTAGCTAATCAGTTACTTGATTCTCTTTATGATTTTTCATATTGATCTAATGGCCTTATATTAAGATAGGTTCGGTCAATTTGTAATTGTTAATATTTGAAATTTTTTCTTGTCTTTTTTTTTTTTTTTTAA
This sequence comes from Bubalus kerabau, assembly GCF_029407905.1. NCBI lineage: Eukaryota > Metazoa > Chordata > Mammalia > Artiodactyla > Bovidae > Bubalus > Bubalus kerabau. The sequence goes on along the minus strand of NC_073625.1, from coordinate 96,771,438 downwards.
ACTCTTTAGTACTTCTTAGGTTTAGAGATGGAGAAGGCAGCGGCAACCCACTCCATTACTCTTGCCTGGAGAATCCCATGGACGGAGGAGCCTGGTGGACTGCAGTCCATGGGGTCACTAAGAGTCTGACACGACTGAGCGGCTTCACTTTCACTTTTCACTTTCATGTACTGGAGAAGGAAATGGCAACCCACTCCAGTGTTCTTGCCCGGAGAATTCCAGGGATGGGGGAGCCTGGTGGGCTGCTGTCTCTGGGGTCGCACAGAGTCGGACACGACTGAAGCGACTTAGCAGACTTAGCAGCAGCAGTTTTAGAGATTGAGGGAGTACATAAATTGTCAAGTGCTAAAAATTGTCTGTGAGTAAAGTTTTAGGAGAAGCTGTGTGAAAAAGTAGTAATAAAGTAGTAGTTGAGTAAGTTAAGTAGGAAAAAAAATTTGACAAATTCGGAAGTGCTTAGAAAGTTGAAATAATCAAAATAAATCACACTCATGTCACTAGTGAATAATATTATCCTAATATAATCATAGAATTTTGTATATAGGTTAATGAAAAATATGCAAAGGCAGGATTTCAGCATCTTTAAAATTCTTCCCACACCAGGATGTTTAATGATTAATAAGGATTTTTCTGATACATTTTTGTCTCTGTAATCTGCATGTTGTTCTTGTTTAGTCCCATAGTGAAAAGTGAAAGTCTCTCAGTCATGTCCAACTCTTTGCGACCCCATGGACTGTATAGTCCATGGAATTCTGCAGGCCAGAATACTGGAGTGGGTAGCCTTTCCCTTCTCCAGGGGATCTTCTCAACACAGGGATCGAACTGCATTACAGGTGTATTCTTTACTAGCCTGAGCCACAGGGAAGCCCACGTTGTGTCCAACTCTTTGCAACCCCATGAACTGTAGCCTGCCAGACTCCTCGTCCATGGGGTTTCCTAGGGAAGAATACTGGAGTGGGTTGCTATGTCCTCCTCCAGGGGATCTTCCCAACCTAGGATGGAACCAGTGTCTGTTATGTCTTTTGCTTTGCTGGGCAGATTCTTAAGATCTTCCCTGGTGGCCCAGATGGTAAAGCATCTCCCTGCAATGTGGGAGACCCAGGTTCGATTGCTGGTTCGGGAAGATCTCCTGGAAAAGGAAATGGCAACTCACTCCGGTACTCTTGTCTGGAAAATTCCGTGGATGGAGGAGCCTGGTAGGCTACAGTCCATGGGATTGCAAAGAGTCCGACATGACTGAGCAACCTCACTTTCACTTTCTTTCTTTCTTTTTTTTTTTTTTTTTTTGTATTTTATTTTTTTTATTTATTTTTTTAAATTTTATTTTATTTTTAAACTTTACATAATTGTATTAGTTTTGCCAAATATCAAAGTGAATCCACCACAGGTATACATGTGTTCCCCATCCTGAACCCTCCTCCCTCCTCCCTCCCCATTCCATCCCTCTGGGTCGTCCCAGTGCACCAGCCCCAAGCATCCAGTATCGTGCATCGAACCTGGACTGGCAACTCGTTCCATACCACTTTCACTTTCATATGCTAGATAATATACAGAAAAGAGAAGACTAGGACTAAGATTGTGCTAAATCGCTTCAGTCATGTCCATTTTTACTCTATGGACTGTAGCCTGCCAGGCTCCTCTGTCCATGGGATTCTCCATGCAAGAATACTGGAGTGGGTTGCCATGCCCTCCTCCAGAGGATCTTCCCAACCTAGAATTGAACCAGTGTCTGTTATGTCTCTTGCTTTGGCAGGCAGATTCTTAACCACTAGCACCACCAGGGATGCTCAGAACTAAGATGACAAGTTAAAAGACATTGATATTGAAGATCAGTTGTCAAAAAGCCTTTGTAATGTCTTAGTTCTGTCCATTTCTCTTCTGAAATATATCTGTAGTCTTTTCAAGGACTCTTTAGTATGCTCAAGATCTGTGAATGAATTCTAAGAATTTGAAGCCTCAGCTCCATTTGTTCCATTCAGTAGCTGCTGAGTGATTCCCTTCAGCTTTTCACATTTTGTTTTTTTGCACTTTTTTATATTGCTGACAATATTATTGGTACTAAACCTATAGCCAGGAAGACCAAGTTTCTATTTATTCCTTTTTTAACACCAATAGACATGCAAGTGATCTCTGGTTCAAGTTTTCTCTATGCCAAAGAGAACTGTTGTTGGGTCAACATTTGGGAATTTCAAAGTGATGTTCAGTAGTCGGTATCTCAATGGGAATTTAGTCGTTAAAGAAGCTTCAACTTGTGAACATTTTGGATAACCTGAATATTTCTACGTGTACATATAGATTTCACTCAGTGCCTCTTGCTGCCAAACCAAAAATCTGTTTTGACAGCTTTCATAGTTTTGTATGGACTGCAGTATTTGACAATCATTTAAACACATTATTGCAAAATACCCCTGTTATTTAATAAAAACAAAGGTCTTATACAGTGAATCTAGTTAAAACAGTTAACAGACATCAGCTATACTAAATTCTCACATGAGTGAGCTGCTCACTGAATTTAACCTAATTGATTGTCAAAATGAGGACAAATGAACACAAGTATGGGACTTTTCTATAGTTCTATACTGTGCTGTCAAACATTGTATATAAGCTTGTAGATGTAATTGGAAATGTTATGTGACTCTCTGGATATGAGTACATGTAGTAATATGTGTCTTTTGTTCTTTTTAACTTTTTCCTTATTCAAAATGGTGAAGGGCTAGAATGTGTTTTGTGACTTTAAAGCCAGTGTTTTTGTTTCTATCTGCTTGTTTTTCTGAGAGAAAAAATTGAGTTTTCAAACTTAATTGGGCACAAGAATAATTTGATATCCCTTAACTTGCTTGATACAAGCTGACATGGAATGACATCCATCATTCTCTAGTATCTCAAAACCATTGTTATTTATTTAGGAAACAATCTTTGGGCATCTTCTCTGTCTGAGGTTCTATACTAAAGACCCAGTCTATACCCGCAAGATGTTAAAATTAAATCTAAAAATTTTATAGAGGGGCACAGTACTAATAATCACTTGAAATGAATATCCTGTTATCTTTCAAATTTAATTATGGATGGGAAATATTTTTGTTACTTTCTGCTACTTTGGTTGGGTGTATTGACATGAAAAGGATTTTAAAAGCTGCATGTCTGCCAAGAAGCTCTGATAAATCAGAGTCCAATAGGAAATATTAAACCCAGACCATAAAACATTTTGTGTTCAACCATTGTGAATCTTCAGCAAGTCGCTCTTCACTAACTTTTCCTTCCACTTGATGCCCTACTTTGGTTTAATTGAAATTCATCGGAGACTTAAAGTTTATGTAATTAATGGAAACCTAAGACATGCGCAGTAGAGGTGTCAGTCAGCTCTTTCAAGCTGCAAGTGGTTACTCTAATTGCTGTCATAATGGCCCATTAGTCATGCCTCCAAAGAGGCGTCAGACACTTTCGTCTTCTGAAACATCTGTGTTATTTAATAAATTGAATAAGCAAGCCTGAGTTTGCACAGAATACTAAGTAAGCTTGAGTAATCACCTCTCTAGAGGCATTCTTTGAAGCAGTATCACCGTGGGTGAGGCATTTCTATTCTATGCTTGGCAGTGAAACTTGGGAGTTTTCTTTCACTTCCACACTGTTCCACGAATATTAACAAAACATTTTCTTCTTTACCCTGAACTCCTCCATGTCTTCTTTTTTGTAATAGCACATTATGTGGAAGTGATGTTGCAGGGTTACTACGTAAGGTGTCAAGTAAGGAACTGTTTTTATTTGATTTTTCATTTCAAGAGTATAGAAAATATCTTCTGAGTTCATGAACAGGACAGACTGTAAACTATGTTCTTCAAATTTTCCTTCCAAAATAAAAAATGGATATATATATATATATATATATATATATGCCAGTTGGATATGCAGCCTTGTTTTTAATTACTGCTAAGGACTTTAATTCAGTTAAAAATAAAATTAATGTTTTCTTCTAGTTATTCCTCCTGCATATTTTTTCAAAATAATTTAGAGGAAAGATATTGGAATATTCAAAATGCTTCATAAAAAGTCAATAGATGAAAATTGATAAGCTCTGGTTTTAACATGACATGTGATTAAAGAGATTTATATATGTCCCATATTTAGAGAGCATTATTGGGGAAGAAATATGTAACTGAGAGTTGAGAAGTCAGCTCAAAGGACCACATTCAAGGCACTAAGAAATAATCTTTTAATATCTCTTCCTTCAAAAGCAACCAGGCTTCAAATTTCTAGCCTCAGTGAAACTTTTTAGACTTATTACTACAAGTGCTTAGTACATGATAAAATGTTGAAACTCCTCTTTCACTTGAGAGTCATGTAATGGCTGCAGTTTCCTCAGCTATCTTACCTCTTTTGTTTTGTTCCTGAGATTATTTTTGTAGTAATTATAACAACCAGAATTTGCATAGCACTTTGGAAAGCTTTGAATTAATTTTTCTTACTTTACCTTTCACATATTCCTTAAAATGTGCATTCTTTCATTATACCCAACAAATAAGATGAAATGGCTTACCCAGTGTCACACTGTTGGAATTTGTGGGTAGAGGATTCTAGTCCAAGCCTCCAGATCAGAATGTCTATACTCCTTTCCTGATTCACTGTTTTCATGGGCCTCCCAAATTAAAACTAGAAGAGTCTAGATTCATTAATGTCATTTCCATTTGCCCATCATAAAAGAACATCAAAACTAAAGATCTCTCTTTCTCTGTTACTTATTGTAATATCATCAACTGTCCTCATTCATTCTTTTTGTTTGTTTTTTAGTTTATTTTTTCATTGAAGGATAATTCCTTTACAGAATTTTGTTGTTTTCTGTCAGACCTCAACATGAATCAGCCATAGGTATACATATATCCCCTCCCTTATGAACCTCCCTCCCTATCACACCCCTCTAGGTTGATACAGAGCCCCTGTTGGAGTTTCCTGAGCCATACAGCAAATTCTCATAGGCTATCTATTTTACGTATGGTAATGTAGGCTTCCATGTAACTCTTTCCATACATCTCCCCCTCTCCTCCCCTCTCCCTGTGTCCATAAGTCTGTTCTCTATGTTTTTTCTCCATTGCTGCCCTGTAAATAAATTCTTCAGTACCATTTTTCTCTATTCCTTATATGTGCGTTAGAATATGATATTTATCTTTCTCTTTCTGACTCACTTCAGTCTGTATAAGTTCTAGGTTCATCCACCTCATCAGAGCGGACTCAAATGCACTCATTTTTATGGCTGAGTAATATTCCATTGTGTATATGTACCACAACTTCTTAATCTGTTCATATGTTGATGGGCATCTAGGTTATTTCCATGTTCTAGCTATTGTAAATAGTGCTGCAATGAGCAGTGGGATACATGTGTCTCTTTCAACCCTGGATTCCTCAGGATACATACCTAGGAGTGGGATTGCTGGGTTATATGGTGGCTTTATTCCTAGTTTTTTTTAAGGAATCTCCATACCATCTTCCATAGTGCCTATATCAATTTACATTCCCATTAACAGTGGAAGAGGGTTCCCTTTTCTCCGCACTCTCTCTAGCATTTATTGTTTGTAGACTTTTTGATGATAGCCATTCTGACTGGTGTGAGGTGATATCTCATTGTGGTTTTGATTTGCATTTCTCTAATAATGAACGATGTTGAGCATCTTTTCATGATTCTGTTAGCCATCTGTATGTCTTCTTTGGAGAAATGTCTGTTTGGGTCTTTTTCCCCCTTTTTGATTGGGTTGTTTTTCTACTATTGAGTTGTATGAGCTGCTTGTATATTTTGGAAATTTATCCTTTGTCATTTGTTTCATTTGCTATTATTTTTACCCATGTCTTTTCACCTTGCTTATAGTTTCCTTTGCTGTGCAAAAGCTTTTATGTTTAATCAGAACTCTCCACCATGACCCATCCGTCTTGGGTGGCCCTACATGTCATGGCTCATAGTTTCATTGAGTTAGACAAAGTTGTGGTCCATGTGATCAGATTGGCTAGTTTTCTGTGATTGTGGTTTTTATTCTGTTTGACCTCTGATGGAAGAGGATAAGAGTATATTTAATTTCTGTAATTGTGTTGTCTCTGAGTGTTTATTCTTTAATTCTTCTAGGTCTTTGTTAATTGATTCTTGCATTTTCTCCATTTTGTTTGCAAAGGTTATGATCATCTTTAGTATCATTTTTCTGAATTCTTTCTCGGGTAGTTTCCTCTTCATTTATTTGGACTTCTGTGTTTCTAGTTTGTTCCTTCACTTTTGTAGTATTTCTCTGTCTTTTCATTTTTTTTTTTTTTTAACTTATTGTGTGTGCGGTCTCTTTTTCCCAGGCTTCAAGGTTGAATTCTTTCTTCCTTTTGGTTTCTGCACTCCTAAGGTTGGTCCAGTGGTTTGTGTAAGCTTCTTCTAGGGTGTGATTTGTGCTGAGTTTTTGTTTGTTTTTCCTCTGATGGGCAAGGCTGAGTGAGGTGCTAATCCTGTCTGCTGATGACTGGGTTTGTATTTTTGTTTTGTTTGTTGTTTAGATGTTGTTTAGATGCGGCATCCTGCACAGGGTGCTATTGGTAGTTGGGGGATGCTGGATCTTGTATTCTAGTGGTTTCCTTTGTGTGAGTTCTCACTATTTGATACCACCTAGAAGGCAATGGCACCCCACTCCAGTATTCTTGCCTGGAAAATCCCATGGACGGAGGAGCCTGATAGGCTGCAGTCCATGGGGTCGCTAAGAGTTGGACACGACTGAGTGACTTCACTTTCACTTTTTACTTTCATGCATTAGAGAAGGAAATGGCAACCCCTCCAGTGTTCTTGCCTGGAGAATCCCAGGGACAGAGGAGCCTAGTGGGCTGCCGTCTATGGGGTCGCACAGAGTCGGACACGACTGAAGCGACTTAGCAGCAGCAGCAGCAGGGTTAGTTCTCTAGTAGTCTAGGGTCTTGGAGTTAGTGCTCCCACTCCAAAGGCTCAGGGCTTGATCTCTTCAAATCTTTATGCTTATGGTAAGTTTTGAACATATATGATGAAAATTTTCAAGAATATATGCAGTGGATTCTCTGTTTAATTTCCAAGTGTATCAGGGCTGGCTGAGGAGACTCAGGTGGACACCAGAAATGCCATTGAGAAGGGAAGACAGCACTGAAGCCTCTGGGTTCCTGATTACCGTGTATAGCTCAGAGAATCCTACCCAGTGCTCTGTGGAGACCTGTGATTGTCTCTTGTAGCCATCCTCGAAAACAGCCGGGGTATTAGATGCAATCACTGCGAGGTCTCTGGCTGGAGGTGTGGGTGGGAGGCCACAGCATATGTGGGGAGTCCCCACGTATATGGGGGCCACCGGGCTGTCTCCCACAGTCCTGGCGGCAGTTTGTCCAGTAGTTTCAGACTCCCTGGGCTTTGGCTGCAGGGAGAGCCAGTTTGCTTCCTCGTTCATTCTGTTTTAAAATAATTTTAGTTACATATTTTTGGCTGTGTTAGATCTTTGTTGCTACATGGCCTTTTACTCTAGTTGTGGCGAGTGCGGGCTACTCTGTATTGTGCTACACAGGCTTCTTATTGCCGTGGCTTCTCTTGTAGCTGATATGAGGGTCTAGGGTGTGTGAACTTCTGTTGTTGTAGTGCATGGGCTCTAGATACAAGCTCAGTAGTTGTGGTGGATGGGCTTAGCTGCTCCAGTGTGTGGGGTCTTCCTAGACCAGGGTTTGAACCCATGTCTCCTGCATTGGTATGCTATGCTAAGTCACTTCAGTCGTGTCCGACTCTGTGTGACCCCATAGATGGCAGCCCACCAGGCTCCCCTGTCCCTGGGATTCTCCAGGCAAGAACACTGGAGTGGGTTGCCATTTCCTTCTCCAATGCACGAAAGTGAAAAGTGAAAGTGAAGTCGCTCAGTTGTGTCCGACTCTTAGCGACCCCATGGATTGCAGCCTACCAGGCTTCTCCATCCTTGGGATTTTCCAAGCAAAAGTACTGGAGTGGGGTGCCATTGCCTTCTCCGCCTGCATTGGTAGGCACATTCTTTACCACTGAGCTACCATGGAAGCCCTCATTCTTTATAACAAGAATTTGCTGAGTTTTTGTGAAATATATTGTGCTCTGAAAATGCTTAGCCTGGACCCAAGGTACTGTCAGTATGTGTATGTGTATTTATCTACTTAGTTATTTGTTTATAGTTGTTTCATGTTGTAAAAAATTTATGGTAGCTTCTAATCTGTGTGAAGTATAGCACGGTGATATACATTAGAAGTTACTGAGGTGGGAAACACACACGCACATAAAACCAGTAAAAATATAAAATGCACTCCAGAATGGGACTCATGAAGTACTATGTATTTTCTAGGACCCTCACTTTATACTGTATTTGCAGGAAGGCATGAAGTGATTGACCTTAAAGTATGCTCCCAAATAATTAATCATCCAGAGAGCAAAATAAATTGTACTATATGTTATATTTATCTTTAAAAAATAAAAGAAAGTATGTAAGAGATAATATAGATTGAACAATATTTAAACAAAGAATATGGAAGGTGACTGATATATAAACTTACAGTATTTATTGTTGCCAAATGAATCTTAGAATTTTATCATGAGCATCTTACATAGTTTCAGAGGATGTAGAACTGGCTGTTAACTTTCTGTCTCTTTTGGTTTGGTAGGATTTATTTGAGGAAGTGAAATCTACTGAGTAAATTAGAATGGATGGAGTCCAAGTACTTCCTCTTAACTTTCTCAGAATGTGACTTTTTGGAGCTGATAGAAGGAGTTATTTTTTGGTTCTTCTTCATTAACATATGTTCTACCATCTTACGTTAAGTGTATGTTGACAGAAGCATTATTTTAATTATTAAGGTGCAATTCTGATAATTTTTATGTCTGTTGAAGACACTCTTTGTGTTTAATCAACCATCTGACAGAAACAAGGGTGAAGTACTGAAATAGCACTCAAATTTGAGAATTTGAGTACCAAATTTGAGAATATGGTCAAACCTAATTTTCATATGACAGTAGTCAGTTTGTAGAGAAAGTAGTGGATGAAATCATTTTGGAAGAGGCAAGTTGTGTGATCTGTGTTTGCAAATGAAAATTGAAGTACATTGCAGCTGGATTTTGATCCTAATAATTAATGTAAACTCTCAACAAAGATAAAGCTTAACAGAAAATATATTTTGTGACATATACCCATAAAGCAGCTACTCTTACATAAGTAATTGTATAGCATTATACTTGAAGGTAGGAGAGATGGCCAAAAACCTAAGTTCAGTTTTAGATGAACTGTTCCCAGTCTTTTTCTTGTACCATCAAGATACTGTTATTGCATATCACTTTCTCCTCTTTCCAAACACAATCTTTTCAGTTATCCTTTATCAGGAAATAGATCACATAAACTGGAAGTTATCTTTAACCAGACAACATGCAAACTGACCTTGGAGGTTCTAAGGAATCCTTTGTAGGGGAATGCAGTTGCTTATTCATTCTAGCCACTGTGCTCAAAAGTAATATGATTTTAATTATTTAGATTGGATAGATTAATTTTAGTTATGATAACTGTATGTTAGGTCTTAAAAGATTTCCTGTTTTCTAGGTGCTTATACTAAAACATTTACAAATGATTTATGTGACGTGTAAGCCATGTCACCAGGGCTTGCCTGGTGGCTCAGATGGTAAAGCGTCTGCCTGCAATGTGGGAGACCCAGGTTCGATCCCTGGGTTGGGAATATCCCTTGGAGAAGGAAATGGCACCCCACTCCAGTACCCTTGCCTGGAAAATCCCATGAACAGAGGAGCCTGGTAGGCCACAGTCCGTGGGGTCACAAAGAGTCCGACATGACTGAGCGGCTTCACTTCACTTTATATGAAGCGTAGGATTTACTTCAAGATTATCCAAGGGTGGAGGGAGCAAGTGAACATATAGCTTAAACAGGATTGAGCATTAATTGATAATTGTTGAAGTTGGGAGATAGGTACATGCAGATTTATTACACTTTTGTCTGTGCTTCTGTTTATATTTGGAAATTTCTAATACTTTTTAAAAAATGTCTAAGTGAATGAAGTGTCTACCTAGGCCCAAGAGTATTGCTTTCCACCCTTCATGCCTTAAAGACACAGGGAACATCAGCTCTTTTATACTTTGTTTACTTAGTGGCATTTAGCTTACTTAAAGAAAAAAGCTGTATACCCATTTCCCCCACAGCCTACTCCCCTCATCGCCCACTCTCAGCCTCTGGCAACCACCAATCTGTTCTCTGTATCTGAACTTACTTTTCTTTTGAATTAATTGATTTTTAGATTTCATGTGCAACAGAGATCATATTGTATTTATCTTTCTCTGGCTAATTTCTTGGGCTTCCCTGGTAGCTCAGAGGTTAAAGCATCTGCCTGCAATGTGGGAGAGCTGGGTTTGATCCCTGGGTTGGGAAGATCCCCTGGAGAAGGAAATGGCAACCCACTCCAGTATTCTTGCCTGGAAAATCCCATGGACAGAAGAGCCTGGTGGGCTATACTCCACGGGGTAGCATAATGCCCTTGAGGTCCACCCATCTTGTGGCAAATGGCAAGATTTCGTTCTATTCTGTGGTGAAATCATATTCCGTGTATGTGCATGCCACAGTTTTTATCCATTGACGGACACTTAGGTTGTTTCCGTATCTTTGCCACTGTAAATAATGCTGCAGTGAACATAGGATGTGCATCTATCTTTTCTAATTAGTGTGTTCATTTTCTTCAGGTAAATATCCAGAAGTGGGATTTGGATGGATTGTATGGGAGTTCTCTTTTTGGTTTCTTGAGGAACCTCCATACTGTTTTCCACAGTGCCTGCATTAATTTACGTTCCTGCCAGCAGTACACAAGGGTTTTCTCTGTCCGCATCCTCACCGACACTTGTTATTTCCAGTCTTTCTGATGACAGCCACCTAAGAGATGTGAGGGCATGTGTCACTGTGGTTTTGATTTGCATTTCCCTAATGATTAGTAACACTGAATATCTTTTCATGTACCTGTTTGTCATGTATATATCTTTGAAAAAATGTCTATTCAGATCTGTCCATGTTTTAATCAGATTGTTAGTAGTTTGTTTTTGTCTTTTGTTTCCTGTTGAGTTGTATGAGTTCTTTATGTATTTTGGATGTCACTTGTAAATATTTTTTTCCATTCAGTAGGTTATCTTTTCATTCTGTGGATGGTTTCCTTTGCCATACAGAACCTTTTTAGGTTGATGTAATCCCACTTGTTTGTTTTTGCTTTTGCTGCTTTCAATTTCGGTGTCAGGTTAAAAAATTCATGCCAAGTTTTATGTCAAGGAGCTTACCACTTAAATTTTCTTCTATCTAGAAGTTTTATGGTTTCAGTTCTTACTTTCAATTCTTTAATCCATTTTAAGTTAATTTTTATATATGGTATAAGGTAACAGTCCAGTCTTTATTAATTTATTTGTGCCATGTGACTCTCTTATTTTCCTAACACCATGTATTGAAGAGACTGCCCTTTTCCCACTGTATATTCTTGGCTTCTTTGTTGTAAATTAATTGACCATATATATCCATGGGTTCATTTTTAGGCTCTGTTCTGTTCAGTGATGTATGTGTCTCTTTATGCCAGTTCCATACTGTTGTAATTACTGTAGATTTGTATTGCTCTACTTAGGGCCCAGAGTACCAGTTTCCATCGTTCATGCATTAAAGATACGGAGAACATTAGTTCTTTCGCATCTTGCTCTTTTATATTAGAACTATCTATTTGAAATTTTCTTATGTAGATCTGTAGGAAAATTCCCTGCAGGAACACAATATGGACCCCTTTTGACTTTTATAATTAGGGGATTATACCTGGATGATAACCTATATTGAATATGTACTTACAGTTCTTATTAACAAAAGATAGGACAAAGGTTGAGTTTTCCTTAAATATTTGCTCCTGTGTTAGAAAATATCAGTGTAAGATGGGAGAATTAAGTAACAGTTTTATTATCTGTAAAATGATGGAGCAGATAATTGAATTGCCTTGAAGCCCACCAGACCTGAGCACATGTGGCAATAACTATCAGAGAATTTTGTAATAACCTGTCTATATCTCTTCAACTCTTTTGCCATTCCAAGTTTCTTTCCCAAATTATGTAAGCAGTAGATGACTAAAGAAATGGAGTTTTTTTTTTTTCTTAATTAACCAATCCAACGAACATTTGTTTTTCTTGTTTTGACAATTTGTTTGGGAAAGGAGATGTTCGGTTTGTTAATCAGAGTAAGGCTTGGGAAAGAATAAACCCACCACAGAAATCTACCACAGAATAAATCTACCACAGAATCTGACACAGAGTGTATACTAACTTGTCCTGTGAGAGGAGAGCAAAAGTGTTACTCCACCATTGATTAGAGTATCACTGGAGGGCAGGTAGATCACCACATTCCCATCGTACCAAGCAGACGGGACAGTCTTAAGTACTGAATGGTTTCTTTAAAGATGTTAGCCCTTTTATTCATAGTCTCATCTCTGAAATGATGCTCATTCATGCCATTTCTGCCTTTAATATGATCTTGTATTTTTACTGTTTTTACAGTAATAAAGTACTAAAGTCAGGGTATAATACAGAAACAGAAAGATGGTGGTGAATGTCATATACCATCCGTCTCTAAAAGTCAGCCTTATCTGCAGGGCTAGAAAACAGTCATCGTATTTTCCTACCAATTGTGAATTCTTAATGTAGTTAGGTTTTTAGAAACGAAATTGGGAGATTTTTTTTTAAACTTCAATAATTAATAAATGAATTTCTGGCCCCAAAGTATTTGCACAGATCTTTTTGCATTATCTACTTTGGAAGCAAGATGAGGGGCAAAATGTGTTAACTCAGGTATTACTACATTCCATATGGGCTGTGTCAGGGTGACCAGCTGTTAAGACAGTTGTGCCTTCTAAATATAAACTTAATTTTTCCCACTGATTGCTTATAAATCAGGACTTCAAAAGACCTCAGCAATCAAAATGGAAATATTTAGCCATAGTTATGTGCACAGGAACTTTTTTCAGAATTGACTTTGAAAGGTACTGTTCCAACTGATACTACCACTTTTTTTATGATAGAAATTTTTATCAAAATGTCCTTTTTATCAAATGTTTAATTAGGACTACTGCCTTTTGGTAATGAGGGATATGAGTCGATTTTGAGTTTTCTGTAAAGTTTAATACATTAAAGTTGTAAATGAACATTCATAAAGCTAGGCTCTTTTTCTTTGGCAAATCAAAGGTTTTGTTAAAGAAATTTTTCTTTGAAAGTTTGAAATAATAAACATTTATTTTGTTGGCTCTGTGTTCTACTCCACCACCATCAAGACTGACCTTCCCCCAATCTCACTGCCTATTTCAAAACCCTCTTTTTTCCTCCTAACTTCTTTTTTTATAGTTGTATAGTTTTTCTATAGTTGGCCCCTTTCTGTTTTATTTTTGAACAGAGACCAATCAGTACAATTTTTGTGTTTGTTCAGGAGTCAGACGGCCAGGGCTGCCCATTCTGTCGCTGCGAAATAAAAGGAACGGAGCCCATCATCGTGGACCCCTTTGATCCGAGGGATGAAGGATCAAGGTGCTGTAGCATCATCGACCCTTTTGGAATGCCGATGCTGGACTTGGACGATGATGATGACCGGGAAGAGTCCTTGATGATGAATCGGTTGGCAAATGTTCGAAAGGTAAACTAGGAAATATAGGTTTTTTTCATGTGTTGTGTGGACATGAAAAAGAAATGATGCTGTCACAAGTAGGGTATGACTGAATTTGCTTGGGTGTGAGAAAGAAAGATTCCAGAATCAAAAGAAAGGTGAAGATAGAAGTAATGTTGAAAGCCTGTTGGAATCATTGGGTGAGAAAGAACTAAACTACTCCCAGTGCTCTTGCTGGTTTTAAACTCCAAAATGAGAGATGGTGAGAGCCTTCATATAGAATTAAACATCATCTGATGTTTAACTGGCAGTAGGATATCCATGAAGAAAATTGAAGACAGGAAATTATTAAAATTAGAAGTGATGATATTACCTTTGTGAAGTTACCATAGTCTGGGGTTTGCTTATCAGTATTGCTCTCGCAGGAAATTAACTTTGTCAGTTCACTGGGAATGGATGCTACTACACAGTTTATGCAACCAGGCCCACAGGGAATAGTCAGTGAACCAAAATGCCAGTTGAGTAATTAACAAACAAGAAATGTAATGATCCAGAGAACTGGACTCTGACCTATTAGGGTATTCTCTGTATAAAAAGATACATTAAATTCAGCTTACACTCAGAAGTGATTGAGTGATATTTGCTCTTAAAATTAGAGAAATAGTAATGAGTGGTATGAAAGGGTTGGCACACACAGTATGAAGGTGCCCGCCTTCCTTCTGACTCAGGGCAGGTGTGGCTAATCAGTCATGGTCCTCGTCCCTGCTGGGTTCAGACTTGGCCTGAATGGCCTTGTAGAACTTCTGCTCTAATTTGTTAGGATATGGCAGGTAATATGCAACCTGTTTGCCATCTATGTAGGTAGAGTGATGATAATGTGTAATGGCACCAGACCATGTCTGCCATATGTGTCTGGGTCTCTGAGTTAGGGAGACACCTGGTACAGGAAACAGATGAGGTGATTGGGGGGTTACTGCTTCCTTAGGGCTATGTCAAAGTTTATTTCTTGGCCCTCCTGCATTTTGTGTTCCAGTGTTCCCATGCTTACCAAGTACTTGTCCTTAGGATTTATTTTTACTCTGTTTTTGTTTGGAGGATAATTATTTTATGATGTTGTGTTGGTCACTGCTGTACAACAGTGTGAATCAAATTTAAGTAAACATATATCTATCCCCCTCCTGAGCCTCCTTCCCACCCCACCCCCCCATCTCACCCCTCTAGGTCATCATAGAGCACTAGGCTGAGCGCCCTGTTACATGGCAGCTTTCCACTATCTGTTTAACACATGGTCATGTAGATGTTTCAGTCCTTCTCTCAAATTTCTGCATATGGAGATAATATTACCACCACCAGAATGGCTACTCTCAAAGTTTGCTTTGGTATGGGATGATTTTTATTCTTCACCTCACTGGTTTTTCATAAAAATGTCATCATTTAAGAGAAACTACTCTTGATTCTGTCTTTTAATGCTGACAACTATATTCAGTTTTGAAGTTTGTGATACCTTTAGCCCAAGAGATGGAAGAAAGGAAGTAATTATTCCTCAGTTCCTCAGTAACCCTACCTAAAGGATGAACAAGAAACAAAAAGCTCTAACTGAAACAGGGAATTGAGACTTAAATTTTAAGATGAATTCTTAATCAGTATTTTCTACCAGTATTAATATGTATATGAACAAAACTTCTCACATCTTTTATTCTCTCACCTTGAAGAGGAAGATACCCTTCTCATTTTTCAGATAAGGAAATGAGCCTCAGAGTAGGCTTCTGATGTGCTACTTTAGGAAGTTGTAGAGCCAGAATTCAGTTATGTCTGTTGGATAAAAATGCAGTGATAACCAACACTTCATATGTAGCTCTCTCACATGCAATGTGGTGAAATGGTTTCTACCAAGTCAGATTGTGGACTGTATCCTAAAATATTTGTCATATAATATTATTTTAATGAAGCAAAATAAAGTAGTAACATGATTTCAGTGAGCTTACAGTGTTCTAGGTTCTTAAATCTTTGATCTCATTTGGTCATGACACCAACCCAATAGAGAAGCTACTGTTAATGTGCTGTTTTACAAAGGAGGCCATTGAAGAAGGAGGTGCAATGACTTGCCTGAGATCCAAGTGATACTTTAAGCAGAACTGGCGCTTTACTCCAGGCCTTCCTGGCACTTAAACTTCAGTTGTGCGCCGTCATGCAGTACACCTCTTTTGTCCTCTTTGGAACATGTCACACAAGTTGTACTCGATAGTGCGTAAGTACCTGTCTTCTGCAGTTCTTTCAGTTTCATAATATAATGTACATCACGAATAACCAGAAATTAAAAATAATTTGAATTGTGATCTGTTGGCATTAACCTATAAAGTTACTTATGCCCTAATTGGTCACTAAAAACCTAACTAATTCGTTTAGGCCCTCCTAATTAGATGTATAAGTAATTATTATGTTTGTTTCCAATATACTCATTGTATGTGGCTATTTCAATGTTTCTAATTAAGATTTAATAAATTTAAAAATTTTGTCCTTCAGTCACACTCAACATATTTGGAATGCTTAAGAGCCTCTTGTGTCTACCAGCTACACTGTCAAACTGTACAGATGTAGAACATTTCTATACATATCAAAATATTTATTATAGATAGATATAATAGAAATACTTAATAACCAGTAGATAATTTTTTTGGACAGCATTATTAGATCATTCCTCCAGGTTCTTATTAGAAGAAGCTAGGTCTTATTGCAAAAGACCTTTCCTTTTAATTTAGGAACCTAATGGTCTTAGCTTGGTCTAAATATTTGACTATGATCTAGCACTAAAATCATTAATCTGTGGCCTGTATTTGTTTTCCTGTGAGCTAATGATGATTTTACATTTTAAATGGTTATATATTTAAATGATTTTTTAGGTACCTATGTAATTTCCTTGATTTTGCCTCTTGGTTTGCAAAGCCTTAAGTATTTACTATCTGGCCCTTTAAGAAAAATATTTCCATCCCCAGATCTAGGACACTTTAAAGCATTTAAAGAATGCTTATTGAATGCATGGATAATAGGGGCTGACAGAAAAGTATTTGAGACAAGTACAACAGCTGAAGTAGTTCCAGTGAACTAGATGGTAATGTTTTCTAGCTAGGAAAAAGGCATTTTCAATTTTCTTTACTAAATGGGCTTTCTACTTTCAGTGATTCATGTCAGAAGACGGGGAAAAGGGCCATAAAAGTAATTCTTTCAAGAACTTTGTACACCTTACTGGTTGGGAGAAAATGGTATTTACCCTACATGAGTTTGGGAAAGGTTGCAGTTTCAGCCTGATTTCCACTGAATTACGTTGACGCTGGAGCTTTGTTTCAGTAGTGGCACTGACAATTGAAAGGAATCACTGGTAACATAAAATGAGCAGAGAACAGTCAAAGGTGACTCTGGTGGTTTTCCCTGGTCTTTCACGCACTCTCAAACCATGCATGTTGTGTTCTCTCTGGCATGCTGGTGAACTTTCTGTTGAGGGAGCTGAGATATTTTGACAATAATCTTCTCTTTCAGTTCAATTCAGTTCAATTCAGTTGCTCAGTTGTGTCCGACTCTTTGTGACCCCATGAATTGCAGCACGCCAGGCCTCCCTGTCCATCACCAACGCCCAGAGTTTACCCAAACTCATGTCCATAGAGTCAGTCACACCATCCAGCCATCTCATCCTCTGTCATCCCCTTCTCCTCCTGCCCCCAATCCCTCCCAGCATCAGGGTCTTTTCCAATGAGTCAACTCTTTGCATGAGGTAGCCAAAGTATTGGAGTTTCAGCTTCAGCATCAGTCCTTCCAGTGAACACCCAGGACTGATCTCCTTTTTAGGGTGGGGCTGGTTGGATCTTCTTGCAGTCCAAGGGACTCTCAGGAGTCTTCTCCAACACCACAGTTCAAAAGCATCAATTCTTTGGCGCTCAGCTTTCTTCACAGTCCAACTCTCACATCCATACATGACCAATGGAAAAACCATAGCCTTGACTAGCCTTTGTTGGCAAAGTAATGTCCCTGCTTTTGAATATGCTGTCTAGGTTGGTCATAATTTGCCTTCCAAGGAGTTTACCCCAAAAAATAGAAGACTGTTACTGCTTTCAGACTTTATTGTCCCAGAAGTCAGTAGTGTTACTCAGCAAAGCTGTCACTCCAGTCAGCGTCATTTCTTTACTTTCCAGGAGCAGTTAGATTGAAGAAACTTAAAGAACTTACAATTATTTGTTTTTAAATTGAGGAATCATGTTTCAATTATATGTCTTTATGTGTGCACTGGCATGCCTCTTGTCAGTTAAACAGATTGTGAATTTTATAATATTTCATAAATCACTGCCACTTTACTTTCAGTAAAACCTGAATTTTACTGTAACTACAAGCATCAGTTCTTTCTGAATAATTGGGAAAAACAGTGTTATGATATTATGTTCCATAGCACTTTATAGATACTTTTGTTTCAAGAGTTACACTAAATTGTTATGTTTTATTCAGAGGACTGTCTTCTGCATTAGACTGTTCTTAAGGCCAGTGCCAATATCTTATTTATTTTTGTGTTTCTTAGTACCTAGACATATCTTAAGTGAAATAATAAATGCACATGCATGTTCACATGGTCTGTGAGGGCAGTGGCCTGATTTTAACCATCTTTTTCATTCCAATCTTAAGACTTGGCTATATCTGTGCAAAATACCAAATTACAGATTTTATGCAGTTCTGTCTTCAGCTGAGGTTATAAACAAATACCACAGATCATTTTGACACAATAGCTCTTCTACTTGATTTTCTTCCACTCTGTTATCATTCTGTTGCCTCATTCATTCTTTAATTTATTCATTTTAAAAACATTTCATTCTCTCAACTCCATGAGTGACAGTCAGTCATTGTCCAGCATAAGGAATTAATTCTCTTTTATCTGCCATTTCAAATACTCTTCACCTTTCCCTTCTTGTACAACTATATTGTGAAATTGTTCCTGTCTGTCTGAAGCATATTACATTATTCAAATTAGTAATGCTTCTATCAAAGCATAGAGAACCTAGCTGTTTGTATATTCCTGTTGTCATGGTGATATCTGCAGCTGGAATTTATAAGTAGTAGCATACTGAACATATAGAATGTATCTCTATTGTTTGTTTTATAAGTTTATTTAGTAATGCTAATCTTGCAGAAGCAAGAACCTATAAATCTATAATATAGTGTGTTAGTTGCTTTTCTAGATATAGGCTATTTTATGAGTTTCACTAGAAGCTGTTTTAGGTTCTGCTTGAAATTGTACCATTTGCTTGAGTTCTCAAGCTGTCTGAATTTCTAGGATAATTGGATCTGAGTGAGCCCTTAGAGGAAGTCCAGGGTGTGATTGGTAAGATCAAATCCTCTCTGACTTTAGTCAGATCAAAGCTAAGAAAAGGTATCTGTTGCTAGGTCAGAATTTTATTTTATGTTGCCAGAGGTGTAAAGAATCTCCACAGTTCCTTAGCAATTACTTTGAAGAACATACTATCCATAAAATACATAAATTACAAACAAATGAAGATTTGGTACAAATACATTGATAGACTGACCTAGTATGTGAACCGAGATTAGTTTCCTTGGTCTTAAACATTATATTATCTTAAAACAATATTTAAAATTCTAGTGAGTGACCATGTAAGAGGAAAATCAGGTGTGACCAGATGTCAAAGGAATTATTATTCCTTTATCTTTTTTTATACATTCTCCTAGTGTTCCCATCACTAATTAAAATACATATTGCTAATTGAAAACTTAATATATCATTTAATTCTTCCTTTTCCTAATGTGTGAAGAAAGGATCCATAGTACTCCTATTCTGAGCAAAGAATTCATGTGTATAGATCACAGTGGTTTTACAGTGTTCTTAGGGTAGTATGACCTTTTTAATGTGACTTAGATTCCAGCCACAGGGCTCAAGTCCATGCTGGAGCAGTAAGGACAAAATTTACAATGAAAGTGAAATTCAAAAATAACCAGACATTTGAAATGTAGACCATGGTTTTCAAGTATGGGTGAGTTCTACCTTCAGGAATATGTGGGGACACTTTCATTGTCACAGTGACCGAGAGATCAAGGGAACCACTGACATTTAGTGGCTGGGGTCAGAGATGCAAGTATCCTCCAACCCATGGGACAGACCCATCTAAGAAAAATGACACTCATGCACGCTAGTGGTTCTCATCTCCTCCCGCGCAACACAGGCAAAGTCCTGAACGGCCGTAAGCAGTCCACAGTCGCAGGTTGTTGTTTGCCGTGTAATTGCATTCTGTTTACTCATTTTCTTAAAGCTCTCCATGCAGATGAGTAGCATTTTCTTTATTAGTATGTGAATATCAAAGGGAAAACTACCTTGTTCAAGTGTAATAAATGATATAGGGGACCTTGAAGACCCTGTCACGCATTCCTCAGAAGTAGTTTGAATGTGTGAAGAGGCAAGCACTTGATCTTGGACTTAGTTTTGGGTTGGCCTCCTGGCTAGACTGTGAGCCCTGGAGGGCATGCTTTGCTCTTTTCATTCTCAGAGACTTGCATAGTGCCTAACACACAGTGTAGGCCTTTGGGAAAGTTTTGTTTTTTAATTTTTTCATTGAGTTATCAGCGGTGACCCTGTTAACTATACAGTCCTTAAGAGAGCTGTGGTCCCTGGCGTCCAGCACTCTGGGTTCATGTTCCAGTTCTGCTCCTTAGTATTTGTGTACCATCCATTGGTTATTTAACTCCCTATGCCTTAGTGACTTGGCCTGTGAAAACTTTAGGGTTGAGAGTCAATGAGTTAATTAATGTAAAGCTATTAGAACAGTGCTGGTACATAGTACATGAGTACATAAGTATCAGTTATTATTAACATTATTCTTTATATAGTGTTATTCAAGACTCCTACAATTATTGCTGTACTTCTGAGAATTAACTATTAGTATTTTTGAGATGTCTATAGAAGTATTTTTTCTTTTAGATACTATCATGTGTCATTGTTTAAAAAGAAATAGACATTACAACAGGATTGGTATGGCAAGAGGTTGGCTGTATTTCTGTATTAATGTATACATAACTAAGATATCATTGGCCACATTAAACTTACCATACAACTACCTTGTTGTACTAACAGTCACCAAGTACAGTGACTGTACTTAGTGTACAGTTACTGAGTCATGTCTGACTCTTTGCAATACCATGGACAGCAGCACGCCAGACTTGCCTGTTTTTCACTGTCTCCAAGAGTTTGCTCAAACACATGTCCATTGAATCCGTGATGCCATCCAACCATCTCATCCTCTGTCACCTCCTTTTCCTCCTGCCCTCAATCTTTCCCAGCATCAGGATCTCTTCCAGTGAGTCAGTTCTTAGCATCAGGTGGCCAAAGTATTAGAGCTTCAGCATCAGTCCTTCCAATGAATATTCACGGTTGATTTCCCTCAGGATTGACTGGTTTGATTTCCTTGCAGTCCAAGGGGCTCTCAAGAATCTCTTCTCTCCAGCACCACAATTTGAAAGCATCAATTCTTCGGTGCTCAAGACTGCTTTATGGTCCAAGCTCTCCTATAGTACAACTAACTACCTTGTAGGTTTAAAACTCAGAAAATGCAAAGTTGCCAACATATCAGCTGAAATATTATTTTAAGGACTAAATAATTTAGATAAGTTTACAACAGCCTTATTTTCTACAGAAGTATATTCAAATGATTAGGTACAGGTAGCTCAATACTCTGTAATGACCTACCTGTACGAGAAAACAATCTAGAGTGGATATATGTATAACTGATTCACTTTGCTGTATAGCAGAAACTAACACAACATTGTAAATCAACTATACCTAATTCAATAAAATTAATTTTAAGAAATGATCAAGTGCATATTCTCTCAAGTAGGATGAAGAACTTAGGTAACTAAATAGCAATTGCTTATTGTTCAAAGCAACTCTAGTTGGCAAGTAGTAGGGCGTTCACATGAGGGCATTTTTCAGTGGCTAGGTAGAATTCCCTTAATTCCCAGGGTGTTCTTGTTCCTTAGCCATTTTTATGGAAATATTTCTGAATTATGTGTCACTCTTCCCTGACTTCTCAAAATTGGTTATGCAGCTGAATGAACCAAAGGGCATAAGAAGCCACTATAATCAACGTGACATGCTTCCTAAGGCTTACGTTTTGCTACAGGATTTAAGGGGAAGTTGCACACAGACAGTGGAGCCATAGCTTTGAATTAATACCGCATGTATATTTGGATCAGAATGCAAAACTCATATAAATGTTTAAAGTAAAATATGAAACTTCAAAGAAATTTCAGGTTTATGGCGGCTGGTCACAGGCTAGGAGATTATGTCCCTCTTATAAAAGGCACTTCAGGGAGAAGCAGTATAACTCTAAGTAGTTAATAATGTTTAACATTTTAATGGAGAGGGCCCTTGGGGTTATTCCACTTGCGAGGCTGTTTGCACTTCTTTAAAGTAGACCCTATTGGCAGTTTTACTGACTGTCTCCCTGTCAAACCTCAAAGAGATGTTAGCTCTTAATCCAGTCAATATTCCTCCATATGTAACTTTCTAACCATTTTCCTCCTCTTCATTGCTCATAATTTGTAGTATCTAAAAAATTTACAGAAGCTATTAGTGGAATGTAAATAATAATAATAATGTAAAGTAGTAAAACTCAGTTTACACACAAATGTAATATCTATATTCTTAGTAAGTTAGCAAGGTGCTTATTTCTTGTTACTGTTTCTAGAGGAAGAAATGCAGAATTTTTCCTTTGAGATGACTTTTCTTTCTTTGATTGATTTTTGTGTTTTAGAAGACTTTTAGAGCAGTGTTAGGTTCACAGACAAATTGAGGGGGGTGCACACAGATTTCTCATGTTCCCCCTGCCTCTCCACACATGGGTAGCCTCCCCCTATTATCAACACCCGCCACCAGACTCATACATTAGTCATAATTGATGAACCTACATGGCATATCATTACTGTCTAAAGTCCCTAGTTTATATTAGGGTCACTTGTGGTGCTGTACGTTCTGTAAGTTTGCGGAAATGTATAGTGTCAAGTATAGTATCATGCAGAGTATTTTCACTGCCCTAAAAATCCTGTGTTCTGCCTATTCATCTACCCACCAACCCCTCCAGCAACCATTGCTCTTTTTACTGTCTTGATAGCTTTGCCTTTTCCAGAATGTTATTATAGTTGGAATAATACCGTATGTAGCCTTCTCATATTAGCTTCTTTCACTTGAACGTGAACTTGAACATGAAGTCGCTCAGTCGTGCTCCACTCTTGCAACCCCATGGACGGTAGCCTGCCAGGCTCCTCTGTCCATGAGCTTACTCCAGGCAAGAATACTGGAGTGGGCTGCCATTTCCTTCTCCAGGGGATCTTCCCAACCCAGGGGTTGAACCTGGGTCTCCTGTATTGCAGGCAGACGCTTTATCCTCTGCGCCACCAGGGAAGCTCTTTCACTTAGTAGTATGCATTTAAATTTCCACTATGTCCTTTCCTAGCTCAATGTGGCTCATTTCTTTTTGCACTAATAATATTCCATTGTTTGGTTGTACCACAGTTTGTTTATTACCCATTCACCTACTGAAGGACATCTTGGTTGCTTACAAGTTTTGGCAATTATGAATAAAACAATTATAAACATCTATATGCAGTTTTTTATGTGAACATAAGTTTTCAGCTCCTTTGGGTAAATATCAAGGAGCATGATTGCTACATTGTATATTAAGAGTATGTTCAGTTTTGTAAGAAACCACCAAACTCTTCCAAACAAGAATAAGATTTTTGTTTTTACCACCTCCTTATCAGCATTTGACGTTGTCAGTGGTTTGGATGTCATAGTGATATCTCATTGTTGTTCTAATTTACATTTCCCTGATGACTTATGATGTGTAGCATCTTCTCATATAGTGATTTTTCCATCTGTATTATCTTTGGTGTGATATCTGATAAGGTCTTTGGCTCATTTGAAAAATCTGATTGTTAGTTTCTTATTGTTGAGTTTTAAGAGTTTTTTGTATATTTTAGATAACAGTCCTTTCTCAGACATATATTTTCCAAAGATTTTCTTCTAGTCTGTGGTGTTTTTTATTTACTTGATTAGTTTCTTTCATAGAATAGAAATTTTTCATTTTAATGATGTCATGGATGGCAACTTTGGTGTTATATCTAAAATGTGATCATCAAAGTCATCTCATCTTTTAATATGGGACTTCTACCATATTATCTTCTAGGAGTTGTATAATTTTGCATTTTACATTTAGGTTTGTGGCCCATTTTGAGTTAATTTTTATGAAAGAATAAGGTCTATGTCTAGAATTTTTTTTGCATATGGCTGTCCTGTTCTTTAGCACCACTTGTTGAGAAGAGTAACTGTACTACATTGTGTTACCTTTGCTCTTATGTCAGAGATCAGTTGACTGTATTTTGGAGGATCTATTTCTATTCCATTAATGTATTTGTCTGTTCTTCTGCCAATATCACAGAGTCTTGATTAGTGTAGCTTTTTGGTGAGTCTTGAAGTCAAGTAGTGTTGGTCTTCCGACTTTGTCCTCCTTTGTTCTATTGCCTATTCTGGGTCTTTTGTCTCTATCTAAACTTCAGAATCAGTTTGACGATATCTAAAATATTACTTGCTGGGATTTTAATTGGGATTGCATTCAATCCGTAGATCAAGTTGGGAGCACTTTTCTTTTTCACTATAAATTCTTCCCTAAATTCCTACATATTGAGATTTCTTGAAGTGCAACTCTGGATAAGCAGTCTAAGTATAAAATGACCATATTATTACTCTTATACCATGTTCCTCATGTAAGCATTTGTTATCTAAAAAGGAACAATGGTACAGTACTCCAAAATAGACAACACAGTTCATTCGGATGTCTGTCTGAGCATTTTCAATATACCCTTTTAATATCTTAGCAATTCACCCAATTAAAATCAAGACCATCCATTATTTAAATGTATTAGGCATTTGATAATTACTTAAATATTAAATTAGACATTACACATGACACATGGGTATGTGTGTGTATAAATATTTCTGTAATGGATATCTTCTGAATAATATACTGCATGGGCTATTAAAATCTTGATTTTGTTATGTTTACAAATGACTATGAATAAAGAATAACCAAGGGAATAGTTAGAATGAAAATAGAATGTTTTATTTTAATTTTATTTTATTAGAATATTTTACTTAGAATATTATATTTTCTATGATAAGTTTTATCAGTGTCCTTCATTAATTTTCACATATTTAGAGAAATGTTGTCCTTTTATCATCCTTATAATACTTGTATCTACCTTGTTCAGACATGAAAATTCATTAAGTAAAAATCTTCTTATAAATACTATAAATTTGACTTTGATTATCGCTGAGATTTCAGAACTCTCATCTTATTAGTGATTGGACAGATTTTCTCTTATCCTGTTTTTAATAATAGCCAGGCAGGGTTTGAAGTTTCTTACCAGATGTTTTGCTATTTCCATAATAATGGATCTTATTAATAAGGCTTTTACAGAATCTCTCTTTAAAAGGTGTGGATAAAATGAAGAGTGACTAAAATACAATGAGTCCTCGATTATTTCTGGTAATTGCTGAGCATGCTGAGATGAGCTTTTAACTACTTTACTTCTTGAGCCTTTTCTCTCAGGATTTTCTTTTAAAATTGCAAATTCATATTTCTGTATTTTTTGTGATAGTTATTCGTCTCCTATTCTAAGTGCTAAAGAATTCTGTAAATTTTGTCAGAAAAATAAAGAAGAACATTTTATCATTTTATGAAGCAAAGGGTTTGGAGAAATTGGTGAACATGTAGACACATAAAAGAACCAAATGTGGTCTTTAAATTTCTAGAACACCAAGACTCCAGTTTCTTAAAGGCAGCTCATCAACAACCAGTATTAAAGAACTTAAGAGAAATTGTTAGTTAGACAAATAGCCTGGTGTGATGATAATATCCCAAAGAAAGGGATAGCCTGGTGTGCTGCAGTCCATGGAGTCGCAAGACTCAGACACCACTGAGTGACTGAACTGAACTGATGATAATACAGGCAGGAATCAAGGCGCCCAGCTTGTGTATTTTAAAAGGAGTGGAAATGGGATGAGGGGTGGAAAGAGCACATATTCTGAAGTTCTGAAAACAAGGGTTGTTTTTGTTCAGTCATTCAGCTGTGTCTGACCCTTTGTAACCACATGGACTGCAGCACGCTGGGCTTCCCTGTCCTTCACCACCTCTTGGAGCTTGCTCAAGCTCGTGTCCATTGAGTCGGTGATGCCATCCAACCACTTTGTCCTCTGTTGTCCTCTTCTCCTCCTGCCTTCAATCTTTTAAAGTATCAGGGTCTTTCTAATGAGTTGACTCTTTATCAGGTGAAGTTGCTCAGTCGTGTCTGACTCTTCGCGACCCCATGGACACCAGGCTCCTCCATCAGTGGGATTTTCTAGGCAGGAGTACTGGAGTGGGTTACCATTTCCTTCTCCAGGGATTCTTCCTGACCTGGGGATCAAAGCCAGGTCTCCCTCATTGTAGACAGACGCTTTACCATCTGAGCCACCAATGAATTGGAGCTTCAGCATCAGTCCTTCCAATGAATATTCAGGACTGATTTCCTTTAGGATTGACTGGTTTGATCTCCTTGCAGTCCAAGGGACTCCAGAGTCTTCTTCCACACCATAGTTCAAAAGCATCAGTTCTTCAGCGCTCAGCCTTCTTTATGGTCCAGCTCTCACATCCATACACTACTACTCAAAAAACCATAGCTTTGACTATACGAACCTTTGTCGACAAAGTAATGTCTCTGCTTTTAATATGCTTTCTAGGTTTGTCATAGCTTTTCTTCCAAGGAGCAAGCGTCTTTTAATTTCATGGCCGTAGTCACCATCTGAAATGATTTTGGAACCCCAAAAAATAAAGTTTCTCCCTGTTTCCATTGTTTCCCCATCTACTTGCCATGAAATGATGGGACTGGATGCCATGATCCTCATTTTTTGACTGTTGAGTTTTAAGCCAGCTTTTTCACTCTCCTCTTTCACCTTCATCAGGAGGCTCTTTAGTTACTCTTCACTTTCTGCCATAAGGATGGCCATCTTCATATCTGAGTTTTTTGATATTTCTCCCTGCAATCTTGATCTAGCTTGTGTTTCATCCAGCCTGGCATTTCATGTGATATACTCTACATGTTAAGTTAGATAAACAGGGTGATGATATACAGCCTTGGTGTACTCCTTTTGCAATTTGGAACCAGTCCATTGTTCCATGTCCGGTTCTAACTGTTGCTTCTTGACCTGCATACAGGTTTTTCGGGAGGCAGGTGAGATAGTCTGGGATTCCCATCTCTTGAGGAATTTACCAGTTTGTTGTGATTCACACAGTCAAAGGCTTTGACATAGTCAGTGAAGCTGAAGGAGATATTTTTCTGGAATTCTCTTGTTTTTTCTATGATCCAACAAATGTTGGCAATTTGATCTCTGGTTCCTCTGCCTTTTCTAAATTCAGCTTGAAAATCTGGAAGTTCTCGGTTCACGTATTATTGAAGCCTAGCTTGGAGATTTTTGATCATTACTTTGCTAGTGTGTGAGATGAGTACAATTTTGTGGTAGATTGAACATTCTTTGGCACTGCCTTTCTTTGGGGTTGGAATGAAAACTGTCCTTTTCCAGTCCTGTGACCACTGCAGAGTTTCCCAAATTTGCTGACATATTGAGTGCAGCACTTTAACACCATCATCTTTCAGGATTTGAAATAGCTCCAGAAAAATTTGAGAATAACTAAAATCAATATAAAGGGATGGAATCATTCAAATCAGCTAACCTATAACTTGAAAGGATGATTCCATCCTTCGTAGTTCTTACAGTTGCCTCTATATAAATGATTTTCTTTATATACTGTGCAATAAATTCTGTACAGTTAATTCTGTGTCCACATCCTACTTTCCACTTCCTAATTACCTAGTTAATCTTTTCTAGCTTTCCATTTACTTGTTCTAACCTAATACAGTGGACAGAAAGAGATGAAGTAACTAAAAAGGATTTCATGTAAGGCTATGGCAAAAAGGGTATGATCCTTTTAAGAAACCCTTGATTAGCATGGCTTTTTATTATAGTAATTAATTTTATTTATTCATTAGAAGATTAAAACCAGAAGTGCAGTAGTAAAGTCTCTTCTTTAAAAATAAAATTTCTGCTATTAAAACATTTAAAAGACAAAGTAAGAAAAAATTTTTCACTACTGTTAAAACAGATTAGAGATTCACTATCCTAATAGATACAGAGCTCTTTCAAATCACTGAGGGGTAAATAAAAGAATATGATAGATAATGGGCAAAGAATATAGAATGAGTGGGCTTGTGAAGCATTGTATAAGACTTCTTTTCTTTTCAGACTTTCAAAGAGGAAGGGAAAAATATAATTGATTGACCTTTAATGTGACCATCTACTAAAAATGTTCATAAATACTCATAGTTAGCATTTGAATTTTCCCAGCAATAAAAGTTAATACAGAGTTTCCCTATTCTAGTTTCAGAATTGTTCATAGAGACAACAAAAAGGCTTCAGCAAAGAAAAAGACATTATTATCTAAAGGGTATTAAGACTCTCTACTCTTACATGGGAATTTTACTGTGATTTAGGAGAACTCTGGAAAATGAATAAGTTATGATAAATTTAGACTACATAATCAATAAAGATAAAAAAATTTCTTTCTTCACTACTGATATACCCTCTATTAAATCCTTATGACTAAACCAACTTACAGATACTATAATGCTTCAAAATAAAGTAGTCTTTCAGGAGGACAGTATAAAATCACTTTGAGAGTGTAGTATGAACTATTCTTAAGATTTGCTTCAGATTACATTCACAGTACAGTGAAGAGGGTGCTTGTCTGGAGGTGTACAGATGTTCAGGATTACTGCTGCACCACACACCTTGGTTTGGATCTCTGTCGGAGGATTTTCAGTATATTCTTTTAATATCTTAACAATTCACCCAATTCAAATCAAGTGCATCCCATTACTTAAAAATACTAGGAATTTCAGTTCAGTTCAGTTGCACAGTTGTGTCCGACTCTGTGCAACCCCATGAGCCGCAGCACGGCAGGCCTCCCTGTCCATCGCCAACTCCCGGAGTCCACCCAAACCCATGTTCAGTGAGTCAGTGATGCCATCCAACCATTTCATCCTCTGTCATCCCCTTCTCCTCCCACCCTCAATCTTTCCCAGCATCAGGGTCTTTTCAAATGAATCAACTCTTTGCATCAGGTGGCCAAAATATTGGAGTTTCAGCTTCAACATCAGTCCTTCCAATGAACACCCAGGACTGATCTCCTTTAGGATGGACTGATTGGATCTCCTTGAAGTCCAAGGGACTCTCAAGAGTCTTCTCCAACACCACAGTTCAAAAGCATCAATTCTGTGGTGCTCAGCTTTCTTTATAGTCCAACTCTCACATCCATTTATGACCACTGGAAAAACCATAGCCTTGACTAGACAGACCTTTGTGGACAAAGTAATGTCTCTGCTTTTTAATATGCTGTCTGGGTTGGTCAACACTTTCCTTCCAAGGAGGAAGCGTCTTTTAATTTCATGGCTGCAATCACCATCTGCAGTGATTTTGGAGCCCAAAAAAATAAAATCAGCCAATGTTTCCATTATTTCCCTATCTATTTGCCATGAAGTGATGGGACCAGATGCCATGATCTTAATTTTCTGAATGTTGAGCTTTAAGCCAACTTTTTCACTCTCCTCTTTCACTTACCTCAAGAGGCTCTTTAGTTCTTCTTCACTTTCTGCCATAAGGGTGGTGTCATCTGCATATCTGAGGTTATTGATATTTCTCCCAGCAATCTTGATTCTAGCTTGTGCTTCTTCCAGCCCAGTGTTTCTCATGATGTACTCTGCATAGAAGTTAAATAAGCAGGGTGACAATATACAGCCTTGATGTACTCCTTTTCCTATTTGGAACCAGTCTGCTGTTCCATGTCCAGTTCTAACTGTTGCTTCCTGACCTGCATCCAGATTTCTCAAGAGGCATGTCAGGTGGTCTGGTATTCCCATCTCTTTCAGAATTTTCCACAGTTTAGTGTGATCCACACAGTCAAAGGCTTTAGCATAGTCAGTGATGCAGAAATAGATGTTTTTCTGGAACTCTCATGCTTTTTCGATGATCCAGCAAATGTTGGCAATTTGATCTCTGGTTCCTCTGCCTTTTGTAAAACCAGCTTGAACACCTGGAAGTTCACGGTTCACATACTGCTGAAGCCTGGCTTGGAGAATTTTGAGCATTACTGTACTAGTATTTGAGATGAGTGTAACTATGTGGTAGTTTGAACATTCTTTGGCATTGCCTTTCTTTGGGATTGGAATGAAAACTGACATTTTCCCGTCCTGTGGCCACTGCTGAGTTTTCAAATTTGCTGGCATATTGAGTGCAGCACTTTCACTGCATCATCTTTCAGGATTTGAAATAGCTCAACTGGAATTCCCTCACTTCCACTAGCTTTGTTCATAGTGATGCTTTCTAAGACCCACTTGACTTCACATTCCAGGATGTCTGGCTCTAGGTGAGTGTGAGTGACCACACCATCGTGATTATCTGGGTCTTGAAGATCTTTTTTGTACAGTTCTTCTGTGTATTCTTGCCACCTCTTCTTAATATCGTCTGCTTCTGTAGGTCCATACCATTTCTGTCCTTTATTGAGCCCAACTTTGCATGAAATGTTCCCTTGGTATCTCTGATTTTCTTGAAGAGATGTCTAGTCTTTCCCATTCTATTGTTTTCCTCTATTTCTTTGCATTGATCACTGGGGAATGCTTTCTTATCTCTCCTTGCTGTTCTTTGGAACTCTGCATTGAGTGGGTATATCTTTCCTTTTCTCCTTTGCTTTTCACTTCTCTTCTTTTCACAGCTATTTGTAAGGCCTCCTCAGACAGCCATTTTGCTTTTTTGCATTTCTTTTTCTTGGGTATTTGGTATTGCTTAAATGTTAAATTAATAATTAAAGCAGAAGTCAAGTTCTGATGGTGACAGTGGGCCGCTGACTCTGTCAGAATTCTCCTTCCTGTTCCGGTAAGTAAGGAAGCACGCAGATAGTTGTGGAAGAAAGATGCATGGTGGAGCATAGATAGTTTTTGCAGTGAATGCACCTTGTTGTCACTCGCTAAGTCATGTCTGACTCTTTGTGACCCCGTGGACTGCAGCACCCCGGGCTTCCCAGTCCTTCACTATCTCCTGGAGTTTGCTCAGACTCCATTGATGAATTGATGATGCCATTCAACCATCTCATATTCTGTCACCCCCTTCTCCTGTGAATGGACCTAGCACTGAAAAATTTCTCTCCAAGTAACCGAAACAATGACATGCTCTGTATTCTGTGTGTGTGTCTGTATATATGTAAAACTTACATAAGATAGCTTTGTTTCTTGAATCTTTTTTTGTAAAGAATAATAACCAGATCAGTTTCGCTAGTTCTCAAATAGTGTAATTTATCCTTAATGGGAATTGGGTAGAATTAGTTGTCTGGTGGCCTCTCCTGATCTGAGTTGCTACGTACTGTGATGCTGGTAATTTGACATCAGGATTTTTTTCTGTTGTGTGATCATTTTTGTTGGTTTTACTCCATCAGGTTCAAATTCATGACCATCTGAGGCTCCATGGCTTTTGGGGTAAAACTGTTGTTTTACTAATAAGAGTGACTAGCTGCATTAAAATCAGGTTATGACTCTATTTTTTCTCCTTCAATTAAGTAACAGTTGAATGTTTTGCCTTATCACAAGGTAAGAGATATAAAAAAAGAACCATGAAATGAATAAAAAGAAAATGTTCTTAAAATTTACATGTGAAAGTACATCAACATTTATTGACCTATTTTTCAGTTATTTGGCAGAGAGTAGAGAGGCAGAGAATTGATAGTTTAGTGATGTCATGCCAATATTCAGGTATACCTGAAGTATGGTCTGGAAGCTTCTGCTTAGACATGCTTTTTTTAAAAAGCAAGTCCCGACTCCTTTGATGTGGGCTTCATGTAGTAACTTTGTTGCAAAGAGTAGAGTAAAGGAAAGGGTAGAAAAAGTAATTTTATAGTGTAGAAACCCTGACAGTCAATGCCTTAACCAGGTAGTCAAGGTCAACCTTGATGTGATGTGATTAAAGTGTTAGTTGATCAACATGGCCTTCCTCCCAGAAACCCATAAGGCTAGTCTAGTCATGAGAAAAAAAATCAGACAAACCTCAATTTTAGTAAATTAAAAAAGAAAACCTTCCATGATGTAACTTAGTGTGGATGTGAACACAAATTTATTATCTAATCTCAGTTAAGGAAATTTCTCGCTGTTGCTAGAGTTGAAATTAAATTGACAGTTGACATTGACTACTCTTGTAAAGGTGAGTAATGTTAGGAGGGAAATGGCTTAAACACAAGCTTCAAATTCTTCATAAATACTCACACTAGGAAACAGATGAATATCAAATCATGTTAGATTAATGTTAAGTATCAAGCGTAAGCCTAGATCTCCAAATAAATAGGTAGCAACTTAGCCTTGAAAAGAAAACTGCTTGGTATTTCAGAATAGAATATTGTTTAATTAATTAGGATAACTTTTATGTCAAATATGGAAATCAGGGTATGTCTGACACACACATGTACACACACTCTTTTGAAATAGAAAGGGTTACATGAAAGTGAAGTTGCTCAGTCGTATCCAACTCTTTGTGACCCCATGGACTGTAGCCTACCAGGCTCCTCCGTCCATGGAATTTTCCAGGCAAGAATACTGGAGTGGGTTGCCATTTACTTCTCCAGGAGATCTTCCCGACCTAGGGATTGAACCAGGTCTCCTGCATTGTAGATAGACGCTTTACTGTCTGAGCCACCAGGGTAGTATACATACATACATAACATACAAATCAGAAGGATTACATACATACATACAAATCAGAGTACTTACTGATGGCTTTTTGGTGCTCTTGTATCTACCAAATAACATGGAAGCCCTGTAATAGTATAGAAATCTATCCGTGTTTTAGAAGTACAGAGTTTCCTAGGTTTAATTGTTTTTCAAGAAGAACATTTAACTTGAGGATTTAATTTCCATGTGAAGACTTAGGGGGAAATATTTGGTCTTAAAGCTGTTTATTTTAAATACACAACTTAAAAAAAACTGATTTTATTCATTAAAGTAGATTATACGTTAGATATTATACATGTTTTATATGGAACAGAAAGATTTGTACTCTAAACCAAACACCTAAGAAAATTCTATAACATAGATAACCAAGAGCAATGTGCATCACTGCATTGTGTGTTTCTGGAGACAGGTTTCTAGAAGGCCTGCATTTGATTGTCTTTAAACTGCACTTCTGCTGCTTTTTTCCTAGGCCCTTTGTGCAATATGTAGGAGAAACTAATCTGTTTATTCTTTACCTAATACTGCCCTTGAGGGAACAATGTATGCTCTTTCCATCTATTAATCAGAGTAAACTAAGTGAGTTTCTTTTAACAGATGTTCAATGGCAGATACATTCTCAAAACCAAGTGTGTTAAGAGCTGAAGGGTGCACACTTCACCCATCACATAGGCAGCATTGTTCTCTCTTTATATCCTAGTGCACTGACAGGCAGAACTCCCCAGTCACATCACCTGGCTCCTCTCCCCTGGCACAGAGAAGAAAGCCGCACCCAGACCCGCTCCAGATCCCACATCTAAGCCTCCCACCAGTGCCTCCTCGCCTGGACCTAATTCAGAAAGGCATAGTTCGGTCTCCCTGTGGCAGCCCAACTGGTTCACCAAAGGTAAATCAATATTACTAGAAACACAGATAATAGTTTTATGTGATGATTATTGATTGCTCAGGTTTTTAAATCTCCATTAATCATATTTCTTATGCTCTCGTTTATGAGCTACTTTGATGGGTCTCTCATTTTGTGTATAGCAAATCCACTGTCATATTCCTTGCCTTTATTACTGTAAGAGTTGCATAATTATTCAAAGAAAGCACATGTCTGTAACAGCCCCCTGATTTGCTAAAATAAACAGTATAGTAAGTATAGTTATTCTGTAAAATGGATTTAAAAGGTCATTATAGGTATTAAAATAAATTGCATGTTCTTATTAAATGATATTTTGTATTCATTTTCATAGTGTCTTGACAAGAAAAATGTTATGGAAGTGTACTTGCATAAAGGCTTAAGATGTGATAAATTATCACCCATGTTTCAGGGTGACTCAGAAGAGGGAATTGTATATACCTTTTATATATGAAGGAATTAATTACAAAGAATTACAGTATTTGCAAAGTAATTATATTATTCTTTAATATTAAAGACATAATTCTATCTGTACATTTAAGCCCACAGTTTATTTTAGTTCTGTGCAGATTTTTGTTTTCCAAATTTGATAAGGGAATATTTTGCTTTATTAAATATAAGATTTTAAACATTAATCCCATTTGGTGATATGCTCTACAGTGTAAAACTAGTTGGAAACACAGTGTTTTAGTAGTACTGGATTTTTGTACATTACGATTAACATGGTTTTAAGATCATATTAAGACTTTTTAGGATGTTTCTTAGTCAGAATTATGTAAACACAACACATTCCTTTTTTCTGCAATATTTTCTAACAATGAAAGCACAAATCATTTGTCAGATGAACTGTGTAAATGAAAATACAGCCTGTGAAAGTCACATAGATCAGTTTAGCAGCTTATACCTTTATATTTCCATATAAGAATCAAACTGGTTTTTTTCCCAAGGATCAATACAATTCAAATAAGGTCTATAAGTAATGCTGCTCTATTATTTGTGATTTTTCATTCTTCTGGGGTGTGTGTGTATGCTCAGTCACGTCCGACTCTTTGCAGCCTCACGAACTATAGCCTACCCAGGATCCTCTGTCCGTGGAAGTTTCCAGGCAGGAATACTGGAGTAGGTTACCATTTCCTTCTCCAGGAGATCTTTCCCAGCCAGGGATCGAACCCGCGTGTCCTGTGTCGGCAGGTGGATTCTTTACCACTAGCGCCACCTAATGACTGATAAAGAACCAGAGCACATCTTGCCCTTGTCAGTTGCTTTGCACTACAGAGGTGAAAACAAAAATAACAAAACCAGCATTTTCTGTCTTTCACAGATGTTGCCAATCAAGGTGCTCTTGTAAAAAGTAGAACAACAACTTCTTGATGGTTTCTGCTGTCTCTCTTAAATCATAGAAACGTGCAAATAAAATACTTAATGACATTATTTTAATGTCAACTGGTCAGAATCATCATATAATTTTGATATTCTGCTTTTTTCCCTGTAGTCCTTATTATCCTAAATTTTGAGTTTACATATTCATTTTTTACAAAGAAATCTTAATGAGATATATTTGAGTTTTTCATAATTTTTTAAACTTTCATTAATTGGTGATAAAAGAAACTCATTAAAAGAAGGCACAGGAATATAATAAAACTCTATTATGGCTTAGAAAACAAAAGCAATAATGTATTAGTCTGGAAGATATTTCAGTGCATGGAACATCTTTTTCTTTTTTCCTCTTGTGTTTCTTCAGTCTTCTCCTTGCATGGTGAGAAAACAAGATAAACCACTCCCAGCCCCACCACCGCCCTTAAGAGACCCTCCTCCCCCTCCACCTGAGAGACCTCCCCCAGTCCCCCCTGACAACAGACTGAGTCGTCACTTCCATCACGTGGAAAGTGTGCCTTCCAGAGATCAGCCCATGCCTCTTGAAGCCTGGTGCCCGCGGGATGTGCTGGGGACTAATCAGTCAGTGGGATGTCGCCTCCTTGGGGATGGCTCTCCAAAGCCTGGAATCACGGCAAGTTCCAATGCAAATGGAAGGCATAGTCGGATGGGCTCTGACCCAGTGCTTCTCCGGAAACACAGACGCAATGACTTGCCTTTAGAAGGAGCCAAGGTAAGAAATACACAAAGCAGAAGCTAAACAACCTGCTTATAATCTTCTGACAGGAGGTAGTATAAAAGGTTGGGCGGTTTTTTTTTGTGTCTAGTGTGACATTTCCATGCAAGTCTTTATTTATCTGCAAGTTATAAACAATCAGAAGCATATTAAAACTTGAACCTAAAAGAAGTCAGGAAGAAGAGTCTAAGTAATGATTTAAGTTTCATAGGAAGATACTAGACAATTTGCCAGAGGTTTAGTATACCTTCTCTTATTTCATCTGCAGAATATTTTCCCATTAATAAATTATCATGGGAGAATCAGCACTTTTTTTTTAACTCGTCTGAAAAAAAGGAAAAAGTGTGGGAAAGTGTGCTAGTCACTCAGTTGTGTCCAACTCTGCAACATCATAGACTGCAGCCTACCGGGTTTCTCTGTCCATGGAATTCTCCAGGCAAGGGTACTGGTGTGGGTTGCCATCCCCTTCTCTAAGGAATCTTCCCAACCCAGGGATTGAACCCAGGTCTCCTGCATTGCAGGCAGACTCTTTACTGTCTGAGCCACCAGGAAATCCCAACTCTTCTAGTTCCATCTAATTTGAAAAACAGTTGTATTATTATAGCATATCGTCAGTCAGTCATTGGAATTATTGTTGCCTGGGAGAGTATGTATACCTTAGACAGGTAAATTAAACTTCTCACATACATCAAAACACCACGTTTTTTAGTTCATTGTTACAGAGCGAGCTCTTTCTCCGTAATACTGAAAGAAGAGTTTTAACATGCTGTATATTACCACTGTCAGTTACATGTACAGGAAAGAATTTAAGCACACGGGAAACCAAGAGGCAACAAAAGAAATCATTGAGTTTAGACCCCTCAGTGGGCCCGTGACAGAGCTGTCCTGTCCTGTTTCCTGGTATTTGCTTCCATGATATTTTTGACTCTGGGATTAGATTGTCACCATCTTCCTTCAGCTGCAGAAGGCTTTGCCTCTTTTGAAGACTGTAATGTTAAAGTGTTCCTATCTCTTTTGATCTTACGTTGTTATTTTAGGGGAGCAGACTGTTCCTTCCAGATAATAGTTTGTAGTGGGTGAGTTAATCAAGAAACAAGTGTGAAAAATGGCTTGTGCTAAATTCCTCTGTGTATGTGCACATATGTGTGTGCATGCACATGTGTGAAGGAATACTTTGTATAATATTATTAGTTTTCTAATAATTAAATATTATTAGAGTGGCCAGGATAGCAGGAGTCAAACTGTCTACTCTGGCACTCAAAACAAAGGGGAAGAGTGGTGACAGTTTGCAGAAAGTTTTTGTTAGTGCCTCCTGTGGGTACCTTCAGTCTTTCATCTATTATAAATATGAAGATCTTTAAAGGTTTTCTCCAAGGTCATGTAAAGGTGATGTAAATGGAAGAGATAGTACTTGTAAAAGCATTTTTATAGTATTCTCTAAAAATGGAGACTTTATCCTCAAAAGTATGTTTCTACAACCTAGAATCTTGGTAAGAATGACTTGTCTTTTTTTCCAGTGATTTTTTTTTTCCTCCTTTAGTGTCTATTACTTTTCAGTCATACATGGTCACACATGACTTCGGGAGAATGTTCAGACAAGCTCTGACATGAATAGTTATATCTTAGCAACATATTACAACTTATTTCCTGAATGAACTTGAGAAATACTTAAAATATAATTATTATACTATCCAGTTCATTGAAGACCTCTTGTTTCAGGTTTTTTCTTAGATAATATGTTGTGTAATCTTAACACTAATATAATCTTGCCCTTCTAAGCCCTAGAACATAGGCTATTCATTTTTCTATGAATGGTAGTGGTTTTTTAAATTAGAGTAATAATTGCTTAGGTTATAGATAGGGAATTTTATTTTATTCTATTAACTATAGGTATAATTAACTATAGGTATAATAAGTTTAGGTATAATAGTGATTTTAGCTATAAAGATTCCTTTACATGTTTTTTTCTGTGAACTTTCATGTCCTGGTCTTTGATACATGTTAATATCCCAGAGGACATTGATTAAATTGCAAACTTTCCCTCTTATTGAAAACTGAATCTATTTAGTTCTATCTAAATAATCCTAATTAAAATTCTTTAGGGTCTAATCTCATATGTTGTGTGTATTAGCATTGCAGTGCTTATAGTCTCAAAGTTAATTACATGTTACAACTAGACTATTTTAACCCAAATTAGACGTCTAAGATTTCTCATTTCAGTCTAGCTGTCTGACTTTTAAGGCAGATTATAAAGAAGGATTTATATATAATGTATTAAATGCCATAAAACAGAGCATGTCTGCCCTTAGTCTCCTTTTTTATTATCTTTTTAAGGAAACATAGCTCCACTTTGGTAGACCACAGAGCATGTAACAACTGACACAAAGTAGAAAAAGCCCCATTCTTCTCATTTCAGTGTTGGGAGATGTAACAGTCTGACTTCAGCAGATGGAAAAATGAGTCCATCTAGAATCCTGTAGTTCGTTTCTGCATGACCTTGGATTGGAGTTTGTTTCTCATCTTACGTTTTTGTAGTTCCTCAATCCAGACTGATTTATTACTTAATATATATTTGTAAATACTTTCTACATGCAAGACTTTCCAAGTGATCAGGATAACCAGTTTCCCAGTGTTCTCTCTCCTTTCAAATTTAACAAAGTGTTTTTGTAGAAGAGTATCTGTTCAACTGCTTTAGGCAGAAGTAAAAATGATAAGGCAAATCTGATAGCTGCATTTTAACAAAAAATCTCATCAACACAGATCAACCATGCTCTGGAATCAGGCCTGAATTTTGCTTCCTGCTCTAGAACTTACTGGCTTCGTGTGTACAAGCAACTTAGTACATCCTGGCCCCCAATTCCACTTACTTCCCTTACTTTATGAAATGAACCAATAATAGTACCTTATTTCTAGGGAAATAGTTATCTATTCCCCCCAGATATCTAAATCTCCATATCCCTTGGTTCTGGAATAAAAACAAACTAGGTAGGGAGTTCATTTTCATTTACAATAATTCTCCTTATTATTGTTTATAATTTAAAACCAAATCATTATCTCTTTCTCCCCTTTCTCTCTCCTTTTATTCAGCATAGTTCCTAATGAATACTCCAAAGGCACTCTATAACTGGTTGCTGAGTTATTACAGTGCTGAAACTGATGATGGAGGTGAAAGAGTGTGCATGCTGGAGTTGGTAGTGGGCACGAGTCAGGCAGGAAAGGGCTTGGAGGATGAGGATGATCATGGTACACTAACAGTATGAGAGGTTTTTTTTGTTTTTTGTTTTGTTTTGTTTTTAAATGTATTGTTCCAGCACTGGCTTTCAGCCAAAAGTAGAATGTTAGTTTTTGTGGGTGTGTTTAAAATAGGAATTTTTACTCTTTTAGACAAGCAGTCATTATACATAGGTAGTCACAGTAAGAGGGAGACAAAGGAGAAG
Source organism: Bubalus kerabau (assembly GCF_029407905.1). NCBI lineage: Eukaryota > Metazoa > Chordata > Mammalia > Artiodactyla > Bovidae > Bubalus > Bubalus kerabau. The sequence continues at coordinate 96,732,458 of NC_073625.1, read as the reverse complement.
GGCAGGGAAGAAGGACTGGAGAATGATTTTGATTTAAGAAGACAATAGATGTGGAAACAGTGTCACACTTTATTTTTCTGGGCTCCAAAATCACTACAGATGGTGACTGCAGCCATGAAATTAAAAGACACTTACTCCTTGGAAGGAAAGTTATGACCAACCTAGATAGCATATTCAAAAGCAGAGACATTACTTTGCCAACAAAGGTTCGTCTAGTCAAGGCTATGGTTTTTCCTGTGGTCATGTATGGATGTGAGAGTTGGACTGTGAAGAAGGCTGAGCGCTGAAGAATTGATGCTTTTGAACTGTGGTGTTGGAAAAGACTCTTGAGAGTCCCTTGGACTGCAAGGACATCCAACCAGTCCATTCTGAAGGAGATCAGCCCTGGGATTTCTTTGGAAGGAATGATGCTAAAGCTGAAACTCCAGTACTTTGGCCACCTCATGCGAAGAGTTGACTACATTGGAAAAGACTCTGATGCTGGGAGGGATTGGGGGCAAGAGGAGAAGGGGACGACAGAGGATGAGATGGCTGGATGGCATCACTGACTCGATGGACGTGAGTCTCAGTGAACTCTGCGAATTGGTGATGGACAGGGAGGCCTGGCGTGCTGCGATTCATGGGGTCGCAAAGAGTCAGACATGACTGAGCGACTGATCTGATCTGATCTGATCTGATATATTAATGAAATGCTAAGTGTTACAATGTATCCTCACCCTGCATACATTGTGTGCAGTTTTTAAAAACATTATCCTGGGAATAAAGGGTATAGGGACTTAGATACTTGGAGGCTGATGTATTATCTTCAACTAACCCATCAGTGTCTCTAAAGGTAAGAAAATAATGTTTTTGTGTCAAATAGTAACAACTATCATTTAGACTTGTTTTATTAAAGGAAATGTCTCAAATATCATGTTCCCTTTTTAAAGGTAAGAAAACTTAGATGAGTACTAAAAATTTAAAGTTAAGTGTACATATGGAACACCATAAAGGGAATTCATAAAACGGAACATTCTGTAAATGCAGTGAGGACTCGCTCCCCTGTGTAAATGCAGTGAGGACTCGCTCCCCTTTGTCGTGTGTCCTCTGTCGGTGTGCCAGCCCCCGTCATCCATTAGAACTATTTGCCCTTTTTATTTGCATCTTCACTAGATAAATGGTGATGGCAGCAAGAATAAATTAAATGCTAATTGCTCTTTTTGCTAACTGTGGAGAGCTCTAAGGGAAAAAAAAGCCCTCTAATTCATAGTTAAAATGGAGTGTAAGAATTTTCTGTGACTTTCATTTACTCCCCATTCCCTTCCCCCATCCCACCTAGCAGAATCAAGTTAGCTAAGGTACTACTTTCCTTTTAACATGAAACTTGCAAGCTAAGAGTTATCAGGTTGCTTTATTTTATGGGTATGAGATGTCTTTCCTATAGGACTGTTTCTATTCCCTCAAATTCCAGCCCCATTATAAACCTGTTCCTTAATTCATATTATGTTGGCTAGATATTTGTTTGTTATTGCTGGTTTGTTTGTTTTAATTATCTGAGGTAAAAATATTTTGCACTAAATGTTTTAAGATATTGGGAACTTGAAATTTATCTGCTTATGTATAGATACTGACACCGTGTCCAACTGTCTTTATTTGTTCCTCTTAAAAGATTAAGAATGCTACTGTTTCTTATGTGATTAAACACTATCTCTGACTTGTCATGTTACTTCAAGTGACATCATTCTAAAATGACCCTGTGCACAAGAATCTGTTGAAGATACTGCTAGATAAATACATGGAATGATTCCTCTTTTTGATATTGTGGCTTTTGCTATTTTGGTAGAGAGGCACATGTTTATAAGAATGACCTTAAACTTATCTGTGAATCTCAAGTGTCATCTTTCAGAAAATATGTCCTCTGTGTACAGTGTTGCAGTTTTAATCTAATGTTGTTGGAGGATAAATTATAGCATGTTTTCGGTTTTGTGCAGGTGTGGGTTTACATGTGTGGGATGGGGAAAAAGAGGTTGTGTTTCAAATTTTGTATGTTAAAAAAGCTTTTTCTTAATTGTGCTAACAGTATCAAATAGTGTTTTCCCTACATCTCGAGGGCCCCAAATGCTTTAATGTTAATTTTTAGGCGATATCTGAGCCATAAGAAAACATTTCAAACTTCAAAGTTAGGAGGAAAGGCATGTAGACAATATTAATTTTAATATTTATTAAAATATTAATAAAATATTAATTTTGCGGCATGTAAAAAAATATTAATCTAGGGTAACCTAGTTCAGTTCAGTTCAGTTGCTCAGTCGTGTCCAACTCTTTGCGACCCCATGAATCACAGCACGCCAGGCCTCCCTGTCCATCACCAACTCCCAGACTTCACTCAGACTCATGTCCATCAAGTCAGTGATGCCATCCAGCCATCTCATCCTCTGTCTTCCCCTTCTCCTCCTGTCCACAATCCCTCCCAGCATCAGAGTCTTTTCCAATGAGTCAACTCTTCACATGAGGTGGCCAAAGTACTGGAGTTTTAGCTTTAGCATCATTCCTTCCAAAGAAATCCCAGGGCTGATCTCCTTCAGAATGGACTGGCTGGATCTCCTTGCAGTCCAAGGGACTCTCAAGAGTCTTCTCCAACACCACAGTTCAAAAGCACCAATTCTTCGGTGCTCAGCTTTCTTCACAGTCCAACTTTCACATCCGATAATAAATTTTGTGATAACTCAGATTATACTTCTTCCACAAGTATAAATTCCCCTTAATAAGTATTCTTATTCCTTCAACCTTTTTGAGTTAAATGAGTAGGATATTCAAGACACGGAGGAGAATACAAAACAAATTAAGCGGAGTCTAGTGAGGATGAGACAGATATACAGTTACTTAACAGATGAGGCATAGCAGAAGCATCTAGAAAATACAATGTGGGATCTCCAAGGAGGGAAAACATTCTAATTGAGATGCAGAGTAGAAGAAGGACTAAAGAAAGCTTCATGAAAGAGAGTCACTGGTTACTGGCATTAAAGATCAGCAGGTAATGTTTGTGTAGACAGGACAGGAAGGAGTAGCATGTGGGTGGGAATGTAAGCATAGTGCAGGAAGTGAATGTTGGACAGACTGTAGTGCACACAGAGAGTACAGGAGGTCAAACTATGGCAGTAAAAAATGAAAGCAATTATGAAGTATCTTATATTCTGTACTATGGTATTTTTAATTTGGTAGACAAAACAGTGCTTTGAAAGCTTTTTTGGCACAGGAATGATAGGATCAGAATATTTTTGTTGTTATTCAGTTCCTCAGTTGTGTCTGACTCTGCGACTCCATGGACTGCAATATACCAGGCTTCCCTCTCCTTCATTATCTCTCAGAGTTTGTTCAAATTCATTTCCATTGAGTCAATGATGTTATCTAACCATCTCATCCCCTGTCATCCTCTTCTCCTCCTGTCCTCAGTCTTTCCTAGCATCAGGGTCTTTTCCAGTGAGTGGGCTCTTTGTATCAGGTGGCCAAAGTATTGGAGTTTCAGCTTCAGCATCGGTCCTTCCAAGGAATATTCAGGGTTGATTTCCTTTAGGATTGACTGGCTAGATATCCTTGCTGTCCAACGGACTCTCAAGAGTCTTCTCCAACACCAGAGTCCAAAAGCATCAATTCTTCGGTGCTCAGCTTTCTTTATACTCCAACTCTCACATCTGTACATGACTACTGGAAAAACCATGGCTTTGACTAGATGGACCTTTGTTGTCAAAGTAATGTCTCTGCTTTTTAATACGCTGTCTAGGTTGATCATAACTTTTCTTCCAAGGAGCAAGTGTCTTAATTTCATGGCTGCAGTCACCATCTGCAGTGATTTTGGAGCCCAAGAAAATATAGTCGGTTACTGTTTGCATTGTTTCCCCATCTATTTGCCATGAAGTGATGAGACCATATGTCATGATCTTCATTTTTTGAATGTTGAGTTTTAAGCCAACTTTTTCACTTTCCTCTTTCACTTTCATCAAGAGGTTCTTTAGTTCCTCTTTGCTTTTTGCCATAAGGGTGGTGTCATCTGCATATCTGAGGTTATTGATATTTCTCCCGGCAATCTTGATTCCAGCTTGTGAGTCAACCAGCACAGCATTTTGCACGATGTACCCTGCATATCAGTTAAATAAGCAGGGTGACAATACACAGCCTTGACGTCCTCCTTTCCCAATTTCGAACCAGTGTGTGTTGTTCATATTTGGTTCTAAGTGTTGCTTCTTGACCTGCATACAGATTTCTCAGGTGGTCTGATATTCCCATCTCTTCAAGAATTTTCCACAGTTTGTTATGGTCCACAGAGTCAAAGGCTTTAGTGTAGTCAATGAAGCAGAAGTAGATGTTTTTCTGGAATTCTTTTGCTTTTCCATGGTCCAGTGGATGTTGGCAATTTGATCTGTTCCTCTGCCTTTTTCTAAATCTGGCTTGTACGTCTAGAAGTTCTCAGTTCGTGTACTGTTGAAGCCTAACTTGAAAAGATTTTGAGCATTACCTTGCTAACATGAGAAATGAATGGAAGTTTGCGGTAGTTTGAACATTCTTTGGCATTGCCTTTCTTTGGGATTGGAATGAAAACTGACCTTTTCCAGTCCTGAGGCCACTGCCACGTTTTCCAAATTTGCTGCCATATTGAGTGCAACACTTTCACAGCATCATCTTTTAGGATTTGAAATAGCTCAGCTGGAATTCCATCACCTCCACTACTTTGTTTGTAGTGTTACTTTCTAAGGCCCACTTGACTTCACACTCCAGAATGTCTGGCTCTAGGTGAGTGACCACACCATCTTGGTTATCTGGGTCGTGAAGATCTTTTTTGTATTAGTTCTTCTGTGTATTCTTGCCACCTCATCTTAATATCTTCTGCTTCTGTTAGGTCCTTACTGTTTCTGTCCTTTATTGTGCCAGTCTTTGCATGAAATGTTCCCTTGGTGTATTTGTTGGTTAAAGGGGTTTTTAAGGTTTGAAGTTTTTCACTGATCTGTACAAAAATTAATATCTACTTAGAAATTTCTTGTCGTAACAAAATCTAAAAAACTCTACCTTGTTCTTTCATCCATAGTCATAACCTATGATAAAATTAAAGATTTATTGATATTTTTATGATAGTTCATCTCTAGTGTATTGAATGTAATGAGAAATCAAAAACTAGCACAGGGTGTTTTTTTTTAGAGTGATAACTTGAATGATATAAAATTTATACTGTGTAGCTTTGAATTGCAAACATTGATATATTTCAAATGGATTCTTTAAACATGTTCCTTTTCTTATGTTGACAAGGATGAATGTGGCTGTTTCACTTCTAAAGCTTCAGCATCATTCTAGAACATTGAGGCAGGGGGAAGGAAATTGGTAGGTTACTCATTGGGTTACCTAGAACTAGTTACATCACATCCTTTTTGCCACAGATTAGCCTGTACCATTTATATAGGAACTAATACATAGTTTGGGAGAGAGCTAATCATTACTTAAAGGTCTTAAAATATATTTAATCTGTCTCTTCAAGGTTATTCTTTTTTTCCTTTTAAATTGCTTTAATTTCACATTATTGGATTAGTGAAGAGCAGTTGTTCAGTTCCCATAATATAACTGAGCAAACTGGAAATCAGAATTCCTGAATTCTGAGTAATTAAATGCTGGTTGTTGTATCTTATGAGCAAGGTAACATAAGTTTTGGTTTGTGTTGTTCACACACTGAAAACTATGTTGCTTGCTCTTTGAAAGTCAGACCAGGTCTCTAATTGCCAGTAGTGCTGAAGCTTCGACCTTGAAAGAACAAAGGCATTTCTGATTATACTCCTGTGTTATTTTGTCAAGAACTTTAGAAATGTTCTGTTAACCCCAGAGAGATATAATTTATTTGGGAGGAATTGAAACAAGAATTGCACCCAGTGCTACTTTTTCCCCTTATTAAATCCTTACAGAGAGTGCTAACTTTTCAACAAAAACTCATCATGTTTGGAAACTTTTACTACTTATTTATCTAGTTGATCTGTATCTGATTTATAGAAACTATAGCATCTCCCCTCAGTGTGTTTAAGAATTGTGCTGTATTTTATTTTTTCACATAACTTGGTAGTATTTTGGGTAGCAGCAGATAATCACTATGGTTCTTCTAACTAAGTAAATTATATGATATTTCACTTGTTCGAATAAGCTGAAATGATAAATTCTTTTCAAAATTACAGAATGTCTAAGAGCTGCTATTGTTTTAAGGTCCTCCAGAAGTTAAAATTCTAAGCTAACCCTTTGATTTCCTTTCAGGTCTTTTCCAACGGTCACCTGGGAAATGAAGAATATGATGTTCCTCCCCGGCTTTCTCCTCCCCCTCCAGCTGCCACCGTTCTCCCCAGCATCAAGTAAGTATTTCTGGATTTGGAGACCAATTTTCCATGCACAAAGTTGCTGTCCAGAGTGGTTTTCAGGTTCTCAGTACGAAAAGTACAGGGTGAATAGAAGTGCATTGATGAAAATGAACCAGCTGGATTTTTAAAGTAACAGAAATCAGATCCTTTCTGATTCTTTGCTGATAACGACAGCATTTTTGAGACTTCTCTACACTCTGAGATTACACAGAAACCAACAGAGAAAAAGCTAAGTCTTCCCTCCATCCAGGTGGAGGCTCCAGTAGCACAGTGCCCCCCCCCCCCCCCCACCAGCCCGCCTCTTCCTCACAAGTGTCACATTTATGCCAGCTACACCCAGTTTGACATCGTAAAATGATGTTTGGTTCCTCCAGTATTCTCATTTCTCAAATCCATTCAGCCACCCATTCCTGTTGATTGTTCTTTTGAGTTTTTCATATTCATCTAATCTTCCCCATTGCACTAGTTTTGGCTTATAACAGGCCAGCAGAAATAGCCTTCTGCCTGATCTCAGAATTAACATCAATGGATTTTAAAGCTAGAAAAATTAGTTTAACCAAATGTCTCATTTGAAAAATAGGGATACAAGAAGCAGATCAGATAGTTAAGTGATAGTGTCTACCCAAAGAAAACCTGGAGAAAACCAAATCTCCTGATTGCCATTCTCCTCCTCCTTATATTAAATCCAGCTGCTTGTCTCCCATCCAATATATGTTATTCACATAGCTGATTTAATTTAAATTCTGCTTTCCACAAATCACTTTCCTACTCAAAACCCAACATTGTTCTTTCTTTCCTTTTACATTAATTCTGTGCTCTCCTGCTATCAGTAATATCCACAGAATTCTATTCAACTAAAATATTGTTCAGGAATTCCTAATGCTTGCCCTCTAATCTTGTCTTGATTTTTTTTCTGGTTTTGTGCATCCATACAGTACCCTCCTATGCACCAGATTTTCAGAATCTTTATTCTCAAGATCCATGTCTCAGGCTCCACATCTTTATGAAAACTGAGACTTCTGTTATAGTGATGATAAAAAGACTGAATCTCATTCCTCTTCTTCCTCAAGTTTATTTTCTACACATTGAATTACGAACTTTACTGTTTTCTGATATTAAAGTGCCTCTCCACATTTAAAAGATTATAAGGTTTTAAGGGCAAAAACTTTTTCTTATAATCTCTGCTTTTCCCTTAATACCTTACAACAATTGTTATTTAGTGAGTATACTAAGAATGCTTTGTTGCTTAACTCTATCATCTGCCAAGTCCCTCATTTCTAATTGAACATCTTAGAGCACCTTCAGTCCTTCTTCTGCTGGTCACTGAATGCAAAAGAACAATAAGCTAGCTAGATACCATGCCTGCATGTTAAGTCATTTTAGTTGTGTCTGACTCTTTGCAACTCCATGGACTGTCCATGGGATTCTCTAATCAAGAATACTAGAGTGAGTTGCCATTTGCTCCTTCAGGGGATCTTTCTGAACCTGGGATCGAACCTTCATCTCCTGTATTGGCAGGCGGGTTCTTTACCACTAGCACCAACTGGAAAGTCCATACCAGCTCCCAAGAAATTTACAATCTGCTTTAAAATAAAGTTAATATACATAAAATCACAAGAGAACATCATGCAGTAAATTGAACGAATCTAACTTGTTAGTTTTTGTACATGCTTGGAGAAGAGTCCAGTATAGACTTTGTAAGTCAAGGATGTTTTTAGAGAAGTTGGAAATTTACTGAGTCATAGAGGATGGGCACAATTGGGAAGGAGTGTCCATGAGGAAAAGCAAAGAGTGTGAAATTGACATCATTTAGGAGACAGTGGGGAACTAAGCTAATTGGACCATCCTCCAGTGGCCAGTTTTCCTGGAGCTGCCAGATATGTAGAAGACATGGAAGTTAGAAGCAAATATACATATTCTGTGTAGTAGGCACTACATCAGTAATAACGTATGATATTATAGCCCCAAATGAACTCTGGATATATGTATACATAATTAAAACATCTAAGCTCAATTACCTCTAATTCAGAGAACATCAGAAAATGAATTACATGAAATCTGGCTACAATTAGAGGTTAAAATTTTGCATTCTGTTTATTAAATTCATATTGGCAAATGGGATAAAAGGCAGAGGTTACACTTTGCGTCATTTATATTTAATATGAAGTGCTTGTTTTTCCTATAAATAAAGAACAACAAATTCATAGTAAACTGCATTTAATTGATATTTTTCTAACATTTCATTTTGTATATGTAGGTGGATATATTTTTGTCCCATTTACTCTTGATTTTTTTTCCCTCAGAAACAATGTAGCTGCTTTACTTAACAGAAAAATACTTTAACAGTGCATCCTTAATAGCAAATTAATTTCCTATTTTGCATGCTGCAAATTAACCATAGTTAAAATTACAAGTGTTGGCTTTTAATAGCATGTTTATCTCTCCATTTTATTATTTACTCTGACATATGGGTAGCAGTTATTCATTGTAGAAAATACAGAAAATATATAAAGAAAGAAAAAAACAGATACATAAATACAAGCATATACATACCCCAAATATCAATCAATGGCCAGCGTCTTAACATTTTACTTTTTTTTTTTTTTTTTACTTTTTTACATGATTTAGATTATATTGTAGAGATACTTTCATGCTGTCCTTTGTCAATATTTTAATAAGCATTTTTCTTAATTATTTATGCTACACTGTATTTATTATGAAACCGGGATGGAATTCTGAGGTGAATATTAAAATATTAATAATATCAGACTTAGTCCCAGAGGTGACTCCAGTATCAAGTATTTGTCTATCTTTCAACCAGGTAACTTCTCTGAGCCTCACTTTCTCCATCTGATAAATGAAGGGATCTGTTTATCTTAAATGATCTCTCAAATCCTTTGGGCTTCCCTGGTGGCTTGGTAAAAAACCTGCCTGCAGTCCAGGAGGCACAGATTCAATCCCTGGGTCAGGAAGATCCCTTGGAGGAGGAAATGGCAACCCACTCAGTATCCTTGCTTGGATAATCCCATGGACAGAGAAGCCTGGCAGGCTACACAGTCCATGGGGTTACAAAAGAGTCAGATACAATTTAGCAACCAAACAAAATTAAATCCTTTAGAACTTCAACTTTTTAGGTTTCATGCAGTGGTTTTCTAAGAGAAAGTTATCTAAAGTATTAATTACAAATGCGTACTTGGCAACTTGAATGTCCATTTATAGTTAGTTGGTTGTATCCCATTTTTGAAGCCAGTGTAAATTGGATTACTACTCTGGGTTTTTTTATTTGCTTGCTTTGTTTTGGGTTATTTCAGCTTCATTAGAGTGTGTAACCAGAGTACAATGAGTATAGATTCTCAGCTCTGGAGGGTTGTAGAATAGAGGTCTTAGCAAAATGTCACTCAGTGATATAGGGATGTTGGATATTCAAGTCCCTGTTTCCAAGTTAGTGTCTTAGTGCATGGCTCAGAATTATGCCATAGCAAAATAACAGACTGCTACCCAACATAGGGGCTTCCCTGGTGACTCAGATGGTAAAGAACCTACCCAACACAGACTTTTGCCGGGCCTCCCACATGTTGGAAGCCCCAATGGTGAATTCAGTAATGTCACACCTAATATCTACTTTTAAATCTATACTGTGTTATTAATATTTACTGAAGTGTAATTGTCAAATCATTTGATGTTACTCTAATTCCCATGATATTGATAGAAGAGGTTACTCTGTGATAGTGTTTACTTTCTTGTAAAACAGTATGATTCTGTGACTTTTATGGTGTAATTTATCTGGTGACCTAGAAGAATATATAATTAATTTTAAAATATATTCTCATGAAAGCAAGCTGAAACTACTAGTGTGTGGTGTGCTTAGTCACTCAGTTGTGCCCAGCTCTTCACAACTCCATGGACTGTGGCCCACCAGGTTCCTCTGTCCCAGGCAAGAATACTGGAGTGCCATGTCCTCCTCCAGGGGATCTTCCCAACCCAGGGGTCGAACCCAGGTCTTCTTCCTTGAAGGTGGATTCTTTACTGTCTGAGCCACCAGGGAAGCCCAAGAGTAGTGGAGTGAGTAGCCTATCCCTTTCCAGGGAATCTTCCCAACCCAGGAATTGAACCAGGGTCTCCTGCATTGCAGGCAGATTCTACAGCAGCTGAGCTACAAGGGAACCCCAACTAGTGTGTATAGATTTATTTTTTTTTTCCTTAAATGTTTCTATTTAAGATGATTGACACTTAGCTATAAATTCTTAAATAAATGCTTGTAATGTGGAAGGAAAGTTATGACCAACCTAGATAGCATATTCAAAAGCAGAGACATTACTTTGCCAACAAAGGTCTGTCTAGTCAAGGCTATGGTTTTTCCAGTAGTCATGTATGGATGTGAGAGTTGGACTGTGAAGAAAGCTGAGCGCCGAAGAATTGATGCTTTTGAACTGTGGTGCTGGAGAAGACTCTTGTGAGTCCCGAGGAGATCTAACCAGTCCATTCTAAAGGAGATCAGTCCTGGGTGTTCATCGGAAGGACTGATGCTGAGGCCGAAACTCCAATACTTTGGCCACCTCATTTGAAGAGTTGACTCATTGGGAAAGACCATGATGCTGGGAGGGATTGGGGGCAGGAGGAGAAGGGGATGACAGAGGATGAGATGGCTGAATGACTTCACTGACTTGATGCACATGAGTTTGGGTGAACTCTGGGAGTTGGTGATGGACAGGGAGGCCTGGCGTGCTGCGATTCATGGAGTCGCAAAGAGTCGGACACGACGAGCGACTGAATTGAACTGAACTGAATGTGGGTAATTGTAATTTAGGGGAAGAAGGAAAAATTTATGTAGATTCTTTTCATTGTAGTGTCAGGTTTTATCTTAAGATAATTTGATTTTTCAAAATTAAATGAAACCTGAAACAATTAAAAATATTTATTTTACTTTACACAAGATGTTGGCCAATAAGCAAAGCTATTATTATGGGTATTAATGGAATAATTACTTCAGGTAAGATAATGTTCTGAAATGCTGAGGAATATCATTTTTTAGAAGAATATTCTTTTGTTTCTTGTCCTTTATAAATAGACCTTTTGTACTTTTGACTTACTAAGCTTTTAAATACACAATATTAAATTGAATCAATATTACTTCATAGTTTTGTAAGAAAGGTTTTTTGTTGTGGGAGGTGGCGGTGTTGATCATTGTTATAGATTTTTTTCTAAACAGATAAGGTGCTAATGTTTTCAGTTCAGTTCAGTCGCTCAGTCGTGTCCGACTCTTTGCGATCCCATGAACCGCAGCACACCAGGCCTTCCCTGTCCATCACCAACTCCCAGAGTCCACCCAAACCCATGTCCGTTGAGTCGGTGATGCCATCCAACCATCTCATCCTCTGTCGTCCCCTTCTCCTCCCGCCCTCAATCTTTCCCAGCATCAGGGTCTTTTCAAATGAGTCAGCTGTCCGCACCAAGTGGCCAAAAGTATTGGAGTTTCAGCTCAAACATCCATCCTTCCAATGAACACCCAGGACTGATCTCCTTTAGGATGGACTGGTTGGATCTCCTTGCAGTCCAAGGGACCCTCAAGAATCTTCTCCAACACCACAATTCAAAAAGCTCAGTGAATAGTTTTGCCTTACTATTCTGTTTCATTCAGTTGCATGTACTGACTGGAGATTCAGAGTCAATTAGGTAAAGTCGCACCCTCATTGGAATTTGTGGTCTAGTTAGGGAGAACAGCAAGTAAACAAATAACCATAGTATATTGTCAGGCTGTGGTAAGTGCTGGAAGGAAAAATAAACCAGGGAAAGAGATAAATAGTGATAAGGAAGGTTTATATTTTGGTTGAGGTCATCGGGAAAGGTAATACTGAACAGAAACCTGAAAGAAGGCAGCAAGCATTGAGGCTGTCAGGGTGAAGAGCATAAAGGGGTAGAACTCAAGTACAAAACAGTGAAGCAGGTGAATCCCTTTGGCATATCTGGAGAAGAGCAAGAGGGACAGGAGGGCTGAAGTTGAGTACAGTAGACAGGAGCTAAATCATATATTGCCTTTAAGGTCATGAGAGAACTCTGGTTTGATAAGTTTTAGGAGCCATTAAGGGTTTTGATCAGTGTTGTGACTTGATGCTGGTTTGTGTGTTTAAAGAGTTTCACTCGGTGCTATGTGAACCGTCTTTAGGACAGCAGAAATGGGAGCAGAGAGACCAGTGAGAGTGTAGTCAGTCGGAAGTCATCTGATGCGGTGAACCAGTAAGAGATGGCCAGGGCTTTGACTAGAATGATGGTGATGGAGTTACATGGCCCACCATCCAAGAGTACCTGTTAATAAATTGGATGTCTGTGAGGTATGATAAATCAGGGATGATTCTTATATAGGTTTTTTCATTAAAGAAACTGAGTGAATGGGTTGGTGCCATTTATCAGATGGAGGGAGACTGGAGAAGGAGCAGGTGTGGGTAGGGGGCAAAGGTCGTAAATTTAAGACTTAAGGATTTGTTGAGTTTCAGGTGCCGATTACACACACATGTCCAAACAGTGATGCTGAGGGGACAGTTGGACATACTATTGAGGCTTTAAACTTTATATTATATATAAGCAAATTCATGGGAGAAGGGATATTTTTGTTTTGTTTTGCTTGGTTTTGACTGGGGAGTTAAAAACAGAGAAGAAATTAATAAGCCACAGGAGCTATTAAAGCAAACATCACATTGTAATTTTTAAAAGCTTAAGGGAAAGAAGCTTGATGGAAATTTTTCATCTTATATATGGTGCGTAGCAGGCTTCATTGTTTATAGTTAACGGCAAAAGAACAGGAAAACATGTTCTGTTATTGTTCACTTGAGGATCTGTGTAGACAGTATGCATGTCACTTTTACCTTAATCCTGTTTATATTTAACGATAAGAAATTAATTTCATTGATTTACAGATAAGAAAAGACGGTAGAAAACTTTAGATGGAAGATCAAGATGTAATTAGCAGCTACTCTTTTCTTAACCCTAGTGAATGAACAGTGATGCTCTCTTGTTAATTTTTGAACCTGCTTTTATTCAAGTAAAAATATTTTCAATATTTGTCAAGATGATACATTAGTATTGTTTCATTTTTGTTTGCTTTGTCTTGGGTAGATGGAAAGGTGCACTGTTATTGAAGATGGCAGTTCTTTGTAAGTTACAATCGACCTAATGTGTAAGGAATGGTATCACTGGGTCCTTCTCTTCAGTTTGTTCACAATGAATGCTGTGGCATTCTCTCATTGATGTATTACATAGAAATGCGTGTTCATTTGGTTTTAACCTACTGATACAACTCAGTATTTGAAACTCAGACTTTATTTTTTCTGCATATTCCTATTGATTTATAAATTTTGTTCACATCTCCTGCAAAGCAGCTTGACCATCCTAACATATGTTTTTTAATGTTTTGTGGTGGATCCCTAAAACCTACTTGTTGGGACAGTGATGAAAAGAATTGAGGGCTGCAAGTATATCATTTTAAACTAATCTCAACAGAAAGAGAATATGTGGAAAAGGTAAAAAACACTATGGATATTATCTTTCTCCTTTTTATTTTAGTTTTATAATATCTAAATTCATACAGTATTGTTATCTCTCTCATCCTTTGAGGTTAAAATGACATTTGGAGGATGGCTATAATCTGGGTGTGGGAATGCCACTAATTTCACTAATTTTTCATTTTCTCTGAGTGAAAGCTAAGATGAAAACTGGTATTAACATTAATCCCAGTAGTCTGACAAATTTACTTATAATTTACTATACAACTGATTTATGCTCACAAATAATTAGAAGCCTTAGACAGAAATGTGAGCCACTACATTCTATTTAAATATACAATCTAAACTATATTCCTCATACTGTCTTTTTTTGCCCCACAGCGGCATAGTTTATCATATATTCTCCATTTCCCCATGAATATATTGATCCGTTCATAGAGAAGGCTAATACAGTTATGTGAAGTTTAAAAATAAAATAAAATTAAAAAAAAAAAAATAAAAAAAAAAAAAAAAGAATGAGATTTTTGTTTTCACATTAAGCACAGGCATCTTGACGTATTCCACCACATTCAAACATTTCTTGTTTCTGTCAACATTTCTCTGTAGGCTTAAATACAATTAGATAAGTAATTTGAAAGCCAGTAGGGATATTAAGCATATTTGTGAAAGATGCCTATCTGCAATATTTTAAATGAGTTAAAGTGAATTTACAAACTTCAAATGAAAATTTTCCAGTTGTTAAAGCATAATTTTCATACAGTAAAATTCGCCCTGCTTTATTAGTGTACAGTTTTGTGAGTTTTGGCAAATTCTGAGTCATGTATTCACCACCACAGTTCAGAACAGTTCCTCACTCCAAAAAAATCCCCCAGGCCCTGTGTCAATTTCTTCGATTACCCAAACCCATGGAAATTATCAATCTGATTTGTGTCCATATAGTTTGCTTTTTCCAGAAGGTCATATAAATAGAATCATACAGTTATAGTCTCTTTTGAGTTTGGCTTCTTTCTACTTAGCACAGGGAATTTGACATTCATCCAAGCTGTCAAGCGTATCAATAGCTTGTTTCTTTTTTATTGTCCAGAGTAGGTATTCCATTGTAAAACACACTGTGGTTTATCCATCCCTCTACTGAGGGACATTCGAGTTGTCTCAGTTCAGTTCAGTTGCTCAGTCGTGTCCGACTCTTTGCCACCCCGTAAATCGCAGCACGCCAGGCCTCCCTGTCCATCACCAACTCCTGGAGTTCACCCAAACTCATGTGCATCGAGTCAGTGATGCCATCCAGCCATTTCTAGTTATTGGCAATTATAAGTAGTGACACTTTTAATATCATTGTGAAGTTTTTAATGTTCAACATTGTTATTAGAAGACTAGATTCTCAAAAAAAAAAAGTTTTCCAAATATTTATCTTCTTGATTTCTAAAACAGTCCTTTTGAAGTGTTAGGAATGAATATTGAGCCTGGATAAATTAACTTAAAAATTAATTTAAGATTTGTTTCTCCAACTTAAAAGCAAGTTAGTTAAAGTGTTTATACTTAAGGCTTACATTTGGCCTAATAATATACCGCCCTGATTCTTCTTGATGTCATAAAAAGAATCTTCAAAATTAGTATGTATGTTTATAGAGCACACTCTGAGATGCTGGGGAAATGGCTTACAGGTGGCACATATGTAATCCTCATTTCAAATACAGCTGGATTATGTGTCACCACTTTGCTGGGCTGTGATTTCTTTGAGTTGGGTGTTTTCTCTCTCAGGACCAGGATAATTAGTATAAGACCTATGGACTAAGGTATATCCCAGGCTCTGAATATTGAACTTTAATAAAATATATTTTTTAAAACCTTGCCTTAAGAGATTATTAAAGCTTGTTACATGTGGAAAATAAGCAAAATAATATATTTCAAACATTTTCTACATTATAAAGGGATGCTAAAAATAGCTTTCTTTCCCATAACAGTTTGGTCATGTATCTCTCTACTAGCCTCTCATTCTTTTTGTCTGAAAGCCGTGAGTGCTCTGGGACACACCACGCCAGATCTTGGTTGACTCAGGGTCTACCCTTAAGCATTTTGCAGTTAAGACAGAAAAAGAAGGAAGACATAGATGACTATATGGAAAACACAGTGTCAGTGAATGAACATTTACTAAATACATATAATAGAAAAGATTAAAGTTCAAAGAAAGTTACTGTTTTGTGGGGCAATGTCACAGGAGGTTCATCTATAAACAGTAAAGATGGATGTTCCTACTTTGCTTTGGTTCTGGAAAAGCTAATGAACTAATCAAGGTATCAGGAACTGCTCAAATGAAGGGAAAAAAGTACTTGGTAAGGGTGATGTTTGAGGTATAAGTTATATAGGTAAAGCCAAAGGGCTATGCAGACGGTCACCCCTCTGATTATATACCTCTGAAATCAGGAATGTCGAAGGCTGTAGAGGAGTGTATCTGTGAGCCTTCAGTTCAGAATGTAAAAATCACTAAGAAAAGCATTAGAAAATATATTGTTGTTCTGTTTCAGGTGTGCACATGCAGAAAGTGGATGTATTTCTCACTAAAGGTTTAAATAGCACATGCTGAATTTAACAAGAGGTGCAGGCTGTGGGAAGGATGGTTATGTATCTTCAATACTGTGTGTCTTTGTGCATTACCAGTGTATTAACTCAGAAATGACAGCCACAGTGCAAAACACTCTGTGAATGTATGATGATCATATAAAGGGAATGAAGTACTGGCTGTAAATGGAAGGATGGTTTACTTGGCAGCTTTAACTTGGAACCAGCCAAATAAAATTGCTCTGTTTTATTCCTTTGGTATCCTAAAAATTTCCCATGAGCTAAATCAATGAGTAAACTCTCCCCCATGTCACATAAATTATTTTCTCTACTACCAGAAGTAAACATACATGATAGTTATCAAAAGTTCTTAAACTTAATTTTACCAGTTACCTGATTGCAAGTAAAATTGAACCTATATTTTAAATGAGTTTTTGAAGGCAAAAAAACACAAAATTCCCCAAATAATTACAAATAGTGTAATAATTTTCATAAATTGAGATTTCTTTTGTGGTATTTTATATACAATAAAATTTTATAGACAAATTTACAGACAGATTTTATATGAAAATTATCTATTTGTACCTTTCTCATTTTATTAATATTTTAATGTTCAGTTCAGTTCAGTCGCTCAGTCGTGTCCGACTCTTTGCGACCCCATGAATCGCAGCACACCAGGCCTCCCTATCCATCACCAACTCCCGAAGTTCACTCAGACGTCCATTGAGTCAGTGATGCCATCCAGCTATCTCATCCTCTGTTGTCCCCTTCTCCTCCTGCCCCCAATCCTTCCCAGCATCAGAGTCTTTTCCAGTGAGTCAACTCTTCGCATGAGGTGGCCAAAGTACTGGAGTTTCAGCTTTAGCATCATTCCTTCCAAAGAAATTTTAATTTTAATTTTATTGGAGTATAATTGATTTGTAGTGATGTGTTATTTTCAGGTGAACAGACTAATTCAGTTATATATACATACATCTGTTCTTTTTTAGATTCTTTTATTAACACTTTATTTTTTAGAGCCATTTTGATTCACAGCAATATTCAGGAGAAGGTACAGATATTTTCTGTATAACCCCCACACGTGCCTGAAAGTGTTAGTCAGATGGTCGTGTCCAACTCCTTTGCAATCCTATGGACTGTAGCCTGCCAGGCTTATCTGTCAATGGAATTCTCCAGGCAAGAATACTGGAGTGGGTAGCCATTCCCTTCTCCAAGGGACCTTCCCGACCCAGGGGTAGAACATGGGTCTCCTGCATTGCAGTGAGATTCTTTTACCGTCTGAGCCACCAAGGAAGCCCCTACACATGCCTACCCATCTTCATTTTCAATGACCTTCAACATAGTGGTCAGTCAGTTCAGTCGCTCAGTCATGTCCGACTCTTTGCAACCCCATGAATCGCAGCACGCCAGGCCTCCCTGTCCATCACCAATTCCTGGAGTTCTCCAAAACTCATCTGCATCAAGTCATTGATGGCATCCAGCCATCTCATCCTCTGTCGTCCCCTTCTCCTCCTGCCCCCAATCCCTCCAAGCATCAGGGTCTTTTCCAATGAGTCAACTCTTCGTATGAGGTAGCCAAAGTACTGGAGTTTCAGCTTTAGCATCATTCCTTCCAAAGACATCCCAGGGCTGATCTCCTTCAGAATGAACTGGTTAGATCTCCTTGCAGTCCAAGGGACTCTCAAGAGTCTTCTCCAACACCACAATCCAAAAGCATCAATTCTTCGGTGCTCGGCTTTCTTCACAGTCCAACTCTCACATCCATACATGACCACTGGAAAAATCATAGCCTTGACTAGATGGACCTTTGTTGACAAAGTAATGTCTCTGCTGGAATAGTATTCTTATATATTGGCTTATTTTTAATTAGAATATTAAATTGATATAAAAAGTCTGCATTAAAAATACAATAAAGAAGAGAAATAAAGTCTATTTAGAACTTTATTAAGATGGTGATGAGTGGGATATCAGGATATCCAGGCCTTTTTTTGGATTTAGATATGAAGCAAATGCCACTCAAAGACTTTCCTTAAAATATATTTAAGTTAACTCTCTACAACTAGTTGGATAGCTCAGTTGGTAAAGAATCTGCCTGCAATGCGGGACACCTGGGTTCGATCCCTGGGTTGGGAAGATCCCCTGGAGAAGGGAAGGGCTACCCACTCCAGTATTCTGGCCTAGAGAATTCCATGGACTATATAGTCCATGGGGTCACAAAGAGTCAGACCCAACTGAGTGTCTGAAACACTTCACTCCACAGTAGGTTTTAGCAGTAAAATATTAGATGCCCTTTGCTTTTCATTTTCTTCAGGATACTCCATCTATTGATTTGCAGCTAAACAGTGCGGGGTTGGGGGGGAACTACCTTGATTAAATTCTTTATCATTGAAGATAAAATCAAACATCCAGATTTGATTTCAAAAATTGTCCATTCTTATGTGATAGTACACTGCTTCTTTGAAAACTCTTAAATCTTTAGAATTAAGCTGGAACAAGCAGAACATTCCTGACATTAATGAGTTTTGAATATTTGGTCAACAAATCTTTTTCTTTTATATGATATATGCCTCAATTTCCTAGGGAAAAAAAATTCATTGTTCATGAAAGTATGTTAGGACATAGAAAGTATGTGGACTTTTTTATTTCTTTTGCTAACAGAACCCTTTCTGGCCGTTGTGTTAGCTAAATTTATATCCATGTTTATAAGAATTTGTGAAAAGTTAATGTTTGAAATCCCTGCACTAATTCCCATCAGATCACCATTTCGCAGTCTGTGTACTCAATGGCCTTCATTTGGGATGTACATCTTTCTAGGTTACACCGTGGTAGGTGTAACCCTTAGGCTATTAGCCTGTGCTCTGGCTGGTGACAGTGGACTCCTGTCACTGCATCACTGTGCTTTCATTTCACCCTGAACTGTCATTTTGAATCCCAAGGTCGCTCAAACAAACAAGAATTCAAAAATCAGTATTGAAAAAGTCTTCAAAGACGGGCAAAAATAGACTTGAAAATTCATCTCTGAACTTCCTAGAGACTCTGATATATGGTTGAAATTTGAGAACCTTTAGGTTTTTCAGAATGTCTTCTTTTAATGGGCAGGGAGAAAAAGCCTTAAAGTTGTTTTCATTCAAACTAGTAAGGAGAAATAAAAATGAAAAAATTGTTTGTTTTAATGGCTCAAATACCAAAGGCCTCTTGCTCCCTCTACAGAAGGTGTTGCAAAATTGCAGTCACAAAGATTTAAAAAAAAAAAGACATTAACAGGTTTATCTTGAGGTTCATGATTCACAAAATGTTTTGGATCCATATGTACCTCCAGTCTTGCAAACTGGTTGGGTGTCCTAAAGTTTGTCACAGTAGGTTTCTGTGCTTCTACTTTGGTGTTTTTAATTGGTGTCAGCAAGGGTTTAGAGTAAACTCCATTAATAATAACTGTTAAAAAAAAAATACTTTTTTCTGGGCTTGTTAATTGACTTTGTTTATTTACTCACATGAATGAGTAAAATGCTTGAAAAAATTTCTTTTTAGGTAATTGTTTTACATATTTTCATTCTTTTTTATATAGCCAGGAAATTTGCACCATGAAAACAATGGACTCCACTTAAAGACTTAAGTTCTTTTATTATCTACTTCTAATTGTCCCAGTCATTTTTAGATCTTAGTTGTTTTTGGGGCAAAAATTAACAATCTGAATTGTAACTTCGCAGGAGAAAGAACTGTTTCATTAGTGAAACTGTATTTTTTTTCAACTGTACGTAATACAGGAGACTGAAAGTTGACCTATAAATACTTAATGTATAAAACAACCATCTATGCATATATATCATCTTAATTTATAAATTTAAGTTGAAACAAAATTAATATTTTACTAACTTTGATGTAAATAGTTTTATGCCTTCACTTACAACTCCAGGACCTTTTCATTTTATTTGATAGGTTACTGGTTTCTCTTATTGTGCCATTTTGAAGTTATAAGTATGAAAATGCTTTTATTTCACCAATAGGGTCTTAACAAAAGATTAAAAATCCTTTTCATTTGTATTTAGTATAAGAATAGCCCTTAGGATGTTACCCTGTAATTAAAAAATGAACCCAAGTGACAACATAGATTCTTTGATTTAAATAGGTCACATCAGAGTTGCCTGTCCTAAAGTATTATGCTAAAACTAGACTGGATTTTTTTTTCCACTCTGGTAGGTGTACTGGTCCACTAGCAAATTCCCTTTCAGAGAAAACAAGAGACCCAGTAGAGGAAGATGACGATGAATACAAGGTTCCTTCATCCCATCCTGTTTCCTTGAGTTCACAACCATCTCATTGCCATAATGTAAAACCTCCTCCTAGGTAAGACTATGGGCCATTTTTTGTCACCTCACATCTGGATAAGCATTATCATTTATGGTATTTGTTTTTAAACTGAATCGCATCTGTCTACTGAAAAACCTTTTATTTCTTGCTCAAAACCTCTTCCACCTATAATACTGTTTTTCTCCATGACTTTCAGAGAAAACAAAATGATGCAGATTTCTAATTAACTAGGAAGCCCTCTGACTAAATTAGTTGACTAAAAGTCTGAGGGAATAATTTGTTGCCCACCTCCACAAAAAACAAATTATACTCTAGTAAAACTTTGCTGTAGGTTACATATAGTGGTGATTTTCATGGATTTTCAAAAGTAAGCTATTTTCAGTGCTTTTTATCACTTCTAAGCACATATCTCATGAAGAAATGCTGTTGCTTAGAAACTAAGTTATTATACCAACCTTCTTAGAATTTTTCTTTATGATATAAGGACTAGTATAACATATTTATTTTCCTTCTTGGTGTGCTACCTGCTTCAGAGCTCGAAGAATTGAAACAAATTATTTCACGTAACTATTTTTATCAGGTACTATTTTACTTTCCCTTGGATTAAACAAGCATGTGAGGAATAGTGTTTGGCTTTCTTTTCTTCTTGTCAGCTATTTATTCTTCCTCCTTTGGAGACAGCCTCGGTCTTTGTTATTAAAAATGGGTGGTGTGTATCAAAATATTAGATTGTCTTTATGATTCTTCATTTATATAATTGAATTAGTAAATCATAATCTAATAATATTTCACTCTTTTTTTTTTTTTTTTTTTTTTACATCTGACGTATTAACATTCAGTGAATGCTGTCATGTCTGACTATTTGTGACCCCATGGACTATAGCCTGCCAGGCTCCTCTGTCTGTGGGATATTCCAGGGAAGAATACTGGAGTGGGTAGCCATTTCCTTCTCCAAATATATTTAGTACTCAAGAAGTCAAATTTCAGTTTCAAACTTCTTTCCTGAGCTCCAGTTTTCTTTGTATAATTACATCCCTGGAGCGCTGCCTGGTGTATACAGAAGAGGGCTCAGCTACTGCTCATATCCCAGCCTTCTTGCCTTGCAGTATCTCTTTATTGACTGAGGAATAGGAGAGCTGTTGAACACTTCAGTCATCTGTGTCATCTTTACTTGTGTGCCATTTCTTTTTGAGGTCAAGTCAGTCAACAGAGTGTTTTATGAGTGGAGTGTTCCTTTCTTTCCAGAAGAAATATCTAAAAAAAATGTTTTGATGCCTTTCTTCAAGTATTGTACTATAATACTTGGAAAAAGAGAAGCAAATTTCCATTTAAAGCATAGATCTGCCTTAATGAATTACATGGTTAGAATTTTCACAATTCAGCACTCTGCACAATTATTAACCAGGGTTATTAACACTTAGCCGTCCAGCGCTTCATATTTCAAAGTGTTATTTGCTCAGTCATGTATTTTGTGACCCTATGGACTGTTGCCCGCCAGGCTCCTCTGTCCATGGGATTCTCTAGGCAAGAATACTGGAGTGGGTTGTCGTTCCGTCCTCCAGGGATTATTCCTGACTCAGGGATCAAACCCAGGTCTCCCACATTGCAGGCAGATTCTTTACCATCAGAGCTTAGAAGAACCTGGGTTGGGATGATCCCCTGGAGAAAGGGGATGGCTACCCATGCTAGTATTCTTGCCTGGAGAATCCCATGGACAGAGGAGCCTGGTGGGCAATAGTCCATGGGGTCACAAAGAATAGGACATGACTGAGCGACTAACACTTTCACTTTCACATTTCACACTGAAAACCAAAGTGTTCTTTTGCAGATTGCTGGCCTTAAGGGCATTTATTGGTAAAACAATATCATTGAGAAGACAGAGAAATAACTGAGAGATAATAATTTATTATGTTGCTGCTGCTAAGTCGCTTCAGTTGTGTCCGACTCTGCGACCCCATAGACGGCAGCCCACCAGGCTCCCCCATCCCTGGGATTCTCCAGGCAAGAATACTGGAGTGGGTTGTCATTTCCTTCTCCAATGCATGAAAGTGAAAAGTCAAAGTGAAGTTGCCAGTCGTGTCCGACCCTCAGCGACCCCATGGACTGCAGCCCACCAGGCTCCTCCGTTCATGGGATTTTCCAGGCAAGAGTACTGGAGTGGGTGCCATTGCCTTCTCCGAATTTATTATGTTAGAAGAGCCATATGTCTACTGCTCTTATTAGAGAAAAAAGTTATTCCTTAACATCAAATATCTACTGTTAAAATTTTCAGTTCCCTTGGCTCTTAAAAATTTGTAGTAATTTTAAAAACTGAAATAAGATGAGATTTTGTTTTTGGTCTCCTTGGGATCTCACTTTTTTTCATCACTGGGTAAGTAAGGGGTGTAATTTTAAGACTTTAAATTTTAATTGTCACATCATATTGGATGAGACTTTTGGTGACAGGCCTCTGAAATCCTGAAAATAAATTTGATTTATGACTACCATTACCATCTTTCTCCAGTTATAGAGAAATAATAAATGTTGATAATCCCTAAATTTAATTGAAGTGAATTTTTTATTTAATTGTTCTTGAGAGCTGATGGATGAAGTATCTTCTTAGGTCCTGTACAAAACACTCTAAACTTAGACACCTTTCTTTCTGCATTTTTCCTCTCTTTGGAATATCAGGAGAAGTAAATTGTCAATATATAGAAAATGTTAAACTGTAGATGAATAATTCAGGTTCAGTAAAAATCCATCATTTTATGAAAATACATAGTAACTATTTTTAAATGAACCATCTCTGTCCCCTTAAAGAGATGTGGCCACCAGAGAGAAAGGAAGTGAATTTCAGATGAAGCACTTTGCAATAACTATTCAAATGTCCAATATCTCCTCCATTATATATGTACTTTTACTTTGCCCCAAGAATTCGGAGTAAATTGAGGAAAAGTAAAATGTAAACTCTGCTTTCTGTAGCTCTTTGTGAGCAGATAGTCTGCTGCACAGTTATATTCTGAAGACAAAATAAGCCCAGTGCTTCTCTTCCTGTGCCTTGGACTTATCCATTGTGTTCAGTTTGATTCCAAAGCATTAAAGCCAACAACAAAAATACCTGTTTAGTAAGTATTGTCCTTTTAGAGACACCCAGATTAAAATATTTGTTGTATACCCAAGGCCTTTGCTAAAGTCATTTTTCTACTTGACAGAAATACCAGAGTTTTGTTCATGGCAATGGTGAAATTATGCCCCAGGCTCTAGTTCTTTGAAAATGCCTATCTGAATTTTCATGGACTTGCTGAATATTTAATAATTCTCCTTCCTTGATAATTCCCTGATAGCTCAGTTGGTAAAGAATCCGCCTTCAAGGCAGGAGACCCCAGTTCGATTCCTGGGTCGGGAAGATCCGCTGGAGAAGGGATAGGCTACCCACTCCAGTATTCTTGAGCTTCCCTGGTGGCTCAGCTGGTAAAGAATCTGCCTGCAATGTGGGAGACCTTGGTTCGATCTCTGGGTTGGGAGGATCCCCTGGAGAAGGGAAAGGCTACCCACTCCAGTATTCTGGCCTGGAGAATTTCATGGACTGTATAGTCCATGGGGTCACAAAAAGTCGGACACAACTGAACGACTTTCAGTTTCTTTCCTTTCTTGATAGGTTTCCGGTTTTTATAAGGAAAGCTTAAATTACAGAAATATAAATACACTGTTAAGTATCACTAATCAATAATGAAGTCACTGGGACTTTTAAATATTTTTGCCTGCATATTACATTTTTTTTCTTCAAAAACTTGATAATATGGAAATCTTCCAAAATTATATATTAATTCCACAAGTGTGTTTAGGGTATGAACAGTTTTGTGGCCCTTCTAATTATTGGTTGCAGTTTTTTTTAAAAAAAGATTGTCTTCTATGGAATATTTACTTCTGCTTTGTAAAAGTATTTGAGTAATAGTATGTAGATAACATTACCTGCACTTTTTCCAGAAAAGTCAATTAATTATATTTATTTTCCAACTTTATCATATGAGCAAGGTTGCTGGTTCCCATCATCTCCACCCCCAAATGACTTTTAAATGGAAAGCAATGACCCTTATGATTTTTGTCCTTTGATTTCCGCTCTAGATCTTGTGATAACGGTCACTGTATATTGAATGGAACACATGGCACATCCTCAGAGATGAAGAAATCAAACATCCCTGAGTTAGGCATATATTTAAAGGGTATGTATAAAACATTCTCTTTGTATTCTACATCTTAATGGTCAGAATTTAAAGGCAAAATTCCATGCCATTGTTGTACTGAAGATACATTAAGATTTTGTGTTATCCTCTAGGAGATGTTTTTGATTCAGCCTCTGATCCAGTGCCATTGCCACCTGCCAGGCTTCCAACTCGGGACAATCCAAAGCATGGTTCTTCACTCAACAGGACGCCCTCTGATTATGATCTTCTCATCCCTCCATTAGGTTGAAACCTTTAAAACAATTTCAAACAAACCACTCTGCCATCTCTTTCAATTAACATCTGAATTATCAGAATTCAGGGTTCAATGCAATGCAGACTTGTTGGGTTCTGAAACTGTCTGAATTAGAATGCAGATTAGAATCTCCAGGTGATGGTGGCTCTCGAGTTCCTGTGACCATTATTCCACGTAGATGATTGAAACAGTGGTGTAAGTAGCGGGCATCGGTCAGGCTTTTATCAAGTTGTCTCTTCATGTAAAACATCTTCTGAGGGCACTGTTCATTCCTTCAGGTGCTTGTGCTTCTTATGGATTTGGAGTATTCTTCTGAGATTCTCTTGAAGTACAATTCTTACTGAATGTGTATTTACTTTTTCTTTCAGTATATAATGACCCATTTCCACTTAGCTAATTACATTCTGGGGAATTATGTATTTTATTGCAGAGAGCCAAAAACAAATTCTCTCTTATAATCATTACAGCTAGAAATAATCTCAGTTTGTTTCAAATTTTACTATGAAGTACACTTAATATGTGTGTGTGTATGTGTGTGTGAAGGTGCCCACAGGTGTATATGTATATAAAAGTTGTCTGGTGCAGGTGTCTATTTCATTAATTTTAGGTAGGAAGCTTCTCACCCTATTTTTAGAGGAAGACAGCTTTTAGAAGTTAAAGCTTCACAATAATGTGTCACCATAACATAAAATAATGTATGATGAAGGTTCTTTTGTGAGTTTATTTGAATTATTAGGCTACTGGAAATGAACTTTTCCATTTTTTTTCCCCCCAAAGACACCATCACCTGGTATTTCTGGTTACACAGTTGAATGTCCTGCTCCTATTCTTTCTGCAGTTGTGTGCTTTACTATCACCTACATGGATTACAAGGGCCTTCTTTACCTAGTCTTTTTCTTTTCCTCTGCTTCTTCCTCTATGCTGGTTTTTTACCTGTTACCCAAGTCTTTATGATTAGATCAGCATTGTCCTATAGAACTTTATGTGGTGACATGAAAGATCTGTTATGTATGACTGTAGAACTGAATTTTAGTTTATTTAAATATCTGTATGTAGATGGTTACTACCATATCGGACAATGCAGAGAAACATTCCAACCTTCATTTTTAAATTATTTTTAATTGGAAGGTAATTGCTTTACAGTGTTATGTTGGTTTCTGCCATTCAGCAACATATAACTCGTCCTTTGGCTCTTCATGTACATCTCATATTTTATTTATACTATTCACTCTACCTAGAAGATACCATCCTTGTATTTGATGTAGTGTAAGGTTGCTCAGTTGTGTCTGACTCTTTGCGATCCCCCAGATTGTAGCCTACCAGGATCCTCTATCCATGGGATTCTCCAGGCAAAAATACTGGAGTAGATTGCCATTCTCCAGAGTGTATTTGATGAACAAATGTTTTTGAAACCTGATATCCCAGACCTTCCTGTTCTTGGTAACACCTTGCTGAATGCCACTTGCTACCTTACTCTTCCCTCTTACAAGGCATCTCTTTCTCTCTCTGTGTGACCTATGGGACTTTCACCTCTGAATCATTTGTGAACTTTTTTTAGAACTCTATGGAATCTAAGCTCCTCAGGTCAAGGCCTTATGATTTTGATCTTCACATTATCCATGTGCCTAGCATGGTATACAGGAATATCAGGGTGGGGAAAATAATAGTAGGGGCAGATAAAGGATTTGAATAAATAAGATAGTGTGGGAGATAGCTAAAGGTTCAAATGATACTAAGAACTAAGCTCTCTCTCCTATACTTTCATATATTTTACATTAGAAAAGTTTCTCTAATGATCATTAGAGAAGATATTTGGAATATTTTTCCCAAGGCAAGCTGGATGAGTGGTGAAACCATTTGTATTTAAATATACCTTTATATTCAAGTCAATATATTTAAATCCAGAAGAATATTTATTACTATAATATGTAGGTATTTATACTCCATTTCATTCACAAGTATTTGCGATTGCTTACAGAAATACATATACTGCAATTTTATTTCTTAAACAATCAAGATGAGGAAAAATATGAATAGGAGATAGTAAGATGTGGCAAGTGAAACATAAGTAGACATAAAAATCTGCTGCAGTATTTTATAGTTAGAAAAGGCGGGAACTATGCAAATATAAGTAACTAGCTTTGGGACCACCACAAGAGTTATTTCTCTATTTAACTGTCTCTCTAGAGATATCTGGTAAGTAGAAAAAGATGATATTCCTCTACTGCAGGTACATTTTCTGTATATTTTGACAATGAAATATATGGGGAGCATTAGCTTAAATGAATTAAAATCCAGTGGAGCAAACTTTAAAAGATAATTTAAATTATTGGACATTAAATTTGTGTGCATGTAGTGATTTTCCAGTTAGACTGTGAACTCTTACTGTTACACAGAAATTCTGTTTTGATGATGTTGATCTTATAATATTTAGTTCAAACCTCCAATGTCTTAATATTACAAAGGTTACACAGCTTTTTAACAGAAAGACCTGAGAGAAAAAGTCTGCATGTGTGTGTTTGTGTGTCTGTACTTCTCTCCAGACACCCCCCACAAAATAATCAGCTCCCATTACCAAAGTTGGTCAACTGCTGTATAAACACCGCGGGTGAAGTTCTTTATAAGCAGTAAGAGAAGATTATTAGTTTTGCCTGAAGTTCTGCTGCTGATACTGACCTTTCTTTAAATGCAGGCGAAGATGCTTTTGACGCTCTGCCTCCGTCCCTCCCACCTCCCCCACCTCCCGCAAGGCACAGTCTCATCGAACATTCGAAACCTCCTGGCTCTGGCAGCCGACCATCCTCAGGACAGGACCTTTTCCTCCTTCCTTCAGGTAGGAGAGAAAACCCAAGCAAACCTTTCACGTGAAGCGAAAGTATTTCTGAGATCATACTGTCAAATAAGCATTAGTAATTCACTGCTTTCTAGCTCTCAAGCTGAAAAATCCTGGGCAGAAAATAGCAGTTGGGTGGGTTTGTCAGTTGTTTGGTTTATTGCCAAAAGGATTTTTAAAAATGGTGAAAGCAACAAGGAATCACAGATTTTGGAAATGTTGCTATATGCTAGAGATAACATCTCTGTGCTACAAAAGGCATCCCTGAGAACCAGAAGGGCTCTGTGTTTGAGCTAATAGTGATGGGGACAGATTTAGACTCGCTCCTAATTCTGTGTGATATTTCTAATAACGTGTTTAAAAATTTTTACTAAATATGCTTTAGGGTCATTTTTTATTCCAAAACATAATATCTTTGTAAATTATACTGCTGTAACATTAGTAGGTATGTTTTTTTCTGAAATATCTGCATTTTATTGTTGTGTTACTGTTTTTAATGCCTCAGTGTATTTACTAAAATTATTGGTCGAGGAAAAATTAATATATAGCCTTTTGTAAATTCAAGTGAGGAGTAGAAATAAAAAGACTTAGTAAACCATCCACTTCACTAGTCAGAATTATCAGGAAAAAAAAATTCTGTTATATTGAATCTGCTGATATTAACTGTTCCAATCAGCCCTGTTGGTGATACTGTGATCTATACTCAAACGTTTGCTTCCTCAGTTTGGTTTGATTAAACATAGGATAAAGATTTTCTTTCTTAGCAACTGCTTTACATATATGTATGAGATAAATCATGAAAGCCTTTTAAGAGTACTAACTTTGTCCTTTGATCACCTACATGCTTCATAGAAAACTTTGGGATCTTAACCATTGTCATTCACCTTTTACACTTTTCTCATGGTTCTTTTTTTCAATTTGGCTTGATAATTTACAAGTTTGAGGCAGTTTGTACATATGACACACAAAATTATAGACATATAACTTGGAATATATAATAGCTTCAGTTCTAAAGGCAGTTTATGTTCAAGGAATAATTTTGAGTTTAATTTTTTGTCACTAAATACTGAATTGTCCTGTGTCACTCACCCTGTGAAATGCCTCCCTGACCTCATGGATCCCATTAATTTACTGAATGCTACTAGTCTGTGCTACATTTAAGCCCATTGAATGAAAGCTAAGTGCAGTGACTTCTTATAAAATTAAGCTTTCTAGGAATTAGAACATTTTACACACACGCTTTTACCTGTTTCAAAAGAATCAGTTGTAATATATTTCAGTTATCATAATTTCATTGTTGTGCTTTGTAAAAATCTTCAAAAATTTTTTACTCACGATTAATTACGTGAAAATGAAATTTCACTTTCATTTTCAAAATGAAAAGCCCCCTTTTTTATTAGACAGAATGAAACTGTTGTATAAACTGTTTTCTTTCATGCATAGCTTTGCTTGACTGCCAGAGAGGCTCAAGAGCAGTTATCCTTAGCCTATGGTGTGAGGCTAACATGAGACCAGAGGAGGGTCCTTTGAAATTGTTGACTCACTCTTGACCTGCTTTTGGGTTTTCCTGATGGCTCAGAGGGTAAAGAATCTGCCTGCAATGCAGGAGACCCAGGTTTGATCCGTATGTTGGGAAGATCTCCTGGAGAAGGGAACAGCTACCTACTACAGTATTAGTGCCTAGAGAATTCCATGGACAGAGGAGCCTGGCAGGCTACAGTCCATGGAGTTGCAAAGAGTCAGACACGACTGAGCAACTAACACACACACTTGACCTACTTTTATACATGGAAGTACTCTAATTCCATTCCAGATAATATTGACATCCCTTGGTACTAAATACTTGTAAGACGAAAAAAATGCAGCTTTCTTCCCCGTTTCCAGGCATTCAGTTCAGTTCAGTCGCTCAGTCGTGGCCGACTCTTTGCGACCCCATGAATCACAGCACGCAGGCCTCCCTGTCCATCACCAGTTCCCGGAGTTCACTCAGACTCACTTCCATTGAGTCGGTGATGCCATCCAGCCATCTCATCCTCTGTCGTCCCCTTTTCCTCCTGCCCCCCATCCCTCCCAGCATCAGAGTTTTTCCAATGAGTCAACTCTTCGCATGAGGTGACCACAGTACTGGAGTTTCAGCTCTAGCATCATTCCTTCCAAAGAACACCCAGGGCTTATCTCCTCTAGAATGGACTGGTTGGATCTCCTTGCAGTCCAAGGGACTCTCAAGAGTCTTCTCCAACACCACAGTTCAAAAACATCAATTCTTTGGCACTCAGCTTTCTTCACAGTCCAACTATCACATCCATACATGACCACTGGAAAAACCATAGCCTTGACTAGATGGACCTTTGTTAGCAAAGTAATGTCTCTGCTTTTCAATATGCTATCTAGGTTGGTCATAACTTTCTTTCCAAGGAATAAGCGTCTTTTGATTTCATGGCTGCAGTCACCATCTGGAGTGATTTTGGAGCCCAGAAAAATAAAGTCTGACACTGTTTCCACATCTATTTCCCATGAAGTGATGGGAGCAGATGCCATGATCTTCGTTTTCTGAATGTTGAGCTTTAAGCCAAATTTTTCATTCTCCTCTTTCACTTTCATCAAGAGGCTTTTCAGTTCCTCTTCACTTTCTGCCATAAGGGTGGCGTCATCTGCATATCTGAAATTATTGATATTTCTCCCGGCAACCTTGATTCCATCTTGTGCTTCTTCCAGCCCAGCATTTCTCATGATGTACTCTGCACAGGACAGATTTCTAGTCTGTTGCTAGTTGCTTTATGAGATCCAATGAGTCACTGTTTTTATTCATTTTTAAACCACATGTATTAGACTTCCTCTTTATCAAAAAAGTATTTTAATTGTTCTTAATGGAATATCATAGAACACGAAGGTTTCTTTCAGCTTATAAATAAGCACTTGACTATATCATTCTGCAAAGGATTAACACATTATAGTGTCTAAAAAGTGAAATAGAAAATCATAAAGTCAGTTCTTCACTCTGAATTGAACTTCCTAAAAGAATCCTTTATAAATACTAAACCAAAGTTTAACTCAGTAGTTGTAGAACCATATAAGATAAACAAAGGTGATTGCTAAATTAAAACAGATATATGAGCATTTTACTGCCATTTAAAATTTTAGATCAGTGTAATGATAAGCCTTTTCTGGCATTATGAAGATTTGGTTTCCTTGAGGAAATCAGTGTCCCTAATTAAAGACAGAGGTTAGGTATCTTCATGATGTTAAGTACCTCTTTAAACCAGCCTCTTTATTGCAGCATTCGGTGCCCTGCACACCTGAGTCAGGCCCACCGTTCCAGCCTTACAAGCCCACTGACTGCTCTATAATAGTGATTTTTAAACTACAGGGCCCAGTGTTTCTGCAAAAGAGCCTTAGGGCTCCTATACGATCAAAAAGGGGAAGTGAAGCAGGGACACAGCTCTGATGCTGCTTTTATCTGGTTTCCATTGTAGGCCTTCATGCAAGATTTCTTTTGGCAAAATAGGAATGCCCACCCCGCGATACATGAGCCATCTACTCTGGACAAGCCAGTCATATCTTAACAAAACCTGAAGAGTCCTCAAAAAAAGCTTTATGCTTTCCTGTCTACAAACCAGGGCTACTGCTAGCACATATATGCTTTTATGTGCATTACAAAAAGACATTTCTTTTGTGTTGGTGGGTTGAAATAGGCATGCCTCCCCCTGCTTCGTGCCAGAGCCAGTGCTCCAGGAACAAAGCCAAGGCTGTAGTTATGTCTGCTCATTCCCAGTACTATGTCTTTGTGCAGTGCACAAAATACACTATGTATCTGGCAGCCCTTACTGAACCTTTCTTCACTATATTCCTACCTGGAATCTTTTGAAGTCCATATCCAATCTTAAAGTCACAATTCAACTCTGAAAGCTAGCCAAACTGACTTATTAGAGATAAAGGAGAGTTTTTCACTGGGATCCAGAAATGCAATTGCATAAGTAAAGTACAGAGAAAGCTTGGATCATTAGCAACAGTTACTGGGAATGCTTTAGGGGTTTGGTTGCCTATGACCGAGGCACACCCATGACATGATTTCCGAGGGTGTTCATGCACTTTGAGGGTTGCCCTCACAGACTTCAGGTCAGAGATCCAGTGAGGCGAGGTCCTCCCTGGGGCACAGCCGGTGTGGAGACTACAATGTCTGAGTGTTGAAGGATTCATGGGGTAGAACCATGAATTGTGGTCTTGAGACCAGCAGCATCAGCATCACCTAGAAATTTGTTAAAAATGCCAATTCTTTAGACCTACTCAAGACTTACTAAATCAGAAACTCTGGGAGTAGGACCAAAAGTCTGTATTCTCACAAGCCTTTGGGGTGATTTTGATGCATGCCTAAGTTGGAGAAACCCGAGACTAGCTTATTCCTGGAGGAATGCAGCCAGCATGAGAAAGGGAAATAAAACCACACCATGTGAACTATGGTACATCAAAGGAACTGACAGTGTTTTAGCCAAGAGGATCGAAGATCTTGAATATATTAGAGTTGCCTTCAACCAATGTATTTGTGAGAGAATGATTAGATTTCTTCCATGTCTCCTCAAATGATCAAAGACTGACCAGTAGAAGAATTAGGAGTGAAAAAATGCATTCCTCTTAAGCTTCCTGAATTAATAATAGTTTGTATATCTCAGATGGGTACTGAATTCTCTAACACTGGAAGACTTAATCAGTGACAAATCACTACATATGGGGATTTTATGAATATGAGTTAAAGAGTGAGGAGTTTTGTTTCACTTCAGTAGCTCTTTAAACCCTATTACAAGCCTATCAGTTACATCTAGCATTGATAGTCTTTTAAAACTTTCAGAGTATTGGATCAATCTTTGAGATAAGTTTTGGGCAGTATCTTTGAGATAATTTGGGGGCAGTCCAGAGGAAAGATGCCATTGTTTTAACTGTTCAAATTGCCTCTTTTCCTGCACTTGAGTAAAAGATTGTAAGTATTTCAGATAGTGGGGAAAAAGAATTAAGAAAATTCCGTAATGCCTCCTCCCAGAGAAAACCTCTTGTTAGGCTTCCTTCTTGCACAGCATTATTTGATATCTATTTCTGCACTTTAAAGTGCAGAGCAAACCTTTTCCTCCCAATCTTTCCTCAGTTTTTAATAATCTCTTAAAATAAGTGTTAAAAATTTTCAATTTAGCATTACCATACTATAAATCACAGACAGTAGTGTCCTGCATTTTAGAGTAGACTAATCCCATCATGTTTATTCATTCATTTCTGAAACATTTATTACTACATATAATGATACACTGGCTATGGTATTTTCACTTTGTATGTTTTAATCCTAAGTGTGGATATAAAATTTTATTTTAGTGGATTTTTGAAGAATTTATTTTTAAAAACTATTGATTTTCAAGTTTGGTAATTATTGTGCTCTCTGTAGGAACTGTATCATATGTATTTTGCCATTGACGCAGGAACCCTTCCAACATTACAATTTGCTGCAGAAGCCCAGTTTACCCTGTCCCTGACCAGTAGCCAAACTTACCACGAAGCATCATAGTGATTCAGAATTGAATTAAATATTCATGCTATTTATGTTCACATTTTATTGTACCCAGTGACTTTTTAGATGCAATAGATTAATGGTACAATATCATACTACTGTATATTATGTAGTCTATTTATGACTCAGTAATCAGTCTGGAATCTAATATTTAGCCTTAAATAGATGATTACAAATAGCTTAGGTATATCTAACAAAACTATAAATTTACCCTTAAGGAAACAGAAAAGTTTATGTATTGTAGAAGACAGTCTGTTCTCTGACCCAATATTAAATCTGTGATGTTTTAGAATGAACAAGAACTAAAAGTAAATTTTATTGAACATTTAACTGTAAATCTTTGGAAATTTTCTGTATTTATGCAGAAATAACCATATTTGGTCCCTTTGGTTAGCCTTCCAAAATCAAAAGATTAATATTTGTTGCATGGAATTTATCTTCTTACTCCTTCCTAAAATGTTTCAGCAAAATTAATGAGGCTGATCTATTGACTTTTTAATTATTGAAAACTCAGAATCTAAGACTCATTTTAATCTCAAAATTAATGACAGCAAATTAAGTAGCCTTGGTTAGGTTAAAAAAAAAGTCTCTAGCAAAGCTAGGGATAATTATTGTATTCAAATAAGGAAAGAAAATAATGACTTCAACTCTTGCCTTACATTATCTAGTCAAACTTTAGTCTGAGTATGCATTTCCTTCTTAAATTATCAAATTCTTACATGTTTTTTAATATCAAACTCAAATGAAATTTAAAACAATGAAATATCTGTTCTTCTTTAATAGTTAACATTTTAGCCTTATGTTAGCAATACAAATTTCACAGAATTTGAATTTATGAAAAATCAGAATCTAAATTAGTTTTTTGGTAGTTAAAAATAAGTATCTATGAAGTGTAGGCTGTTTACCAAGCAGTGTGCCTGGTACCGTGTTTCTGTTAGGAGATAATAATTCAAACCAGTTGAGTATAAGATAAGGTCCCTGTCCTTTAGATGTCAAGTCCATTTTACAGATTATGTCTGCCTAATGCTTGAGAGAGGTTAATTGATATGATAATACTATAACAGGCAAAATTCAAAATCCACTTTTTCTTGTTGACTTTACAACAGTTTATATTTATTGTACAGGACAAATTGGGGCATGAAATTAAAATTAGAAACAGTTTTTATCATCAAACAATTTTACCATCAAATAAGAGATCTGAAAGATACAAAATTAGTAGTGTGCATCAGTTAGGAAAAACAGGGAAAAGCATTTTTGCCCAAGTGATGAATAAATTTGAAAATATGCAGGCAGATTAGAAATGGTTACTATCAGTCATGAAATGTTTTCTTACTTTCAAAAATTGATCTTTACAGAGAATTTCTAATTGTTTTCTTCAGCCAGTTGGCAGAGATAATAGTTTTAATCTGAAAATTATCTTTATTTTTCAGATCCCTTTTTTGATCCAGCAAGTGGCCAAGTTCCTTTGCCTCCTGCTAGGAGATTACCAGGTGAAAATGTCAAATCCAACAGAGCATCACAGGACTATGATCCTCTTCCTTCATCTTCAGGTGAGTTGGCTAATAATACTAAGCATAATACCTTACATTTGCGTAGTGCTTTTTAGAGCACCTTTCATTCATTATATAATTTAACGAGTGCTGCCAGCCTAAGAAAGTATTTTTATCACCTCTGCATTTGCTCATAAAGCATGTATTATGTGCAGAATGCCTATAGAATTGTCTCACAGAAAATATTAAACTAAGCCTTAATATTAATTTTGATCTGTCAGTAAGGCATGTTCTGTGCCTCAAAAATCTATTCATTCTCTAACTGAGCTCATGGGAAGATCCAAGGCAGCCAAATAAGTAAATATTTCATTCTCTAACTTTTGTTTTGCCTTATCAGATATGAGAAATGGGAAAGATGTCTATATACACTGAAATGTTGCATTCTCTTATTTTTCCATTAAGGAAAAAAAAAAATCTCTTTAGAATTACTATTAGCACCAGACTGTTAATTTTCAAGCTTATTTAGGGCTATCATGCAATGTTCAGCTGCCAGTCAGTAAGTGCTGGGGTGGTCAGAGTTGGTTCAGGATTTTGGTACAATGTTTCGGAAAACCCAAACTTTTTGACCAACCCAATAGAAGGATGTACCATTTCAGTAACTACAAGTCATACTCATAGCCATTATTAATGAAATGCTGCTGATCTGCTTCTTCAGGATGCCTTCCTTGACCCACCATATCTAAAATAGCTCCCCCTACTTCACACAGTCACTTTCTATTCCCTTCTTTTGCCTTATGTTTCTTAATACCACCTTCCATTAATTTGTTTGCTTGACTGTTTATCTCCTCACTCGAATATTAATGCTTTATATATTCATGATTTGGTTCACTGCTATATCTCCAAGTGTCCAGAGGAGTGCCTAGCACATATTTTTTGGATGAGTGGCTGGATACAAGGGAGGAGGGAAGAGTAACTGATAGATGTTATGCTGAACATACACATATTAAACATTAAAACAATGTATTTGTCTCACAATTAGAAGCATCAGAGGTTTTTCCTATGTAAATTTTTGTACTATATCAGTATTTTTTTAACTATATTTTGACTTTTGTTTGGAAGTACAGTTTATTTATAATATGTTACTTTCAGGTGTATAACAAAGTGTTATATAACTGAGTATATATATATGTATGTGTGTGTGTGTGTGTGTGTGTGTGTGTATCAGTTCTGTTCAGTCACTCAGTCGTGTCCAACTCTTTGCAATCCCATGGACTGCAGCCTGTCCATCACCAACTCCAGGAGTTTACTCAAACTCATGACAATTGAGTCAGTGATGCCATCCAACCATTTGTCATCCACTGTCGTCCCCTTCTCCTGCCTTCAATCTTTGCCAGCATCAGGGTCTTTTCCAGTGAGTCTGTTCTTTGTATCAGGTGGCCAAAGTACTGCAGTTTCAGCATCAGTCCTTCCAGTGAATATTCAGACTGATTTCCTTTAGGATGGACTGGTTGGATCTCCTTGCTGTCCAGTGGACTCTCAAGAGTCTTTTCCAACACCACAGTTCAAAAGCATCAATTCTTCAGCGCTCAGCTTTCTTTAAAGGCCAACTCTCAACATCCATGCATGACTACTGAAAAAACCATAGCTTTGACTAGACGGACCTTTGTGCCAAAGTAATGTCTCTGCTTTTTAATAAATTGTCTAGGTTGGTCATAGCTTTTCATCTTTTAATTTCATGGCTGCAGTCACCATCTGCAGTGATTTTGGAGCTCAAAAAAATAAAGTCTGTCACTGTTTCCCCATCTATTTGCCATGAACTGATGGGACCAGATGCCATGATCTTAGTTTTTTGAATGTTGAGTTTTAAGCCAAATTTTTCACACTCATACTTTCATCAAGAGGCTCTTTAGTTTTTCTTTGCTTTCTGCCATAAGGGTGGTGTCATCTGCATATCTGAGGTTATTGATATTTCTCCCAAAAATCTTGATTCCAGCTTGTGCTTCATCCAGTCCAGCATTTCTCATGATGTACTCTGCATATAAGTTAAATAAGCAGGGTAACAATATACAACCTTGACGTACTCCTTTCCCAGTTTGGAAACAATCTGTTTTTCCATGTTCACTTCTAACTGTTGCTTCTTGACCTGCATACAGATTTCTCAGGAGGCAGGTCAGGTGGTCTGGTACTCCCATCTCTTGAAGAATTTTCGACAGTTTGTTATGATCCACACAGTCAAAGGCTTTGGCATAATCAATAAGCAGAAGTAGATGTTTTTCTGGAACTCTCTTGTTTTGTCAGTGATTCAACAGATGTTGGCAGCTTGATCTCCGGTGCCTCTGCCTTTTCTAAACCCAGCTTGAACATCTGAAAGTTCACGGTTCAAGTGCTGTTGAAGCCTGGCATGGATAATTTTGAGCATTCTTTGCTAGCTTATGAGATAAGTGCAGTTGTGCAGTCGTTTGAGCATTCTTTGGCATTGGAATGAAAACTGACCTTTTCCAGTCTTATGGCCACTGCTGAGTTTTCCAAATGTGCTGGCATATTGAGTGCAGCACTTTCACAGCATCATCTTTCAGGATTTGAAATAGCTCAACTGGAATTCCATCACCTCCACTAGCTTTATTTGTAGTGATGCTTCCTAAGGCCTACTTAACTTCACATTCCAGGATGTCTGGCTCTTTGTGTGTGATCACACCATCGTGCTTATCTGGATTGTGAAGATCTTTTTTGTATGTATATATATATGTACTGTGTATATATAGTATATGTGTGTGTGTGTGTGTGTGTGTGTATATATATATACATATATATTCATCTTCAGATACCTTTCCAGTATAGGTTATTACAACATACTGAATATAGTTCCCTGTACCATGCAGTAGGACCTTGTTTTTTACCTATTATATATATAGTACTGCTGCTGCTAAGTCTCTTCAGTTGTGTCCGACTCTGTGCGACCCCATAGACGGCAGCCCACCAGCCTCCCCCGTCCCTTGGATTCTCCAGGCAAGAACACTGGAGTGGGTTGCCATTGCCTTCTCCAGTGCATGAAAGTGAAAAGTGAAAGTGAAGTCGCTCAGTCGTGTGTGACTCTTAGCGACCCCATGGACTGCAGCCCACCAGGCTCCTCCATCCATGGGATTTTCCAGGCAAGAGTACTGGAGTGAGTTGCCATTGCCTTCTCCAATATATAGTACTATATATCTGCTAATCCCAAACTCCTAATTTATCCCTCCCTGCTCCTTTCCCCTTTTACACCAATTTGTTTTCTATATCTGTGAGTTTCTATTTCATAAATAGATTCACTTATATCACTTTTTTCAGATTCCACGTATAAGTGACATCGTATGATATTTGTCTTTCTGTGTCTGATTTACTTCACTTAGTATCATAATCTCTAGGTCCATCTGTGTTGGTACAAGTGGTATTATTTCATTCTCTTTTTATGGCTACCTAATATTCCATTGTATGTATGTATGTGTGTGTATATAGTCTCTTCTTTATCCATTCAGCTATTGATGGACACTTGGGTTGTTTCCATGTCTTGGCTACTTTAAATAGTGCTGCTGTGAACACTGGGGTGCATGTATCTTTTTGAACTTTTTTTTATCTTTTCCAGATATATCCCTGGGAAAGGGGTTGCTGGGTCATATGGTAACTTGATTTTTCATTTTTTAAGGAATCTCTATATTGTTCTCCATAATAGCTCCACCAGTTTATATCCTTCCCTTCAGTGTAGGAGGGTCCTCTTTTTCTCCACACCCTTTCCAGCATTTATTGTTTGTAGACATTTTGATGATGGCCATTCTGACCTGTGTGAGCTGATATATCATTGTAGTTTTGATTTGCATTTCTCTAATAATTAGCAGTGTTGAGCATCTTTTCATGTGCCTCTTGGCCATCTGTATGTCTTCTTTTGGAAAATGTCTCTTTAGATGATCTGCCCATTTTTTGTGTTTTGTAAAAATTGATCTGGATGAGTTGTTTGTATATTTTGGAAGTTAATCCCTTGTTTGGTTTCCTCTAGTTTAAAATACCTGGTCTTCTATTTAGGTCTTTAAACTCATTTTGAGTTTATTTTTGTATATGCTACTAGTTAATTTCATTCTTTTATATACAACTGTCCAGTTTTCCCAGCACCACTTATTGAAGACACTGTCTTTTCTCCATTGCATATTCTTGCCTCCTTCGTTATAGACTGACCATAAGTGTGTGGGTTTATTTCGGGGCTTTCTGTCCTGTTCACTGATTCCTGTTGTCTGTTTCTGTGCCAGTACAGTACTACTTTGATTCCTGTAGCTTTGTAGTATCGTCTGGAGTCAGGGAGTGTGATTCCTCCAGCTCCATTCTTCTTTCTCAAGATTGTTTTGACTACTCAAAGTCCTTTGTGTTTCGATACAAATTTCAAAATTATTTCTTCTCTGAAAAGTGCCATTGGTAATTTGATAGGAATTGCATTCAATATGTAGATTGCTTTGGGTAGTATAGTCATTTTGACAATATTTATTCTTCCAATCCAAGAACAGAATATATCTTTCTGTTTACATCACCTTCAATTTTTCATCAGTGTTTTATAGTTTTCAGAGTATGTCTTTTGCCTTCTTAGGTAGGTTTATTCCTAGGTATTTTATTCTTTCTGTTGTGACAGTAAATGGGATTGTTTTCTTAATTTCATTGATATTTTATTGTTAATGTATAGAAATGCAACAGATTTCTGTATATCAATTTTGTATCCTGCAGCTTTACCTAATTCATTAACAAGCTCTAGTAGTTTACTGGTGGCATCTTTACAATTTCTGTGTATAATAGCAAGCTATCTTCCAAAGTGACAGTTTTTTGTGTTTTTTTTTTTTTTTTTACTTCTTCCTTTCTAATTTGGATTCCTTTTTTTTTTTACTTCTCTGCTGTGGCTATGACTGCCAAAGCTATTTTGAACAAAAGTGGCAAGAGTGGCATCCTTGTCTTATTCTTGATCTTAGAATTCTTTCAGATTTTCATTGTTGAGTATGATGTTCATAATGGGTTTGCCCTGTATGTTCTTCATTATGTTGAGGTATGTTCCCTATATGCCTAAGTTCTTATCAGAAATGGATGTTGAATTTTATCAAAAGCATTTCTGTATCAAGATGATCATATGGTTTTTAGTCTTTAGCTTATTAATGTGATATATATCAAATAGATTTATGGATGCTGAAAAATCCTTGCAATCCTGGGATAAATCCCGCTTGATCATGACGTATGATCCTTTTTAATGTATTGTTGAATTCAGTTTCCTTTCAAGCTCAAATCTCAGCTCACAGATTTGTTAATAGTGAGCACTTGTCCATTCTGTAACATCCAAATCAAGGTAGATAGCTGCTTTGAGAATTATTAACACAATAGCTCTGTACTTGATGACACGCATGGGAGATGCATAAAAATCCCTCTGTAGTTTCATAAGTTTTCACACTTGAATATAACTCAGACAATTTTATTATCTTTTTCAAATTTTGGTCCATGCTGTCTTTACCAGTTTACTTCTAGCCAGTCCAATATTTCAGATATATCCATGGATACCCACTGAAACACTCTTTTCAGTTGAAAGGGAAGATTTCCAGAATGATGGAAAAATATGAAAGTCAGGAAAGACAGTATCTAACTATATATATATATATATATATATATATATATATATAGTTAGAGAAGGAAATGGCAACCCACTCCAGTGTTCTTGTCTGGAAAATCCCAGGGATGGGGGAGCCTGGTGGGCTGCCATTTATGGGGTTGCACAGAGTCGGACACGACTGAAGTGACTTAGCAGCATATATATATATATATGAAAATAAAGCAAATTCCTTGAGATGTTAAAGTACAGCTTTGAGAACAGTGCCTTGACTGATTTAAAAATAACATTCTGTATCACCAGCTCTGTATTAACAGAAACATATTCTCAAGTTACAAAAAGGATAGTGGCCTAAACATTCTATTTTCACAGCTTTGTAGTTTACACCATAGCATGCAGGTATTATTGAGCCCAGAATAACATCATTTACATATATGATTTCAACTGGTAGAAATTTCAAGGAAGAACTCTGAGTGACAAACCCGTTGAAACATCCCCAGATAGGCATTTACCAGAAGCCTGAACTGGCTTTGTACCTGAGTGAAAAACTAGTCTTGATATTACTTTGAGGATATTACTTTGAGGGTCTCAGCAAGCTGTAACATCAAATATTTCAACTGAATCCTTGAACTTTCTTTACAAACACAGTCAAACTACGGAAAATAAGATACTTTTTTTCTAGCAAGATACTTGTTCACATGCTCCTTCACAGGGCTACCAAGCTGTCCACTAGTTTATTTCATACTTGGAGAGGGACTTAGCTTGCCTTCTGGATTAGATCTTTCCATCAAAAACTTGAGACTGGATGATACGTGCCTTTGGGATACTAACAGCACTTATTTTGCAGTAGCATTTTTATACCATTAAGGCCTTTTTAAGATGACTGTTGAGGATTCTGGTATAATTTGCTGCATCTTATAAATTCCATTTCTGTTTTTTATGGTGGTCTAGTTGATGGTGACCAATTAATATTTATAAACTTTATGAAAAGAATATTTCTAATTCCAAAATTTTAATTGATTTAAAAGTATTTTCCTTATACACTTACCTAAAAAAGATGTGTGCATGTCTTCATATACAAAGAGCCTTTAGAATGTTTTATTCCTTCCCCTCCAAAAGTTTATAACTCTCTAAAGTTTTTAGATCTAACAGTATTTAATGATATGAATATGTTATAATGATAGTTAATAAGTGGATTTTACCAGATTGTGTTAAATTCATATATACCTGTATATGGGTGACATATATTAGCAAAATTATTATTTTGCTAATAATTGCTTATTTCTTCACGTGGGGTTCATGTCTATACTAGCTATGCAGGAGCTTTTACACATTTTTCAGTTTGCTTTTCTCTTGTTTTAACACATATGTGCTACAGTTTGAATACTATTCTTTAAAAACCCAGGGAATCCAGCTGACAGAATACAAAGTCATAATGATGATGTGTTTTTGCTCATGCTGATGAGTACAGCTGAGCTTTTTAATATTCTTAGTATTTTTTTTTAATTTTATTTTATTTTTAAACTTTACATAATTGTATTAGTTTTGCCAAATATCAAAATGAATCCGCCACAGGCATACATGTGTTCCCCACCCTGAACCCTCCTCCCTCCTCCCTCCCCATACCATCCCTCTGGGACATTTAAGGCAACACTTAATGCTAGAATTTCAGCACATGACTTGTATTAAATGTGTTTGTAACAGATATTACCAAGTATACCTGCAAAGTAAAGGAGGTCTCATAGAAGGAATTGATTCCAGTACTACTTTTCCTTCATTAGCTTAAAGGAAAAGTGATCAGATGTTGAATGAATTTTATATTAAGACCTCAACTGGAAACTATGGCTTCATTTCACATAAGAGTTGGAATTGTGTATTGTTATTAGAGATGTTTTAAGATAGTGTTTTTAAGGTTTTATGTTCCAACAAAGGAAATTGCAGTGTTACAGAGTTTTACTTTAGTTCAGCTACCTAAAATGTTTTTCCTTATACACAGCTTCAGGTTTAAAACCACAGAACATAGTGTTATTTTTCTTACAAACATAATACTAATAACTTCTATAACAATTTTCTGAATGTATTAAAAAAAGTTATAACCTAGGCTCTGTTTTTAACAATCATAATTACCTACTATAGTGTATGTGAAGATTTTGGTAAAAACTGTGTATCTAAAACATGTCCTTCTAAAATTAGATAGTATATCAATAGTGGTAGCAATTCAAGTTTACATAATGAGTTACAGAAATAATTGATCCAACTTATGTGTCAATAATAAAATGAGATTTATGTCTTAATGAGTTATTTATTTTTAATACTCAGGTATTGTTATACATGAACAAATATGTGTTCCAAGATTCTTCATGTCCATCCCAAGTGTTGTCAGTGAATTACTAAAATAATCTTAGAAATTATATCTCAAACTTTAAAAAAGATTATGTACAGTTTAGCACCTATAATTTTAAATATAGATAACAAAATTTAGTTTAATATGTTTTGAGTAGTTTTTATTATGGGATAAAGATCTAGCCATAACTTAAATGGGGGAGAGACAGCAATGTTTAGTAATGTACCCAAGGTCTCAAAGCTAGTAAATGATGGGATTTGATTCAGTAAGTATGCAGCCATTTATATTGTTGTTAGGTTTAAAAACTTAACTCACCCATTCATATAATAATGATTGCTAAGCTGAGTTTGGAGATACCGATTAGAAAAATCAAAAACAGTAGCGAAGGAAGAGGGTACTAAGAAATCTAAAATTGTAGGAGAGATTTCAAAACTGCATTATGATCACATGACTTTAGGGAGCTACTGTGTGCTTTCTGTACTTTTTTAAGATTCTTGAGTTTAAGAAGCTCAAGAAGCTCAAGATTCTTTAATATTCAGACTTGTAAAACGCACAGTAGACAGAATCTGAAGCTTTGTTTAAAATTATTAAAGTAGTACATGGACCGGAGAAGGCGATGGCACCCCACTCCAGTACTCTTGCCTGGGAAATCCCATGGGCGGAGGAGCCTGGTGGGCTGCAGTCCATGGGGTCGCGAAGAGTTGGACACGACTGAGCGACTTCACTTTCACACATTGGAGAAGGCAATGGCAAACCACTGCAGTACTCTTGCCTGGAGAATCCCAGGGACGGGGGATCCTGGTGGGCTGCCGTCTCTGGGGTCGCACAGAGTCGGACACGACTGAAGCGACGCAGCAGCACATGGACATTAGAGAATAAAGTAGAATTTAAAGAAGCAAAAGTCACCTGCACCCATGTCATCAATAGAAACAGTATTGCCATTTTGGAGCCCGTCTTTCTAATGGTTGCCCATGCACACGTTCACACAGTGGAAATCATACTCCACAGTATAATATAGTATCATACCTTTCTTACACATCATTAAACTTTTTTGAAATGTCAGTGTCACTTTAAATTATTGTATGATAGTCCATCATTTTGATACACTGTCACACTAGCACTTCCCACATCTTTTTCTCCACCAAAGAGCTAACTCTGAATGACAAAGAGATTACGTCTTTAACTAAAAGTGAACCGTCACATGCAGGGAATTGCCTTAAAAAATCTTTGTTATTTCAAAAATGTCTACACATTTTACATTTTACTTGGTATGTCTACATTTCCATCTTTAAAAATATTTAAGTCTCTCATATCCTTGAGTAAAACTAGTGACCAGGAAGATGT
Source organism: Bubalus kerabau (assembly GCF_029407905.1). NCBI lineage: Eukaryota > Metazoa > Chordata > Mammalia > Artiodactyla > Bovidae > Bubalus > Bubalus kerabau. Next base: position 96,688,114 of record NC_073625.1, on the reverse strand, counting down.
ACTGTTTGTATCTGGTGGCTCCTCATCTTTTTGCACTGACTTGGATATTGTTACCCTTGCTCCTAGGAGTTCAAAAATACCATGAGCATGGACAGTGACCCCAGAATAAACACATGTGCTTCCAATCACATTTTTAAGGATACATGTATTCAGGTACAGAAATCCCCACAGAGCTTGTAAAATTCACAGTCATTCCAGTGTACTACAAAACTACAACACAACTCCTTTGAGGGAACTCTAAGATTGGTTCATCTGCCCCTTTCCCTCATATACACATTCCAATGTAAGGACCTGGTGTCTCCTCTTTTAGACACCGTGAGAAAGAAATGGGGACAGAGAAGGCTGAAGCCCATGAGTTTTAGGAAGAGGTGTCTAGAGAAAGGGGTTGGCTTTAAGTGATTTGATATAATCATCAGCATGAAACTTTTTTAACAGGTTTTTTTTTTTTATTCTTAAAGGTTACTCTTCAAGTTGTAAGAGATCTTTCTTGTTGGTATCTTGCTTAAAAGTTTATAAGAGCTCACTATAAATTCCAAGGTTTTTTTTCCTGTTCCACACTTGCATCCCTATTGATTTATAGTAATTGCTCTTCTATACAGCGTTTGAGTATAGTGGTTACCATTACAGATGTGAATTCATTGTCCTCTTTTTCAAAGTCTCCTCAGCACATACACCAAGCATTACATTAATTCACATACTACCTGAGAAGAGATAAGTTACACCTCTAAAAATGGAGACAAAAAAGTATATTTGCAGAGTGAGAATTATAAAAGCAAACTGCTTACTTAGCTGAAAGTCACTCTAAATCTTAGTGGCCAAGCAGAGATGAATCTGAGTCTCTTGAGTGGTGCTCCTCATTGACATCCTCACCTGGAAAAGTTGTAGCTGTCAGTTGCTGGTGCAGAGCTACACTATACAATTAAAACAGTCACACAAAAAATTAAATTCCAAATTGAATAAAATATTCAGCAATAAATAGAAATGTATATATTAACAGGTGGCCAAAAGTCACAACATAACTTCCACTTAACTTCCATTCGTGGGCTCTAATACATGATACTGTTCAACTCAGGGCATCTGTAAGATTCCAAAGACATGTCAGGTTAGGGTGGCGAGGACTAGGGTTAAATAAGTCGGTATATATGAGAGTTTTGTATTTTAAAAAAAAATGTATTTGTGGACACACTAATCTTTACTTCAGAGGTTTGTCCTTTTTACTGAAAAGATATCCAAAATCTATTGTGATTCTTTCCACAAGTGGATTGAATCATTTCCTCAGATATCATATCTATTGATATTTGAAATAGACCAGAGATACCTTAACTCCTCTAGTTTTGATTTAATCATTTTGTGGAGTGTTTCATTTTCCCTAACATTTGGTTTAACCTAACTTGGGTTTCCTGAATTATGCTTAGTTCTTATGATTTTTTAAGAAGAGAATAACTTTCTCAAGAAAAAATGATCATCTGCACGTTCCCATTACATTTGGCCAGTATTACCTACAGCAGCCTCATAGAGTGAATAGATTTCTTGGGGGGTTTTCCTGGTGATAGATGTCATATTTTTTAGAGTCATCTACCAAGATCAAAGACACGTGTTTATTAAGTCTAAAATCTAAAAGTTCTAAAACTTAATTTTTTATTATACCATGAGATGTCTTGCTGTTACAGCATCTTTCCCAGTTGAGTAGTCTACACAGCTATACTTATCAAAAATGCTTAATAGTCATGTGCCTTTCTCAGTATTTTAGACAGGAATAAAAGAACAGTATTGGAAAAATTCTTCAAAAACTACAAGGAATTTAACTTTGTATTTAATTCTAGGTCCTTTTCACACCGAAAAATAAGCCAGAACAGACAGGATTTCAATGTATAAATTCCGTGGTACTGATTAAAGGAAGTCTTGCTAGAATTTCTAATAGTTTTTCGGAAGGGATTAGAAGCAAAGCATAATTTATTGTCCATCTCTGCATGACATTAATGGAAATACTTAATAGAAAAATAAATGAAACCTCAACAGTAAGAAATGCAATTTACTAGACCATAATAATTTGAGATGTTTAGTTACAGATACACAAAACAGCACAGACTTTACCAAGAACCAGAAACTAATGTGTGTTCTTATGTCTGAGTAGAATGAGCTGTATCTATCGCTATAATATTTTTTCAAACTAGATATTATTCTGTAAGAAATAAACAAAAATAAGACTATCATCCAATTTTGTGTAGAACTAAATATTTTCATCCTGGAGGCTTTTGTGTATGTTGATAGTGCTGGAATTGCAAATAGAATTTTTTTTATTACCATCTCAGACAAATACACTTTTGAGAAAATGTGAAATAATGTATCAGATGATTCTCAGATTTACATTTATTATTGAAAATATCAGCTTACCACGTTTGCAGACGCCATCAGGAAAGTTGGCAGAGTAGAGATCAGGAAGGACAGGATGAGCACAGGAGTCATGAGGCATTTGTGTTCGAGCCTCACTTCTTCGTTTATTTAACTGTGTCCCTGAATGTTGCACTTGTCAGTCATCTAAGAAAAAAAGGATTAAATAAATATTGATGTCTGTCTTGTCAAATTTATGCCATCAAACATTTATGGGTTTAAGACAACTTTTAATCTCTTTTTAAAATCTAGGCTTTTGATATTACATACCATGTACAGATAAATGGAAATCTGTGATAAAAGTGCCCCCTTACGTTACTAGCCCACTTCCTGGTGATCTGCATGGTGGTGGCCTATATTTTCTTTGTTCTTAATGAGATTACTTGGCATTTTTGGACACCAGTGTCATTTGGTTTAACTTTGGGAAACGAACACCAAGAGACTGACCTGGAACCCAGTTCTCCACTGTTTCTGCTGGCTTCGCTTTGTTTTTCAAGCTGAGCTTTCTACATTGGAATCTGGATGAAGTATTTCAGCAAAGCACCAGCCTATTGACTAACGGCTGTATGAAAGCGTCTGCTGTTTCATTATTTCCCCCCAGCGTCAGTAAGGCCTCACTTTCCAGCATTCTAACTGGAAAAATATGCTGCAAAGCGTATTTCTCAGAAGTCTTTCTTGTGACATGGGGTGGGACGTAGGACCTGATGGGGATGTTCTAGCAGGAATATCATTGAGCTTGTAACAGTTTCTTTCAGTAGAAACTTCCCAGGAAATTATCTCCACCATAGTAGAGAAGGGTTACTGTATTGCCAGAGTGAAAGCTTTTCTTTTTCAGTTATTTTTTTTTCCTTCTATATCTTTTATTTCATATGATTTAAAGAATAATATGTAGAAGTGGGAAGACATTTGTGTTAATTTCTCAAATTTCCAACACACCTTACCTTTGTTTTCCTGACATTCAAAATAGGGACAATATAACCTATTCAACCACAGTATATAAAAATGGTTTTTGTAGAAACAATGAAAAACTGTTTTATAAAATAATGAAATCCTACTGATGTATAATGTCTTTCTTTTTATCTCTTTATTTAAATACTTCTCTTTAAAATCTACTCAGATGGTTCACAAGCACCAGCCAGACCTCCTAAACCACGACCCCGCAGGACTGCACCAGAAATTCACCACAGAAAACCCCACGGGCCTGAGGCAGCATTGGAAAATGTCGATGCAAAAATTGCAAAACTCATGGGAGAGGGTTATGCCTTTGAAGAAGTGAAAAGAGCCTTAGAGATAGCCCAGAATAACGTGGAAGTGGCCCGTAGCATCCTCCGAGAATTTGCCTTCCCGCCTCCAGTCTCCCCACGTCTAAATCTATAGCAACCAGGATCATAAAGACCAGGAGGCAAAGCAGTCACTGACTATTCCAGGCGTGTGGAGAGAAAAGTGAGATGGGATTCAAGAGAGAAGCTTTCTCCTCCTCACGTGGCATCTTTGAGAAGAGAAGCTTGGAAGTGGCTGCTTCTCAGAAGACAGCTGCTGCTTGCTCAGGATGCCAAGGGCTGCAGCTTCCTTACTTGCTAGCCATACTTTTAAATCAGGGTTGAACTGACAAAAATAATTTAAAACGTTTACTTCCCTTGAACTTTGAATCTGTGAAATGCTTTTCCTGTTTACAAGTTGGCAAAGTTTCAGTTTGTTTTTTACTTTTGTTTTCAGATTTTTGGTTTTTTTTTTGATACCTGTACTGTGTTCTTGATCAACCCTCTGTGCAGTGGTCAGGTCTGCTGTAACATTTCCTACCAGCTCCCTTGCTGTGTGCGTCAACAGCGAAGTCACATATTCATTGTGATCGCTCCCATCCCAGCCCCCTACCCAGGTCCAGTTTCATTTCTCCCATTTACAAGATGCTTTAAAGGTTCTGATTTTCAGCGTATCAAACTAAAGCAAAACAAGTGTGTGGCCTTCACTACTGAGTTCTCTTTGGAAACCATCACTGTTGAGAGATGGGGAAAATCTGAATGTATAAAGCATTTTTGGTTAATGAACTGCCTTTTATAAGGGATTTTCATATAATATAGAAGAGCTTCCCTTTTTGGTGTAAGTTTTGTGATCTTTAATCTTCCACACTCATTTTTGTCATCCTCAAGGTGTAATGACTGTAAAAAAAAAAAATAATAATAACAACCTGAAATATTGGAAAGCAACTACTGCAGAGGTGGGAGAAATACACTTACACATGACAATGCCATACTAAAGTTAGATAACGAGGTCCCTTGATATTTATGCCTGCATTACTGATGAGGCATACTGAATAAGAGGGCCATCTCCCAGAAGTGTATTAGTAATTTTCAGATAAAATTATGAGCATACCTTTCCCAAAGTGGAACAGACTTCATTTCCTGTTTGAGTGATTACACTCTGGTACCTAACAAGCTTAGGAACCAGTTCGTCTTGACGTGGAAACAGTAAATCTTTGATGCACTGTTCAGTGCTAATGCTACTGTGGCAACGTTGTATTTTTTTTTTTTTTTGCAAAATTCTTAATAATTTTCTACCATCAAATTAGAGTTCATATTTAATTTTTAGAGTCGCATGCATTGCTCCACGTTGTTCCATCCAGTCAGGTGAAAGAAATTTATATAGTTTTGCCTTTTTTGCAAAATGAAAGTAGGTTCTTCAGAAACCACATTATTACTTTTAAACCTACAGATATTTATTGGGCACCTGTGATGTGCTCCGTGCTGTCAGGCACTGTGTTCTTAAAGCACAAACCATCACAAAGTGATTGCATTGTGGTATTCTGTTACCCTTTATCCGCACTTTGGATGGTCAAAAAGTGTCTCTGCTAGACAAAAGCATGGGAGGTTTCCACCAGTGCTTCAGAATTTTCAGGCAGCCATCTTTTTAAATTATTATTTAGTAAAGAATTGAGACAAAGCCAGGTCTGTGTTAAATGCTTGACCCACGAGTGGTTTTCTAAATGTGTACTGCCTGCGTTTGTGCACGTTTCTGTCACTCATTTAACTTCACAGTGTGATGTAAAAAGATGCCTCTCATAATGAGTGCCTCTTTGGATTTGAAAGCATGTGACCAAACGTGTAGCAGAGCCAAAGGAAACTAAGTCAAGACTTGTACAGTCATTGTGTTGACCCGGGGAGGGAAGCAGCACATTTCTTTGTGAGCTGACACGTGCCCTGACTTGACAACTTGGTCTCCTAACATGAGGTACTTGAGGAGTCATAGGCCTTGGATAGTTTGTGCTCATGTTTTAATTTCTTCATCTGATTCTGAGCTGGTTCATGTCCCTGGAAGAGAATTTTTAATTTGCCTTAGATGTTCTTCCTGTAAGTAAGTATATGAGGGCAGTTTTTTATACTTTTAAAAATTGCATTGGCTAATTCTCCATCGCTTTATGAACTCCATGTTATAGCATCATGATTTTTCATTTGTTTTTATTAGTTTCTGATGTCATGCTGAAATAGCACTGTGTTTTGGGTTTGTTTGTGTTTTTAATGACTTGCTGATCTTTGGTACAGTCGAAAAGCCAAAAGTTGCCACTTCATTGTGATAACATTCTTAATAGATCAGGGAAGGATGTAAAATGTGAGTGTTAGAAAGCATAGTATAATCTCATTCAAACAATCTTAAAAAAATGAATGAAAATTTCCAATGAAAGTGAGAAAAAGAATAGTGACAATATAGTAAGTTTAGACCTGTAATTTTTAAAATCTATTTTGCAAGAAAATTTACTAGCCTGCACGAAAATCTCTCTGTACCTAGTTCTCAATAGCAACCATTAGTTTTACCATGAAAAAGACCGAATCAAAAATTTGTATGGAATGGAAAGAGTGGAAACTTTCTATCAAACACTGTCATTGAAAACTTACTGCTACCTATTACTTAAAAAAGATTTTTTTGAGGAAATAATTAAAAACACAGTTTTTAATCATAAAAGTGACTAGCCATTAATGGCTGGAAATGATCCAGGTTTGGTTTCACTGTGATCCAAAGTTTGACATTCCTCCAATTTCTCAAGATTTGGTAATATGATTATTTGTAAAGCCAGTACAGCATACCATTTATATAATTAAAACAGATCATTGCCAACATTAACCTGCTCTCCCCTGTCCCCTAACATATTCTGGGGCAGAAGTACTTATCTTTAAAGATAATCCAGTAAATTATCTCCATAATTAATCTCTTTTTCCCCTTTGATGTCTATAATATCTATCCTGGCCAAATTTTCTAGAATTGAATCAGCAGAGCTTATGGTCAACTTGAACTTCCTTCCATAAAGGTGACCCCTCCCCGTCTATATTCCCTTGCCTATATTGCAAATAGTCTTAATAACAGAACCCTAATTGCCCATGAACCTCAGAGGGCCCATTGGTTAACTCCATATTCCACACACATGAACACTTGCAAAGATTTCTTCATAATGTGAATTTTTTTCTTGTTCTGTTCCAGAAGCATTTCTTACAGTTTGGACATTATTTTTCCTCTCAGTTCTTCAACTTGAAGCTTTAATTTGCACTGAATTGTCTAACCCAGTTAAATTTTTCAGTTTTTTTCCTCTTATGCTGACAGATTTGAAAGCAAATCACAGTATGTTTTCAACAATACAGGTACTGCCTGTTGACCTGGAATTTTAGTGCTTCTAGGAAGAGTTTGCAGAAAATGACAGCAGTTGAGTGAAGGGTTTTCTTCTCAATTACTATTTTATTTTTAATGCCTTTTTAAAACTTGTCTAATGTGGCAGAATAGCTATGTGTTCAATTAATTTATATTTTATTCATCCTTTTTCAATTCTGGTTATTATGTAAACTCCAGTACAATTTTATCTGTTCTTTTAAGGTATTTTATAAAATGAATGTTAACAAAAGCAGAGTTGGTATATTATTTTTCAAATGAATGCAAACATTTCAGAGCAGTTCTACGTTGTATTTTTTATCTTCACGTTCAGAGCTAACGGTCAACATCGTATCAAGTACCCATCCCAAATGGTTCAATTATTAAATAACAAAACCATATCATTTAAAGGTATTTCACATAGATAAGCTAGCTACTCCCATGCCTTAGAACTGAAAAGTCAAAGTTATATTAAGGCCCTGAGTAAGAAATATCAAATCTGGGAAAAGCTGATTGTCTTCTAATGACATACCATATAATTGATATTTCTTAAAAGTAACATCTGTTCTTTATATTCTTTAAATTCTTGATTATTCTAATCATTTGTTACTGGCCAGTACATATCAGGGAGAGGACAATGGAGACAAACCATGTTAATAACTGCTTTTATATCAGAAACCATAACAGAATGTTGTGAAAATCACTGGTACATGCATAGTAGTAATAACTATACTTTCAAAGAACACACAATTAAATGGGAGCTGCAAGCACATAATTCCAATACAGAGAACACTGTACAGAAGTTATCACATTGTACTGGCATTATGTACATATGGTAAGTGCGAAGAACCCAGGTCTCCTGCATTGCAGGCAAATTCTTTACCAGCTGAGCCACCAGGGAAGTCCAAGAATACTGGAGTGGGTGGCCTATGCCTCCAGCGGATCTTCCCGACCCAGACGTTGAGCCAGCGTCTCCTGCATTGCAGGCGGATTCTTCACCAGCTAGCTGAGCTACCAAGGAAGCCCCAGAAGAACTATGTTGGGCCCTTAATATATGCAAGGAACTTAGTGCTAAAGCATTTAACAACCATCATGCCTCTTCTAAGACTGTCAAAGTAGGGTGTGATATGTTCCTTCTGAAAAGTCAGAGAAATAATAAGACTGAATAGCATTTTGTTAGCCTAAAAAGAAATAAGGTTTTTGTTGTTAAGAACTCAGGAGGTGAAGCTTTTCAAACAGGAACAGCACACATGATAGAACACTTGTTATTTAGACAAAGGTGACAAGTAGTAGGATGCTTGGAACACAGAAGAGACTAGGAGGCCACCTTGATGACCGAAGGTGAAGGGCCATGCAGCGTCTCAGATCCTAGGGATCAGGTTAGGAATCACTTGCTGGAACTCAGATGATAACATCCATGAAAATGCTTAGAGATTGGGGTGTGTTTAACAGGAATTGCCACATCAAATTACAATCTGGCTATAAACTAAAGGGAAATTTAATTTTCAGGCCTCGCTTTTATGTCCCTCTTGATTTTCAAGAGAAACTTGGGTGGTATTCTTAATTACCTGTTTTTGCTGCTTTTTCATTCTCACTGCCACCACCCTCTTTGGGGTCTTAATTTTGACTCCCCTAGAATTTTTAATAGCCTGTAATTGACCTCTGTGGCTCTAGTGCAAGGCAGCCTGAAGTTTCGGAAATTCAAATTCAATGTGCCGCTTCCATGTAAAACCCCTGAATACTCTATGGTAGAGATCCCTTGTCTGCATTCCTTTTCCTACTCACCTCCTGTCCTAGACCCTCTTCAATTCTGCTGAGCTGGCAACTGTCCAAATAGCCTCACACATCTTTATACTTACTAGTTCTTCTGACTGTTCCTTTCCCTTTTCCAGCCTAGCCAACTCATTCTTTAAAATCTACCTCAAGTATTTCTCCTGTGAAGCATTTCTTATCTTATCCCACAGTCTGAGTTAAGCATGTCATCGTCTACATCTCACATAGCACCAGTATTCTAATGCTTATAGTGTGGTTTTTGCAGTTACTTCATTCCACAGATGGCCCCAATTAGACTGAACTTCTTTAGTAGAGGAAGCATGTCTAATACATGTCTATGTCCGAAGCTCCTACTATAGAGCCCAGCACATACTAAACAAAATGCTTCAAATAGATCAAAATGGCACTCAAGCAGCCAACAGTGGAAGCAGTTCTGAAAGCTCTGCAACTAGCTCCCTGCATGCAATGCCATCTCTTTGATTCTGCTTTCTTCACCCAGGGACCAGGAGATAGATAAGTCTACTCACTAATGTGATTACAGTAGAAGCCTACGTTTCTCTTCACTGTTTGGATGGGGAGCAAAAATTAATTAGTAAAAAATCAGATTCACAAAAGCTAGATTTTAAAATTTAGAGATAAAATTTTTTTTTAATTTATTCATTTTTAGTAACTTAAGAATACTTAATTCTTCATAAAGAGTTCATGACAAACATGTCCAAGAAACTACTACTCACACATTCCCATGACGTAACAGTGGTTAAAAGTGCAGGCTCTGGAATCAGACTACCTAAGATCAGTTCCTACCTCTGCTGCAAGTTATATGACCTTAGGTGTCCTAACCACATTGTGCATCAGTTGCTTCATCAGTAAAATAAGAATAGCAACTAAACCTACAGTAATGGATTTACTACAGTAAAGGGGGCTTGTGAGTCAATACTGATAAAGAACTTAAAATGTGTCTAGTACCATTGAATGCTCAATAAATGGCAGTTCTAATTAGCACATTCCTCAAAGAACTTAAGCCCCATTTCATCTCTTAGGATCTGCAGAGTAGATGGCAAAGAGAAGCATGTCAGATTTATCCTGTTACTTCATATAGCAAAAGGTAGACAACAAAGGAACAAGATTGTTCTGGCTAAACTGAGAAAACAAAACTTTGAAAGGTAATGAGCTACATATTCTGTTGACAAATTGTAGAGTTGAGTTTTTTACATAAAACATTTACTATCATCATGTGCTCTTCCTGTACTTGGTACACAAAGCCCAGTACAATGAAAGTAGAGATTAGAGATGGTGATGTGGCTAAATCTCCAACGTTACTCTGGGTTCCTCAAGAGCTACATTCTCCCACACTGACCCCCACCCCCAAGACCAAATATTCAGAAGCTCTCTTATAAATAGATGAAAACTTTATTTTTAAAGTTTAAAATCATTCTAAAACCCACCTAGCAAACCTCTGCAGGACTCATTAAGATGCCAGTATCAGCACTCATCCACAGCCCTCAAGATATATACAAAGAAGATGATGGACTCGGGGGCTGGCCTGGGAGAAGTGAGTAATGGGTATGATGTTACTGACTGAATCCACCTCTCCCAAGCCAAACAATGTTAAGTCCAGAAAAGTCAATTACAGAGATTAAGAAACTCATTGCATTCCACTGAATATCTGCTTACACAGTGGACTTACTGATGTGCCATCTGTGTCTGAGCAAAGTGAAAACAAGACAGTGAAGAGAGACTGGCAGCGAATCACCTGAGAAGGAGCCTCACCGTTTGCAGGGCAAGGATATATATTCTTACAAGACAAGCAGACCCCTGTCGAGGCAGCCGACCCTGAGCCATCTTGCCACAAGAACACAATACCCCAAGTACAAAAAGACTGTGATCTGTATGCCACTGGACCAGGCATGAGGGAACCCTGCCACTGAATATTTTCTGTCAGATAGTGAAAAGGAGAAAAGTTAAAAGCACCAAGAGAAAAAACATACAAGGGAAGCCCCACAGAGTTGATTTTTCAGCACAAGTTTTCAGTAGAAGTGCCATGATATATTTCAAGTGCTAAAAAGAAAAACTACCACCAAGAATTCTCTATTTGGCAAGGTTATTACTGAGAATTAAATACAGAATTTCCCAGACAGGCAAAAACCTTTTTAAGAGAGGCCATCACCAGTAAACCAGCCTCACAAGAAATGTTAAAGGATCTTAAGGAAAAGAAAAGAGAGTACACCCAGAAATAAGAAAATATATAAAAGGAAAAAAGTTTATATCACTGGTAGGCAAATACATAGTAAAGGCAATGGATCAACCACTTAAATAGTATCAAGGTTAAAAGACAAAAAAAATCAGCTATCACTACTGGGAGTTAAGGGATATAAAAAATAAAAAGATATTAAATATGACGTCAAAAGCATAAAATATTGAGGTAATGAAAAAAAAAAAAAAACCTAAACCTTATAGAATGTGTTCAAACTTAGGTGACTACCAGCTTTAAACAAATAGACAGACATGAACCTCATGTAACCACAGAGCAAAAATGTATCATAGATACACAAAAAATAAAGGAACCTATATATCATTAAAGAGAGTCAAACCACAAAAAGGAAGATTTAAAGAAGAAAAAAGAATTACAAAGGCAACCAAAAAAACATTTAACACAATGGCAGTAAGGATATACTTATTGATAATCACTTTAGATAGCAATGGACTAAATGCTCCAATCAAAAGACACGGTGACTGAATGGATAAGGAAACAAGACTCATATACACTGCCTACAAGAGACTCATTTCACTCACTTACGACTCATTTAAAGACACCCAAAGGCAAAGTAAAAAGATGGGAAAAGATATTCAATGTAAACAAAAACAGAAAGCTAAGGTTTAAAAAAAAAAAAAAGCTCAGATAGCAATACTTATATTAGACAACAGACTACAAAATGAAGATTATAAGAAAAGGAAGAGCATTACATAATGATAAAGGGGTCAATATGAAGATTCAGAAATACTTATTCACCCAATACAGGAGCACCTAAGTATATAAAACAAATGTTAACAGACATAAAGGGAATAAAGGGAGAAACTGACAGTGAAGCTCTATATAGTCAGCAAAAACAAGACCAGGAGCTGACTGTAGCTCAGATCATGAGCTTCTTATTGCAAAATTCAGACTTAAATTGAAGAAAGGAAAAACCACGAGGCCATTCAGATACGACCTAAATCAGATCCCTTATGATTATACAGTAGAAGTGACAAACAGATTCAAGGGATTAGATCTGACAGACAGAGTGCCTGAAGAATGATGGATGGAGATTTGTAACACTGTACACGAGGCAGTGACCAAAACCATCCCCAAGAAAAAGAAATACAAGGCAAAACAGTTGCCTGAGGAGCCTTACAAATAGCTGAGTAAAGACGAGAACTGAAAGGCAAAGCAGAAAAGGAAAGATACACCCATCTGAATGCAGAGTTCCAAAGAATAGCAGGAGAGATAAGAAAGCCTTCTTAAGAACAATGCAAAGAAATCCAAGAAAATAACAGAATGGGAAAGACTAAAGATCTCTTCAAGAAAATCAGAGATACCAAGGGAACATTTCATACAAAGATTGGCACAATAAAGGATAGAAATGGTAAGGACCTAACAGAAGCAGTAGATACTAAAAAGAGGTGGTAAGAATACACAAAATTTTACACAAAAGGTCTTAATGACCTGGATAACTACTATGGCATGGTCACTCATCTAGAGCCAGACATCCCGGAGTGTGAAGTCAAGTGGACATAAGAAAGCATTACTACAAACAAAGCTAGTGGAGGTGATGGAATTCCAGCTGAGCTATTTCAAATCTTAAAAAGATGATGCTGTTAAAAGTGCTGCACTCAATATGCCAGAAAATTTGGAAAACTCAGCAGTGGCCACAGGACTGGAAAAGGTCAGTTTTCATTCCAATCCCAAAGAAGGGTAATGCCAAAGAATGTTCAAACTGCTGCACAATTGTACTCATTTCACATGTTAGCAAGGTAATGCTCAAAATCCTTCAAGCTAGGCTTCAACAGTACATGAATGAAGAACTTCCAGATGTTCAAGATGAATTTAGAAAAAGGCAGAGGAACCAGAGATCAAATTGCCAACATCTGTTGGATCATAGAAAAAAAAAAAAAGAGAATTCTAGAAAAGCATCTGCTTCACTGACTACACAAAAGCCTTTGACTATGTGTATCAGAACAAACTGGAAAACTCTTAAAGAGGTGGAAATACCAGACAACTTCATCTGCCTCCTGAGAAACCTGTATGGACGCCAAGAAGCAACAGTTGGAAGCAACAGTTGGACATGGGACAATGAACTGGTTCAAAATTGGGAAAGGTGTCCATCTAGGCTGTATATTGTCACCCTGCTTATTTAACTTATATGCAGAGTACATCATGCACAATGTGGGGCTAGATGAAGCACAAACTGGAATTAGGATTGCTGAGAGAAATATCAACAACCTCAAATATGCAAATGATACCACACTAATGTCAGAAAGGGAAGAGGAACTAAAGACCCTCTTCATGAAGGTGAAAGGCAAGAGTGAAAAAGCTGGCTTAAAACCTAATATTCAAAAAACTAAGATCATGGCATCTGATCCCATCACTTCATGGCAAATAGATGGAGAAAAAATGGAAACAGTGAGAGACTTTATTTTCTTCGGCTCCAAAATCATTGTGGATGGTGATTGCAGCCATGATATACAAAGATGCTCGCTCCTTAGAAGAAAAGCTATGACAAACCTATACAGCATACTAAAAAGCAGAGACATCACTTTGCCAACAATGGTCTGTGTAGTCAAAGCTATGGTTTTTCCAGTAGTTATATATGCATGTGAGATTGGACCATAAAGAAGGCTGAGCTCCAAAGAACTGATGTTTTCAAGCTGTGGTTTGAAACTGTGGTACTGGAGAAGACTCTAGAGAGTCTGTTGGATTGCAAAGAGATCAAACCAGTCAATCTTAAAGGAAATCAGTCCTGAATATTCATTGGAAGGATTCATGCTAAAGCTGAAGCTCCAATACTTTGGCCACCTGATGCAAAGAGCACGCTCATTGGAAAGATTGGAAACCCTGATGCTAGGAAAGATTGAGGGCAGGAGGAGAAGGGGGTGACAGGGGATGAGATGGATGGATAGCATTATCAACTCAATGGACATGAGTTTGAGCAAAATCTGGGAGACAATGAAGGAGAGGGAAGCCTGGTGTGCTGCAGTACATGGGGTCATAAAGAGTCAGACATGACTGAGCGACTTTCACTTTCACAAAATAGAAACAGACCCACAGATATAGAAAACAAACTTATGGTTATCAAAGGCTAAAGGAGGTAAGAGGGATAAATTAGGAGTTTGGGATTAATAGACACAAACTACTATATATAAAATAGAGTCCTACTGTAGAGCACAGCAAACTATATTAAATACCCTGTAATAAACCATAACAGAAAAGAAAAAATACCTTGAAAATGAAAACAGAAATACAACTTTTCAAAATCTATGAGATACAGCAGAAGCAGTTCTAAGAGGAAAGTTCATAGCAATGCAGACCTACATCAATCAAGACATAAGAGAAAGCTCAAAGAACATAACTTTACATTTTAAAGAATTAGGAAAAGAAAAACAATCCCCCAAAGTTAGTAGAAACAAGGAAATAATAAAGATCTGAGTAGAAATAGATAATATCAATTAAACTAAGAGGTGGTTCTTTTAAAAGATACAACTGGCAAACCTTCAGACAGATTCTTCAAGAAAAGAGGGCCCGAATAAAATTACAAATGGAAGAGCAGAAGGTATCAATGATATTGAAGAAATAAAATTAATCCTTGAACAGTGCAAGAGTTAGTGTACTGACCCTCTACACAGTCAAAAATCTGTGTACAACTTATAGTTGGCCCTCCTTATTCATCATTCCTCCATATCTGTGGTTTCACATACAAATTCAATCAATCATGCGTCTTGTAGTACTGTGGTATTTATTATTGAAAGAAATCCACATGTAAATGAACCCATGCATTTCAAACCACTGTTTTCAAAAGTCAATTGTACAATTATAAGAGACTACAAACAAAGATATGCTAACAAACTGTACAACCAAAAAAATCGATACATTCCTAGAAACATAATTTTCTAAGACTGATCAAACAAAGAAAAAATAGAAAATCTGGCCTGACCAATTACTAGTATTAAATCAGTAACTGAAAAAAGCAGAAGCTCCCAGAAAGCAATGACCAGGACCAGAAGGCTTAACAGGAGAATTCTACCAAACATTAAAGAGGAGTTAATACATATCTTTCTAAAATTGTACCAAAAATAATCACAGAGAAGGAACCACTTCCATACTATGATACCAGCATCACCATTATACCAAAACTAGACAAAGATCAGACAAAAAATTACAGGCCAATATTCTTGATAGAGATGGATGCAAAAATTCTCAACAGAATATTAGCAAATGGAATTCAACAATACATTAGAAAGGTCATACACACATGAGCAAGTAGGATTTATTCCAGGGATCCAAGGTTGATACAGTATTCATAAAATCAATGTGATATACCACATTAACAAAACAACAAACTCACAGCTAAATCATACTCAATGGCAAAAAGCTGAAAGCTTTTCCCCTAAGATCTGGAATAAAACAAAGATACTCACTACAGGGGATATAGGTTCAGTTCCTGGTCTGGGAAGAGTCCAAAGCCTTGGAGCAACTGAAGCCTGTGCATCATAATTATTCAGTCTGCACTCTAGAGCCCGCAAGCTACGACTAGTGAGCCCACACGCTACAACTACTGAAGCCTGTGTGCCCGGAGCCTGTGCTCTGCAACAAGAGAAGCCATCACAGTGCGAAGCTCAGGCACCGCCACAGAGAGTAGCCCCTGCTCGCCACAACTAGAGAAAGCCCACGTGCAAAGACCAGCACAACCAAAAGTAAATAAATAAAAATTTGGAAGGGAACAAGTAAAGCTGCCACTATTAGTACACGACTTACTATCTACAGAAAACCTTAAAGACTCCACCAAAAAACTGTTAGAACTAAACAATATCATTTATTGGACATAGCTATTTGATATTTTTATACATTACAAAAGAATTACCACATTGTACCACTACAGTACACAGATTGATACACTGAAATCTGTTCAGTTTTATACACTAAAAACTATCAGAAAGAGAAATTTAGGGAAAAATCCATTTAACAATTGCATTAAAAAAAATAGCTAGGAACAAATTTAACCAAATGACCTATACTCTGAAAGCTATAACACATTAATGAAAGAAACTGAAGGCAATATAAATAAATGGAAAAATACAGCATGCTCATGGATCAGAAGAATTAATATTTTGAAATATCCATACTACCCAAAGAAATCTATAGATTCAATGCTATCACTATCAAAATACTTGAGGCATTTTTTAATAGAAATAGAATAATCCTAAAATCTTAATGTAACCACAAAAGACCCCAAATAGCCAAAGCAGCCTAAAGAATAAACAACAGAGTTGGAAGTATCACACTCCCAGATTTCAAACTGTACTACAACACTATAGTAGTCAAAGCAGCACGGCATCAAAACAGACACACAAATCAATGGAGCAGAACACATACGCCAAAAGTAAACCCACACTTATATGGTAAATTAATCTCTGACAAAGGAGGCAATATATAATGGATATAGGATTCGATATAAAATGAAGAAAAGATAGTATCTTAAATAAACAGTAAAGAGAACTGACAGGTACATGCAAAAGAATGAAAGTAGATTACATTTATACACCATATACAAAAATAAACTCAAAAATCAGTCAAACACTTAAATTGAAGACCTGAAATCATGACACTCCTAGAAGTAAACATAGTCAGTATGATCTTTTGCATTGGTCTTAGCAATATTCTTTTTGGATCTGTCTCCTTTAGGCAAGGGCAACAAAAGCAAAAATAAACAAATGGGACAACATCAAACTAAAAACCTTTCACACAGCAAAAGAAAACATCAGCGAAATAAAAAGGCAACCCACTGAATGGGAGAAGAGAGCTGCAAATGATATATTCCATAAGAGGTAATAACCAAAACATACAAAGCACTCATGTAACTCAACAAAATAAATAAATAAACAATCTGAATAAAAATGGGCATAGGACATAAGTAGACACTGTTCCAAAGAAGACATACAAATGGCCAACAGGTACGTGAAAAGATGCTCAATGTCACTACTCACCAAGGAAATGCAACTCGAAACCACAATGAGATAGCACCTCATATACCAGACAAGAAACAAGTGTTGCTGAGGATGTGGAAAAAAGAGAAACCTCAGGCACTACTGGTGAGACTGTAAATTGGTATGGCCACAATGGAAAACGGTATGGAGGCTCCTCAAAAAATTCAAAATAGAACTACCACACAATCTAGCAATTTCACTTCTGGGCATTTTCCCAAAGAATACAAAAACACTAATTTGAAAAGATATATGCATCCCCCCATGTCTATTGCAGCATTATTCACAACAGCCAAGGAATGAAACCACCCTAAGCGCTCAGTGCTAAATGAATGGATAAAGATATGGGGTGTGTGTGTGTGTGTGTGTGTGTGTATATACATGAAATATTACTCAGCCATAAAAAAGAATGAACTCTTGCCATTTGCAACAACATGGATGGACCTAGTGGGTATTATGCTAAGTGAAATACATCAGACAGAGAAAGACAAATACCATTTGATTTCACTTATATGTAGGCTCTAATACACAACACAAACAAAACAGAAACACACTTGCAGATACAGAGAATAAACTCACCGAAGGATATGGTGGTGGAAGAATGGGCAAAATAGGTGAAGGGGATGAAGATGTACAAACCTCCAATTATAAAATAAGTCACAGAGATATAATAACTTGGTATACTGGCAGGCAGTAACTAGACTCATAGTGGTTATCATTTTGTAATATATAAAATATCAAATCATTATGTCAAACATCTGAAGTTAATAGTCAATTCAACCTCCATTAAAAAAATAAAAGACAATAACCTAGTGAGTTACCTCCTAAAGAACTCGGACATTAATTCAATGACAGAGTTTACATTTAGGGACTTACTACATAGAGGAACTAAAAAATGCACTAAAATAGCACTTGTGAAGCAAAAATAACTTTGCTCCCTTTAACGCTTCCTCCCCTGTCCCAGTACTGAATAATCAGAAACATAAATGTGAAGAGGAAGAGTAGAAAAGAGTAAATCTTGCACCTTCTTTCCTCAAATCCCTGAGGTTGAAGCCTGGCAGGGCTGGGATTCAGTGGACAGGACAGATTGAATTAGAATGTTAGTGACCAGACAAGAAAAAAAGAGAACCAATCATCAAAAGTAGCAATTAGAGAGAAAATATCATACATTATTATCTTTGCAGTTCATTAGTTTCAAAGTGTTCAGTTAATGGATTACTAAAAATAAAGCAAAAATCCTTTCACTTCAAAGAGATTTCCAAGGTTTCCTTAGCTTAAAAAAAAAAAAAAAAAAAATCAAATGCAGGTGGCTATCTTTAGAGGGTCCTTCTCTGGGAAGATGCTGTGAGCTGGGTGGATCCATTTTCTTTCTCTGGAAAAACTTCCTGCCTGGCAAATTCAATTGTCCAGCCCTTGAGCTGCAAACTCTGGCTAACTGCCACCCCCATCTGCAACAGTCTCTTCACTGGAGATCCTCTCCTCCTTGTCACCCAACAGTTTAGGGTCCACTCTCATCCCCAAATCTCCCTTCACTGCAGACATTCCTTCTCCTCCAGTAACTATGCAAAGCTCATGTGTTAGCTTGTTTAGGGAGTAAATATATGGGGCCTAAAATAGAACATCTGGCAGCATCTTACCCAAAATATCAGTGACAGTGCTGAAATTACTCTCAAAAAGAGCCGAACTTTTCCCTGAAGAAATGTTCCAATGTAAAATGCAAGCTATCTTTGCTGAAAATTAAAGTTAATCACAAACACCTAGGCCCTAAGGCTATCAGACATGAGTCAAAAACAGCAGTACCAAGGTACTTATTTGTATGAATGTTTAATCAAGAGCAACTGGCAATATTATTTATCTGGAATTTCTTGCAAAATAAGGGAGACTCAGTGGTCAAAAGCAAGACTAATGTATCTCTATTGGGCTTTTTAATCAGTGCTAACATCATTAAACATTTATACAGCACTCTGTACTTGGGAAAGTTTTAGCTTTCATTTTCAAGGTTATATGTTTCCCAAATCTCTTATGAAATGGGAACAATACACTTGGTATATTCTCTTCGCACACAGAGAAAATTCATAAGCCAGAGAACAAAAATAAATTTCCCTCAGTCAGTCGACAATTTATAAGAATAGACAGTTATAATCCATCAATTAGTCCCACTCTACACACTAGATATTAAAAACAGACCTAAAAATACTCAGGCAAGATCTCAGCAATTCTTCTGTGGACAAGAAAGGGAACTGAAAGTGAGCAAATTGCCTTCACCTCTTACTGTAGCAGGTGTGGGCCAGGACGATAAACGTGTTTGTTTCCTTACTAGTCATTTTGCTTTTTTTTTTTTATTAAGAATGATTTGGTAATTGGTAAACAGTATCAGCAAAGTAAACACAGTCAGGTAGCTGAAGGTGAACTATGCACCGGAAGTTCTGCAGTGATCAGCGATTTGAGAAATGCAGAACAATCTGCATTTCAAAGTGGCCTAGCCCTATGGGTCATTCCAGCTAGCCATGGTCAATGTGTATAAATAGCTATTTTGTTAGTAATCTGCTGTGTATGTTAAAAAGAGGCAAAGAAAAGGGTATGTTACAGCATGCCATTTCTCAGCCAAAGTGGTTAACTGCTTGATTCAGTGAGAAGCCAATTAACAGGAAAAGGGAACAAATTAATATTCTCACAGGTTACATCAAAAAGCATCTGTTTCATTTGTGAAGCTCCAGTGTGTAACACAGAAGCACTTTTGGCCGCCAGACTGTTAATCTCTGAGAGGCTATAAACTTGTCATGTTAAGGACACTGCAAATTCAGCTTGAATATACTTTGCTTTTTGCATTAATAGCATGTGAGGACACTTAACGCCTCTCATCATCACTTCAGCACCTTGAGAAGACCAATGTTCTTATTCTCCTCTCAAAGGACCACTATTACTTCAGCGCATGACTTCTCAATCCTTTGTGATATTAACCCCTTAAAATAAACTCACTTGGAATTGAAGACTGGCTCAAGAGCACTTGCTTTCCTTTAGAGTTCCACCTGGAAAATTCAGAAGTATTCAAACCCTCCACTGTTGATTAAAATCTGTTCTGATATCATTGAGAGTCAAGTGTTCATTTACTCAGAATGGCAGGGATTTGATAAAACATCACAGATAAAATGCTAAATCACAGCAGAGTTTAGCAGTGCTCCTGCTCTAATTTTGAGTTCTTTAGTTAAGTGAAACTACAGCATTCTCAGATTTTACTTCATGCCCACATTTCCTCACCTACCGAGAAGTCCTCCGTCCATGGGATTTTCCAGGCAAGAGTACTGGAGTGGGGTGCCATTGCCTTCTCCAGTAAGTCCTCTACATAGGAACAAGTTCTATTCCGAGAGCTCATTTGTAACAACAAAGTTAGCCGAGGTACCCAACTAACACAATCGGCCACATAGTACTGTACTGTAATCGCTTTATAATACTTTTCACACAAATAGTGCATTAAAAAAACAAACGCACAAAATGAAGAAAACATTTTTAATCTTACAGTACCTTACTTTGAAAAGTACAGTAGTACCAGCCATATCACCACTGCTTTTAACACCTGCATCTGGACATCCTGGGCTTGAAATAAAGATACTGTACTACTGTACTCTGTAAACTACACAAAAGCACGGTCGCTTGTAGAGGATGCACACACCTGACAATGTATGCCAGACACAGGAACCAACCTACATGAGTGGACATGCGAACACAGGTTCAGTTCAGTTGCTCAGTTGTGTCTGACTCTTTGTGACCCCATGAACTGCAGCATGCCAGCTTAACATCTTCTAAAGGTCTCACCTTGAAGGTTGGTATGTAGGGGGCTTACTATATGGCAGAGACACAGTAAAAATCCATGGGCAAGTTTAAAAGACTTTGGTGATGCTCTCTACATTTTTTAAAGTATATATTCTTAAATTATTTACATGCTTTTTATTTTTTACAAAGACCAGGAACCAGAACTCTTTCATTGCTTGTTTATAGACTATTTTCTCCCAATCACTCTAATAAACTGTCTCCACAGATTGTTCCACATCTCATCCAAGTTCTTAGAGGGCAATTCCAGAAACGTGGTCATCTCAGTGGGAAAAGCCCTAAGAGTTCTTGTCTCTAACAATATCCATCCATAAATTCAGAAGTAATTAGTTCATGATCTCCTTCTTGTCATATAAAGACACACAAGAAATGTTCTGCCCTCACTCAAGTCAGATGAATGACTGCCATTTTTTGTTTCTGAAACTCTAAGCAAGTCATATCATCTCTCCAGGCCCATTTCCTCATCTACAACACATCAAGTTTCAACTAAACTTTTTCTATAGATTCTTTCAAAGCTACATATACCTGGGGAGGAGGGCATTACCAAAATGGCAATATGAGAGGCTCCTGATTTTCCCACCTCTCACAGATGTACTGAATATATAGCAGTACACAATCCAACCTCTCTAAGAGAAATCCAGAAACTAGTTGAGTGACTCCTACACATTGGACAGCTGAGAAAATCTAAACACATCTAAACAGAAAAGCTAATACACACTCTTGCCAAAAGCCCTATAATGGCCCAGCACCATTCAACCCCAGAGAGAAACCCCAATTTCAAGCTTCTCCTTGAGTAGTGAAGGGGTTGATAAAAGGGTACAAACTTCTGGTTAGAAGCTAAATAATGTATAACAATCGAAAACAAAGATCATGGCATCTGGTCCCATCACTTCATGGGAAATAGATGGGGAAACAGTGGAAACAGTGGCAGACTTTATTTTTGGGGGCTCCAAAATCACTGTAGATGGTGACTGCAGCCATGAAATTAAAAGACACTTACTCCTTGGAAGGAAAGTCATGACCAACCTAGACAGCATATTCCAAAGTGGAGACATTACTTTGCCAACAAAGGTCCGTCTCGTCAAGGCTATGGTTTTTCCAGTGGTCATGTATGGATGTGAGAGTTGGACTGTGAAGAAAGCTGAGCACCGAAGAATTGATGCTTTTGAACTGTGGTGTTGGAGAAGATTCTTGAGAGTCCCTTGGACTGCAAGGAGATCCAACCAGTCCATTCTGAAGGAGATCAATCCTGGGTGTTGTTTGGAAGGACTGATGCTAAAGCTGAAACTACAATACTTTGGCCACTTCATGCAAAGAGTTGACTCATTGGAAAAGACTCTGATGCTGGGAGGGATTGGGGGCAGGAGCAGAAGGGGATGATAGAGGATGAGATGGCTGGATGGCATCACCGACTTGATGGACATGAGTTTGAGTGAACTCCGGGAGTTGGTGATGGACAGGGAGGCCTGGCATGCTGTAATTCATGGGGTCACAAAGAGTCGGACACGACTGAGCAACTGAACAGTTGATAATATTGTATTATGTAACTGAAATTTGCCAAGTATGACATTTGTTTTCACCAAAAAAATAAAGGTAAACATAAGAGGTATGGATGTGTTGACTAACTTGATTAACTTGATTGTGGAAATGCTTTCACAATGTCGATACATATCAAATTATCAGGTAGTACACTTTAAGTATATTACAATTCTATTTGCCTGATATGCCTCAATAAAGCTGAAAAAAAGAGAGACATGAAAAAGATATATCTATATGGCAAAAACTTTCTATATAAACTATTTGGAGAAGGAACTGACAACCCACTGCAGTGTTTCTTGCCTGGAGAATTCTATGGATGGAGGAGCCTGGTAGGCTACAGTCCATCAGTTCGCAAAGAATTGGACATGACTGAGCACACACACACAGAAACTGTTTAGCCTCTTGATCAGGACTGTGAAGACAATTTTGAAAACTTGCATTCCCTTGACATTGGAGAACTGGTGTTGTCGTTTTTCAGTTGCTAAGTCATGTCCAACTCTTTTCGACCCCATGAATTGCAGCACGCCAGGCTTCCCTGTCACTATCTCCCGTAGTTTGCTCAAACTCATGTCCATTGAGTCAATGATGCCATCCAACCATCTCATCCTCTGTCACCCACTTCTCCTGCCCTCAATCTTTCCCAGAAGCGGAGAAGTTAGCTCAATGACACAAGAGTTATATACACCTGATCCGATTGTTGGGACCCCTATCAATAATAATCCAGAAGCGCATGCATGACATGTTTTAGACAAATGTATACTTTCAGCTGAACTTCAATAACACAGGAATTTGGAAGCCAACAATTTAAGGCAGAACTGCTGGGAGACTTCTGCACCAGCTTTCACCTCACTACATGGATGTCTCTGGTATGTTATTAGTGTAATTAACTTTAGGCACTTCCTAGTTTAGTTCCGAGCAAGATGAGTGACCTTTTGTTTCCATCAGGGCTGTAGGTTTGCTATAAATCCCTAAGTGTTAAGTTCTGGGAGCCCAGAGATAAGTAGCAGCAGCTGAGAGCTTTGCAGTCTCTTCTTTTATCTCAAAACACTCACAGCACATACTGAAAAACCTACCCACTTGAAGAAATCTTTAAAGCAAATGTGCCAAGTGTGAACTTATTTGAGGCATTACTGATGAGTTATTTTCATAGATGGATAGACCCGGAAGGTCTCTCAAGACCTCATCCTGTTCGGCTTCCTGACTTCATTGCTTTGTCCTTGTTATCTTAAGAGATATGCACACCACATGCCATCCAGACCCAAGCTTGCCTGGATTTCTTGACTAAGACACTAACAGATGGAGAAATATACCATGTTCATGGATTGGAAGAATCAATGTAGTGAAAATGAGTATACTACCCAAAGCAATCTATAGATTCAATGCAATCCCTATCAAGCTACCAACAGCATTCTTCACAGAGCTAGAACAAATAATTTCACAATTTGTATGGAAAAACAAAAAACCTCGAATAGCCAAAGCGATCTTGAGAAAGAAGAATGGAACTGGAGGAATCAACCTACCTGACTTCAGGCTCTACTACAAAGCCACAGTTATCAAGACAGTATGGTACTGGCACAAAGACAGAAATATAGATCAATGGAACAAAATAGAAAGCCCAGAGATAAATCCACGCACATATGGACACCTTATCTTCGACAAAGGAGGCAAGAATATACAATGGATTAAAGACAATCTCTTTAACAAGTGGTGCTGGGAACTCTGGTCAACCACTTGTAAAAGAATGAAACTAGAACACTTTCTAACACCATACACAAAAATAAACTCAAAATGGATTAAAGATCTAAACGTAAGACCAGAAACTATAAAACTCCTAGAGGAGAACATAGGCAAAACACTCTCTGACATACATCACAGCAGGATCCTCTATGACCCACCTCCCAGAATATTGGAAATAAAAGCAAAAATAAACAAATGGGACCTAATTAACCTTAAAAGCTTCTGCACATCAAAGGAAACTATTAGCAAGGTGAAAAGACAGCCTTCAGAATGGGAGAAGATAATAGCAAATGAAGCAACTGACAAACAACTAATCTCGAGAATATACAAGCAACTCCTACAGCTCAACTCCAGAAAAATAAATGACCCAATCAAAAAATGGGCCAAAGAACTAAATAGACATTTCTCCAAAGAAGACATAAAGATGGCTAACAAACACATGAAAAGATGCTCAACATCACTCATTATCAGAGAAATGCAAATCAAAACCACTATGAGGTACCATTTCACACCAGTCAGAATGGCTGCGATCCAAAAGTCTACAAGTAATAAATGCTGGAGAGGGTGTGGAGAAAAGGGAACCCTCTTACACTGTTGGTGGGAATGCAAACTAGTGCAGCCACTATGGAGAACAGTGTGGAGATTCCTTAAAAAACTGGAAATAGACATGCCTTATGACCCAGCAATCCCACTGCTGGGCATACACACTGAGAAAACCAGAAGGGAAAGAGACACGAGTACCCCAATGTTCATCGCAGCACTGTTTATAATAGCCAGGACATGGAAGCAACCTAGATGTCCATCAGCAGATGAATGGATAAGAAAGCTGTGGTACATATACACAATGGAGTATTATTCAGCCATTAAAAAGAATACATTTGAATCAGTTCTAATGAGGTGGATGAAACTGGAGCCTATTATACAGAGTGAAGTAAGCCAGAAAGAAAAACACCAATACAGTATACTAACGCATATATATGGAATTTAGAAAGATGGTAACAATAACCCTGTGTACGAGACAGCAAAAGAGACACTGATGTATAGAACAGTCTTATGGACTCTGTGGGAGAGGGAGAGGGTGGGAAGATTTGGGAGAATGGCATTGAAACATGTAAATATCATGTATGAAATGAGTTGCCAGTCCAGGTTCGATGCACGATACTGGATGCTTGGGGCTGGTGCACTGGGACGACCCAGAGGGATGGAATGGGGAGGGAGGAGGGAGGAGGGTTCAGGATGGGGAACACATGTATACCTGTGGCGGATTCATTTTGATATTTGGCAAATCTAATACAGTTATGTAAAGTTTAAAAATAAAATAAAATTAAAAAAAAAAAAAAAAAAAAAAAAAAAAAAGAGCTGTTTGCTATTCTTGGTCACTTCATAACATTTCTTCCAACTCTAAGAGGGAATTCATAGCCTGCACAGTAATTTTTAGTTATGTAAGTTGAAAGCAAACACATATTCTTAACAGATGACCCAAACTTCCAGTCATACGAAAAATTTTAAAGTATCAGTGGTCAGGTATGGGTGTGAGAGCTGGACTGTGAAGAAAGCTGAGCACCGAAGAATTGATGCTTTTGAACTGTGGTGTTGGAGAAGACTCTTGAGAGTCCCTTGGACTGCAAGGAGATCCAACCAGTCCATTCTAAAGGAGATCAGTCCTGGGTGTTCATTGGAAGGACTGATGCTGAAGCTGAAACTCCAATACTTTGGCCACCTCATGCGAAGAGTTGACTCATTGGAAAAGACCCTGATGCTGGGAGGGATTGGGGGCAGGAGCAGAAGGGGACGACAGAGGATGAGATGGCTGGATGGCATCACCGACTCAATGGACATGAGTTTGGGTGAACTCCGGGAGTTGGTGATGGACAGGGAGGCCTGGTGTGCTGCGATTCATGGGGTTGCAAAGAGTCGGACACAACTGAGTGACTAGAACTGAACTGAGAGACAATTAAGTTTCCTTAATATACAGGTTAAAATATAAATATTCTATATATATTCTAGCTCCCTGTAAGTCAAATATTATCAATGCTTCACCCACTAAGATGGATTATGTTTGATTTACTGGTTCAAAATTGGAAAAGAAGTACATCAAAGCTGTATATTATCACCCTGCTTGTTTAATATGCAGAATATATCATGTAAAATGCCAGGCTGGATGCAGCAGAAGCTGGAATCAAGATGGCCAGGAGAAATATCAATAACCTCAGCTATGCAGATTACACCACTCTTATGGCAGAAAGTGAAGAGGAATTAAAGTGCCTCTTGATGAAAGTGAAAGAGGAGCTGCCTTAAAACTCAACACTCAAAAACTGAAGATCATGGCATCCAGTCCTATCACTTCACGGCAAATTAATGGGGAAACAATGGAAAGAGTGACAGACTTTATTTTCTTGGACTCCAAAATCACTGTGGACAGTGACTGCAGCCATGAAATTAAAAAACGCTGCTCCTTGGAAGAAAAGCAATGTCAAACCTAGACAAAAAAGCAGAGACATTACTTTGCCTATAGTCAAAGCTATGGTTTTTCCAGTGGTCATGTACAGATAGGAGAGCTGGACAATAAAAAAGGCTGAGCACCAAAGAAATGATGCTTTCAAACTATGGTGCTGGAGAAGATTCTTAAGAGTAGCATGGACAGCAAGGAGATCAAACCAGTCAATCCTAAAGGAACCAATCCTGAATATTCTTTGAAAGTACTGATGCTGAAGCTGAGGTCCCAATACTTTGGCCACCTGATGCACAGCACCGACTCATTGGAAAAGACCCTGATGCTGAGAAAGACTGAAGGCAAAAGGAGAAGGGAACAATCGAGGATGAGATGGTTGGAAGGCATTACCGACTCAGTGAACATGAGTTTGAGCTAGCTCCAGGAGATGGTTGAAGGACAGGAAGGCCTGGCGTGCTGCAGTCCACGGGGTCACAAAGAGTCAGACATGAATGAGTGATTGAATAACAACAATACACACACACACACACACACACACACACACACACACACACACACACACACATATTCTGGCTCCCTGTGAGTCAAACATTATCATTGCTTCACTAAGGTGGATATTTTTGACTCACTGTCAAATGTAAAATTCCACCACATACCTTTACAGCTAAATTTTAATATTAGGGACAAACAATTGTAAGCTCTATATAGTAATTTTACATCAAATAACTGTATGTGTTTATATTTCAGTGCATTGAGAAAGGATGTAATCTGAAATCAGTTTAATGGAAAAATGTCCTGAAATACTAGCTGTGTCATCATTAATGATTCTTTACACGATGATGAGAAAGATAACTGCACTATTTGTGACCTAGTTTCCTTATCTATAAGGAAAAAATGGCACTACAGACTCTCATTGATTTAAAATAACTTGGGAAAAATTAAATAAACATTATCTTGAAAAGTTCTGAAAAGACTATTCAAAACTCATTAATAATATCATAGAAGATGCATTGCTCTGACCACTGTGAATGAGTGTGCTTGCACATGGCTAGTTATTCCATCTTTAAAGCGAAGGTAGGATGCATTTCTTGTGAGATAGTCACATCCTTACTTGAGGCGCCTTCCTCCCCGATACTAATCGGCACACAGCAAATCTCCTCTTTAGTTGGTGTTAAAATTGTGACAGTCTGCTGCGCCTGCTGTCTTGACATAGCAATTACAGTGCAAGAACAAGACATTATTATCAGTCCCTAGCTGCCGAACTGGTGGCAGTCCCCCCCAAAAGAGAGTAAATCAGAAGAAATGGAAGAAAAAGGCAAGGAGACAACTGCATACAGAGGATGAGAGTAAGGGAAGGCAAGACACAGCGATAAAACAAAGCTCTAGAGGAGAATAAAGATATTAGAAGGATGGAGAAAAGATGGCACCAAAAATCCACTGCTGAGTCTCATTTTATTTTCAACAGGCATCTTTAACATATTTGATTAGAGTTAATAAATAAAACTTATCAGAACTTGTCAAGTAGGAAGTAAGCCTGCAATTTATTTTCCACCATTAGAGATTTGAAATGAGAGTAAGAATAATTTCAAGGAAAAAGTATAAAGGAGGACAAGTTTATTTGGGAAGATCTGTCAGCCCTTTCCATTTAATTCAACACATATTTGTTGAGTCTACCCAGTGTCCCATATAAAATAATGGAAATGAGACACAGTCCTTTTTCAAGGTCTGGGGATGTGGCGGGGAACATAACGAGTTAGAATGGAATGAATCAAGGATCTACTTGCAAGTGTGAACAGTCTCCTTATTGTTGGTAACGCTTAACCCAGAGGATGGGTACCCTCAGGGCAGCCATACTCAACTACACACTCAGTGTTAGAGGTCCTCTTTAGCTTGATTCTTTTTGGCAATCCCCCATGCTCTGAAATTTTCTTGTCTTTAGTATCCATGTCCAAGAATATTCCTGGAAATTTCTGCAGGACCACTGCTGCCTACTACCTACCAACATAAAAGAAACTTCATATTGTAATCTAGGAGCATCATCTAGAAATTTAACATATCTAGAAATTAAACGTATTGACTTGGAGTCAGGCAGCATGTAGTCAAAAATCACCGAACTGCATCTTACTGCTTTCATGATTTTTGACAAGTTACTCATCTTAAGTATTTTCCATAAAAGAGATAATATGTAATTGTATTTACCTCATAGTAAAGTTGAGAGGATTAAATGAGAATATAGTAAACGCTTATAATGTTAGCTATTATTTTCTATTTGGGGGCTTGTATTAGTTTTCCAGGCTTCCATAACAAGATTCCACAGACTTCATGGCTTAAACAACAAAAATTTATCTTCTCACAGAAGATAAATGGAGGGTAGAACTCCAAGATCAAGGCGCCATCAGGGTTGGTTTCTCCTAAGACATGTCTTCTTGGTTTGCAAATGGCCACCCTCTTGCCACCTCCTCACAGGGTCTTCCTTCTGTGCACATGTGACCCTGCTGTCTCTGCGTGTCTGAATTCCTCTTCTAATAAGAATATTCGTTAGAACAGATTCACACCCACTCATATGACCTCATGTAACTATAATTACCTACTTACAGATCTTAGCCCCGAATACAGTCACATTCTCATGGAGTCAAGACTTCAACATATGAAGTTTTGACTGAATTCAGTCTATGACAGAGTGTATAACATGCTTACAGTAAATTTACACACACATACACACATATGTAACTACATCTTAGAAGATGACTTAGAAATTTTTCCTTCATTTGAAATGCTCTATCATGTGCTATCACAATCATTACTATCCTTTCTTCTAGAAATGACCATTATTTTTTATTTCATCATGATAAATTTCACTGCTCTTTGAACTTCATTTGGGCTTCCCTCGTGGTTCACTGGAAGAGAATCAGCAATCAGCAAGAGAAAGCAATCTATAGATTCAATGCAATCCTTATCAAGCTACCAATGGTATTTTTCACAGAACTAGAACAAATAATTTCAAAATATGTATGGAAATACAAAAAACCTCGAATAACCAAAGCAATCTTGAGAAAGAAGAATGGAACTGGAGGGATCAACCTGTCTGACTTCAGACTATACTACAAAGCTACAGTCATTAAGACAGTATGGTACTGGCACAAAGACAGAAATATAGATCAATGGAAAAAAATAGAAAGCCCAGAGATGAATCCACGCACCTATGGACACCTTATCTTTGACAAAGGAGGCAAGAATTTACAATGGAGAAAAGACAATCTCTTTAACAAGTGGTGCTGGGAAAAGTGGTCAACCACTTGTAAAAGAATGAAACTAGAACACTTTCTAACACCATACACAAAAATAAATTCAAAATGGATTAAAGATCTAAATGTAAGACCAGAAACTATAAAACTCCTAGAGGAAAACATAGGCAAAACACTCTCTGACATAAATCACAGCAGGATCCTCTATGCCCCACGTCCCAGAGTAGTGGAAATAAAAGCAAAAATAAACAAATGGGACCTAATTAAACTTAAAAGCTTTTGCACAACGAAGGAAACTCTAAGCAAGGTGAAAAGACAGCCTTCAGAATGGGAGAAAATAATAGCAAATGAAGCAACTGACAAAGAATTAATCTCAAAAATATATCAGCAGCTCCTGCAGCTCAATACCAGAAAAAAAAAAAATGACCCAATCAAAAAATGGGCCAAAGAACTAAACAGACATTTCTCCAAAGAAGACATACAGATGGCTAACAAACACATGAAAAGATGCTCAACATCACTCATCATCAGAGAAATGCAAATCAAAACCACAATGAGGTACCATCTCATGCCAGTCAGAATGGCTGCTATCAAAAAGTCTACAAACAATAAATGCTGGAGACGGTGTAGAGAAAAGGGAAATTTCTTACACTGTTGGTGGGAATGCAAACTAGTACAGCCACTATAGAGAACAGTGTGGAGATTCCTTAAAAAACTGGAAATAGACCTGCCTTATGATCCAGCAATCCCACTGCTGGGCATACACACTGAGGAAACCAGAATTGAAAGAGATATATGTACCCCAATGTTCATTGCAGCACTGTTTACAATAGCTAGGACATGGAAGCAACCTAGATGTCCATAGGCAGACAAATGGATAAGAAAGTTGTGGTACATATACACAATGGAATATTATTCAGCTATTAAAAAGAACACATTTAAATCAGTTCTAATGAGGTGAATGAAACTGGAGCCTATTATACAGAGTGAAGTCAGAAAGAAAAACACTAATACAGTATATTAACACATATATATGGAATTTAGAAAGATGGTAATGATGACCCTATATGCGAGACAGCAAGAGACACAGATATAAAGAACAGACTTTTGGACTCTGTGGGAGAAGGCAAGGGTGGGATGATTTGAGAGAATAGCATTGAAACATGTATATTACCATATGTGAACTAGATCGCCAGTCCAGGTTTGATGCATGAGACAGGGCGCTCAGGGCCAGTGCACTGGGATGACCCTGAGGGATGGGATGGGAGGGAGGTAAGAGCGCAATTCAGGATGGGGGACACATGTACACCCATGGCTGATTCATGTCAATGTATGGCAAAAACCACTACAATATTGTAAAGTAATTAGCCACAAATTCATGGGGTCGCAAAGAGTCAGACACGACTGAGCAACTGAACCGAACTGAAAATAAATTAACTAAAAAAAAAAAAAAAAAAAGAATCCACCTGGGAGACCTGGTTCAATCCCTGGTTGGGAAGATCCTCTGGAGAAGGAAAAGGCTACCCACTCCAGTATTCTGGCCTAGAGAATTCCATGGACTGTATAGTCCATAGGGTAGCAAAGAGTCAGACCTGACTTGGAAAATCCCATGGATGGAGGAGCCTGTTAGGCTGCAGTCCATGGGGTTGCTAAGAGTCAGACACGACTGAGCAACTTCACTTTCACTTTTCACTTTCATGCATTGGAGAAGGAAATGGCAACCCACTCCAGTGTTCTTGCCTGGAGAATCCCAGGGATGGGGGAGCCTGGTGGGCTGCTGTCTATGGGGTCACACAGAGTCGGACACGACTGAAGTGACTTAGCATAGCATAGCATAGCATAAAGTATGCGCTCATTTGCATGTCTTGCCTCTTTTAGTCAACAATATATCTATAAAATCCATCCATGTGGTTGGTTCCATGCTGCAAGAGTCTCTTCTTTTCAGTTGCTATGTATGAATATATCATATTTTGTTCATTTACCCAGTGAAGGGCAGTTTATTTTCTGTTTAGGGGTATTATGAATAGAGCTGCGATGTACATTCTTACACATTCTCTTGGTAAACGTATGCATTCATTTCTCTTGAGTGGAATTGGTTCTTTAGAGGTATATTGCTTAATTTACAGAAAACAAAATGATTATCTTTTTATTTCTAATTTAGTTCTAAAGTAGTTAGAAAATATACTATGCATTATTTTAATTATTAGAAATTTATTGATATTTGCTTTGATGCCAGTGTATGGCCAATTTTTATAAAAATTCCTTGCAGTTGAAACAATGTTTGTTCTGCAATTGCAGAGTATGATATGCTATAAATGTAATTGAAGCCAATTAAATTAAGTTGGATACTTATACTTTTCATATCTTATATGTTTTACACTTTTGATTGTTAAAATCTCTAGTGAATTATGTCTTTTGTCCATGTAATTTTTTGTTTTACTAACATTATTTACAGGCTTCCCAGGTGGTGCTACTGGTAAAGAACCCACCTGACAATGTGAAGGCATAAAAGATGTGGGTTTGATTCTTGGGTCAGGAAAATCTCCAGGAGGAGGGCAGGGCAACCCACTCTAGTAATCTTCCCTGAAGAATCCCATGGACAGAGGAGCCTGGCAGGCTACCATCCATAGGGTCGCAAAGAGTCAGACATGAATGAAGCGAGTTAGCACACACGCAACCTTATTTATAGACTTCCTATGTGGCACAGCGGTAAAATATTCATCTGCCAATGCAGGAGACACAAGAGATGTGGGTTTGATCCCTGGCTCAGGAAGATCCCCTGCAGTAGGAAATGGAAACCCACTCCAGTATTCTTTCCCAGAACTTCCCATGCACAGAGGAGTCTGGGGGTCACAAAGAGTCGGACACGACTGAGTACACATACACACACATACAACCTTATTTATATATTCTGAAACTATAGTATTAGTTGCATATAAATTTGGGCTGTTACACATTTCTATTGAATTGACTTTTATCATTATGAAATACTCCTATTTCTGATAATATTTCCTCCTTAAAACCTATTTTTATTCTACAATAAAGCCACATTTATTTTCTTTTGATTAATGTGTTCATGATACATTTTTTCAATCCTTTTAACACTTCTTTCTCTACATACTTAAAGTGTGTTTCCCATAAATATATATAACTATGTTATTAGCCAGCAAGATCATTTTTATTTTTTTAATTGGAGTATTTAGACCAAATGAACTTCAATTAATTAATCATATACTTGGGTTTAAGACTATGGTCTTGCTATTTGTTTTCATATATTTTTGTTTATGAATTTCTTGATTTTTTTGCCTTCCTTTAAATAAACTTTTTAAAATCATTCCAGTTTTTTATTACATCATCAGTTTTTTCAATGATACAGTCATTTTTCTCTTGGTAATTACTAAAGTTACATTTTTCTGTTTTAAAACTGAATTTCTCTGACTTAATTTATAAAATCCAAGTATATTCTGAAAGTACAAACACTAATTGAACATACTAATTGCATTCATTTAAAAATCTTTTCTAAAAAAGATTTTTCCTGAAAAAAAATCTGAATCATCTTTGTGTCTATTAAGTTGGTTTTTTTTTTTTTTTTTTTTGCTTATCTTATTATTCTGATTGTAAGCTTGACATTGTGGATGGGAACTGTAGAGGTTCTTGTTTTAGAGTTCAGGTGAATCTAGAATTCTGAGGTGAGTTTTAGTCTTTGATAGGTCTAAAATCCTAGGATATGACCTTTTGGGGTCTACAGGAATGTGCTAGTGTTTATTGGAGTCCTCTAATTTAACAGGATTTGAACATCCACTGGTAGGTCCCCCAGATAGCACTGAGATCTCTACTAAACTCTTCAAGTTCCCGCTACTGCTGCTATTTTCATGGTTTTGTAAAATCTTTCTCTATGCAGTTTAGGAGTCAATAAGGTAAGGTACACTTATATATGAATTTTTATCTTCTCTTCTCTATGCCTCCTTTTTCTCTGGGATTGTACTCCTCTTATATCAGCAGCACTTAAATTGGTATCCTCAGCCTATATAAATCAAAGTTTGGGCTTGTGCTCTATTCTCTTGCTTATTTTCTCTCCAGTACCATTAAATACACACACACTCTCTCTCTCTCTCCATTTCTTATTTGTTGGCAAATGAGTTGATCCAACACCAGTTACTCATTCATGAACAGAACAGGCTCTTACTTCTAGGCTACCGTTTTTAATGTATTAGTGTGTTTTCTCCCAGATTTGACATTTATGTTGGGTTTTAAGAAGGGGTGGGCTTCCCTGGTGGTAAAGTATCTGCCTGAAATGCAGAAGACCCAGATTCAATCCCTGGGTCAGGAAGATCCCCTAGAGAAGGAAATGGCAACCCATTCCAGTATTCTTGCCTGGAGAATTCCATGGACAGAGAAGCCTGGTGGGTTACGGGCCACGGGGTCAAAAAAGAGTCAGACACAACTGAGCGACTAACACTTTCACTTTCAGGAAGTGTACAGCAAGAAAAAATGAATAAATGAAATGAGAGTAGATTAGGGAGTTGGTAATTCTGTGAAAAATGGTTGTCAAATAAGTATCAAAAAAGTATGGAGTATTTTTGTATTAGTGCTCTAAGACTCTTGAGAGTCCCTTGGACTGCAAGGAGGTCCAACCAGTCCATTCTAAAGGAGATCAGTCCTGGGTGTTCACTGGAAGGACTGATGCTGAAGCTGAAACTCCAATACTTTGGCCACCTCATGCGAAGAGTTGACTCATTGGAAAAGACTCTGATGCTGGGAGGGATTGGGGGCAGGAGGAGAAGGGGATGACAGAGGATGAGATGGCTGGATGGCATCACCAACTCTATGGACATGAGTTTGAGTGAACTCTGGGAGTTGGTGATGGACAGGGAGGCCTGGCGTGCTGCGATTCATGGGGTCACAAAGAGTCGGACACGACTGAGCGACTGAACTGAACTGAGACACAGTGGTAAAACTGAAGGCTATTTATTTCAGAGTATTTGACCCCAAGAATTTTACAGTTTTCTTGAGCAAAAAAAATTACATGGATAATTGCAAATAAAAATTCAAACACTATACAGCAATATAGAAAACATAATAAGATTTCTGAAAGAATTGCAAAGTAGAACTCAGCATGTCCATCATATATAGAGCTTAAACCTTTCTCCATTTAAAGTAAGCTGAAGTGAATAAGACAAAAAAGCAGGACATTTAGTTCTACTTATCAGCAGGATAAAAACTTAAGTTTCTGTACCTCCCAAAAATAAAATAATGCCAACTTGCACTTTACTACATGGGCTGGGCAGGGCAGAATACACTAGTCTGCATGCCTTAAATGAAAATGTTATGGTTCAAATGAGAGCTTCTGTTTTGCCCCCTTTCTTTCCTTCTTTTTTACTATCGACAAATTCTAGAGCTAGTTAGATGCTGATTTGTAACATTTTAGACTTGGTGTGCCACAAGATTTTTGAGGCCATGGGACTATCAGGACATATTTGAAGTAGGATTAAGAGTTAATTCCATTTATACATGGCTACACCCTAAATTTACTGAATCACAATCTCAAAATTATTTTCACCAAGCTCTAAAAATTTCTCTAACATAGAGCCAGGTTTACAAACCACTGTTTCAAACTAGAAATTACACTTTACCACTCCTGAATTCACACAGTGGCATTCAAAACTGAATACAGAATACCCTTGCATGTTTAACTTCAGTAAGATATTTTATGAGTCCAAAAGTTAGTGAATACATTCCTCCCAAAATAAAATTAATAGATAATTCCAAATATAAAGAAGAATTAGGAAATCTTTCTTGACCATTATGACTTTCAATATGTGACTCACAGAGAAGCAATTTCCATTTTTGATGCTTTAGAAAATAGTATGGAATTTCTGGTCAGGCAATATGATTATCTGTGGCACTGAAACATTGCTCCTAAAAGTAAGTAAAAATGTTGAACACAATAAAAGTAATTGGAAATTCATAACAGGGCTTGCAAGAATGGAAAGAAAATCTCAAGGTGCAAGAAACAAAAAGCAAACTGAGACTATGGTAATAAGCACATGAACTCATATCGTTGCTGCTCAAGGAGCTGTTATTATTATGAATCATGCAAGGGGAGAACTGAGGAGCTGGAGAAGACTCTAGAGTCCCTTGGACAGCAAGATCGAACCAGTCAATCCTAAAGGAAATCAACCCTGAATACTCATTGGAAAAACTAATGCTGAAGCTGAAGCTCCAATACTTTGGCCTCCTGATGTGAAGAACTGACTCACTGGAAAAGACCCTGATGCTGGGAAAGATTGAAGGCGGGAGGAGAAGGGGACGACAGAGGATGAGATGGTTGGATGGCATCACCGACTCGATGGACATGAGTCTGAGCAAACTCCGGGAGATAATGAAGGACAGGAAAGCCTGGTATGCTGCAGTCCATGAGGTTTCAAAGTCAGACATGACTGAGCGACTGAACAAACAAACAAATGGGGGGTCGTATTTTGTAAAGTTCATGCAAAAGAAAGTTGATAGGGCTGTGGGTCCTTGCAACGTAGGAGCTAAAACTGAGACTCTTACATAAAGCTAGGATCTCACAAGGCTAAAAACTTAGCCAAAGGCAGATTATTTTTTAAAAAGCCTGCACATAAACACAAGATATTGGAAAAGAAGCTTACCCATCTCAAC
Source organism: Bubalus kerabau (assembly GCF_029407905.1). Classification (NCBI taxonomy): domain Eukaryota; kingdom Metazoa; phylum Chordata; class Mammalia; order Artiodactyla; family Bovidae; genus Bubalus; species Bubalus kerabau. Next base: position 96,651,622 of record NC_073625.1, on the reverse strand, counting down.
CTATCCTCCAGACAGAAAACAAGTATCCTTTGAAAATTTGAAGAGCTAAGTTTTGAAAAATCCTGCATATTTAGATCTTAAAAGTACAATACCCTTAAATTGATAATGTGAAAAACAGTACAAAATAAATACAGATCATATTTATTGTGGTAAGGAAAAATTTAAAAAAAAAGACAAAAAAGCAATAAAAATTTGAATAAGGACCAATTAGGACATCTAGATATAGAGACTGAACAACTAGAAGATAGAGCTGATTCAGTATAGTGATATTCCCAAGGGCTATGAAAGAGACCTTAAAAACAAATCAAGCAGAAAGATCACACACCTATGAATAAGTAGCCCAACAGAAAATTTTTTACTTTTTTCTAGCAATGAAGACATAACATGAACAAGACTAAATCTCTGTAAATAATTAACCAGGAAACTAACTGAAAAAAATGTTCAAGAAACAACTGTTTTCAGACACTGGGCAATAAGAAGTTTCCAATTCAGGAACAGAAAGAGGTAAAAATTAAACAGTATATAGTATCTTATAGTGGAGAAGGCAATGGCACCCCACTCCAGTACTCTTGCCTGGAAAATCCCATGGATGGAGAAGCCTGGTAGGCTGCAGTTCATGGGGTCGCTAGAGTCGGACAGGACTGAGCGACATCACTTTCACTTTTCACTTTCATGCATTGGAGAAGGAAATGGCAACCCACTCCAGTATTCTAGCCTGGAGAATCCCAGGGACGGGGAAGCCTGGTGGGCTGCCGTCTATGGGGTCGCACAGTCGGACACAACTGAAGCAACTTAGCAGCAGCAGCAGCAGCAGCATCTTATAGAGCTGAAAAGTTGGAGGTGTGTCAAGGGAGACCAATGCAAAAGAAATCTGTGTACAGAGTTCCAGAAAAGGAGAGAGGTATGCAGAAAAATTGTCCTAGATATCTGCACTGGCCTCTCCTTGAGTCATTGTCAAGGACTATGTCTCACATGCATAGAGTAAAATTCCACAACACAAAATGAAGAACAATGAAGGAGTTCTAAGGTGAGCAATTTCCACAACTCACAGTGGCTAGGGAGTTATCAGAGTTCCAACCAAAGTAGGAAGTCCTCACTGATCATCAGGTCATTCACTGGAGACCCAGCTGCTTCATGTCTTAGCAGTAAGACTGAATTATCCCTAGAGGGTAGGCTGCCCTCGACTCACTCTGTTGTTTAGTCACTCAGTTGGGTCCAACTCTTTGTGACCCCATGGACTGCACCACACCAGGCTTTCCCGTCCTTCACCATCTCCCAGAGTTTGCTCAAACTTATGTCCGTTGAGTCAAACACAACTTAAAAGAAGGACCTCAAAAAGATAAAACTTTAAATAACTATAAATAACTTAGTTATTGTTAAAAAATGATGATAAATAATTAAAAGAAAGCCCAGCAGCCCTTCAAGTTAGATAACAAAATCCAGACCTTCAACAAATGATCACCATAATGTCCAGTCAAACTTACTAGATACGCCAAAAAGCAGCAACATGTAACTCCTCACTAGGAAAAATTCAACCAATGGAATCACTTGCAGAATTGTGAGAAATGACAGAACAAACATAAAAGTATATCACAATAGCTATCACAATTTGTATATGACATTATTTAAGTGTTTAAGGAAAATATGGATAAAATTAGATATAGAAATGTTAGCTATTAAAAAATAAAAGGGACTTCTAAAGATGAGACCCACAATGTCTGAAGTTGAAATTTCACTACAGTGGCTGAACAGCAAATTAAATATAGTATTTGAAGATACAGACCCAGGTGGCTCAGTGGCAAAGAATCCACCTGCCAATGCAGGAGACACAGAGACGCAGGTTCAATCCCTGGGTCAGAAAGATCCCCTGGAGGAGGAAACGGCAACCCACTCCAACATTCTTGCTGTGAAAATGCCATAGACAGAGAAGTCTGGTGGGTTACAGTCCATGGGGTTGCAGTCAGACAGGACTGAACAGATATGATACACACACACACACTTGAAGATACTGGATTGGCCAAAACATTAATTTGGGACTTTCCAAAAAATGTTATGGAAAAACCTGAATTAACCTTTTAGTTATATATATCAACAACATATATCTGAATGAAGCATAAAGAAACAGACTGAAAAAGGAGGAGCATCACTTGACCTGTGATCCATTCCAAATGTTCTAATGTGTATAACTGAAGAATCAAGAGGAGAGAAGGGTTTAGGAAAAAATACGTGGAGAAATGTTGTTTGAAAAAATTTGGAAGAGATTATTCCTCACTGACTTGAGGAGTATCATACGAAATCACACAATTTCCAATTCTGAAAGACAAATATTGAGAGACAAATCTAAGCAGTAGCTCCTTCCCATCCAAAAAGAAATATTACATAAAGATAACATTTTTAACATAAAAGAAAAACTCTCAATCTAGAATCTATATCCTCCAGAAAACAAAAACAACAAAATACAATTTTCTTTTAGATAAACAAAAGCTAAAGTCATTCAATTTAAGCCCAAGATGACTGGAAGAAAAGAAACTTCCACAAAAATATCCAGAGTAGAAGGAGTTCCAGGTTTCCAGTTCAAGACCATTTCATTTGATGCCCAAAAGACAAGATGACTTTTTCTAATCTTTGGGATACGTCATGTTGTAATTTCAAATCACTGGGGAAAACTTAGGCTGTCAAAAATGGCTTTGGAGGGCTTCCTTGGTGCCTCAGAGGCGAAGAATCCACCTACCAATGCAGGAGACATGGGTTCAACCCCTGGTCCAAGAAGATCCCACATGCTGGGGGGCAACTAAGTCCATGCAGCACAACTACTGAGCCTGTACTCTGGAGCCCATGAGGCTAAAAAAATAAAATAAAATAATTTAAAAAAGAAAGGAAGCAGTCACATTTACTGAGTAATTAGCTCCTTGGATTCATGCACAAAGGGAGATAGCTTGGTTCAATCAGGTTCACATGTCCACATGACACCAGGCATGAATAAGGAGATGATGTATAAGGCATGAATAAGGGGAGGAAAAGAAGTTAATGCCAAGAAGAAGCCCCAGAGAGATAACAAGTTGAGGCACTGTGGGAGAGTAAGGAGATTTTAGCATCAGAAGAGTGGACACCACCATCACACTGCAGAATGGTCAGGTGAAGGATGCCCAGGAAACTGACCAAAGACAATAGGGGCTGTTTGGTGAGAGAAAGGGGTGTCTGAAGGGATGTTTGGAAACTCACAGGTAACAGTGCTGAGAAACAGTACAGGACCATGGACAAGATTAGGGCACCGCAAGAGAGGTCAGCTGTCAGTTCGGCACCCGTGATTTTGGGTGGGTTAATTAATATCTGCGTGAGTTCATATGAAAAATTGTCACAACTACTGAAGCCCGTGTACCTAGAGCCTATGCTGTGCAACAGGAGAAGCTACTGCAGTGAGAAGCCCGTGCACTGCAACTAGAGAAAAGCCCACGCAGCAATAAAGACTCAGTCAAAAATAAATCAAGTTTTTTTTTTCTTAATGGCTTTGGGAATTTTAAAGTGTAAATTTAAGTTGCTATCTCATACAAGAAATTTGAGCTGGGGTGAAGACTTACATATGAAGAGTGAAACCATAAATGTGCTAGAATACATTGTGGGAGGACTTCTCTGTAGCTCAGCTGGTAAAGAATCCATCTACAATGCAGAAGACCCTGCTTCAATTCTTGGGTCGGAAAGATCCCCTGGAGCAGGAAATGACAACCCGCTCCAGTATTCTTGCCTGGAGACAGAGGCAGCCTGGTGGGCTACAGTCCATGGGGTCGCAAAGAGTAGGACGCGACTGAGCGACTAAGCACACACACAAGGGTATATCACAAATGATGGTGAGCATGAATAAGAAAGCAACTTTAGGTATAAAATACGTTTAAAAGGAAAAGATGACTTTTCTAACCAGTAAGCAAAAGAAGAGAACAAAGATTTCCTGGACATCTACTATGTCCCAAGCGCTGAGCTAAGATCTTCTATCATCTCATTTACCATATATAGTAATACATACAAGGAAATTAAGACTTTGCATAGTTAGATAACTTGCCCAAGGTCACTCAGCTAGTAAATTGTCAACTGAGTTTTCTTCCTAAGGCTGGTCTGACACCAAAACCTATGCTTTTTTCACTGTGCTATGAGAGAAAGTGAAAATTGCTCAGTCATGTCTGACTCTCTGTGAGTCCATGGACTGCAACCTGCCAGGTTCCTCTGTCCATGGAATTCTCCAGGCCAGAATACTGGAGTGGGTAGCCATTCCCTTTCCCAGGAATCTTCCCAACTCAGGGATTGAACCCAAGCCTCTTGCATTGCAGGCAGATTCTTTACCAGCTGAGCCACCAGGGAACCCTGGTGCTAGGAGAGAAAAATACCACAATTCCCCACATGGCTGGTCCTAATGTAATTTCCGAGACATTCTCATTTCAAGGCCAGGCTTTTAATAGCAGATCCGTGGCACTGAATCAGGAGGTAACTCGTGTGGGTGGTGAGGCCGTGGCCTCCTTGCCCCTGTCTGAGGGTGGTTGGCTCTCTTGCTAAAGAGCTGGAGGACTAGGCCCCAAAGGCAGCAGGATTTCAATTGCAGGTGTGTGATTCCTAGATGTGTGTTTTCTAATCAGGTTATAAAGTACTCTGGGATTCCTCCAGATGAAATGTATCCTATAAATGCAATTTGTAGTTTCATTTACCCTATAGTTGGGAGCTGCCTGGTGATTTAATTCTCAGTGCACTGTATTTTTTAAAGTGTATTTAAAAAGCATCTTTCATCTAGCGCCAGACTTTCTAAACTGCTCTCACAAGTTTTCAAAACAAGGGGGAAATTCTACAGCAATTTTCCCAAATAACCATTTCTTACCTCTGGACTCATGTGCGCTTGGGACTTGATACTTTCGTGCTAGCCCCAGCCTTTGAGCTGTTGTGCAGTTAAATTACCCTTCAGCATAATGCAAGATGCTTTAAGGTGAGGTATTAGAGGAGTGTGTCTGCCGTATTCAAAATTCCTAACTCTACAATTTTAAAAACAGAAATGCCTTCTGCAGCAACAGGAGTGGCCAACATATTTTAAGCATATTTATTTTCTGAAAGCGTGAGAAGTTAAATACACATGGTCTCTCTTCTTTATGGGGCTGTAACTTGACACACAAGGTAGAGCAGTAAAAAAAAACTGCACTTATGTTAGAAGCAGGAGATCCTGCTTTATCTATGAATGTAACTGCATATGATTCTATAACTGTGAGCAAAGCACATCAGCATTCTGAAAAACCATCAATATGGTGATACTACAAAACAGGGGTAAGCAAGTTTCCTCTTCTGTTAAATAGACAGACATCCCATGATTCTGTGAAGCTTATAAATTGACATCAAGATATGTAGACAGTCAGGTAACTTTATGGTGCCCTTGGGTTTTTACCATGATACAGTCCAGTGAAACATCCATCATTTCTTTCTGCGTGTGGTGACAGGCTTTATAAATCACTTAGATCAATTCCTCACCTAATACATAAATATTGACCCCAAATTCCCATCTGATAGAGATCCAGACTTAGTTTAACTAGTTTCCATTTTAGGTCAACCTTTAAGATTTCTTACGTGTTTTGACAGTTTTTCTACAACTGGAAAGTTTTTTAATCAATTACTGCTGTCTTTGTTAGGTGACATAGCACCAGAAAGAGACTGCTGGGCGCACAAACTGAATGGTGTGGATTTAGTTTGTAAGGCACAATATTTCTCCAAGTGTTTTGAATTTTCTTAGAATCTTTCCATTGTGAAGAACTGATGAGATTGACAATCAAAAACATTTTGTCATTCACTAATCCAGAGTTCTTTATTACTTTTGGCTCTTTGTACTGTCTTTGAAATTAATTTTCACTTATCTTTTGGTTCGATTTCTTTTCTGTCTCCCTTGAAGAAATCCATAGCCCTGCATGCATCATAGCAATTTAAAGGTGGGCAAAGAGGGGTTCCGAGACTGTAGCTATTTAACACATTTTTGAATGAATGATCTCTGCTGTAGATATGAAATTGGCAGATTGGTTTAGAAATGTGGGCAGAAAGTTACTGAAGTAGATTTCATCTTCTAAGTTCAGTGTCTCATTAGGAGGCATCTCTGAACCCTTCCACAATTGAAGAATTACCCTAGATTCTTCTCATTTACCTTAATAACAGTAAACTCAGTATGATTCATCTGTCCCATTCTTCTGGGATTTTACTGTGTTCTTAAATGTGAATAGTATGAAGGTCTTTATCATAAATAAAAGAAAGAAATATGACTTTATTAAGACTCAGGATATATTTCTTTGCATTCACTATTTGGTTATATAATATCTGAAAAGGAGGGTTATAAAGGTATTTGACTTACAATGAAGATTTAAAAGGTACATTTGTATATTTAGCAAAGCAAATGCAAATACACCTGTATTAGAACACTGCTCACAAGGTATCCAAAAGGATAATTCAGTTATTTTATTATAATATGATCCAGGGCCATCTGAAGCAGTTTATGGGCATACAAATAAAACAAGGAATTAGTAGATCGCCCTTATCTGTGCCTCCATTTTATCTCCAAGATTTTGGATCATCTTTACTACCATTACTCTGAATTCTTTTTCAGGTAGAATGCTTATTTCCTCTTCATTTGTCTGGTCTTGTGGGTTTCTACTATGTTCCTTCATCTGCTGAATGTTTCTCTGTCTTTTCATTTTGTCTGATTTCTTGTGTTTGGGGTCTCCTTTCTGCAGGCTGCCCCTCCATGGATGGGTTTGGACCAGTGCCTTAAGAAGTTTCCCTGGTTGGGTATGCTTGTGCCTGTGTTCTGGTGGATGGAGCTGGATCCTGTCTCTCTGAAGGGTAGTGCCGTGTCCAGTAGTGTGTTTGGGGATGTCTATGGGCTTAATATGGCTGTGGACAGCCTTTCTGCTAATAGGCAGGTTTGTGTGACCAAGGTAGATCACCTTAAAAAAGAAATTCTCTGGGCATTCTATAATTTTCAAAGGGGTCAAACATTTTATTTCTATTCAAAATGTGCAGTTTCACTTTTTCATTCATTAATTTAAAAGTATTTGGAAATTTCCACTATGTGCCAGTCTGGGTGCCACTACTAGATATTGAGAATACAATAATGAGTAAGAGCATATAGGGTACAAATTTTCATGGCTCTTTCATGGAAAGGCATCGCACAGATAGAAATGCTTATTCACATCTATAATGAACTGATGCAAGTTCTGAGACAGAAAGAAATACAGTTCTAGATTTAAGGATAATCAGGTGTGTACTCAGCATCTTTCCAAAGGTAGCCCAACTAGTCAGCTTGGGATTCCCAGACTGACACCCCCCTCCCTCCCTCTTCAGACAATAGTAATAGGGACTGCATCAAACACCTAGAATCAAACACCACTGCTAGCCTTCTAACGCTCTCCCTTCACTCCAGAACTACCCAGTCATGGTAACAGCTTCAGAACCACATTGGGAAGGGGTACTAACAGGCCTCAGACCAAGGTGAGCCAAAGCTGAATCAAATGCACACCTCTTCCACTCTGCTAGGAAGTCTAAAGTGCAGGAGTCTGCCCCAGAAGATCCTCAAAAGCTGATTATGTGCATCTCTTCCATTTTCAACGACATCCTGTTGATAGCTCCAAATTGGCCATGATGTCATACAGAGAATTTACATTCTGAAAACACTTAACATAAAATTTAGGGCTCCTCTACCCCAGTGTTCTTTACCACTCTGGATATACCCTGCCCCCAATGTTTTTAAGTGTCCTAGGGTCTGGAGTGTCAGATGTGAGGCATAGGATGATTTATGTGCCAGAGCTATGGTCAATATTCCTATTATGAAGTAGGGAGGTCTGTCTATGCTAATCATTCTGGGTGAAACATCAGGCAGGTCTTCAGAAAGAGCTCAGTGCCCCTAGAACAGTCCTGTCTCCATTCTGCTGGACACCTATTTCCTGGGCACAGGTAGAGTGGGGTCATCATCAGAATGAGGGTCATACATCGGGAATCTACAATAGAAACTACAGGATTTTAACAACACATGACTCCACATATGACTCAAAGATGCTAGACAAGTATTTAACAAAACAGCATCACAAGGTGTGTCTCTACTGCATAAATTTCTACTTTTTTTGAGAACACTGTTGTTCAATTATTCAGTACAGTGTTAATGACTGTACATACAAATACACCATGTTATACATTAGATCCTCACAATGAATTCACCTTATAACTGAAACACTGTCTCCTTTTACCAACATCTCCCTATTTCTCTATATTCTACCACTCACACACCCCCACAACCCGGTGCCAGAAACCACCATCCACTCTCTGTATCTATGACTTTTTAAAGAAATTCTACATATAAGTGATCAGTTCAGTTCAGTTGCTCGGGCATACTGGACTCTCTGTGACCCCATGGACTGAATGCAGCACGTCAGGCTTCCTTGTCCATAATCAACTCCCAGAGCCTACTCAAACTCATGTTCATTGAGTTGGTGATGCCATCCAACCATCTCATCCTCTGTCGTCCCCTTCTCTTCCCGCCTTCAATCTTTGCCAGCATCAGGGTCTTTTCAAATCAGACAGTTCTCCACATCAGGTACCCAAAGAACTGGAGTTTCAGCTTCAGCATCAGTCCTTCCAATGGATACTCAGGATTCATCTCCTTGCTGTCCAGGGACTCTCAAGAGTCTTCTCTGACACAACAGTTCAAAAGCATCAATTCCTCAGCACTCAGTTATCCTTATAGTCCAACCCTCACATCCATACATGACTACTGGAAAAATCATAGCTTGGACTAGATGTACCTTTGTGGGCAAAGTAATGTCTCTGCTTTTTAACATGCTGTCTAGGTTGGTCACAACTTTTCTTCCAAGGAGCAAGCGTCTTTTAATTTCATGGCTGCAGTCACCATCTGCAGTGATTTTGGAGCCCAAAAAAATAGTCTGACACTGTTTCCACTGTTTCCCAATCTATTTGCTATGAAGTGATGGGACCAGATGCCATGATCTTAGTTTGCTGAATGTTGAGTTTCAAGCCAACTTTTTCACTCTCCTCTTTCACTTTCATCAAGAGTCTCTTTAGTTCTTCATTTTCTACTATAAGACTGGTGTCATCTACATATCTGAGGTTATTGATATTTCTCCTGGCAATCTTGATTCCAGCTTGTGCTGCATCAGCCTGGCATTTATCATGATGTACTCTGCATAAAAGTTAAATAAGCAGGGTGACAATATAGTCTGTTGTTCCGCGTCCAGTTCTAACTGTTGCTTCTTGACCTGCATACAGATTTCTCAGAAGGCAGGTCAGGTGGTCTGGTATTCCCATCTCTTGAAGAATTTTTGACAGTTTGTTGTGATCCACATGGTCAAAGGCTTTTGCCGGGGTCCAGCCCCGGCTGATCCAGGGTATTCGAAGCGGGGACAGCGTCGGCGAGGATCAGGATACAATAGCTTCAATTAGATATTAATTAAAGATATAAAGAGTAATAGAATAAGGATAGCTCAGTAGGAAAATTCAGTGGAGAAAAGAGGCTGAGTAGCTTGGTTTACGCGGGAGACCAATAAAACTTCAAGACAAGAAGTTTGCACCACTTACGGAGGCCGCAGGTGTCCTTCCGTTCTCCCAAAGGAGAGGAGACACTGAGGCCTCCCTGGTCGGATCTTAGAAGCCTAGGCAGAATTAGTAAGCATGGCGGGTTCCGCGCTCCAGATGGAGACTCAGCCAGAGTGAGAGAGAGAGCGACATGGGGAGACCAGTATTTCGAGAAACTGATCCCAATTCTTTATTTTCCATGGTCTACTTTTATACATTGAGATGTTATGCACAAGTCACGCGGGGTCAGCAGTCCTGACTTTTATCAAAGTCAGGTGCTTCATACAAATATATACAGAGGTCTTACGGGTGTTACATCATCTTCTGGCCAGGGGGCCTGCTGACAATTTATGGCCCTCTCCTTGTGACAGCAGTCAGTCAACCAGGACACCTATTTCTCCAGGGGTGATTATTCTTAAAACAGACGCCACCCAAATAAAGCTACATTCCTATAGGGTGAGGGTGTAGTGGGTTTTAGTTAAGGAAAGAATTTACTTAGCCTAAGGTCTAACGTGATTAATATCAAAAGTTAATACTTATTTCTTCTATATATTCATTAATGCGTGTAAGGGCAGGAGATGTGAAGACTTAGCAACAAACATTGGCTCAACAAATGAAAAACCCTTCATCAATACAATTTCTAATCAGCCCATTATACTTATACTAATAGTTTTCTAACTTTTCTAAGGAACCTGTTTTTAGAAGGTTTAAAGCATCTCGTGCCTCTCACGGTTGGGAGGCTGTGAACAATCACATGTGGCCGGACAAACCTGTCAGGCAGGCTAGAGAACCTTCAGAGGAGTTTGTAGGTTAAAACACTCTTGTCACGCCCAGGAGTTTTTATTAACTGGAGCTCTAGGTTAACTCCTTCTCTGAAAGAGGTGGTGGGGGACAGCCCCCCATAAAGTCAGAGGTGTAGGTGGGAGCACAAAGTAGTAAAGCAGGCAGGCTCTGGTTATGGGGGTAGATGCTTGAGGATTTCCAGGGGGACTCCTGAGGCTCGATCCCACCTTTGTGTATGTCGAGCCTCCCTCCTCATGACCTTTGCCACGGGCCGAGTGCCTCACTCTGGCCCCCAACAGGCTTTGGCATAGTCAATAACACAGAAGTAGATGTTTTTTCTGGAACTCTCTTGCTTTTTCAATGATCCAACAGATGTTGGTAATTTAATCTCTGGTTCCTCTGCCTTTTCTAAATCCAGTTTGAACATTTGGAAATTCATGGTTCACATACTGCTAAAGCCTGGCTTGAAGAATTTTGAGCATTACTTTGCTAGCATGTGAGATGAGTGCAATTGTACGGTAGTTTGAACATTCTTTGGCATTGTTAACCATTCACTCTTTGGTTTCTCTCACTTAGCATAATGCCCTCTGAGTCTATCCACATTATTCCAAGCGGCAAGATTTCCTTATTTTTTAAAAATAATATTCTGTTTTTTGTGTGTATGTATATGTATATACATTTATACATAACATCACATGTATATACATATAAGATTGTGTCTGTGTGTGTATATATATAGATATATATATACCATTATATAAAACATTTACATAGTTTTTCTTTACCCATTTGTCCATCAAAGAACACCTAAGTTGTTTACATACCTTTGTTATTGTTATAACGCTGCAATAAACATGGGAATACAGATATTTCACTGCAATAATGATTTTGTTTCTTTGGATATATATGTAGAGATGGGACTGCTGGATCATTTAGTTCTGTCTTTAATTTATAGAGGAAGTTACATACTGTTTTCATAGTGGCTTCACCAGTTACATACCCACTAACAGTACAAAAGATTGCTCTTTTCTCTACATCTTCATCAACACTTGCTATTTCTTGCCTTTTTGATAAAAGCCATCATTACAAATGTGAAGTACTGTCCATTTGGGTTTTGATATGCACTTCCCTGATTCCTGTTGAGTACCTTTTCATGTTGGTCATTTGTATGTCTTCTTTTTTAAAATGTCTATTCAGGTCCTCTGCCTACTTAAAAAATTCTATGAGCTCCTTGTTACCTTGGATATTAACTCTTTATTGGATATGTGGTCTGCAAATATTTTCTCCCATTTGGCAGGTTGCCTTTTCATTTTGTTGATGGTTTACATTGCTCTAAGTTTTTTTATGTCGATTTTTGCTTTGTTGCCTTTGCTTTGATGTCTAATTCAAAGTCATTGGCAAGATCAATAGAGGATCTTACCCCTCTAAGGCTTTCTTTTAGGTGGTTTATAGTTTGGGTCTTATTCAAGTCTTTATTCCATCTTGAGTTGTGTGTGTTTATGTGGTATAAGATAGGGGTCTAGTGTCCTTCTATTGCATGTGGATATTCAGTTTTCTCAGTACCACTTATTAATCTTTTCTATTATCTTTCTAGCCTTTATTTCATTTATTTCTACTCTTATATTTGCTATTTTTTTTCCCTTCTACTAACTTTGGGCTGAGTTTTTTCTTTTTCTAGTTCCTTGAGTCTTACTGTTAGGTTATTTGAGATTTCTCTCTTCTTAATGCAGGCATTTATTATTATAAACTTCCCTTTTAGAACCGCTTTTGCTGCATCCCATAAGTTTGGTATGTTTTGCTTCCATTTTCATTTATCTCAAGTAATTTATTTCCCTCCTGCTTTCTTCTGTGATTGGTTGTTCAGGAGCATGTTGTTTCATACTCATGTTGGTGTATTTTTCTTTTCTTTTTTTTTTTTAATTTTATTTTATTTTTAAACCTGAAACACTGTATTAGTTTAGCCAAACATTTTTCCTCTTGTAACTGATTTCTACTTTCATACCATCATCATGGGGTTTAAATAGGATTTAAATCAGCTTAAATTCAGTAAGACTTTTTTGTGGCTTAACAAATGACCCTGAGTTTCTGATCCTCTCATTTGCTAAACTTCTCTACTATAGAACTGCTTATTGCATTTTTCAATTCAGTTATTGTATTTTTCAGTTCTATGGTTTCTAGTTGGTACTTTTTAATAATTTTTCCCTGTTGAAATTCTTACTCTGCTCATGCATTGGTCTTCTTACCTCAGTGAGCATCTCTATGACCATTAATTTGAACTCATACACATTCTTATTTATCAGATAAATCACTTATCTCTGTTTCATTACAGTTGCTTTTGGAAGATTTATCTTATTTTTTTGTTTGGAACATATAACCCTGTCTCTTCATTTTCCTTAACTCTCTATGTTGGTTTCTGACATTAAAGAGGCACTTCTATCTTGACAGACTGCCTCAAGTAGATGAACCCTGTCAATAAGCCAGACTGAAGCTCCTACTTGCCTCTCAAACCTTTGTGATTGTCCAAGCCACCATCTTTGTAATTAGTGGCTCTCGGAAATTGAGGATAGCCAAGACCTGTCAGTTTCCCCAAGGCATGGGAAATGTCCTTGTGCCTGTTCAGGCTCTGGGGTGACTACTAACTGCTTGCCCCTTCAGTTCCCCAATGCACTAATTGAAAGCTCAACTTTCAGGCAGCAGTTGAGAAAATCAGGATGTTAGATATGTAGTCTAGCCCTGATTAAGGAGAAACTGGGAGCTGGGTATTTTGTCCACTCACACTGTGCTAAGCCAGAGGGAACAGTGTCTGGAATTATTTATGCACCCAAACAGAACTGCCTCTTTATTTTGTGTAGTTCCTGGGGACTCAAGAATGTCAATCCCTGTCAGTTTCTAATGCTAGGTGACTTGGAGTCTCTAACAGTTGGGTGACAGCCATAACAGTTGGGGTCCCAGATAGGTAGATATGCTCCTTCCAGGGAGAAAATGGACATTTGATTTTATCATTGGAGGAAGCTATAGGGAAACAGAAAAGGATGTGCCCACCAGCTCGCTCAGATTCCTCGGAGGATCCCAGTTAGCACCTGCAGCAATCAGAAGCCAGAACCTCAAGCAGCAGATGGGGAAGATGTAGTTATATCACTTCCAAAGAAACAGGAAGATGAACCTTTTTGCCTGCTCCCTCTGTGCTTAGTCCTAGGGAGACAGCTGCAGGAAGCATTTGTTTTGCACATTTGAAAACTGCTTTTTGTGTTTGTTTAATAGGGTCCTGTAGTACTTGTAAAGGGCTTACTCAAGTCCCCAAGTTGTCCAAACGTGTGGACAAGCTCCTTCCAGAGAGGAGACTCGGTTTTACCAATGGAGTGAGACAGAAAGGGAAGATAAGGTAAGTGCATACTGACTCCTCTGGGCTCCTGGGAGGATCATAGTCAGCAGTGAGATTAAGTCTGATCAGAAGTCCAACCCTCAGGAACCAGCCCTGAAAGTACTTAGGCAAATTGCTTCCAGAAAAAGATCTCTTCAAGAAAATTAGAGCTACCAAGGGAACATATCATGCAAAGATGGCAATAAAGGACAGAAACTGTATGGACCTAACAGAAGCAGAAGATATTAAGAAGAGGTGACACAAATACACAGAAAAACTGTACAAAAAAGATCTTCATGACCGAGATAACCACGATTGTGTGATCACTCACCTAGAGCCAGATATCCTGGAGTGAGAAGTCAACTGGGCCTTAGGAAGTATCACTATGAACAAAGCTAGTGGAGGTGATGGAATTCCAGTTGAGCTATTTCAAATCCTAAAAGATGATGCTGTGAAAGTGCTCCAATAAATATGCCAGCACATGTGGAAAACTTAGCAGTAGCCATAAGACTGGAAAAGGTCAGTTTTCATTCCAATCCCAAAGGCAATGCCAAAGAATGCTCAAACTACCACACAATTGCATTCATTTTACACTCTAGCAAAGTAATGCTCAAAATTCTCCAAGCCAGGCTTCAGCAGCACGTGAACCAAAAAATTCCAGATGTTTCAAGTTGGATTTAGACAAGGCAGAGGAACCAGAGATCAAATTGCCAACATGTGTTGGATCATTGAAAAAGCAAGAGAGTCCCAGAAAAACATCTACTTCTGCTTTATTGACTATGCCAAAACCTTTGACTGTGTGGATCACAACAAACTGTGGAAAATTCTACAAGAGATGGGAACACCAGACCACCTGACCTGCCTCCTGAGAAATCTGTATGCAGGTCAAGAAGCAACAGTTAGAACTGGACATGGAACAACAGACTGGTTCCAAATCGGAAAAGGAGTACACCAAAGCTGTATATTGTCACCCTGTTTATTTAACTTATATGCATGCTGGGCTGGATGAAGCACAAGCTGGAATCAGGATTGCTGGGAGAAATATCAATAACCTCAGATACGCATATGACACCATGCTTACAGCAGAAAGAAGAACCAAAGAACCTCTTGATGAAAGTGAAAGAGGAGAGTGAAAAAGTTGGCTTAAAACTCAACATTCAAAAAACTAATATCATGGCATCTGGCAAAATAAATGCATGGCAAATAAATGGGGAAACAATGGAAATAGTGACAGACTTTATTTTTGAGGGGCTCAAAATCACTGTAGATGGCGACTGCAGCCATGAAATTAAAAGACGCTTGCTCCTTGGAAGAAAAGCTATGACCAACCTAGACAGTACATTAGAAAGCAGAGACATTACTTTGCTGACAAAGGTCCATCTAGTCAAAGCTTTGGTTTTTCCAGTAGTCATGTATGGATATGAGATTTGGACTATAAAGAAAGCTGAGTACCGAAGAATTGATGCTTTTGAACTGTGGTGTCGGAGAAGACTCTTGAGAGTCCCTTGGACAGTAAGGAGATCCAACCAGTCCATCCTAAAGGAAATCAGTCCTGGATATTCATTGGAAGGACTGATGCTGAAGCTGAAGCTCCAATACTTAAGTGAAGAGCTTACTTACTGGAAAAGACCCTGATGTTGGGAAAGATTGAAGGCAGAAGTAGAAGGGGACAACAAAGGATAAAATGGTTGGATGTCATCACTGACTCGATGAACATGAGTTTGAGCAAGCTCCAGGAGATAGTGAAGGACAGGGAAGCCTGGTGTGCTGCAGTCCATGGGGTTGCAAAGAGTCAGACATGACTGAGCAAGTGAACTGAACTTCAGGAAAAAGACTGGGAGATGGATGGTTTTGCCTGGATCCTCTGCACTGAGCCCTGGGGGGATAGCCACAGCCAGTGCTCCTGTGCCTGTTAATGACTGCCTCTTCATTTACTATGGCCTGTGGGACTCATGAATGCAAGCTCTGTTGGCTTTCAGACCTAGGTGACTTGGGGGCCCTTCTCTCAGGGGGTAGCCTTAATAGTTGGGACTCTAGATATATGGCCCCAAACTTTTGCTCCTCAAGGTAAAGTTGGGAGTGGGGTTCCCTCCCCATTTATGGCCCTATGGCAGAGGTGGGGTTTTTGTTGAGAGTGTGTCTCAATGACTTTCCTGTTTTGATTTTTTTTTCCAGTTGCCTGATGTACAGAAGTCAACTGAGCTAGTTTCTGAATTTCTCTCAGAGGGAACTGCAGCCGTATAGTCAACGTGTCCATGGGAGGAAAAGTTCAGGAGCCCCTTATGTCACCATCTCAGTGGCAACATCCAGATTTTCACTTTTGACACAATTAAGGGCTCATTCTCCAACTGACCATCCTATCAGTCAGATTGGAAGGGTGTAAACTCTATTTTCCAGATTCCCTTGCAACTTAAGATTTTTTATCTGATTTAGACTCTGTTATATGAACCAGTTTAATATTTGGAAGGCTTAAGAGAGGCGGTGTTAAGAAGCAGTGTTTATATGTCTATTCTCTTTCTTCCTCCTTGTTAAGAGAGGGTTCAACATCTCATATCCAAGTTTACAAAGCCTGAATCAGAACCCCAGGGGTGTTCTTAAACTCTGAACTCTAGTATTGGCCTCTAGTGAATTAACACTCTTGTGAATCAGTCCTATATAAATCTGGAAATCAAGCCACAGACCAAAGCTACAGCTTTCTTAAGCCCTTTGAATAATGTTCTAACCACTTAGTTTTCTATATTAAACTTTAACTTCTGAATATAAATTGTTATAAGTGGTTTCTTTTTTCAACACATAAAATATTTGGAGTAAGAAGTTAACACAAAGATAATTATCTGGGATTATTTTACTTGGTTTGGATTAAAGGCAGTAATGGCATACTATCATTGGAAAACAAAATATGCAAAACAGAGTGCATGAAATGATCAAAAAAGTTACTTAAATTATCATACAATGTCACCTAGAATAAAGAACAGAGTTTGTTAAAACAATAGGTTTCCAAAATGAGCCCTGACAGAAACAAAAAGGAATACAGCGACTGTAAATTGGACTGGTAGATTGTTAATTCCATCAGATACAGATTAAGAAAAGGGGGGAAGAGGAGGAGGAAAATAGGAAGGAAGGAAAGGAGGGAAGGAAAAAGAGGGAGATGGGGAAAGAAGAGGGGGCAGAGAGACAAAACAAAGGATGGTGGGGAAAAGGAGGGTGCTTTGAAGAAAATGACAAAATCATGATTGACAAAGTCAAAACGACAAAGTCAAGATTTTAAATTCTTTGCTTTAAGATATTACCATGTACCAGAAGCCTGTGCCTGCTCTAAAATGTTCTCTATTAGTGTGATACAGCTAAAACTCAAAGGCACAGTCTGATCACACAGGCTATCAAATTAAAATATAGATCAAAGTACAGTGTCATCAACTGTCCTATACAATTTAGTGTAATTTTCCAGTAAAGTTTTTCCCAGTTTCAAGGAATATACCTAGGCAGATTCAAAGGAATCTGAACTCTCTGCCCTCCAAATCTACTGATCTTCTCATGTCAGCAGAAGCAGCCTCTCCTTCCTGTCTTATAAGGTTATTTTACTTTGTTTAGAGATTCTTTAAGTTCTCACACATATTAGTTACCTCATAAGCAAAAAACCCACTATCCTCATGACATGCTACAGTCTCCTGACTTAGAATAATTTGAACTCTGCATACCCAGGGGCCAACAACAACCAAAAAAACCCAACATGGGATGAGATAGCTTTACAGCAAAATGTTAAGATTTTGCCAATGTATTTGGCTTGACCATGTAAAAAAATGTGCAAGAATAGATTCCTGAGGTCCTAAATAGGAAGAGAGCTTCAATTTTTTGGGTTAGGTCTAATCTATCAATGTGTGTACATTTTCCAGAGATTTGTAATTCAGTGTGCTAACGAAAGCATTTGGGAGTGCTCTGACTAAGACCAGCTTACATGGAATGATATAAACATTCCAGAAAATTCTTATTATGATGGAAAAAAGAATACAAAGGTTTAGGCAGATATTTATTATCTATAGCTTACTTATCCTAACTAAAATTACATCTGTAGGAGAACCCAAAGAGCATACTCTTCACCAAAGCACTGACAAATGCACAAGTCAGAGAGGCACCAGCTTATTATAAAGCACTACAGAGACTGTCCCTTACAGGCTAGCATTAATGTAGGAAATGCTGCCATTTACATGGTCTGACTTATTTCATGAGTTGATGTATCTGCAAAAGAGAAATGTGGTGGTTAATGTTATGAGTCAGTTTTGACAGGACAGAGTGCTCAGTTATTCACTTAAACATTATTCCTGAATACCTGGTGAGGGTATTTACTAAATGAAGTTAACATCTATAATCAGTTGACTTTAAGGAGATTAGCCCTGATAATCTGGGTGACCCTTGAAAGCTTTAAGAACAAAACTGGAGGGGATGACATCACCAATACAGTGACATAGGTTGTTCTCTCCCTCACAAGAAGAGCCACTCAAGAGCAAGATAACACTACAAGAATCCTACAACATGGGGTTAATGCTAAAACATTCCCCTGAACCATAAAACCCAAAACATACTGCATTAGAAGGTTAAAAGAAGTGGAAATATGTTGACTCATCACCTCTCCCCTAGGTCAACTCAGCACCTTGCAGAGAAGTCTCCCTTGAGCTTCTGGTTCCTCCAATGGGAAAAGACATCAGCCCACTCCAGCACCGTGGGAGCCCCTATTCCGATCTTTCACCACTGGGACGGCAGGGGCATCTGTGGGACCCAGGCTATGGGAATTTCACTGGAATGGAGAAGGGGGCCTGCAACATACTAGCACATGGAGCTTGAAAGACAGAGTTCGTACTTCCAGTGCCCAGAAGATACCAGTCAGAGGCTTTGCTCATCCACATATCCAATTTAGTGGCATACACTGACCAGAGAATCCAGCAGGGTGCAGATCTGCCTGATGTAGATTCTCAAATAAGGAATTTTGCTGGCCCTAAAGGTTGATTTGCCCACACCCAGGCAAGGAGCTTCCCAGGTGGCGCTAGTGGTAAAGAACTCTCTTGCCAATACAGGAGACCTAAGAGACAAAGGTTCGATCCCTGGGTCAGGAAGATCCCCTGGAGAAGGGCATGTCAATCCACTCCAGTATACCTGTCTGGAGAATCCCCATGGTCGGAGGAGCCTGGCAGGCTACAGTCTATAGGGTCAGAAAGAGTCAGACACGACTGAAGCAACTTAGCAGGCAAGAAGCTTAATCACACCTATACCTGCTGTGGAGAATGTCTTTTGGCCACTTCTGACTAGATGGGCTGCCAGGAGCATTTGGAAGCTGTATAGCTCAGCAACTCTCACACCAAGAGGAAGGCAGGCAGAGCTGACTTCTTCCAGAGCAAAGCCAACACTGGGCACAGGTAGAGGGAGCAATTCATAGCTAAGGGTGGTACTCAGCTCCTCCCAACTGGAGAACCTGTTTCGGAAACTGAGAGTTGCCTGGACTGGATTCTCCTCCACTCACCCAGGCAAGGGAGCTGAGACACAGCCCCACTGACTGTGGCTCCTGACCCCATCTTGCCAGAAGGGCTGGGAAGAACCTGGAAGCTATGCAGCCAGGGGTACTCAAGCCAATACAAGGGAATGCAGAGCCAATGGTTTACAGAGCAAAGCCAGTGGTCCTCTTTGGCCGGGGAGCTTGGGGCATAGATCAAGTTAATGACAAGACAATAAGCAGAGTTTTACCAGCCTTAGAGCTGCTTCTCCCAATGCATTCATATAAGGAAACAGGTCCATAGCCCATTCATTCCTGAATAAAGCCTCATCCTACATGACCAGGGAACTGAACCAGAGCATAAGAGAAGCTGTATAGCCCATTCAATGATGCTGCCTACAGCAGCGCTTGAACAGAGAGCACAGCCCATGACTTTCCTCATCTGCAGATCACAACTGGTGATCTCATGCAACCAGGGAGTTCAGTGCACATTGTTGCCTGTTTCAGGTTCCCAAACAGTGAGCTGTACAGGCCCTGGATTTAATCTTGCTGCTGTGCTATGGCTGGGAAGCTAATTCATAGCCCCAGCTGCTACTGAATACAGTACCCCATCTCAGTCACCTTGTGAGCCTGAGCAGAGAATCCAGGCAACTGCAGAGCCCATCCTATATATAGCCTATATCACGTAGGTAGGGGACCAAGAAAGCAGTCCTATCCAACTGCTCTCAGCCAGTGGCACAGCCCAATCTTGGAATTTAAATATTTGCCACATTCCCAAAATAGACAATAATAGTAGGTCCCTCTTGTTAAAAGGCATTACCACCAGACATGCCCAGAAACCCAAACTGAGTTGACTTGTGAAGATCTGTCTCTATCAGAGCAAACCTGTAAAGTCTGGAAGAGGAACTCAGTTATGCAAATACAGAGATGCCAACATAAGGAAGAGTCATGAAAAGGCAGATAAATAGGCACCAAAGGAAATTAAAGAACTCTAATAAATGACCGAAGGGATGATATCTGTAAGTTGTTAAACAATTCATTTATCATTGTAACAACAAGAAGACCTAGGAATAAACCTGTCTAAGGAGGCAAAAGACTTGTACACAAAAAAAACTATAAGACACTGATGAAAGAATTCAAAGAAGAAACAAATAGATGTAGAGATATACCATGTTCTTGGATTGGAAGAATCAATATTCCAAAAATGACTATACTACCCAAAGAAATCTACAGATTCAATGCAATTCCTATCAAGGGCATTTTTCACAGAATTAGAACAAAAAATTTTACACTTTGAGTGGAAACACAAAAGACCCCAAATAGCCAAAACAATCTTGAGAAAGAAAAACAGAGCTGGAGGAACAAGCCTCCCTGACCTGAGACCATACAAAAACCTAGGGAGACAAAGAGAGTATGGTACTGGCACAAAAACAGAAACATAAATCAATGGAACAGGTTAGAAAACCTAGATTAAACCCATGCACCTATGGTCACCCAGTCTATGACAAAGGAGGCAAGAATATACAGTGGAGAAAAAACAGTCTCTTCAATAAGTGGTGCTGGGAAAACAACAGCTACTTGTAAAAGAATGAAATTAGAACACTCCCTAACAACATACACAAAAACAAACTCAAAATGTATTAAAGACCTAATGTAAGGACACTATAAAACTCCTGAAGGAAAACACAGGCAGAATGTTCTTTGACATAAATCTGAGCAAGATCTTTTTTTGACCCACCTCCTCGAGTAATGAAAATAAAAACAAACAAACAGGACTTAATTAAGCTTAAAAGTTTTGCACAGCAAAGGAAACCATAAACACAATGAAAAGACAGGCCTCAGAAAGGGAGAAGCTACTTGCAAATGAAGCAACTAACAAAGGATTAAGCTCTAAAATACACAAGCATGCCTGAGAAACCTGTATGCGAGTCAACAAGCAATAGAACCTTGTATGAAACAACTCACTGGTTCAGGATTGAGAAAGGAACACAACAAGGCTGTTTATTGTCACCCTGCTTATTTAGCTTATATGCAGAACACATCAGGCAAAATGCCAGGCTGGATGAGTTACAAGCTGGAATCAAGACTGCCAGGAGAAGGATCAACAAGGCTATGGTCTTTCCAGTAGTCATGTATGGATGTGAGAGCTGGACCTTAGAGAAGGCAGAGTGCCAAAGAATTGATGTTTTCAAACTGTAGGGCTGGAAAAGACTCTTTACAGTCCCTTGGACAGCAAGGGGATCAAACCAGTCAATCCTAAAGGAAATCAGTCCTGAATATTCATTGGAAGGACTGATGCTGAATCTGAAGTTCCAATACTTTGGCCACATAGTGTAAGGAGCTGACTCATTAGAAAGGCCTTGATGCTGAGAAAGATTAAAGGCAGGAGAAGAGGGCAACAGAGGATGAGATGGTTGGATGGCATCACCGATTCAATGGACATGAACTTGGGCAGACTCCAGGAGATCGCAACAGTCAGGGAAGCCTGGCATGCTGCAGTCCACGGGGTCTCAAAGAGTCGGATACGACTTGGCGACTGAACAACAACCACCACCAATTACTAGTAAGGAGGTTGAATCAGTGATAAAAAAAAATCTCCTAACAAAGAAAAGCGCAGGCTTCACTGATAAATTTTACCAACCTCTGAAAGAGGAATTAACATCAATCCTTCTCACACTCTTCCAAAAACATCTAAGAGGAGGGAATGCTCCTACACCCATTTTACAAGGTCAGCACTGATACCTCATAGCAAAACCAAAAAGGACAGCACTGAAAAATAAAACTCCAGGCCAATATTCCTGATATAGATGCAAAATCCTCAACAAAATACTAGCAAACCAAATTTAGCAGCACACTGAAAGAATCATTAATCATGATCAAACGGGATTTATCCCTGAAATGCAAAGATATGCAATATGCAATATACAAAAAAATCAACATGACACATCATATGAGTAAAATAATCATATAATCATCTCAACAGATGCAAAAAAAGCATTTGACAGAATTCAGTATTCATTCATGATTTAAAAACTTAACAAATTAGGCATATATTAGGAAAATATCTTAACATAATAAAGCCTATAAATGACATACCAAGGCCACAGCTAACATCTTAATGGTGAAAGGTTGAAAGTTTTTCCTTTAAGACGAGAAACAAGACAAGTGTGTCCACCCTCATCACTTCTATCATGGTACTATAAGTTCCAGCTGAAGCAATTACATCCCCCCCAAAAAAAGAAGAAAAGGTATTGGAACTGAAAAGGAAGAGGTTAAAATTATCTCTATTTGTAGATGCCATAATTTTATATATCAAAAAGTCTAAAAACTCAACCAAAAAACAGATCTAATCAATGAATTCACTAAAATTGCAGATAAAATTAACATACAAAAACCAACAGTGTTTGTATATACTAACAACAAATTTTCTGAAATTATTACAAAAATATCAAAAAATAAACTACTTAGGAATAAATTTAAGAAGGTGAAAGATCTCTACTTTGAGAATGCAAGGCATTCATGAAAGAAACTGAAGATGACCCCCAACAAGTGAAAAGTTATCCTCTAGTCATTAACTGGAAGAATTAATGTTGTTAAAGCATCAGTAATATCAAAATCTTTCTATAAATTCATATGATCTCTATCAAGACTCGAATGGAATTTTTGAAAGTAGGAAAAACACTTTTCTACTTTTATGAAAGTAGAAAAAACACATGACTGAATGTTGCTCACTTATGTCTTGGAATTCTCCAGGCAAGGATACTTGAGTGGGTAGCCATTCCCTTCTCCGGGGGATCTTCCCAACACATGGATCAAACTCCAGTCTCCCACATTGCTGGTGGATTCTTTATCAGCTGAGCCACAAGGGAGGCCTCATAAAACCACAAAAGACCTTGAATAACCAAAGAAATCCTGAAAGAGCAAAGCCAGAGGCATCACACATCCTGATTTTAAGCTATACTATAAAACTACAGTCATCAAGCCCAGAAATAAGCCAATGCACCTATGGGCACCTTATTTTTGACAAAGGGGGCAAGAATATACAATGGGGCAAAGAGAGCCTCTTCAATAAGTATGCTGGGAAAACCAGACAGCCACCTGTAAAAGAATGAAATTAGAACACTTCCTAACACCATACACAAAGATAAACTCAAAATGGATTAAAGACCTAAATGTAAGACCAGAAACTATAAAACTCTTAGAGGAAAACATAGGCAGAACACTAGATGACATAAATCAAAGCAAGATCCTCTGTGACCCATCTCCTAGTAAAGTTGCTTAGTCGTGTCCGACTCTTTGCGACCCCATGGACTGTAGCCTACCAGGCTCCTCTGTCCATGGGATTTTCTAGGCAATAGTACTGGAGTGGATTGCCATTTCCTTCTCCAGAGGATCTTCCTGACCCAGGGATCGAACCTGGATCTCCTGCATTGTAGACAGACGCTTTACCGTCTGAGCCACCAGGGAAGTCCTTACATCTCCTAGAGTAATGAAAATAAAAACAAAAGTAAACAAGTGGGACCTGATTAAACTTAAAAGCTTTTGCACAGCAAAGGAAACTATAAGCAAGATGAAAAGACAACCCTCAGAATGGGAGAAAATAATAGAAAATGAAACAAATGACAAAGGATTAATTTCCAAAATATACTAGCAGATTATACAACTCAATATGAGAAAAACAAACAATCCAGTCAAAAAGTGGGAAAAAGACCTACACAGACAATTCTCCAAAGAAGACATTCAGATGGCTAACAAACATATCAAAAGATGCTCAACATCGCTTATTATTAGAGAAATGCAAATCAAAACTACAATGAGATACTACCTCACACCAGTCAGAATGGCCATCATCAAAATGTCTACAAACAGTAAATGCTGGAGAGGGTGTGAAGTAAAGGGAACACTCTTCCACTGTTGATGGGAATGTAAATTGATACAGCCACTATGGAAGATGGTATGGAGATTCCTTAAAAAACTAGGGATAAAACCACCATATGACCCAGCAATCCCACTCCTAGGCATAAACCCTGAGGAAACCAAAATTGAAAAAGACACATACACCCCAATGTTCATTGCAGCAAACTATAATAACTAGAACATGGAAGCAACCTAGATGTCCATTGACAGATGAATGGATAAAGATGATGTGGTATATATACACAATGGAATATTACTCAGCCATTAAAAGGAACACATTTGAGTCAGTTCTAATGAGGTGGATGAACCTAGAGCCTATTTTACAGAGTGAAGTCAGAAAGAGAAAGATAAATATCATATACTAATGCATATATATAGATATAGAGAGATGGTACCAAAGAATTTATTTGCAGGGCAGCAATGGAGAAACAGACATAGAGAACAGACTTATGGACATGGGGAGAGGTGAGGAGAGGGTGAGATGTATGGAGAGAATAACATGGACACTTACTTTACCATATGAAAATAGATGGCCAATGGGAATTTGCTATATGTCTCAGAGAACTCAAACACGGCCTCTGTATCAACCTAGAGGGGTGGGATGGGAAGGAAGATGGGAGAGAGGTTCAAGAGGGAGTGGATATATGTATACCTATGGCTGATTCATGTTGAGGTTTGACAGAAAACAATAAAATTCTGTAAAGTAATTATCCTTCAATTAAAAAATAAATTTTAGAAAAAATCAACTAGAAACTGATGACAAATGGCAAAAAAAAAAACAAAACAAAAACTACAGTCATCAAAACAGTAGACCAATGAAACACCTTTGAGAGCCAAAATATAAACCAAGTAGAGAGGGTTGACAAGGGAGGGAAGAATACTCAATGGAGAAAATACAGTCTCTCCAATAAATGGGTCCTGGGATAAGTGGATATTCACACGCAAAAAAGTGAAATTGGATCCCTATCTTACACCACCTACAACAACTTAAAATGGATTAAACACTTAAATGTCAACCTAAAACCATGAAACTCCTGAAAGAAAACATAGGAATAAAGTTCCCTGATTCGGGCCTTGGTAATGATTTTTTGCATATGGCACCTAAAGCACAAAGAACAAAATCAAATACAAACAAAACTGGACTACATCAAATTAAAAAGCTTCTTGTGAAACAAAAGAAACAATCAACAAAATGGAAAGACAACCTACAGAATGAGAAAAAACATATCTGCAAATCATATATATAAGGGATCTAATACATATATATATATATATTTTAAAAACCTCATATAACTCAATAGCAAAATAATAATAATAATAACCCAACTTAAAAACATGCAAAGGACGTAATAGACATTTTTGTAAAGAAGACATACAAATGGCCAACAGGTACATGACAAGATGTTCAACATTACTAGTCGTTCAGTTTAGTTCAGTCGCTCAGTCGTGTCCGACTCTTTGGCCTCCCTGTCCATCACCAACTCCCGGAGTTCACTCAGACTCAACGTCCATCGAGTCAGTGATGCCATCCAGCCATCTCATCCTCTGTCTTCCCTTTCTCCTCCTGCCCCCAATCCCTCCCAGCATCAGAGTCTTCCAGTGAGTCAATTCTTCGCATGAGGTAGCCAAAGTACTGGAGTTTCAGCTTTAGCATCATTCCTTCCAAAGAAATCCCAGGGCTGATCTCCTTCAGAATGGACTGGTTGGATCTCCTTGCAGTCCAAGGGACTCTCAAGAGTCTTCTTCAAAACCACAGCTGCTAAGTCACTTCAGTTGTGTCCGACTCTGTGCGACCCCGTAGCTGGCAACCCACTAGGCTCCCCCGTCCCTGGGATTCTCCAGGCAAGAATACTGGAGTGGGTTGCCATTTCCTTCTCCAATGCATGAAAGTGAAAAGTGAAAGTGAAGTCGCTCAGTCGTGCCCGACTCTTAGCGACTCCATGGACTGCAGCCCACCAGGCTCCTCCGTCCATGGGATTTTCCAGGCAAGAGTACTGGAGTGGGGTGCCATTGCCTTCTCCTCAGGGGAATGCATATTAAAATCATGTAAGATATCACCACACCTTTTAGAATGGCCATCATCAAAAAGACAAAGATAATAAATGCTGGCATGAATGTGGAGAAAAGGGAACCCCTGTGTACCACCAGTGGGAATATAAGCTGGCATTGCCACTATGGAAAATAATACGAAGGATTCTCAAAAATGTTTAAGTATAATTACCATATGATTCAGCAATTCCACTCCTGGGTATGTATCCAAAGGAAACAAAAACACTAACTTGAAAATATCTGTACCCCAGTGTTCATAGTAGTAGTATATTTACAAAAGCCAAGACATGACAACTACCTAATTATCCACCAATGAATGAATGAATGAAGTAGTTGTATAAATACACAATGGAATATTCAAAAGTGAGAAGATTCTACCATTTGGGACAGTGCAGACAGACCTTGAAAGCATTATGCTAAGTAATATTAAGTCAGAGAAAGAATACAAATAGTGTATGAATTCACCTATATAGAATCTCAGAAAAATAAAAAACAAAGCAAACTCAAAGAGGTCAGACCTAGTGTTACCAGAGGTTGAGGGCTGAGGGAGAAGAGCTGGAGGAAGGTGGTCAAAGGCACAAATTTCCAATTAAAAGATAAAGAAGCACTAGGAGTTTGATCTACAACATGATGAGTGTAATTAACACTGTTAAATGATATATAGAAATTTAAGAGTGTGGCTCAGTCTTAACTTTAAGAATCTGCCTGCCAGTGCAGGGAATGTGGGTTCAGTCCCTGGGTTAGAAAAATGCTCTGGAGAAGGAAATGGCAACCCACTGCAGTATTCTTGCCTACCTAGCAAATTCCAGGGACAGAGGTGTCTGGCGGGCTACTACTGTACATGGGGTAACAAAAGAGTCGGACATGCCTTAGCAACTAAACAAACAACATGATATACAGAAGGCTGTTAAGAGAGTTATCTTAACAGGTTCTCATCATAGGAAATTTTCTTTATTCTTTTTTGTATCTATATGAGATGACAGATGTTAGCCGAAATCAGACCATGATGCTATGAGCCTCAAACTTGTACAGTGGTGTGTGTCAACCAACTCTTAATAAAACTGGGGTGGGAGAGAACAAAACTGAGATGTCCCTGAGTCAGAAGAAATTCCATCTGTGGACTGCAGTTAGCTCCTGCTTGAGAGTGGCCAGCCTGCTGGTCTGCCCTGCAGATCTGACTTCCCAGCCTTCACAATCATGGAAACCAGCTCCTTGATCTCTCTTCCCCACTGGTGCAGGAAGAGTCAAATGACTGCACTAGAATCAGTAAGCATGGCTGCTGTAATAGAAATCAAGTCTAGAATATTAAAATGTTTTGATAATTAGGAATCACTGGCAGTGGCTTAAAATATTTGAGTGGAATACTGTTGCCAAACATATTTTTCTTTGAACAACAAACAAAATCCTATCAAGCTACAGGTCTGATCTATGTGCCCCTAACTTGAATCTCTATCATTATAATGATAGAGACTGGTTTTATCTAGACTGGCTTATCTAAGACCTTTGAATCAGGAGATAAGGTATCCCTTTGACACTGTCACAATTATGTAATGCAAAGCTTCTTGACAGCCTCCACAAGGTGCTGCATCTCCTTACTAGTTACAGTCAACCAGGAAAGGACCCTGGCTCTGGGAGTCTGGATGCCAGCATAAGACATGACAGGCTGAGGGCAGGGGGTCAGGAGATAAACCAAACTTCAGCCTAAGTGCATATCAGAATAGGCCGAGTGAGTCTGCAAATACACTCTAAGGTCATTTTCCTTATGAATGCATTATTGGTACATACATACGCTACAACTAACAGAGTCCTACCACTGGCTCCCTGACCAATGGAGTGAAGGCTGCTAAAATGAAAAGGGCATATTTGAAACCCCTAAAGTAATCCTTACCCATAAAACACAATACTGAACCTTTGGAAAAATGTCAAAAGTGAGTACCAACATCAAGTCTTGAGAAGATACAAGAGTGCTGGTCTGGGTTAAGTTGTGTCCCCCTCCATCCTCATCCTCAGTACCTCAGAATGTAACCTTATTTGGCAATAGGGTTGTTGCAGATATAATTAGTTAAATTAAGATAAAATCAGGCTGATGTGGTTTCTTAATCCAGTATGACTGGTGTCTTTGTATTAGAAGAGGAGAGACACAGAGAAGAGAATGCTATGTTAAGACACAGATACTCACAGGGGGATGAGCCCATGTGACGATGGAGGCAGAAACTGACGTGATGAGCTACAAGCTAAGGAATGCCAAGACCTGATGGGCAGGGCCAGAAGCCAGGTAGAGGCAAAAAATGATTTCTCTCTGCAGATTTCTGAGGAAGTATGGCCCTACAACAACTTGATTTTGAATGTCTAGACTCCAAGACTGTGAGACAATATATTTTCTGTTGTTTTTAGACACCCAGCTTATGATACTTTGTAACAGCAGCCATAGGAAAGTACAAGAGACCTGATTCCTTTCCTATTTTCATTTAACTTCCATTTCATCAGTGAAAAAGTTAGATGGGTCTTGAAGAATTCAATGTCTTAGCAGATCAGGTAGTAACCTCAATTATAGCTGACTAATCAGATGGGCCTTGCCTGAAGAAAATCAACAAAATCTCTAGTACATAGTACGAAGTTACTGAGAAGGCAGATGGTTTTTTTTTTTTTTTATGATATTATACATGTTTTAATGCCATTCTCCCAAATCATCCCCCCTCTCCCTTTTCCACAGAGTCCAAAAGACTGTTCTATACATCTGTGTCTCTTTTGCTGTCTTGCATACAGGGTTATCGTTACCATCTTTCTAAATTCCATATATATGTGTTAGTATACTGTATTGGTGTTTTTCTTTCTGGCTTACTTCACTCTGTATAATAGGCTCCAGTTTCATCCACCTCATTAGAACTGATTCAAATGTATTCCTTTTAATGGCTGAGTAATACTCCATTGTGTATATGTACCACAGCTTTCTTATCCATTCATCCGCTGATGGACATCTAGGTTGCTTCCATGTCCTGGCTATTATAAACAGTGCTGCGAAGAATATTGGGGTACACGTGTCTCTTTCAATTCTGGTTTCCTTGGTGTGTATGCCCAGCAGTGGGATTGCTGGGTTGTATGGCAGTTCTATTTCCAGTTTTTTCAGGAATCTCCATACTGTTTTCCTTAGTGGCTGTACTAGTTTATTTTAAGCCAAGTCTATCAGAATCCATTTTCTTTCACTTGGAAGAGGCAATAGTATTTTTTACAATCTTAAT
This sequence comes from Bubalus kerabau, assembly GCF_029407905.1. Classification (NCBI taxonomy): domain Eukaryota; kingdom Metazoa; phylum Chordata; class Mammalia; order Artiodactyla; family Bovidae; genus Bubalus; species Bubalus kerabau. The sequence continues at coordinate 96,622,200 of NC_073625.1, read as the reverse complement.
TAATCTCTATGTTAACGTTCTAATTCTCCATCATACCTAGGTCCACAGGGATTTCTGTCATCTCACATTTCCATTGAACATTGCCTGTCTGCTACATTAAAGACTTCATGTCTACTGGACTTGATGAGCATAATACACATAATATCTCAAGGAAGAAAAATGCATGCAGATAATGCACAATAAACCCCAAGAACATTCAAGGACATGCCAGTTTAGGGAAATTTCTGGATGTCTATTTCCAGGTACAGCTGTAGAGGAATGACAATTGCTTTACTTTGTCCTACCAACTACAGAGAAAAGGTTAAATATTCAGTGGGCCTCTTTGATTTTGGATGCAACATAATCATATTGGGATGTGCTGCTCTATCTACCAACGGAGAAGGCAATGGCACCCCACTCCAGTACTCTTGCCTGCAAAATCCCATGGAGAGAGGAGCCTGGTAGGCTGCAGTCCATGGGGTCGCGAAGAGTCGGACACGACTGAGCGACTTCACTTTCACTTTTCACTTTCATGCATTGGAGAACGAAATGGCAACCCACTCCAGTGTTCTTGCCTGGAGAATCCCAGGGACGGGGGAGCCTGGTGGGCTGTTGTCTATGGGGTCGCACAGAGTCGGACACGACTGAAGCGACTTAGCAGCAGCAGCAGCAGTAGAGTAGGTGCCCCAGCTGTCCTAGATTGCATTCCAAGAGCTCTATCACCTGAGTCTTCAGATGATCAAACAGTGCTTAAATATCCCATGGGCCAGAGTGAGTGAAGTCGCTCAGTCGTGTCTGACTCTGTGACCCCATGGACTGTAACCTGCCAGGATCCTCTGTCCATGGGATTCTCCAGGCAAGAATACTGGAGTAGGTTGCCATTTCCTTCTCCATGGGCCAGTGGAATGCTAAAGGGAGCCTGCCACAAACTCCATATGAGTGTTTCAGAGTTTCAAGCAATAAAACACTCTTTTCAACAACTCTCCTTTTGAGACATAGCTTTGGGCTGTTGCAGGTTCTAGTAGAGACTGGAGAAGTCTGTCACCAAAGAGCCAGGAACCTGAACTACCCACGTTACACTGAGCATCATCCATGGCCTAAGCCATGTGGGCATGTGCAGCAGCAGAGCGGCAGCTAATGGTGCAAGAATTTTGCATGAGCAGGTGACTGATATGTATAGCGCACTTAAACCCGATGCACTGATTTCTCTCCCTCGTCCCACATTTTTGGTCTCATGAGAAAGCTCCCTATGAAAAGTTGACTGAAGAATAAAATGGCAACTGCTTTACTGACATTCTCTTCAAAGATATGGAAGATCTGTCCCTTTAGTGTGAAGTGACAATCATTAATAGAAACCAGAGAAGGATGCAGAAGTCTAGGTAAGTGCCACAGATGTTCTAATACATAAGATCAGCGTGGCAGTTGTACCTGTCCTGAGGGTACAATAAAGGGAGCTTCCAACAAGTGAAACAGAGCTGACTAGGGGGAGGGAGTGGGTGTATGGAAAAAACCTAGCAGGGAGACTTTTCAGAAGAGACTAGGCAAACAAGTATTTGAAATTTGAGTTAGATTGGATGTTACTATGTGTTATCTAGTAAAGAGAATATACACATAGGTATTTAAGCCTTCACAAAAGAATCGAGCTTTTAAACATTTAAAAAAACTAGAAATTCTTATGTGGAATTCTAACATTTAAAATACACAAAAGCAAAGACACTCTGATTGAATGGGAGACATGCTGGAAGCTAACTGCTTTCCTGTCTTGGTCTCCTTCCTACTGTTAAGCTGCCACTGGTTTAAAAGCCATCAGTGTTTAAGTTTTTACTGAGAACAAAATCATACCTGCATTTTTAAAAAAACAGCATCAAATTAAAATGGAAGACAACCCAAGCTTTCCCCAAAAATGTATTTGAAAATTGTAAAAATGGTAGTTATAAATTATCCTCCTATATATTTGACAATTTTTACACTTATAAGTCTGTTTTTTCTGCCATCTCAAAAAAGTCTCAGTGTGATTCTAGAAGCACAGAGTAATGTAAATGCTTGAAATAAGGATAAAACATGTGTTTACCAATTGTGTCTGGGCCCCATGAGGATTTAATAGTCTTATCCTACACCTACCTTGAAGGGGGAATTAACATTTCAGTAAAACCTATAGCAGTTTCTAAGGCTTTGTGAAATTAAATTCATTTTGGGGGAGTCAATACAAATTTTGTAGGAAAAAGGAGGAGAGGGCTGTATTTGCAAAAATTTTGCCACACAAAAATACTCAATATAATTCCCCTCTTAGACTTCTGAGTTTTGTCTCCAAAAGTTCTAATGCATCTACAGTCACGTTATTTCCCTCCCATCCTTTCAGAACTCAATGATTCCAGCTCTCTTGACTTTGGATTTCACCAACACTTCTATTCTCAGGTTAATTAATCTTTCCCTTATTTCCTCCCCTAGATACAGAGCCTTACCATTTGCTCAGCAAAGCATGCAGTCTCCCTACACTCCATTTTTCTGTAAATAGCTGATTATTCTGTCATTATTTTCTATCATATTTTTAACTTATTTAGGTTCAGGTAACTGGTGGAATAAATCTCCATCGACACCCAGTTATATATTTTTCCCACTTCTTTCATTAATTATATAGTTCCTACCTACCCCTACCTATGGCCTCTTCATGGCATTATTACAGCAAACTTCATAATACTATACAGGCAGAAAAAGCTAGATTAAGTCATAGTAACAAAGGAATCCAAAATCTTGGTGATAGGAAAAAAATCTAAATATATGTCTTGCCCTTTCTGCATACCTGCTGTGGCTTCCCACCACACTCCAGAACTTAGTCTGATGAAGCAAACACCATCTCAAACATTCCTGGTCACAGTAACAGGAGAAAAGAGAGCTCTGCTGGTAGGGAGGTCGGGGTGCTGGGGGGAGGTGGTTTGAAAGCAATAAATGAATGCACAGGTCCAGATGTGCTATATATCTTCTTATATCTTATTACCCATCCACAGAGAGGCCAAAAAGCACATTATTCTATATGCAGAGAAGGCGGGAAGCCAGAAATACTTGCAGTCATCATTAATGATTACCACGCTGTATCAATAACATCTCAACCCACCTCTCATTTTTCTCCCCCACAAATGCAGAGGTGTAATTTCTAAGGTTTTGACACAGTTTGTTCCTTGCCACTTATTTTATATCCTGAAGGATGTACTGCAAAAACAGCTCTTTCTACTCTACTGTCTCCTTTTTCTCTTCTGAATCTCCAGTTTCCTTTTTTCTAAGTATTGTCAACAAAATATTTTATACACGCTATAGAAGAGCTGGAGGATGAAGTGTGGAATTTTGCCAAATTCACCCTAAAATGTTGTCTGAAAGCTTTCTTGCATGAGAATTGTAAGAAAATAATCTGAAGATTCTCAGTCTCTTCAATTACCCCAAGGAAAGACAAAAGCGAGCCAAAGATTAGTAGTAGATATAAACCAAAATGAATTTTTGTCACTTATATCATTTAGTCTAAAAGTGAGGGGTGTGTGTGTATGTGCAAGTGCTTGTCACTCAGTTGTGTTTGGCTCTCTGCAGCCCCATGGACTGTAGCCCACAGGCTCCCATGCTCATGGAATTCTCCAGGCAAGAATACTGGAGTGGCTATTAATGCTTTGGCCCAGATTCATTTGTCAGAACATACAGTTTGAATCTCAAACCCTGAACAAATGAAACACAATAAAGGTGAAGAATACTGCAGTTACAAATAGAGAGGAGGAGAGAATTAAGAAAAGGGACTGAGTAAAAGTGAAAGTGGCTCAGTCACATCCGACTCTCTGTGACCCCATGGACATACAATCCATGGAGTTCCCCAGGCTAGAATACTGGAGTGGTAGCCTTTCCCTTCTCCAGGGGTCTTCCCAATCTAGGGACTGAACCCAGGTCTCCTGCATTGCAGGAGGATTCTTTACCAGCTGAGTCACAAGAGAAGTCTGAGGGTAGTGGCTAAAGAGGGCATTATCTGTGGTGATGGTATCAGTGATTGAAAGTGCAGGACAGAGTTAGGAAGAAGGGACTGAACCAAATACACCTTCACAGAATTGTGTGTATGTTCTTATCTCCAAGGAGAGTCTTCCTTAAAATTATTAAGGAAATAAAAATAACCTAGAGTGGAAAAAAAAAGAAAGAAAGAAAGAATACTAGAGTGGGTAGCCTTTTCCTACTACTGGGGACCTTCCTGAACCAGGGATCAAACCTGTGTCCCTTGCATCTCCTGAATTGGCAGGTGGGTTTTTTTTGGTTTGTTTGTTTGTTTTTTTACCACTACCACCACCCAGGAAGCCCATAGTGAGGGGGCAGCAGTAATTCACCATTGGCATATAATCGATTTGTAAAAATTTCTTTTTTATTTAGATTGGAGTTGATTGGTGGCTAACCTCAGATATGCAGATGACACTACTCTTATGGCAGAAAGTGAAGAAGAACTAAAGACCCTCTTGATGAAAGTGAAAGAGGAGAGTGAAAAAGTTGGCTTAAAGCTCAGCATTCAGAAAACTCAGATCATGGCATCTGGTCCCATCACTTCATGGGAAATAGATGGGGAAACAGTGGAAACTGCGGCTGACTTTATTTTTCTGGGCTCCAAAATCACTTCACATGGTGATTGCAGCCATGAAATTAAAAGATGCTTACTCCTTGGAAAGAAAGTTATGACCAACCTAGATAGCATATTCAAAAGCAGAGACATTACCTTGTAAACAAAGGTCCATCTAGTCAAGGCTATGGTTTTTCCAGTGGTCATGTATAGATGTGAGAGTTGGACTATAAAGAAAGCTGAGCACAGAAGAATTGATGCCTTTGAACTGTGGTGTTGGAGAAGACTCTTGAGAGTCCCTTGGACTGCAAGGAGATCCAACCAGTCCATCCTAAAGGAAATCAGTCCTGGGTGTTCATTGGAAGGACTAATGTTGAAGCTGAAACTCCAATACTTTGGCCACCTGATGCGAAGAGCTGACTCATTTGGAAAGACCCTGATGCTGGGAAAGATTGAGGGCAGGAGGAGAAGGGAACGACAAAGGATGAGATGATTGGATGGCATCACCGACTCAATGGATATGGGTTTGGCCGGAGTCCGGGAGTTGGTGATGGACAGGGAGGCCTGGCGTGCTGCAGTTCATGGGGTCGCAAAGAGTTGGACACGACTGAGCGACTGAACTGAATTGATTTTTGGCTGATATTTTAAATGATTTTCTCATCACAACATCCAAGACTGATTTGCACATAGTAGGCAGTTCCAAACGGTCAGTTACATTATACAATAAGACACTAATTGCTTCTAGGACTGTTTAAATAGGCCAGTAGAAGCAAGGATTTTTTTTTTTTTTCTGCAAAGACCCTTTCTTGATTAGAATTACTGTTAATACTCTATATAATCTACTTTCACAACAACTTTATAAGTATGCATTATTTTGCCAAATTTTAAAGTGGAAGAAAATGTTCTCAGAAAGAAATTACTGAGAAATTACTTTCTCAGTTTTAAGTGACGATTTGGCCATGAGGAAATCTACAACAGGAATTCATGCTTTCATAAATCCAGGATTGTTTCCATTAAAAACCTGTTATAACTCTTGAAGCCAGATGTATCAATTAGGATTGGGTTTTGCTGCATATACCTGGAATGGAACAAGACAGAAGTTCTCTTTTCCTGTTGCCTGTATGGGGAGGTGGGCAGATTTGAGCCACTGTGGTGACCCTAGGGAATTATTCAGGATCCCCGCTGCTTTCTTTATTCCTCATCATGGCTGCCACCCTCAGCAACAGTTTATGCTCCAAGAGCACAATTGGTCTCCTGGGGTTTCCAGCCATCCCCTCCCTATTGAGGGTTAAATGGAGAATTACTAAAAATGAGCATTTCCGAACCAAGTCAGCTCTTCTTAAGCCGTGTACTTTGAAGTCCTCACGACACTTCCATCTCTGTGTCACTGGTCAGAACTTAACATGTGACCAATCTCATTCTAAGGGTGGCTGGAAACCTGTGGAATTAATCTTTAGTTCTGAGAGGTATGAACTCAGTAAAACTCATGGCCCTGATACCAAGGAGGAGGGGAAGAATGGACACGACATAGGACAATGGCTGTCTCTGCAACAGTTTGGTACCTATTTTAATCTGAATATTCTCTCCATCTTCAGTTCAGTTGCTGAGTCGTGTCTAACTCTTTGCGATGCCATGAACCGCAGCACGCCAGCTTCCCTGTCCATCACCAACTCCTAGAGTTTACCCAAACTCATGTCCATTGACTCGGTGATGTCATCTAACCATTTCATCCTCTGTCATCCCCTTCTCCTGCCTTCAATCGTTCCCAACATCAGGGTCTTTTCAAATGAGTCAGCTCTTCGCATCAGCTGGCCAAAGTATTGGAGTTTCAGCTTCAGCATCAGTCCTTCCAAAGAATATCCAGGACTGATTTCCTTTAGGATGGACTGGTTGGATCTCCTTGCAGTCCAAGAGACTCTCAAGAGTCTTCTCCAACACCACAGTTCAAAGGCATCAATTCTTCTGTGCTCAGCTTTCTTTATAGTCCAACTCTCACATCCATACATGACCACTGGAAAAACCATAGCCTTGACTAGATGGACCTTTGTTGACAAAGTAACATCTCTGCTTTTTAACATGCTATCTAGGTTGGTCATAATTTTCCTTCCAAGGAGTAAGCATCTTTTAATTTCATGGCTGCAGTCACCATCTGCAGTGATTTTGGAGCCCCCCAAAATAAAGTCTGACACTGTTTCCCCATCTATTTCCCATGAAGTGATGAGACCAGATGCCATGATCTTATTTTTCTGAATGCTGAGCTTTAAGCCAACTTTTTCACTCTCTTCTTTCACTTTATCAAGAGGCCCTTTAGTTCTTCACTTTCTGCCATAAGGGTGGTGTCATCTACATATCCGAGGTTATTGATATTTCTCCCAGTAATCTTGATTTCAGCTTGTGCTTCTTCCAGCCCAGAGTTTCTCATGATGTACTCTGCATATAAGTTAAATAAGCAGGGTGACAACATACAGCCTTGACATACACCTTTTCCTATTTGGAACGAGTCTGTTGTTCCATGTCAAGTTCTAAATGTTGCTTCCTGACCTGCATACAGGTTTCTCAAGAGGCAGGTCAGGTGGTCTGGTTTAGTTCAATATCTTGAACTAAACCTAGCCCAAAGACCCATCTCTTTCAGAATTTTCCACAGTTTATTGTGACTCACACAGTTAAAGGCTTTGCCATAGTCAATAAAGTAGAAATAGATGTTTTTCTGGAACTCTCTTGCTTTTTTGATGATCCATTGGATGTTGGCAATTTGATCTCTGGTTCCTCTGCCTTTTCTAAAACCAGCTTGAACATCTGGAAGTTCACGGTTCACGTATTGCTGAAGCCTGGCTTGGAGAATTTTGAGCATTACTTTACTAGCGTGTGAGATGAGTGCAATTGTGCAGTAGTTTGAACATTCTTTGGCATTGCCTTTCTTTGGGATTGGAATGAAAACCAACATTTCCAGTCCTGTGGCCACTGCTGAGTTTTCCAAATTTGATGGCATATTGAGTGCAGCACTTTCACAGCATCATCTTTTAAGATTTAAATAGCTCAACTGGAATTCCATCACCTCCTCTAGGTGTTTTTGGCGTGATGCTTCCTAAGGCCCACTTGACTTCACATTCCAGGATGTCTGGGTCTAGATGAGTCACCACATCATCGTGATTATCTGGGTCATGAAGATCTTTTTTGTACAGTTCTTCTGTGTATTCTTGCCATCTCTTCTTAATATCTTCTGCTTCTGTTAGGTCCATACCATTTCTGTCCTTTATTGAGCCCATCTTTGCATGATATATTTCCCTGGTATCTTTAATTTTCTTGAGGAGATCTCTAGTCTTTCCTATTCTATTGTTTTCCTCTATTTCTTTGCATTGATCACCGAAGGCGGCTTTCTTATCTCTCCTTGCTATTCTCTGGAACTCTGCATTAAAATGGGTATATCTTTCCTTTTCTCCTTTGCTTTTCACTTCTCTTCTTTTCATAGCCATTTTGCTTTTATTCATTTCTTTTTCTTGGGGATCGTCTTGCTCCCTGTCTCTTGTACTATGTCACAAACTTCCATTCATAGTTCATCAGGCACTCTATCAGATCTAGTCCGTTAAATCTATTTCTCATTGCCACTGTATAATCATAAAGGATTTATGTCATACCTGAATGGTCTACTGGTTTTCCCTACTTTGATCAATTTAAGTCTGAATTTGGCAATAAGGAGTTCATGATCTGAGCCACAGTCAGCTCCCAGTCTTGTTTTTGCTGACTATATAGAGCTTCTCCATCTTTGGCTGCAAAAAATACAATCATACTGATTTTGGTGTTGACCATCTGGTGATCTCCATGTGTAAAGTCTTCTCTTGTGTTGTTGGAAGAGGGTGTTTGCTATGACCAGTGCGTTCTCTTGGCAAAACTCATATTAGCCTTTGCCCTGCTTCATTCTGTACTCCAAAGCAAAATTTGCCTTAATTCCAGGTGTTTCTTGACTTCCTACTTTTGCATTCCAGTCCCCTATAATGGAAAGGACGTCTTTTTTGGGTGTTAGTTTTAAAAGGTCTTGTAGGTCTTCATAGACCTGTTCAACTTCAGCTTCTTCAGCATTAGTGGTTGGGGCATAGACTTGAATTACTGTAATATTGAATGGTTTGCCTTGGAAACGAACAGAGATCATTCTGTCGTTTTTGAGATTGCATCTAAGTACTACATTTTGGACTCTTTCATTGACTATGATGGCTACTCCATTTCTTCTAAAGGATTCCTGCCTGTAGTAGTAGATATAATGGTCATCTGAGTTAAATTCACCCATTCCAGTCCATCTTAGTTCATTGATTCCTAGAATGTCGATGTTCCACTTCATATGAGTCTTGATTCATGGACCTAACATTCCAGGTTCCTATGCAATATTGCTCTTTACAGCATCAGACCTTGCTTCTATCACCAGTCACATCCACAACTGGGTGTTGTTTTTGCTTTGGCTCCATCCCTTCACTCTTTCTGGAGTTATTTCTCCACTGATCTCCAGTAGCATATTGGGCACCTACCGACTTGGGGAGTTCATCTTTCAGGGTCCTATCTTTTTGCCTTTTCATACTGTTCATGGGGTTCTCAAGGCAAGAATACTGAAGTGGTTTGCCATTCCCTTCTCAGTGGACCACATTCTGTCAGACCTCTCCACCATGATCTGCCTGTCTTGGGTGGCCCCACACGGCATGGCTTGGTTTCACTGAGTTAGACAAGGCTGTGCTCCATGTGATCTCCATCTTCAACCTCCAGTAAATAATGATTAATCCAGAAAATTACTATGAAATTATAGTACTGCATTTTTATCAGTTGTGAGGTATACTCTTTCACCACCACCTTTTCACATGATATATCTTATTGTCAGTAGAACCAATACAATCAGTGAGGAGAAACTTACCATTACTGGTCACCTGCCCTAACAGCCAGATTCTATTTGCCTAAGTTTACCATAGATGATGCATAGATGTTGCCTTTTGTTGTTGTGTTAGTTGCTCAGTCATGTCGGACTCTCCGTGACCCCATGGACTGTAGCCTGCCAGGATCCTCTGTCCTTACTGGAGTAGGTAGCCATTACCTTCTCCAGGGTATCTTCCCGACTCTGGGATCAAACCTGGGTCTCCTGCCCTGCAGGCAGATTCTTTATCATCTGAGCCACCAGGGAAGCCCAGATGTTGCCTACATGGAGACTTACATTAATAAGAGCTCCAGAACCCGAGCCTCTTTTGACTGAAGAAGGACAAAATTCCATTCCTTGCCACACTTGGATAAATTTAATAGTCATTTATTCTTTCATTTACTCCATAATTCAGAAGTATTTCTTGAGTACCTAAAAACAAGTATTGCCCTGGGCCCTGAGGACATGCCAGATACCATGTCTTTGCTTTCATGGGTATGGCAATCTTCTAGAGACAATGTGACATGGAAAACAAATTATAAAAAAATATATATATATATATACCAGAAGTGCTAAGTGCCAAGAAAAATAAAACAGGTATGTGATAAGGGGTGTGCTGTGGGAAGCAGGGACATCTTGGAATTTACAATCAAAGAAAGTCTGGTAGGTGATACCTGAGTGGATAGTTAATTGAAAGCAGAGTGCCGATGTGCATGCCCAGAGGAAAGACACTCTAGGCAGCAAGGGATTTAGGATTAACCTTATCTCTCAGACACAACATTTGATCCAGTGACAAAAAAAGGAAAGAGCTATCAAACCATGAAAATACATGGAAGAAACTTACATGCATATAGCTAAATGAAAGAAGCCAGTTGGAAAAGGTTCTCCACTGTGTGATTTCAATATGACAGGCTTGAGAAGGTAAAACTGTAGCAACAACAAAGGATCAATGGATAGATACTAGAGGTCTGTTAGGAAGGAATGATGAACAAGTGGAAAGCAGGGCCTTTTAGGGCAGTGAGCCTATTCTCTATGATGCTGACAGTGAACACACCGCATTATGCATTTGTCAAGACCCACAGAATGCACAACAGAGTGAACCCTAGTGTGAACTATGGACTTTAGGTAATTATAATATATTGATATTGGATCATCAACTGGAACACATGTACCATACTAATGCAAGTTATTAATAACAGGAATGTGCATGCGTGTGAGAGGGAGAGAGAAGAGGGTTGGGGAAAAGGAGCATATGGGGAATCCATTCTTTTGGCATAGTTTTTCTGTAAATTCTCTAGAAAGCCTTAACAAAAAAATAGCTAGGGGAAGAAATACGCATAAAAGGATAAGAAGAATTTGTGACTGCTTTTGCGATCTACCACAGCATCAAAGACCATCTGCCAAACCTCCGGATTCATCTCTTACTTCATCTCGCCAGCCTTCTGGTCAAATGGCTTAGCAACTCCCAACCCAGGCCCTGAATACAACTGCGTTTCTACACCCTGGTACATTTCCTGATGTTCTTCCCTTAGCTCAAGGTCTCCAAACTCCCCTTCTCTGTGTATTAAAGTTCTTTTCATTTCTTAACCAGATTCTCTTATTTTCTCCATAAATCTTGTTTGTATCCTTTAGTCAAAAATTATCCTTTTGTTTTCCAACAACATCCTGCTAGTGCCTTATTATTGATCCTGCTTGGCCTTATGTTATGCTGCTGTTGTATGTTTTTGAATCTGTTCCCCCCTGAGGGCCAGTTCTTTAGCTTAATTTTCTTTGATTCAATTATAACACTAAGCAGAGTGCAAGGCATGTAAGTGGGACCAAGTGACTGTTAATTGGAAACAGTAATTTAAAATGTAGAAAAGAAGTGATAATTTAGTCACAAAAATCTTGTTTTCTTGGTTTTCCAAAGCAGTTTCGATTTCTTGGTCCTCTTTCACTGCTAATGACCCAAATTACATTTTACTTGTAAAATACAGAGAATGATATGGAGAGACAGTGTATGTTATTAAATTACACAAATGATAATAATAGGAAGTGATTTCATGTAAAGTATGTAGTGGAAAGGGAAATCAGATCTATTGAATATAAAAAATATCACATTTAACTTATGGGATGCGGTGAAGGAAAATACATATAAATTATTAGCTATTGGAGCTAGCAGACTCCTATTGTAATTGACAATGCTAACACTATGAACACAGACAGTTTCATGAGAATGAACTTGGAGTCAATGCTATACCATCTGGGGGTATATTTTTCTTTATTACCTTGACAATCAGAAACAGTGGGGATTTGAGTTGCTGATTTTAATTGATAAGCAGATTGCTTTTTGCCAACTATTGAGCTCTAATGGCCAAGGTCTGCTCATTTTTTCAACATCATTTCTGTGCAATTGAAATAAAATGATCAATTATTCTTTTAAGCACAGCATCTGTGTTTCGAGGGCAAGTTAAGAACGGATGTAAAAATTGATTTTGTGGATGAGTCTCAGAGGGGTACTGGCTCTTTCCCTTCAGGAAAGTTCCCATCTTTGAGCAGAACGCAGCTGCTAGAATTAGGGCACAAGTGGCAGATATGTGCAGGTTTAGTACACATCCTATGGAGCAGTTTAAACTGGTAACAACTGACGTAAGCAAGAGCTAATCTAATGCCACATTAGCTGAGAAAACAAGTGACCTAAAGAGAGCAATAACTACTCAGTGTTACATACCTAGAAGGGAAAGAAGGCCATGACCCTAACAATACACAGCCTTTCCCGCTGCCGCTATGAGGGACATGTGGGGTAGGGACAAAAACCAAGGAGGGAGAATCTCCACTGATGGGAAACTTTATCTTCCTCAAAATTAGGTAACAGCCTCACATAATCCCCCTGGGCTTTGTAATATACACTTATTAATACAAATGTTTGTAGGGATGTGCTTAGTGATAGAAAATGGTGCTTACAAATGTATGTATTCTATTATATCTGTATGCATATCTGTATTATTTAGAAAATGTATGTACATCTGTATATCAGTTCAGTCGCTCAGTCGTGTCTGACTCTGCGACCCCATGGACTGCAGCATGCCAGGCTTCCCTGTTCATCACCAACTCCAGGAGCTTACTCAGACTCATCCCCATTGAGTTGGTGATGCCATCCAGCCATCTCATCCTCTGCCATCCCCTTCTCCTCCTGCCTTCAATCATTCCCAGCATCAGGGTCTTTTCAAATGAGTCAGTTCTTCACATCAGGTGGCCAAAGTATTGGAGTTTCAGCTTCAGCATCAGTCCTTCCAATGAATATTCAAGACTGATTTCCTTTAGGATGGACTGGTTGGATCTCCCTGCTGTCCAAGGAACTCTCAAGAGTCTTCTCCAACACCACAGTTCAAAAGCATCAATTCTTTGGAGTTCAGCTGTCTTTATAGTTTAACTCTCACATCCATACATGATTACTGGATAAACCATAGCTTTGACTGGATGGACCTTTGTTGGCAAAGTAATGTCTCTGCTTTTAAATATGCTGTCTAGGTTGGTCATAACTTTTCTTTCAAGGAGCAAGCATCTTTTAATTTCATGGCTGCAGTCACCATCTGCAGTGATTCTGGAGCCCAAGAAAATAAAGTCTGTCATTGTTTCCACTGTTTCCCCATCTATTTGCCATGAAGTGATGGGATCAGATGCCATGATCTAAGTTTTCTGAATGTTGAGTATTAGCCAATTTTTTCACTCTCCTGTTTCACCTTCATCAAGAGGCTCTTTAGTTCTTCACTTTCTGCCATAAGGGTGGTGTCACTGGATATCTGAAGTTATTGCTATTTCTCCTAGCAATCTTGATTCCAGCTTGTGTTTCATCCAGTCCAGCAATTCTCATGATGTACTCTGCATATAAGTTAAATGAGCAGGGTGACAATATACAGCCGTGACGTACTCCTTTTCCAATTTGGAACCAGTCTGTTGTTCCATGTCTAGTTCTAACTGTTGCTTCTTGACCTGCATACAGATTTCTCAGGAAGCAGGTCAGGTTGTCTGGTGTTCCCATCTCTTGAAGAATTTTCCACAGCTTGTTGTGATCCACACAGTCAAAGGCTTTGGCATAGTCAGTAAACAGAAGTAGATGTTTTTCTATACATACATACATACATAAATGCATGCATATCCATATATACATAAATGCATGTATATCCATATGCATACATAAACGTATGTATATCTGTACTTTAGAGAATGTATGTATATCTGTATGTATTCTATTAGTTAGAAAATAGTATTCATAAATGTATGTATTCTAAAGTGTATACGTAGGATCAAGATAACACCAGAAGAAATAATCTGTAGAAGAAAGAAAGAATCTTAGGTTATTGCATATAGCCCAGAATGTAGAGGGAAAAAATGAGCAAGACTATGATATGCATAAACCCAACTCACTTAATAGTCTACATGACATCCAAGACATGCCTAGTTCGAAAAGCTCCACCGATTCACTGACATCCCCAATTTTGATTAAAAAGATACCCTCCTGTTGTTTCATTTTCAGTGATGGAGTCTAGAGTTCATATGATCCATTCCTCTGCTGTGAACACCAGCCCAAGCAGCTATCTGTATCCCTCCCCAACCCAACACACACACACACACACCGCACTCCAGCCTCAAGGGAGGAAAGACAAAATTCTTCATTTACCAAAACCATAAAATTATTTAATTTATTTAGTTGTTTTGACTAGTAACTGAGCCAAATTTTATAAAATGCCTTGTACATGGCAATCTCATAAAAACTGCTGTTACTGTTACTACTGCTGCTGCTACTGTCTAATTCCAAGGCAACACATAATCTAGGCATTAACCGTTATGCATAATGAGTTCGTTGTGATATAATGTAAAGCGCTGAACCTGGAATCACATTCAAGAGAGTTGGCTTATTTACTCTACCTCCCTGAATCTCCACTTCTCCCTCTGTAAAATGGAGCAGTAACATTTACCTCAGGATTGTTGTAAGGAATTGATGTACAATAATTAGGAAGTGGCTGGTGATGGATAAATGTCAGTATCTTCTGCGATCTCCTTCTAAACCCTTCCTGTGAGTGTCTCCACTCGAGATAAGAGGTCGCAGCACTTGAATCAGTGGGTTGTACACCTGCCATTCCTTCCTACTCTGAGTGATGGATGAAAACCTGTTATCTCTTTCTAAGCAGCAGCTGCTGTTGACTGCCACACAAGTGTTCCCGGAACATGTTGTGAGCAGATAGTGATGCTTTATTGCCCATAGTCAGCTGACCATTTCTCTGGAGGAGTGAAAAACCCAAATATGGTATGTGAACCAGTGCAGTCAACCTATTCAGAATTTGGACCTGGATGGGTACAAGAGTGATCGCGTCCTTAACTACCCATTTCCAGCAACGCTGCATGCTTACGAAGCACTTAAAAGCCCATTCATTGTAATTGTGCATTTAAAATGCCCCAGTTTTTATGTTTATCTCTAAAGCCAATTATGTTCCTAAATTTGTTTTGCAAGTTTTCTCCCAGGAAATTTCCAGTCATTCTCGATTTAAGCTATATTGTATGACTTTTTATCTCTTTCCACCATTCTTATCTATTCTACTGGCCACCAAGAAGTTTGTTAAGAAATTCAAGATGAATATTAACATGAATCCTGTACTAGCACTTCTGCAGAGAGGCAGAGTAATCTGGGAGGCAAGCAGGATACAGTCCTGATCGTCTCTCTGTAGGGGATCTATATCAGTCAAGCCTCGCTTCTCTCAATTATGAGAGAGAGAAGAATGCATTCTGGTAAAGAATGGTTGAAGCTTAAGTGAACAAACGAAAGGGAAATGCCTAGCACATAGCTGATGCTCAACTTTTCTATGGGTCTTCCTTCTCTACACACCGATTTGCTCAGTCTATCCTTCTTGATCCCCCTTGTTAAAAACTTACTCTGAGCCTCTTGCCTATTTTAACTCAGCCCTGTCACAACTTCAGAGAAGCAATTTGTGAGCAAGGAGCTGCAGAAATACCCCAACTGTGTAATTTCAGAGCTCCCGTGCTTGGTGGTGGGGATGGGAAGGATGGAGCCTTCCTGGGAAGAAGCTGTGATACTGTGGCTCCACCCGCTATGAGACCACAGGCGGCCTGACAGACAGCAACATTTTCCAGGTGCCCACTGGGCTCAAAGCACCTGATTAGGCTCAGTGAGGGCAAACAAAGGAAAGAGATGATGGACCTCCTGCCTGGCTGCTCCTTCCACCAACTGCTCAGAAGCCTGAGAGAAGCCAGAGAGTCAAGGTTAGCTGGAAGATATCATACCACAATGCACTCTACTCAAGGAGAGCTCATTCTGAGCTGGCAAGTATTGTTAGCACAGAAAATATTCATTCCTGGAGTAAGGAAGCTGGAAGTTAACCAGATTCAGGGCACTCAGGGGGCCTTGTAAATCACAGAGCTGCTGAACAACCTGAAAACTCCACTGAGAACAGTGACAGTATGTATTCCAGTCACAAAGGAGCACAGAAGCTTTTTGTAAACCCAGTGAAGGTAGATGCTGTGCGATCGCTTCACAGAGAGGACAAAATCTAGGACAGCAGCTACAATAAAGCCACAGAGAAGCCACAGTCCTCCTGGTGTCTTTATTTTTACCCAGTCCTTAAGTTTTTGGATCTGTCACTTGTGAATATTGCCTGATCAAAAGGAAAACCTCTTGTGTGAACAGAGAAGGGCTGGGGAGGGCAGGGCTAGTTTATCTCTGCAGTGGATCCGTCCCTCTGCCTTGCCTGAGGAGCTTAGAAGAGCAGACTGTTCCAGCTGGAGATAATGGGGAGCATGATCGCCCCGCTGTCTCAGTTATTTCTGAAATGCAAAAGTGCAAGGGCAGATTTGTATTTAGGAAAAACCCAAGCCTTCCCACACAGTTGTGGGCTTTGTTCTCCCAGTTTTCTTCTCAGAGTTCCGCTCTCTCTGGGAGAACTAGATTCTCGAAGAAACTGAACCAAACTGGGAAGATTAATCCAGGTGGGTTACATGCCAGTTTTTCCACAAATCTTTGAAGGTGGATGTGTAAGAGACATTTCTAATTATTTATAATGACACTTCTATTACTATGGCTCTTTTCTCCTAAGGACTTAGATTTCAGCATGCTCTAGGGTACTGCTATTCATTACAGGTTATTTGTTTAAAAATTGAAGTAAGGGGGATATGCAATAGGCAATCTAAAATCACATTTTATGCATCTTTCCATTATTAACATTTTTATATTACCAAGAGTGACTACTTTCTTGTGTCAATTATATTTTTTAAAGACAAATTTCAAAGTTGTAACTTAAAAGATTTAAAATCAAAGTCAACAATAAACTTCAGTATAGGAGAAAGAACTTCAGATTTGAGACAAAACACTAGGTTTAGTTTAACTGTACCACTTTAGAAAATGTTATTTACCCTTTCCAGCCCCAGTGTCGTTAGGTATAAGACAAGGATGAAAATGTCTATGAAAATGAAAATGTTGTGGTTATTAGAGTTGAATCGTAGCTGTAAGAGTTGAATGTGATCAATTAAATACACGAAAGCTACCAGGTGAAACAGTTTATGACACTGTTTTCCTGGGTAACTGTTCATGTTCACAGACGGAAGGATAGCTTTAAACAGAGGTCCCATATTTGAGGACCATGGATAAAGTTTCAAAGATGGATTTCTCCAGGAAGTCCACAAATACCCTGAAAACAATGAGCAAAACTTCTGGGCATTATATGTTAGGACTCTGAGTTGCAAGTGACAGAAACTGAACCCATATCAACTTACCCAGACAAAAATGTACAGGTAGAAGCCTAGGGAGCTTGGAACAGGTGGAACCAGGGCTTGGAATACAGCCAAGTTGCTTGCCCCACTTGGTAGCTGTTTCTTTCTCAAATGGGCATTATTTGTAAGCAGATAGGGTGTTGGGGGGTCCTAGAGAAAGAGAACCAGGCATGGTTTTCTTTACATAAGAGAAACTATTTTGGCCTTAACCATTTTGTGATCTAAGCCTAGCTAGAATGCTTGCTCTTGAGCAGGTCTCAGTAACTGATGTTCTTAAGGAAATGCAGAAACAAAGGAAAAGTAGTCAAGAAACAATCATTCAAAATACAACAGAGTCCTGGTTCCTTCTTCAAGGAATATACACAACAATCGGATACAAATCTGAGTTCTACAGGAACTAGGCCCCCCCTCCCAGGTGGAGGATGGAATGATGATGTTGATCCCCCAAACTTCAATCAACTAAAGCTTGGACTCTGGCAACCTTTGCCCCAATTCTATGATGAATTCTGCTCTGCTCAAGCCCCTTCAAGTACACAAATACCCTTCTGTCAAGGGTTCCTTCATTTTGGTGTTGGGAAGACACAACTTTGTGAAAGATCCCTCGTGTTCTTCATACTTGCTGCAAGTAATAATAAATCCCTCCTCCCAATCTCTGGGTTGGTTGTGTATTTCAGCAAACCTAGTTTCTGCATAATGTACTCACTTTTACACAGCTGACCAGCTTCTCAAAAACATGTTGAGGGGCATGGATTCAGACTATCACTCACCCATACTCGAGAGGAACTGGTTCTCTCTCTTCCCAAGAAGTCTCAGGAGATGAATCCTTGGAAAGAGACTTCTGTCTTTTTAGAACATCACTGTGACCAGGAGGCAGAGTATTGAAGATGCTAATGAGTACCACTTGCATGACGCAGAGTAGGAAAAAGGAAAGCATTTCCCAGGAGAAAAGGAGATTGAGTATGGGGAGAGAAAGTTCACATAAATGGACTATTTTGTGGGAATTCTTTATCAGATTTTCAAATATTTACATTCACCATAGAGGAACCACACATATCTACAGATTTGAAAATTAAAAGGGTGTTTCCTCTTGTGGAAATGTCTTAAGGCAGATATTTCTTAAAGAAACCCAATGTTCTGTGATACATAAAAAGTTTTCACTTAATTTTAGTCCTGTGATTAAAAAATTAAGTTACTCACTAAAACCTTCACATAAACAAATTAATATTCCAATTGACATGCAAAGAAGACTACAATTAAATTCTCAGTCGGCATCTTAGGTTCCATAAAATGGCTAATATCTGTAAATAGACATCCATTAACTTCAACAAATATTTGAATACTTGTTATGCATAAGATTTTGAGTTTAGATAATGTCAAAATATAGTTGATCATTTTGAGGAAACATCCTTAACATTTGTGATTATTAATTTTACTTGTCGACTTAGCTAGGCTATGGTGTCCAATCGCTTGTCAAACACCAATCTTGACGTCGCTTTGAAGGTACATTTTAGACGTGATGAACACTGCCATCAGTAGATCCAGGAAAGCAGATTAGTCTCTATACTGTGCACAACTCACCTAAACAGCTGAAGCCCTTAAAAACAAAAACGGGTTTCTCAAAAAAGCAGTTTGGCCTCAAAACTGCAGCATAAAAACCTCACCTAAGTTTCCAGCCAGCAAATTCCCAGCTTTCAGATTTTGGACTGAATACTGCAACACTAACCCTGCCTTGAATTTCCAGCCTGCTGTACAGATTTCAAGACTCGCAAGCCCCACCATCATGTGAACCAATTCCTTAAGGCAAATCTCTTTCTTTCTCCTACTGGCTTTGTTTCTCTAGACTCTGGCTAATGCAAGATCCCTAAAATATAGAGTATCAAAAATTGAGCCAAAAACCCAAAAATTAAATCAGCAGAAGAAGCAGACCTTCTGCAAGGTCACCTACCTTGGCGTGGACCTCGATCACCTGCTTAAAAACATCCCACCAGCAGCGCAAGCAGCGGGGACAGCGCGGCGGGCGGAAGAGACCTTTGCAGGAAGCCTGCTCTGGGCCAACGCGGCTGCGTGAGGCCGAAACCCAGGCGCCGCCCGCGAGAAGCCTGAGGTGGTCAAGATGCACGTGTGGGTCATGATCGTCCTGCCTGACATGGTGGTTAGCGTGGGATGGGGTGGGTGGGCTACAACAGCAAGAGCTTCAACCAGGTGCAAATCAAGCCTGATGGGCCCCCACCTGAGCAAGTTCTCAATCACCTATAGGCCCCTGAAGCCCTTGGGGGGCGGGTGGGGGAGTGGACCACCCACTCCAGTGCTCAAGTAGCCTGCTCTGCCAATAAAGGCACAGAATTCTCAAAAAAAAAAAAAAAAAAAAAGACAGTTCTGTGACTGTTTCACATAAAAAGAAATACCAAAGACACTTAATGTTTTTCAAGATTAGGGAAAGCACATTAACAGTAAATTAAAATATCTATATTACATATCAGAATGACAAAAAAAGAAATAGTTTCAATTTGTACTAGTAAACAAATGAACTCTGTTCTTAGGTAACCACACAGAGATAATTTTTTTAACCTGTGGTCACTTAATTATATTAAGGTAGTTAAAGAGACTTTCAGTGTGAGAAAACAGAAAAGATATGCAAAGTAAAACAAGTTAAATGTAAAACTGCTACCTTAAATTTGAATTGCAAACTCATTTTTCTCTTAAAAAAACAAGCACATTTCTTGACTCTGTCCACAGAAAACACCTAATAGCAATGAGAAGCTGTGTGGTTTGTGAATATAATTTCTACTAAAATATTCCAGGGCTCTTTATGCAATAAGTGTTTATAGCCAGACCTGGGGCAAATGATGGGAACATGAACTTGAGACATCTTACTGTAACAGGAAATAAGGAGTTTGTCTAGACCAATGTCCTCACATCAAAAGAAAACAGAAACCAAAATGTAAAGTGCTCTCTCCCCATTGGCCTAAAATGTGGAGCCCTATAATGGCACCCCACTCCAGTACCCTTGCCTGGAAAATCCCATGGATGGAGGAGCCTGGTGGGCTGCTGTCTATGGGGTCGCACAGAGTCGGACATGACTGAAGTGACTTAGCAGCAGCAGCAGCAGCTTACCAAGGTCACAGGTGTGGAGCCGTGGACCACAGTCACAGAAGAAAAATCTCTGGAACTTACCAAGCCCCATAGCAACTGTTGCCTTGAGCCTTGTGATCTAAACTGGCCAGGTCCCTGACCCCATGTTTGGTAAAAATACCCATGCTATTACCCACCCTGTAGCATCCTAACCAATCACCTAATGCCACCTTTCTAGAAGGAATTTTCTCTGTCTCGAGGCTATAAAAATTGGCTAGTAGCCTGTGAAATGGTTTTGCTCTCCCTTGAGCAGGCCTGCTGTTCTAACAGCATTTCCCACTCTAATAATTTTATTTTCCTCTCATTCTGCCTCGTGTTTGGAAATTCTTTTTCAACCTGCACACAGACCATGATGAATAGGACAATGTGAGCATCGAAATAATAATAATGCCAATGATAGATTGAAATGCATATCATATATAAAAATCCATTAGCTCATTAATATTCCTGAGGAAAAACTATTCCTGGTTACCATTTGGAGTTCGTAAGACCAAATGCTGTTCCTCTAAAAACTGATGCAAGAAGAACCAGGCATCTATTCTTCCTTTCCTGTAGAAACTTTAGAGTAGGGCAACTAAGTAATTAATGTGTGTAGTTATTTATAGAAGACTCTCCTCTAATATCGGAGAAGGCAATGGTACCCCACTCCCGTACGCTTGCCTGGAAAATCCCATGGATGGAGGAGCCTGGTAGGCTGCAGTCCAGGGGTTGCTAAGAGTCAGACACGACTGAGCGAATTCACTTTCACTTTTCCCTTTCATGAATTGAAGCAAATGGCAACCCACTCCAGTGTTCTTGCCTGGAGAATCCCAGGGACGGCGGAGCCTGGTGGGCTGCTGTCTATGGGGTTGCATAGAGTCAGATACAACTGAAGCGACTTAGCAGCAGCAGCAGCAGCAGAGTCGGACATGACTGAAGTGACTTAGCAGCAGCAGCAGCTCCTCTAACATATGCTGAAATAATGGTATAATTAGCAAATCACCATTTGCAA
Organism: Bubalus kerabau; assembly: GCF_029407905.1. Taxonomy (NCBI): domain Eukaryota; kingdom Metazoa; phylum Chordata; class Mammalia; order Artiodactyla; family Bovidae; genus Bubalus; species Bubalus kerabau. The sequence goes on along the minus strand of NC_073625.1, from coordinate 96,600,873 downwards.
CCTCCAGGTTATCAATGGAGCTGGAAAAAGTCATCAATGGATGTTCAACCATTTGTTAAAGATTGATAGGGAAATTCATAAGAAATACTTTGAACCCCAAATCTAATCATCATTAAAAGTGTGACTACCACTTAACAAGTGTTGGTGAGAATGCGGGAAAATTGCTACCCTTGTGCACTATTGGTTGACATGTATACAACTGCTGTGGAAAACAGTACAGCAGGTCCTCAAAAAATTAAAAATAGAATTACCATATGGTCCAGCAATCCCACTTCTGAGTGTATATCTACCAAAATTGTAATCAGGGTCTTGAAGAGATATTTGGATACCTGTTTTCATAGCGGCATTATTCACAATAGCTAAAATGTGGGAGCAACCTAAGTGTCCACTGAAGGATGAATAGATAAGCAAAATATAGTATACACAAGCAATGGAATACTATTCATGCTTAACAAGGAAGGAAATTCTGAAAATGCTACAAGATGGATGAACCTTGAGGTTATAATGCTAGGTGAAGTAATCCAGTCACAAAAGACAAATATCCTGTGATTTCTCTTGTATGTGGTACTTCTGATAGTTAAAATCATAAAGACAGAAAGTGTAATGGTGGATGCTAGAGGCTGGGGAAAGGGAAAGTAGGTTGTTTTATAATAGTTTTAGAGTTTTAATTTCATAAGATAAAGAGTTGTAGGGATGGATAGTGTTGACAGTTGCATAACAATATAAATGAATATGATACTCCTGAACTGTACATTTAAAAGTGGTTATGCTGGTGCCTAGGTGGCGCAGTTTTAAAGAATTGCCTGCCAATGCAGGAGATGCAAAAGACTTGGGCTCAATCCTAGGGTTGGGAAGATACCCTACAGTATGAAATGGCAACCCACTCCAGTTTTCTTGCCTGGAAAATTCCATGGACAGAGGAGCCTGGTGGGCCACAGTCTGTGAGGTCACAAAGAGTCGGACACAGCTGAGCAGCTGAGCACAGCACAAAGTACAGCATGCAGGTACACTTTATGCTATGCATATTTACCACAATTTTTTACAAACTGAGACTATCGGGCATGAACCTCCTGATGTGATACAAAAGGAACTGCATATTACAACCTACAAGAGATGTTTGCCTAGATAATTGCAACTAAATCTACTCAGGCATCTGCATTTAACCACGTGTTTACAAGGAATGTATGTGTATGTACTCAGTCATTAAGTTATGTCAAACTCTTTACAACCCCATGGACTGTATCCCACCAGGTTTCTCTGTCCATGGCATTCTCCAGTCAAGAACATTGGAACGGGTTGCCATGCCCTCCTTCAGGGGATTTTCCTGACCCATGGATCAAACCCACATCTGCATTGGCAGGCAAATTCTTTACTGCTGAGCCACTTGAGTTGAATTTGGAATGATAAACAGATTGAAGTTTGATAGCAGAAGGGAGGGCTTAGAGGAAAGCATTGAAAGCAGGGACCATATCACAAGAATAAAGGAGGAGCAAGCTGTTCCTGTAGGACATACTAGGCATTGAGCTGCATTCTGGAAGACCTTGAGTGTAGATGTGAGAAGACACAAATAAATAAAAATAATGGCAATCACTCATGAGTGCTTTATAGGGGCAAGGCACTGGATTTCTTGTGCTCATTTATTTCTCAGCAATCTTGTATGAGAGGCATTGCTTTCACTGTTATACAGATGAAGAATCTGGGGCTTACAAAAGGATAAGTAATGTCCTCAAGGACATGTGTACTCACATGCTCAGTCATGTCCAACTCTTTGCGACCCCCTGGACTGTAGCCTGCCAGGCTCCTCTGTCTGTGAGATTTCCCAGGCAAGGATATTGGAGTGGGTTGCCATTTCCTACTCCAAGGTCCCCAGGGACACTCAACACTTACAAACAAAAACGATTTCAAAGGTTCAGCGTCATTGCTTTCTTGACAATAGAATAGGAAATTCTTGAAGAAAGTATTACTTATATACCTCTGTAGCTAAAATGCAAATCACTCCTTGTGACTTGTCCCTGGATTATTTATCATATGTTATATTTAATTGATTCAAAATACCATCAATTACAAGACTCAATGATTTCATGTACCAAGAAAAATGCTGTCAATTAGGGTAAAATACAATATTTCATCATTTAGAATTTTTATTTTCTACCCATTGAAGGAATTTCTATGGTATTATTTAGACATTTATTTTGCATCACATATCACTGTTATTATATATAAAATTAATGATATTAGCAAACTATGTTGGCTAAGGATTCCTAAAATTTCTTAGCATTCAATGTGGACTCTCCTACATTGCTTTTCAACTCAGTCAGCAAGGTCTATATTATTCTATACATTTTCCTTTGTGCCATCAAGAGCCAAAATATACTTGAAGTCCACTGGTGTTGGGTACTTGTCAGTTTTGCCATAATATACAGATAGTCTACTTTTGAATTCCATTTAGAACTTAATCCATTTTTTTTTTTCATGTCCTTCCCACCTCCTCCTGCAAATGCCTTTATCCTATGAGGTAAAAGAGTGCTTCTGATTTTCCTCCAATATACTGAAATTTAATTTTGCAAGTTTCGATGCTATCAATTTTCATATTTTCTTGTAAAATGACATCTATGGCACAAATGCTGTGAGGCAAAATAAGGTGTCATTGGGTATAACTTGTATCTTGATTACAGAGGTGTTAAAATGTGAGAAAGAAAAATGCAGGCCTTAGCATTGCTAAATATGGTAGTGGAAAATAACGTATTTGCTTAAACATTATGAGATGTGGAGACAGAACCAGCTGGGAGACTGCCTGGGTTAAATCCTCTCTTGAATTACTTACTGCAATGGCAACCTACTCCAGTACTCTTGCCTGGAAAATCCCATGGATGGAGGAGCCTGGTAGGCTGCAGTCCATGGGGTCGCTAAGAGTCGGACACAACTGAGCGACTTCAATTTCACTTTTGCTTTCATGCATTGGAGAAGGAAATGGCAACCCACTCCAGTGTTCTTGCCTGGAAAATCCCAGGGACAGGGGAGCCTAGTGGGATGCCGTCTATGGGATCGCAGAGAGTCGGACATGACTGAAGCGACTTAGCAGCAGCAGTGTTTCAGCAACAACCTCCCTTTCTCCCTAATTTCTCCCTGTCTTTCCTTTCTTCCTTCCTGCACATATTTATTGAATGTCTGTCATGAACTAGACATTAGTATAGGTATTTGGAAGTCATTAGGAAAAAAAAATAAGGATCACACCCTTATCCATTTTGATTTTAATCTTAAGGAAAAGAAACATCTGAAAATTGTAGAGAAAAATAAAGATACTTTAGATGAGTGGGCTATGCAAACAAGTCAACAATCAAAACAAAAACATTTTTTCCTACAGTCAATTTAGACTCTTCAGAAATTACTTTCTGATCTTTATATTATTCATTTGCATAATTATATGAATAAATTATGTATGTGTGTATATTACTCTTTAAAATTGAAATACATATGGAGCTATTTGTACAGAACATCATGTATTTGTCAAGGTGAAGAAGAAAGACTTCTGCCTAAAATGATGATCAGTGAAATGCAAAAAAGGCAGCAGCATGAAAATGAAACATAAATGAGGTTTATAAAATTATCTTGGATATATTTCTCTGTGGTGCTGTTTTCAGCCCAGATGATCCCCACCCCGCACCTTTAGCACATGAGTTCTTGTTTAAATAAGATGCCTTTGGAGTTACTTTGCTGTTACTCATATGTGTTATGAATTTTATTTTTCCTCCCTTAAATCCATGGAGAATATGTATCCTTCCTAAATGCATTTAGTCATTTTGAACTTGAAATATTTCCTTGGATTCCTCATATAGGAACAAATCTATTATTTTGTACAGGGAATATTTTTTTTTTTCCTTTGCTTGATATCACAGGATAAAGAGCACATCATTTTCAGCAATTTAAATTTAAATGAATCAATGTGGTAACTTTGATTTGCCTCTGTACCTTCACAGCCATATATAGTAGTTTGCATTAATCAAATTAATAATAAAGGGATTAAAATGCTAACTTCTAAGGGAAGGATGTGTCAGTGGTATTAAATGTTGAACTTGGAATGATTGTTCTTGCATGTTAATTATTAGCTGCCTGAGATACAGAAGAAATTCAAGGAAATAATACTCTAACCATATGTTACCTTAATTTAGGAAAAGTTCCTTTAAAGGATGAACTGCATTGTATTGGGCTTTCTAATCTGACCATCCACTAACTTAGATCAATGACCTCCAGTCCTTTAAGTCCACTATCATTGGAAGTCATTGGGAGGCTTTTGTAAAGCTGTTTACAAAGTTACATATCAGGACACAACAAAAGATGCATTTGTTTACAAAATCGAATTTGTAATTGTGTGCAATAGAAAGGTCATCTCATCAGTTGTAGTGGTAAACAGATAATTTGTGGCATCCTGTTTTTGGTGTGTGGGTAGACTTGAGAAAGAGGAGAAAGTGGAAGGAACAGTAAGAAAGAAATGATCACAAATTTGGTTTTTATCAACTGCTTAATTTCTTTCAGCAGCCTAACTGCTGTCACTTATGGATTCCACAACACAGGTGACCATTTTTCCTTTGTCAAGCCTAGGTATACAAATAATAATGGGGCTAAATCAGCAATGGTTTGGTTGCTGTAGTGTCCATTCAATGACTTTCAGTCTAAAGAACCAGACATCCCAGAAGAAAAGAGCCCTCTTTTTGAGTCCCCTACCCCTGGATGGAAACTTGGACAGGACTCATGACTTTTTGGCTCACTAAGAGCTAATAGACAGTTCTGTAATTACTTGAAATCACAAAACATAGTCTCATTTCAGCAAGGAAGAATGTTCAGTCCAAGATATTAATCAACAATTTGACTACTCAATCCTCATTGTGAAGGAAGGCTTTTCATTTTCTATTTTGCTCTGACTAAAGCTTGAGCACAGAAGTGCAGTGTGACTGCTTTTTCCCCATTACCACCACACATTTGCTTTGTATCTTGAGCTTTGACTTTTGGGACTTGGAGTATGGGGAAGGAGGAGGGAAAAGCCTAGAGAGGTAGGAAGTTTATTTATTGATGGTTTCAAGGTCTCTGGCCTTGGAGGATATTTAAAGCTGTCTCTTCTAATTATTCAATTTTTTCCCCCTCCAATAAGCACAGTAGGTCACAGACGCAATAGACTAAGCTACAAAATTCTCCAAGCCAGGCCTCACCAGTACGTGAACCATGAACTTCCAGATGATCAAGCTGGTTTTAGAAAAGGCAGAGGAACCAGAGATCAAATTGCGAACATCCGCTGGATCATTGAAAAAGCAAGAGAGTTCCAGAAAAACCTCTATTTCTGCTTTATTGATTATGCCAAAGCTTTTGACTGTGTGGATCACAATAAACTGTGGAAAATTCTGAAAGAGATGGTACCAGACCACCTGACCTGCCTCTTGAGAAACCTATATTCAGGTCAGGAAGCAACAGTTAGAACTGGACATCGAACAACAGACTGGTTCCAAATAAGAAAAGGAGTACATCAAAGCTGTATATTGTCACTCGGCTTATTTAACTTATATGCAGAGTACATCATGAGAAATGCTGGGCTAGAGGAAGCACAAGCTGGAATCAAGATTGCCAGGAGAAATATCAATAACCTCAGATATGCAGATGACACCACCCTTATGGCAGAAAGTGAAGAGGAACTAAAAAGCCTCTTGATGAAAGTGAAAGTGGAAAGTGAAAAAGTTGGCTTAAAGCTCAATATTCAGAAAACTAAGATCATGGCATCTGGTCCCATCACTTCATGGGAAATAGATGGGGAAACAGTGTCAGACTTTATATTTTTGGGCTCCAAAATCACTGCAGATGGTGATCACAGCCGCAAAATTAAAAGACGCTTACTCCTTGGAAGGAAAGTTATGACCAACCTAGATAGCATATTGAAAAGCAGAGATATTACTTTGCCAACAAAGGCCAGTCTAGTCAAGGCTACGGTTTTTCCAGTGGTCATGTATGGATGTGAGAGTTGGACTGTGAAGAAAGCTGAGCGCCAAAGAATTGATGCTTTTGAACTGTGGTGTTGGAGAAGACTCTTGAGAATCCCTTGGACTGCAAGGAGATCCAACCAGTCCATCCTAAAGCAGATCGGTCCTGGGTGTTTATTGGAAGGACTGATACTGAAGCTGAAGCTCCAATACTTTGGCCAACTGATGCGAAGAGTTGACTCAATGGAAAAGACCCTGATGCTGGGAGGGATTGGGGGCAGAAAGAGAAGGGGACAACAGAGGATGAGATGGTTGGATGGCATCACTGACTAGATGAACATGAATTTGAGTGAACTCTGGGAGTTGGTGATGGACAGGGAGGCCTGGCATGCTGTGATTCATGGGGTCGCAAAGAGTCGGACATGACTGAGCGACTGAACTGAACTGACCTGAAGCTTCAAAGGAAGCAAGTAACTAACTGATTGAATTAGAAGAGGTGATGTCATCTCAAACAACACTCCATCAGTCTTAGTTGTACTGGGTCATGTGCGTCCATATTGCTACAAACTGCAGTAGACTAGAACAGAGTAAGGTTAATGTACATCCATCCAATGTCTCCTGTTCAGCTGGTCCTGTGGTCCTTTTGCTTATGTTAGACCTTGACATGACCATTGAGCCTGCTGACAGCGGCACAGATCTGACTCTAAGCTAGAATGAGGACCATTCCATGGGTGTTTTCCAAGGTCTTGTTTTCCAAGACCATTTCCAAGGATAACTACAAACAGATAGGCCAGAATTTGCCCAGGAGCTAATCTATTAGACCACATAGCACCAGCACATCAGCAGTTCTCAGAGACTTTGTCTTTCTAATGCAGAAAAAGATACTGTTCATGGTTTTGATATTTAAAAAAAAAATACCTATTTTTTTTGCTTACTGCCTCCATCTTTGTAATCTACACTCTGTTTTACCGGGTTTCCCTGCTCTGCCATAAGCTCCAATTTGCACTCAGTAGTGCACACAGAGTCATTTTCTCCTTAACATTTGCATTTTATTCTTTAAAAGACAATAGTCTCTGATGTAATCACCATTCCTGCCATTTTACAGATGAGATAAGTGAGGCTCAGGACTTTGAGTCTTGCACTCCAGGCCTCACTGCTAAATAAGTTACAGATCCCTATTCATTTGGGAGTCCATTCAAAGACTGCTTGTTTTTAAAGACTGCAATTTTTTCATTAAACCAATAAGTACCTCTGTCTCTCAAGAATAACCTGTGCCATTTGGGGAACACAAGAAACAAAGTACCCTTCTCTCCCTTCATACCATCGTCACCATTACTTTATCTAGGAGGTAGTGGAGAGTTGGGTCTGCAGGATCTGCAAAAGTTGCAAGAGAATTTGGTGAGGGTGTATGCATGTGTGAAAGTGAAGTCACTCAGTTATGCCCGACTCTTTGCGACCCCATGGATAGTAGCCTGCACTAAGCTCCTCCGTCCATGGGATTTTCAAGGCAAGAGTACTGGAGTGGGTTGCCATTTCCTTCTCCAGGGAATCTTCCCAACCCAGGGATTGAACCTAGGTCTCTCACATTGTAGACAGATGCTTTACCATCTGAGCCACCAGGGAAGTCCGTATGCATGTGTATGTCTGTTTAATAATGCCCTCCCAATTATTTGTTATTTAAATAGCCCTATTCATATTTTCCTCTGCTTACATTGAACCTTCCTGCTGAGAACTTTTATGTCCCTAAAACTTGGTGCCTGAAATGTGAAAACACAGGAAAAGGTTAATGAAAGCAGAGAGAAAACTTTCCTGATATCTTTTGGGTTGTTGCCTGTGCTCTTTTAGATTCATGTTCTGACTTAGTGCCTGAATACCTGAGTGCTTGCTGATTTGTATGATTGTCCTAATGACCAATGACATGAATTACTGAAAACCTAATTAGGCTTTTGAGCTAAGAATATTTTTTAAGAGACTCTGACATTTGGTGAGAAATGTGGTGTCAGCGGAATATCTAGCCTGAATATAATTTCTAATTTGGGAAAAGTATTGGCATGTAATTATATGAGCATATAGAGAGAGCAATTATATGAACCTGTCTTGAATGCTGAACTTTGGAACAATGAGAAGGGATGAGTGTGGGCCAGAGCCAGACAGAACACATAATGTGCCCAGTCTGCCCAGAAGCTTGTATATACACTTACAACTTATATACTTAAGATTGCTAAATAGCTACTTGGCATTGCTCCAGATAATTCTATGTGTTGATGCCAAAGTGCATTTAATGCCACACATAAGAGTTGGAGGTCCTGGTAGGAGAACATTGATCCCAGAAAGGTCAGAGAAGAGGGAAGCATTTCAGAAGTGCAAAAATCTAATCATTGGGGTTTTAATGAAATGTCTCTGATTTTTTGAGAAGAAATCTTTTTGATATTAATCTGACCTCAGAAGTCAACCAGGAACTTATTTGCCTCTGCAGAGGTGTGCCAGTTATCTACTGTCATATAACAATAGTCTCAAAACTCAGTAGCTTGAAACAATCCTCTATTATTATAACACTCATGTCTGTGGGTCATCTGACAGCTGATGTGGCCTGGGCTGAGCTTGCTCACATGACTGTGGCTGGTGAGGAGCTCTGATCGAGCCGAGGCTTGTTTGAGGCACTTGACCTGGTACAGATATGGTCCAAAGGGCCTCAGCCTCCTACTGGCATTAACAGGCTTGTCTTGGCTGATCCTTCTCATGGTGATGACAAGAAGGCAAGAAGAAACGTGGTAGGCCCCTTGAGGCCTAGGTCCAGAATAAGAATATGGCTACTGGTCACTTCTACACAATTTTATGGGTCAAAGCAAATCATATGGCTGAATCTAGAGTCAAGGGGTGGGAAAATATGCTCCACCTTTTTCTAGGAAGAACTACAGTCACATGTAAAGAGTATGAAGACAAGTAAGGGAAAATAATCGGGATAACTAATGTAACAGATAGACCATAGAAGAAACAGGAATGCTGCTTGCAAAAGCATTTAATTTTAGGAAACATCTTCTGAAACATACAAAGAGAGGAATGGAAGGAAAGGACTTATCCTATGGTAGAGCTGTGGTGTGTCTTCTTCTAAGAAGAAATGTGAGCCAAGGAGAAAATCAAAGGTTGTGGAAGCTTTGTGACACGCTTCATATCACCAAGTCATCTTTTAGCAAAAGATCAGTTAACTGCAATTCCAAATACATGTGCTTTAAATCTGGGAACACGAACTGATTTGGAGAATCAAATCATAACTGAACAGTTCCCTGTGCACCTCTAAGTTCCCAGACCTCTGCTGCTCTGTTCTGCTCTTTCATTTCTAAATTGGAATGTAAATTATTTTGGCAAAGCCCATTTGACTTTGCTTCCAACCACATCATTTCTCCATTGGATCAAAAGCCTGGAAAAAACATTTTAAAGAAGAAACTGAGAAGTCGATTTCCACCCTCAGCTATACACATCCATATACTACTTCCGCTGGTTAAGAATGGGGAATAATGGAGCTAGCCCGACAAGAACTGTCTTACTGGCAGTTTTTCTTAGGTGCAATGCCAACAGTCACTGGGTAATGATACTGAGGGGGTTAATGTAAATTTCATTCCATCAATAATACAGCATAAAAACCACAGCATTACTATTTATAAATCTGAACAACCCTTTGAATGGAACACTAATTCCATATATTGCTATTGTCATCAGGACAACAAAAAATATACAGTCCGGTTGCTGTCTGAGGAAGCCTTACAAATAGCTGTGAAAAGAAGAGAAGCAAAAAGCAAAGTAGAAAAGGAAAGATATACCCTTTTGAATTCAGAGTTCCAAAGAATAGCGAAGAGAGATAAGAAAGCTTTCCTCAGTGATCAGTGCAAAGAAATAGAGGAAAACAATAGAATGGGAAAGACTAGAGATCTCTTCAAGAAAATTAGAGATACCAAGGGAACATTTCATGCAAAGATGGGCTCAATAAAGGACAGAAATGGTATGGACCTAACAGAAGCAGAAGATATTAAGAAGAGGTGGCAAGAATACACAGAATAACTATACAAAAAAGATTTCCATGACCCAGATAATCACGATGGTGTGATCACTCACCTAGAGCCAGACATCCTGGAATGTTAAGTCAAGTGGGCCTTAGGAAGCATCACTATGAACAAAGCTAGTGGAGGTGATAGAATTCCAGTTGAGCTTCTTCAAATCCTAAAAGATGATGCTGTGAAAATGCTGCACTCAATATGCCAGCAAATATGGAAAACTCAGCACAGGCCACAAGACTGGAAAGGTCAGTTTTCATTCCAGTCCCAAAGAAAGGCAATGCCCAGGAATGCTCAAACTACCACACAATTGTTCTCATCTCACACACTAGCACAGTAATGCTCAAAATTCTCCAAGCCAGGCTTCAACAGTACATGAATGGTGAAATTCCAGATGTTCAAGCTAGTTTTAGAAAAGGCAGAGGAACCAGTGATCAAATTGCCAACATTTGCTGGATCATCGAAAAAACAAGAGAGTTTCAGAAAATATCTATCTACTTTATTGACTATGCCAAAGCCTTTGACTGTGTGGATCACCACAAACTCTGGAAAATTCTTCAAGAGATGGAATATCAGACCACCTGACCTGCCTCTTGAGAAATCTGTATGCGGGTCAGGAAGCAATAGTTAGCACTGGACATGGAACAACAGACTGGTTCCAAATTAGAAATGGAGTATGTCAAGGTTGTATATTGTCACCCTGCTTATTTAATTATATGCAGGGTACATCATGAGAAACACCAGGCTGGATGAAGCACAAGCTGGAATCAAGATTGCCGGAAGAAATATCAATAACCTCAGATATGCAGAAGACACTTCCTTTATGACAGAAAGTGAAGAACTAAAGAGCCTCCTGGTGAAAGTGAAAAATGAGAGTGAAAAAGTTGGCTTAAAGCTCAACATTCAGAAAACTAAGATCATGGCATCTGGTACCATCACTTCACAGCAAATAGATGGGGAAAGAGTGGAAACAATGGCTGACTTTATTTTTTTATTTATTTTTTGGCTCAGAATCACTGAAGATGGTCACTATAGCCATGAAATTAAAAGACACTTACTCCTTTACACTTTATTTATTTATTTATTTTTTGGCTCAAAATCACTGAAGATGGTCACTATAGCCATGAAATTAAAAGACATTTACTCCCTGGAAGGAAAGTTATGACTAACCTAGATAGCATATTAAAAGCAAAGACATTACTTTGTCAACAAAAGTCTGTCTAGTCAAGGCTATGGTTTTCCCAGTAGTCACGTGTGGATGTGAGAATTGGACTATAAAGAAAGCTGAGCACCGAAGAATTGATGGTTTTGAACTGTGGTGTTGGAGAAGACTCTTGAGAGTCCCTTGGACTGCAAGGAGATCCAACCAGTCCATTCTAAAGGAGATCAGTCCTGTGTGTTCATTTGAAGGACTTATGTTGAAGCTGAAACTCCAATACTTAGTCCACTTGATGCAAAGAGCTGTGTCATTTGAAAAGACTCTGATGCTGGGAGAGATTGAGTGCAGGAGGAGAAGGGGATGATAGAGGATGAGATGGTTGGATGGTATTACTGACTCAACGGAGATGAGTTTGAGTAATCTCCGGGAGTTGTTGATGGACAGGGAGGCCTGGCATGCTTTGCTCCATGGGGTCACAAAGAGTTGGAGACAACTGAGTGACTTAACTGAACTGAACAGGCCAGTATCACTGATGAGCATAGAAGCAAAAATCATCAACAAAATTCTAGCAAACAGAATCCAACAACATATTAAAAAGATCATACATCATGACTAAATAGGCTTTATCCCAGGGATGCAAGGATTCTTCACTATTCACAAATCAATGTGATACACCACATTGACAAATTGAAAGATAAAAACCATATGATTATCTCAATAGATGCAGAGAAAGCCTTTGACAAAACTCAACGTACATTTATGATAAAAACTCTCCAGAAAGCAGGCACAGAAGGAACATACCTCAACATGATAAAAGTGATATATGATAAACCCACAGAAAACATTATCCTCAATGGTGAAAAATTGAAAGCATTTCCCCTAAAGTCAGGAACAAGACAAGGATGCCCACTCTCACCACTACTATTCAACATAGTTTTGGAAGATTTAGCCACAACAATCAGGGAGTAAAAAGAAATAAAAGGAATCCAGATTGGAAAAGAAGAAGTAAACTCTCCCTGTTTGCAGATGACATGATCCTCAACATAGAAGACCCTAAAGACACCACCAGAAAATTACTAGAGCTAGTCAATGAATATTATAAAGTTGTAGGATATAAAATTAATTCACATAAATCCCTTGCATACATCTACACTAACAATGAGAAAACAGAAAGAGAAGGAAACAATTCCATTCACCATTTTAATGAAAAGAATAAAATACTTGGGAATAAATCTACCTAAAGAAACAAAAGACTTAAATATAGAAAACTATAAAACACTGATGAAAGAAATCGAAGATTTCTTAGATGGAGAAATATACTATGTTAATGGATTGGAAGAATCAATATAGTGAAAATGAGTATACTACCCAAAGCAATCTATAGATTCAATGTAATCCCTGTCAAGCTACCAATAATATTTTTCACAGAACTAGAACAAATAATTTCACAATTTGTATGGAAATATAAAAAACCTCGAATAGCCAAAGCAATCTTGAGAAAGAAGAATGGAACTGGAGGAATCAACCTGCCTGACTTCAGGCTATACTACAAAGCTACAGTCATCAAAACAGTATGGTACTGGCACACAGACAGAACCATAGATCAATGGAAAAAAATAGAAAGCCCAGAGATAAATCCATGCACCTATGGACACCTTATCTTTGACAAAGGAGGCAAGAATATACAATGGAGAAAAGACAATCTCTTTAACAAGTGGTGCTGGGAAAACTGGTCAACCACTGGTAAAAGAATGAAGCTAGAATACTTTCTAACACCATACACAAAAATAAACTCAAAATTGCCAGAGCAATTCCAACTCCAGCAACCAGGGATTCAACCTAAAGAGGTGAACAGTGTCGGCGAATGAGACAGCCTCTTATTTTTCTTGGACTGCCTGTTTATTTCAAGTTTAAGATTCTCTTTTATACTTTTACAAAAACATTAGGCCAGAGGTTTGACATTTTCAGTTCCCCCTCTCCCAGATTTATTATCTCCATAAATCATTGTTGCTCTTCAAACAGAGTTCCTGCTTCAGTGATTCTTTTGGAATCAGCCTTATCATTATTATCTATCTCCTCTAACATGTCCTATAGTTAACTTGTGATTACGTAGTAACTCATGCTACATTCCTCAGTTTACTTCTTATCTTCCTAAATCCTGTTTGCCCCTAACATCCTGAGCTCACTATCTCTTAAAAAGGCTTCTAGCTATAGTGTCTCTAAAAATTCCTAACTTCTAAAAAAAAAAATAAAATAAAAATTCCTAACTTCTATAAGCTATAGTAAAATATGCTAAGTTTACAACATTCCTTAAATCTTTAACTTCTAACTGTTTTAATTATTTCTAAGCCCTAAATTCGGTAAACTCCTTTGCCATAAACATTCTCCACACAAATAGGCTTCAGATAGCAATCCCTCCCATGGCCCCAAGCTATGGGCTATGTGCTCATCCTGGAACACTCTTTTGTAAAAGTCCTTGAACAAATGTCAATAGTTAACGTTATGAATTATTTTCTGAGCACAGCTGCAGAAGGCTTTGTGCTTTCTCATGCTCCTCTCAGGAACAATAAGCACCTTAATATTCCTTTTCAGTCAACTCAGCCAAGGAGAGGAAAAGACAAGTCAGAATTACAAGGCCTAACTCCTTCATCCCGGGGCAGTGCCTACGGAATGAGGAGAGGGGTCTGGGGCCGTGCCTTAATTTTGTCAGTAATGTCTAATGAGGCTCCCAACACAAAATGAATTAAAGATCTAAATGTAAGACCAGAAACTATAAAACTCCTAGAGGAAAATATAGGCAAAACACTCTCTAACATAAATCACAGTAGGATCCTCTATGACCCACTTACCAGAGTAATGGAAATAAAAGCAAAAATAAACAAATGGGACCTAATTAATCTTAGCTTTTGCACAACAAAGGAATCTATAAGCAAGGTGAAAAGACAGCCTTCAGAATGGGAGAAAATAATAGCAAATGAAGCAACTTAAAAGAATTAATCTCAAGAATATGCAAGCAGCTCCTGCAGCTCAATATGAGAAAAATAAAAGACCCAATCAAAAATGGTCCAAAGAACTAAACAGACATTTCTCCAAAGAATACATACAGATGGCTAACAAACACATGAAAAGATGCTTAACATCGCTCATTATCAGAGAAATGCAAATCAAAACCACAATGAGGTACCATCTCACTCCGGTCAGAATGGCTGCTATCAAAAAAAGTCTACAAACAATAAATGCTGGAGATGGTGTGGAGAAAAAGGAACCCTCTTACACTGTTGGTGGGAATGCAAACTAGTACAGCTACTAGGGAGAACAGTGTGGAGATTCCTTTAAAAACTGGAAATAGACCTGCCATATGACCCAGCAATCCCACTGCTGGGCATACACACCAAGGAAACCAGAACTGAAAGAGACACGTGTACCCCAATGTTCATCGCAGCACTGTTTACAATAGCCAGGACATGGAAGCAACCTAGATGTCCATCAGCATACAAATGGATAAGAAAGCTGTGGTACATAAACACAATGGAACATTACTCAGCCATTAAAAAGAATGCATTTGAGTCAGTTCTAATGAGGTGGATGAAACTGGAGCCTATTATACAGAGTGAAGTAAGTCAGAAAGAGAAATACTAATATAGTATATTAACGCACATATATGGATTTTAGAAAGATGTTAACAATGACCTTATATGTGAGACAGCAAAAGAGACACAGATGTAAAGAACAGACTTGGACTCTGTGGTAGAAGGTGAGAGTGGGATGATTTGAGAGAATAGCATTGAAACATGTATATTACCATATGTGAAATAGATCACCAGTCCAAGTTCAATGTATGAAACAGGGCACTCAAAGCTGGTGCATTGGGACAACCCTGAGGGAGGGAGGGAGGTGGGAGTGGGGTTCAGGATGGGGGACACATGTACACCCATGGCTGATTCATGTCAATGTATGGCAAAATACACTACAATATTGTAAAGTAATTGGCCTCCAATTAAAAAAAAAGTTATGTGGTACATGTATATGTGATATATATATATGTATGTGTGTATATAGGAAGTACTTAACAATGTGATGTGATATATTAAATTTAAATACAAAATTGTTTTAACACACATTATACAATTACATACATAATTTCTAATATATAATATTAAATTTTTTTAGTATTTGTCTATTTAGTCATTTGAATATCTAGGAATAATCCTTTATAGATGGTATAAGCAGTTCATGTACCAATTAATATTTCTCAGTTTTACATATCATGAAAAGGAGGATCTCTTTATTAAAGAAGTGTGGAACTATAATAGATTGTGGTGAGCCCAGCCTTTAGAATCAGATCTGGTTTGATACCTTACTTACCTACTTAGAAGGCAAATGTACTCAGGAGTTATAGAATCTCTCTAAAGCTTAGTCTTCTTCTCTTAAATGGGGGATATTTAATACAACTTATAACTTTTAAGGATTAAATAAGATAATATATAGATGGGCAGAGCTCACAGTATGGGCTCAACAAATATTAATTACTTTCTCTGGCATGCTGCAGTCCATGGAGTCACAGAGTTGGATATGACTGAGCGACTGAAATGAACTGAACTTTCTCTGACACACATAGCTAGCTTTACCTTATTTTGAGGGGGAGGCATTTCTAGGTTCATTCCTAGGTAATGTCAAATAGTATGCTGAATGGAGTGTTAGAGAGGAAGTGAAGAAACAGTTAAGGGTCCTCTTAGTTCAGTTCCGAGGACAGCCACATGGGACACCCACATTAAGCATGATCCCATGGTTGAAAATGGAGACACATATTATAGAATCACCACTTGTAAAATCGAGGACTAGCTGAAGTGGCCCACTGGACATAATAGGAAGGTAGAGACAATTTTATTTTGCTGCGTTACCTCTCCAGGGCGATGGGGACTCACAGTGAGTTTTCAACTCTATAATAAAGACAACTACTTTCTATGCATTGACATCCTACTTTAGACAAGAAGCAGACCAGCTGTGAGAGACGTGAAGACATATTTCAGTTTTATTATTTTAGGTATAGATGGGTATGTTAATCCATTTCCACATACAATTCCTGTAATCACAGATAGGGAGTGAACCTTGAACTGGAAAAACGTGTCTCCTGTTGTCAAAGAGTTAAGTTGGAAAGATGGAACCTCAAAGTTGAGAATTGGTGTATCATCTTCCTTCCCAGCCTTGCTGTGCTGATGGCTGCCAGCACACACACAAGCTTTCCTTTTTATCCAGGCACTGATCCACTGATAACAATGTTGTCTCTTTCTTCCCCCTGGCAAACTTTCTGCTTTCAGTCCATAGCTCCGAGTTTCCCATGTTCTGCTCTCTAGGTTCTGACTGCTGTTTTCAGACTTATTAGAAGCCAAGAAATAATTGTAGTATAAAACTCTCTTTCTATTGTCACATTGCTTCTTTCTGCAAATATATCTCAGGAGTTAAACTTTGAAGCTTTGATCTCTCACACCAAAAGAAAAAAAATATTTATATGAAAGTAATTTTAGTGTTCATGGTTTATTATGGAAAGGAGGTGTTTAAAATTTTTAGAATTTTTTTAACAAAATTCTAAGATAAAAAAAAAAGAAATCACAGTATTTACAGAGATAACAGAATGGCATAGCCATGCAGAACAAATAACTTTGGTTTTTCCCCTTTCACTTTGGTTTAAATATTGACCAAGATTCAATTTTTTTTCTGCCAAATAAAACTTCAATAAATCAAAGTTTAGAGGCAAAAATAAAATATTTTCTTTTTTCCCATCATATTTTATACAGCATTGAGTCTAAATAGGTTATTTTATGTATTTAATTCATACCAATACACTATAGGAAGCTTTTATTAAACTGAGTCACTATTGCTCAGACAGCAAACAGTTTACAAATGTACAACAATGTGTATTTCTAAATAATGCAAAAGTGGCAAAGTATTTATTCCTAATATTCTTCTGACTTTAACCTTTAATTTATTTTTCATTGCCTTCCTAATTAATTATTCCATCAATCTAAAAAACAAACACCAGTTTTCCTTTCCTCCCAAAGAACACAGTTCTATACCTGGGAATCTGATGTTCATTTTTTTTTTGGATAAAATTATGTAAATCTTGGGACAAAAATGGCCATGCCATGTTCTCCCAGAAACCAGGCTTCTACTTGAAAGAGCAAAGTTTAAAAGTCTAGTCACAAGTAGCTATTGGCCCATATCCAGTCTACCTCAAAAAGTTTTCATTTAATACTATCACCCTATAGAGTTCCTCCAGCATAAAACATGTTTATAAAGTTACAAATTTGAATGTAACTAAAGATACATAGACATTTTATTATTACACTTTAACATACTGCTTGATAAATTATGTACCAGTTAAAAACACTAAATGATCTCAAGGTGCATTCAATATCTGTAGCGTAGTTAACAAAAACACACACGAAAAAAATATATATTCTATATTCTGTGGAAAATAACACAGCTTTGATAATGATCAGTGTTAAAAATCTCCAATTCTGACTGATATCTTTTTTTTAAAGGAAATAGGTATAATTTTAAGGCAGTGGATAACCCAAAGGTTTTAACTCCAATTTTCAGTTCCAGTGATTTACATTGTAACTTATGAAAATGGGAATGTTAGCCATGAGTTTTCCAAACTGTCTCTTATACACTGACTTTTTTTTTTATTTTGACAGAAAATAATTTACTAGCAGGTGTCTCTAAAGGTAAATGCTACCTAAGTTCTCTGTGATGTTTTTTTCAGAACAAGAAAAAGCCTCAGTTTGGGAGTACTATTTATTATTATGTGTATGTCCATATGTGTGTGTGATTGCTTCTGAGAGTCAGCTGGCGGCACATTCACAGAAATAGTTCATCTGGTGCTTATCAACCTGACTCTCTGCCTGCTCCTCCCTAGTGATAAAAATCAGTTTTTGATTAGGGGAATGTGTGTCCCCAATCTTCACAAGCTTCCACCTTTGGGATTTAGGTGCTTGTGAGAAAGTTTGGGGGGATTACTGATAGCAATCAGAATCAGAAAGGTACCTGCTCAGATTATTCATATAAACAATTAAAATAAAAACATCACATTATACATCAGATTAACAGCAACTCCCAGAACAAAGCTTACAGTGTATAAAAATAGCTACGTAAAAAATTTACATAAAAGGCAAACCAAAAAGAAATTCTCAGTGCAGACATTTACAGAAAAAAATCAAACCAACACAACATATGACCTATCATCATGGCTGCCAAAACTTGTTATTGTTTGTAATTTCATTTCATTGTTTTACTTGAGATAATTCTCTGAAATTCCGTGACAGCTTGGTAGAATGAACTGCTTAATACTTGAACCATGAATTGCTGTCAGTGTCTTTGTATATGTCTTAAATACAATCCACGTTCATGCTTCAATTGTTCTATATAATTTTTTTCTGAAATTATAAAAAAAACACAATTCAGATAAGTTACCATAACAATCACTTTTTACAATCGGTATATGCTTTATACTAAATGTGATACTTCACAAGAACTTTTTATAAAACTCTATCATCCCTGAACCTAGCTGCAATCCCAGGTATTGTTGCAGCTCTTTGACTAATAATTTTTTCTTTCTGAATTGTTGAAAGTCTTTATTTTGGGGAATATTGATTAATTCTTATGAAAATTATAAGGTTTTCCAGGAAAATATTTCATTCTGTTTCTCTTCAGGTTAAAAATCTCATTTATCTCTTCAAATCACACCCCATTTTGTAGGTTTTGTATTCAAGCTCATTTTCCTTTGAGAATTTACTCTATCTGATTTTGAAGAAAACAGAAGGCAAACTCTATGTTTATAAAGGATTGAGGAATGAATCCTAGAGAAGCAGAAATAAAAATCAGGTGGGAATGCTGTATGCTTGGCCTGCAGTGGAAGGCAGGATGGGGAAGGAATTCAGTTTTTACTCCTTTCACCCCATCATTTTGAAATTCTGGTTTTCAGATTTTAAAAATGTCTTATTTCAGTCATTTTATTTTTCTTTCCTGTGTGTATCCCTCTAATTTCAATTCCTTCCCTTGTTCTCATCTCCTTTATGAGATAAACTTAGGTGACCTACTCAAACTGTTAAACTTGTGGTTTACTTACAATCAATCAAATTTCACTGTGGTTGTTGGGGACTTTTACATATTTGAATAAAGTATGGTAACATTTATTCTCAAGGACATAAAAAATAATTTGTCCAAATGACTTCTCTGTTGGACTGGCTTGAGAGAACATAAATAAAAATAAAATGTTCAAATTGCAGGTGGCAATACCATGGAAACACACCTCTTGGAGACTGTCTTTAAAATCAAACTCATATAGCTATTATATATAGATATATGCAATATATATGTATGTATATAATATCAATATGTGCATTATATACACATATATATGCATATATAGATACATACATATAATATATACACTATTTGGAAAAGTTGTGTGTACACACATAAAAATTTGTTCATCTTTTCATGAGAATGATTTGAGAAATGGCTGCATAAATACACTGACCCTTCTAAGTATATTAAACACTTGGATTAAAATTTTTATATTTTAAAATTGTTCTCATAATTGCTTTTTAAAGTAAAATATGAGAATGGCTCTTACCTAACCAAAACATCAATTTATAAAATTAAGCTTTTTGCACTCAGCAAAATTTTTGGCATTAGATTGAAAATGCTCATTGAATGTTAAAATCTCTAAATTGAGTTCAATTATCCTGAAGATAATGATTTGCTTGAGGATGGGGAGTCCATTGAGATTCCATTCTTCTGAGAATACCTTTCTGAGTAACCAAAGTTTTCTTTGGAAAAAATATCTTCCTGTTTTTAAAGCTGCAATTATAATGCATGTTAACGTCAAGGCCTTCCCTTTCACCACTAGAATGTTTCATATTTTCCTGGGAATTATCTTTGTAAACCTCACACAGCCTACCCACCTGGATGACAAGTGGAACAGTTTCTCTCTTAGGCTTCTGTTTTGTGATTGTTTTCTTCTAACTTTTTGTTTTCTTCCATATTACCAAGGTCCTTGTTTACATGTTTTGATGCAGTCCTACAAGAGAATTAAATACACATCATCACATTGACAAACATATTTAACTTTTCTTAAAAACTGGTTTAAAACTCAACATTCAAAACACAAAGATCACAGCATTCAGTCACATCACTTCATAACAAACAGATGGGGAAACAATGGAAACAGTGACAGGCTATTTTCTTGGGCTCCAAAATCGGTGGATGGTGGATGGTGACTGCAGCCATGAAATTAAAAGATGCTAGCTCCTTGAAGGAAAAGCTATGACAAACCTAGACAGCATATTAAAAAGCAGACACCTTACTTTGCTGACAGAGGTCCATGTAGTCAAAGCTATGGTTTTTCCAGTAGTCATGTATGAAGGTGAGAGTTGCACCATAAAGAAGGCTGAGCACCAAAGAACTGATGCTTTCAAACTGTGGTGTTGGAGAAGACTCTTGAGAGTCCCTTGAACTCTAAGGAGATCAAACGAGTCAATCCTAAAGGAAATCAGTCCTGAATATTCATTGGAAGGACTGAGGCTGAAGTTGAAGCTCTAATACTTTGGCCACCTGATGTGAAGAGCCAACAGATTGGAAAAGATCTTTAAGCTGAGAAATATTGACAGCAGGAGGAGATGGGGACAAAAGAGGACAAGATGGTTGGATGGCATCACTAACTCAATGGACATAAGTTTAGGCAAGCTCTGGAAGTTGGTGAAGAATAGGGAAGCCTATCCCATGCAGACCATGGGGTTGCAGAGTCAGAACCAACTGAGCAACTGAACATTTTTAATATTAGAGTTCACATTAATGTACCTTTTAAAAGCAAATGTTTTACATCAAATACACATATGCCCTTAGGATGAACAATTCCACATCTGTGAGCCTTGACTGGTAATAGAACACATTTCACTGAAACTACCTTGACCCTGGGGTTGCATTAAATATATGCTAAGAGAAATAGAAGTCATCAGGGAAACCACAGTGATGGTACTTCAAATTATTGTTGCTATATAATTCCTAGTAATTGTTATTGTTGTTCAGTTGCTAAGTCATGTCTAACTCTTTGCAATCCCATGGACTGCAGAATGCCAGGCTTCCCTGTCCTTAACTTTCTCCCAGAGTTTGTTCAAACTTATGTCTATTGAGTCAATGATTCCTAGTAATACTTACACTTTTAAAAATTATATAACACCAGATGTGTTTCTTGATTAAAGAAGCTGGGATAGAAAATGCCATTTTTCCCTAAAAGTGAAAAATTTTAGAG
Organism: Bubalus kerabau; assembly: GCF_029407905.1. NCBI lineage: Eukaryota > Metazoa > Chordata > Mammalia > Artiodactyla > Bovidae > Bubalus > Bubalus kerabau. Next base: position 96,579,387 of record NC_073625.1, on the reverse strand, counting down.
AATTTGCTATGCTTTAAATAGAATTCTGTAACTCATTTACTAAGAATCACAACTTAATAGTGTTAATAGTGTTTAAGAGTGTATGTTTTACGTCCAAGTGAGATAAAGACATACGGCTCATTCATATTGGGACATTAATTATATTTAGCCTAAATTTAATTTGTGATTAAAAATTTTTTAATTTAGCTTAAATGACAGTCTTCTAAATTGTTCATAAGCAGCAGAGAGTCCTATAATATGTGACAGGATAGATATGAATTTCAGTTCAGTTCAATCGCTCAGTCGTGTCCGACTCTTTGCGACCCCATGAATCACAGCATGCCAGGCCTCCCTCCGTGTCCATCAACAACTCCTGGAGTTCACTCAGACTCATGTCCATCAGGTCAGTGATGCCATCCAGCCATCTTATCCTCTGTTGTCCCCTTCTCCTCCTGCCCCCAATCCCTCCAGCATCAGAGTCTTTTCCAATGAGTCAACTCTTCGCATGAGGTGGCCAAAGTACTGGAGTTTCAGCTTTAGCATCATTCCTTCCAAAGAAATCCCAGGGCTGATCTCCTTCAGAATGGACTGGTTGGATCTCCTTGCAGTCCAAGGGACTCTCAAGAGTCTTCTCCAACACTTTGAACTCCAACAGTTCAAAAGCATCAATTCTTTGGCGCTCAGCTTTCTTCACAGTCCAACTCTCACATCCATACATGACCACTGGAAAAACCATAGCCTTGACTAAATGGACCTCTGTTGGCAAAGTAACGTCTCTGCTTTTCAATATGTTATCTAGATTGGTCATAACTTTTCTTCCAAGGAGTAAGCGTCTTTAAATTTCATGGCTGCAGTCACCATCTGCAGTGATTTTGGAGCCCCAAAAAATAAAGTCTGACACTGTTTCCACTGTTTCTCCATCTATTTCCCATAAAATGATGGGACCAGATGCCATGATCTTCGCTTTCTGAATGTTGAGTTTTAAGCCAACTTTTTCACTCTCCTCTTTCACCTTCATCAAGAGGCTTTTTAGATATGAATTTACATATATAATATAAAGGTATATATACCATTATATATATACATATCTATAATATAGATGGTGTATATATATAATGTAATGGTATATATATATAATGTAGATGGATATATATCCAGTATTCTTGCCTGGAGAATCCTGTGGACAGAGGAGTCTGGTGGGCTGCTGTCCATACGGTAACACAGCTGGACATGACTGAAGCGACTTAGCATGCATGTGTGCATTGGAGAAGGAAATGGCAACCCACTCCAGTATTCTTGCCTGGAGAATCCCAGAGACAGAGTAGCCTGGTGGGCTGCTGTCTATGGAGTCGCATAGAGTTGGACACGACTGAAGCGACTTAGCAGCAGCTGCATACATATCACAGATTTTTTGAGTTCTACTCTCTTTTTCTAATTAGTTACTTTGTGTGTATGTGCTCAGTCACATCTGACTCTTTGCAACCCCACAAACTATATCTCACTAGGCTCCTTTGTCTATAGGATTTTCCCAGCAGGCATACTGGAGTGGATTGCCACTTCCTTCTCCATGGGATCTTCCTGACCAAGGCATGGGACCCTTATCTCCTGCATTGGCAGGTGGATTCTTTACCACTGAACCACCTGAGAAGCTTAATTAGTTACTTAACTAGTAACAAATGAAGCCTTAGTAACCTCAATAATGGAGTTTTCCAGGTGACTAAGTGGTGATGGACAGGGAGGCCTGGCGTGCTGCAGTCCATAGGGTCGCAAAGAGTCAGACACGGCTGAGAGACTGAACTGAACTGAAGTGGTAAAGAATTCACTTGCCATTGCAAGAGACCCAGGAGATGTGGGTTTGATCCCTGAGTCAGAAGATCCCCTGGAGGAGGAAGTGGCAACCCACTTTACTATTCTTGCCTGGAAAATCCCATGGACAGAGGAGCCTGGCGAGCTACAGTCCATAGGGTCCCAAAGAGTTGGATGTGACTGAGCAACTGAGCACGCACACATGCAACCTCAATAAAATCCATAGAAGATAATGTACCCATCAAAAATGTACAATGAATTTTCAAAAGTGGATGCACGAATGTAACTGGTAACTGGCAACTAGCTCAAGAAACAGAATGGCTTCAGATGCAGAAGTCCCCCATTATACTCCCTTCCAGTCATTGCTACCTCCCCAAAGGTTATCACAATCCAGAGTTTTCACAGAATGGTTTTATCTGTTTGTATAATTTGTTATAAATGGAATTGTACCACATGTATTCATTTCTATCTGCCTTTTATTTAAACTCAACTTTATGTTTGTGATATTCACATATAATGTTGCATGTAGTTGTAGGTTGTTTATTCTCATTACTGTATAGCTTGTTACTGGGCTGATTTATTTCATTGATTATGGGCATTCTTGCTCTTTATTCTTTCTGGGATTTCACTTATGTTGATACATAAGGTAGACCTTTATATGTGTCCCACGTGTCTCTTATTCTCTTAAGCATCCTATGTATTCTTTTCCTCTCTGTGCCTCAACCTCTATGTGTTCTATTGATCTATATTCTAGTTTGCTTCTCTTGTGTTCTGCTGTGGCCAATCTACTTCTAAATTTATCTATCAGAGACATATTTTTAATAAACCGAACCCTAACCCTAACCTATTTTAATATATTTTCAGACCTATTTTAATATATATTTTAATATTATATAATGTAATATGGTGGCTTAGACAGTGGCTCAGATGGTAAAGAGTCTGACTGCAATACAGGAGAGTTATATTTAATATTATATTTTAAAAAATATTTTAAAGTTCATTTCAATTTTTGACTCCATCTCCTTTGGCCATCTTTCTTTCACTTTCAATATATTATTTATAGTTTTATTAATATCCTTGTGTGTTAACTACAATACCCAAATAATTCACAGATCTGCTTGTCTGCTTTTCCTCTTGATTACTGATTATATTTTCTTGACTCTTTGTAAATCTAGTCCTTTTTATTTTGCATGACACCATATACAAAATAATAGGAGAGACTACACACAATGTTATTTTCCATCACATAAGGTCCCCCCTTTACTTTGTTAAGCAGAAAGGTGAGCAGATAGGATGACTTCAGTTTGGTCAGGGTTTGAGCTAGGTTGAAGCTCAGTTGCAGTTTTAGTAAGATTCAGTCTACATCTGGCTTGTCCCTACCCCTAAGTCATGGCCTTCTCAAGCTTATGATTGAGATTCTGACATGTCTCGCTTTCTCCAGACCTTAAACAGAGAGACATCCAGCTCTTCCCATCATAGAGTCTCCACCCCGGTCTCCATGCATCTGTCCTGTGACATTTCAAATGTAGTCAATCTCTTTAGTCTCCTTGACTTGAATGTAAACTCCTTGATAGTAAGGACCATGTTTTATTTACACCTTCTTGTCTGAATAAGGTAGGCACCCAAAATATATTTATTTTACTGAATTGAACTAACTGGCCTTATTATACTTCATATGTATTTCCTTTTACTGTTCCTTATGATATTAGTGTTCACCAATATCAAGTCTAAACTAAAGAGCCTCTTGACAAGGTGAAAAAGAGAGTGAAAAAGCTGGCTTAAAACTCAATATTCAAAAAATTAGGATCATGGCACCTGGTCCCATCACTGCATGGCATATAGACGGGAAAAAAGTGGAGGCAGTGACAGATTTTCTTTTTTTGGGTTCCAGAATCACTGCAGACAGTGACTGTAGCCATGAAATTAAATGATGCTTGCTCCTTGAAGGAAAATTATGACAAACCTAGATAGTGTTTTAAAAAGCAGAGAAGTCACTTTGCCGACAGAGGTGCATTATAGTCAAAGCTATGGTTTCCCAGTAGTGGTGTATGGAAGTGAGAGTTGGACTATAAAGAAGGCTAGGTGCCGAAGAATTGATGCTTTCAAACTGTGGTGTTGGAGAAGGCTCTTGAGAGTCCCTTGGACTACAAGGAGATCAACCAGTCAATCCTAAAGGAAATCAACACTGAATATTCACTGCAAGGACAGATGCTGAAGCTGAGGCTCCAATACTTTGGCCACCTGATGCAAAGAGCCAATTTATTGGAAAAAACTGTGATGCTGAGAAAGATGGATGGCAGGAGGAGAAGGGTACGACAGAGGATGAGATGTTTGGATGGCATCATCAACACAATGGACATGAGTTTGAGCAAACTCTGGGAGATAGTGAAGGACAAGAAAGCCTGGCATGCTATAGTCCACGGGGTCTCAAAGAGTCAAACATAACTTAGTGACTGAACAACAATATAAAGTCAGTACACACCCAGTTGCTTTTCCACAGATAGGTAAAATAGAATACTTTTGATAGCAATCAACATAGTGATTGCCTAAGGGAAAAAGGATGACAGGGCTGTATAGGAAGGAATTCCAAAGGGGTGATGGGGTGCTCTATATCATGATTGGAGTAATGGCTACAATGGTGTATACATTTATCAAAACATATTTAATTGCATATTAAATGTAAGCAAAATTTACCTTAATATAAAATTATTATATAGAGAAAAACTAAAGCATTATCCTCATGGCCAAGAATTGCAAGAATCAGGTAAAAAGTACAATGAGGAACTGGATACCATTCCCACTTCCAATTCTACTCACCTTCTAGGTGGATTTAGTATTTGTGTAGGGACGAAGGGTAATTTCTGTGATTTCAAAAAATTCTATCAAATAAAAGAAGGGGGTCTTGAGAGGAAGGGAGTGACTAGAATTCTAAGGAAGTTGTGGTTTTCAGGGAAAATCACAATATTTTTCAGCATATTGGTCAGGTAAAATCAGGCTAAGAATCACTGCGTACAGTTTGACATTATGAAAAAGAGTTTGTTAAGGGTAACATGAAACATATTTGTAGAATATGTTTGTAGATGAAGAGTTGAGCAACTTCAAACTGATTATTTTTAAAATTAAAAAAAGGAAAAAAATTTCCCATCTTTTCTTAATCTCACTATCCAAAAAAAATAACTGCTAAAACTCTTATTATGCCTCAGTGTGCCCCAGGCCCTTTTCTAAATGCTTTACAGATATTAAATTATTTTAGCTTTAGGATACCTCTGTTTAACATTGAAGTACACTAATAAACTTGCTTGTGGTTACACAGCTAGCAAACAGCAAAGCCAGGATTCAAACTCCAGTAGTCTGGCTCCAGGATCTATGGGCCAAGTTACACAGTTATACAAATATGCCAAGTGTTAACCACTGTGAAATGTTTTAAATAGAAATAAATTAGTGTTGCTGCTGGGGGAGGGAGGTATTCACTGAGTGCATGTATGTAAGATTTACTTGAAGTTTTTACGAATTTTTGTTACTGAGAGTCTGCTCTCTCTAACTGGGAAAAAAACTCTAGACCTTACTCTTGGGCTTGATTACTTTTGGGCTCAGTTTAGAGATTGATGTGGTAAAAATAAATATAATTTTATGGATGTGTCTTTTTTAATTTATGGAAATTTTAGAGGTTTGAAAGCATTACACAGGTTAGAAATCTATCTACTACTGGAAGAGAACAAAACTTTATTTAAACCATTATTTTGAGCAATATTTTCAGTCAATATTTTTTTTTAAGTTGATTGATTTAAGGAAGGAGGTTAAGGCATTTATAAAGAATGAGCATTTCGGTTAAAATACAAATTATTACAGTTACTTGTCTGGAGAGTTATGCATCAGTCAGCTTTTTTATAATTTTAAAATGAGATAAAAAAAAATAAAATGAGATAAAATTTAAATCAGTTCGCTGATTCCTAGAATGTCGACATTCACTCTTGCCATCTCTTGTTTGACCACTTCCAATTTGCCTTGATTCATGGACCTGACATTCCAGGTTCCTATGCAATATTGCTCTTTACAGCATCAGACCTTGCTTCTATCACCAGTCACATCCACAGCTGGGTATTGTTTTTGCTTTGGCTCCATCCCTTCATTCTTTCTGGAGTTATTTCTCCACTGATCTCCAGTAGCATATTGGGCACCTACTGACCTGGGGAGTTTCTCTTACAGTATCCTATCATTTTGCCTTTTCATACTGTTCATGGGGTTCTCAAGGCAAGAATACTGAAGTGGTTTGCCATTCCCTTCTCCAGTGGACCACATTCTGTCAAATCTCTCCACCATGACCCGCCCGTCTTGGGTTGCCCCATGGGCATGGCTTAGTTTCATTGAGTTAGACAAGGCTGTGGTCCCAGTGTGATTAGATTGACTAGTTTTCTGTGAGTATGGTTTCATGCCCTCTGATGCCCTCTTGCAACACCTACCGTCTTACTTGGGTTTAAATGAATATTGGAAGAAGCTCTGGAGGCGACCCTCTAATCAGTAAAGTGGAGAGAAGAGTCTTAACCCTGAGGTTAGTAAACCTGGGTTCTAATCCTCATGTGCCAAGTGTGAGCTGAATCCTTAGACAAGTCCCTCCTCTGAAGATGTTTGCTCTTCTGTAAATGGGGGACAGTAGGGTTTACTCCTAGGGCTGGTGTGAGGATAAATGTAGAATATATGTGAAAGTCCCCAGGAAGTGACAGGGACTCAAAAAAATGGTGAGTTCTGGATTGTTGCCCAGCCACATAGCTACTGAGTGGCCGAAGAGAGTTCAATCCTCTCTCTCAACTACTCTTCTGTGTTATTTCTGTAAGTGCAGTGCTGTTAAGCATTCAAGTTGCTTTTAAGTATCATTTTAGAAGATTCTTTAACTTTTTTGTGAGATTTTCCCCACTACTATAAATTTGTTACCAGATCTCCTTGAAAGAAGGTAGGGAACTAAATCCAGCAGTGTCTTCTAAATGTGCCTTTGCTTTAGAGTTACTAAGAGATGGGATAGAGATGTTACTAATGCTACAGTGGAAATCACATTGCAGTATATAAATGTATCAAATCAACACATGGTACACTTTAAATTTATTCAATGTTATACATCAACTATAGCTCAACTAATGTAAATTTAAAAGGGGATAAAGGAGGTAGGAAAAGTGAAGTGGGTAGGAATGGCAGACATAGCCAATATATCATAATCTTGGAATGTGGTGTCATTTGAAAGGATACATAAAGTGCTCTAACAGAGTTGCACATTTGGAAAATAAAAACAATAGCCATGTATAATAACTCATACATGAAAGAATTCATAGGACTTTAGGTTTTCCAAATGTAGGCATATGTATAACAAATTTGAAAACTGAGAGGCAATATGAGGAATTATTAATACTTCCCAGTTTAAAAGGGCATTTTCTATGATTTCTACTTTATAGCATGCCTGGAACACAGCACAGAAGGGCACCAGGATCACAGGTATTTACGACTGGGACCCTGGCAGTGTGGAATTGCCACTCTCAGCAAACCTGCCATTGATACCTGTGCAGGTAATCAGGGTCATAACCATGAGAATAGTTATTTTTCTTTATTCCTTGTTCACAGCTCTCAGCAAAGTAAGCTTCCCCCTGGGCTAACCTTAATAAAGAGTTAGAAGAGGAGAGGAGGGCTCTAAGCCCCACATCTCAGAAGGACATTTGTCAGCAGTTTTGGGGTTTGAAGAAGGAAAGAAAGAAAAATGAATAGATGGACTTCTTAAAAGTTTTGATTTGATATCTTTAGCATTTCTTCAAATGACTCTCCGAAGAAACCCTCTACCAAAACAGGAAATCCTAATATTGGCAGTGAAAAATAGAAGATAGCCTTTCATTTGGGCAATAGCAAATATGGGAACCACCATTATGTCAGTGGATCAGTGGATCAAAATAAATGTAACAACACTGAATGTGCACAAAAGCAGGATGCCACTGGCATGTATTCAGCATCATGGTTCAAAGCATTTCCTTTAGGTGGGTGATTTAGGCGTTTCCTTTAGGTGGGTAATGTGGTAACAGTATGGGCAGAAGCAGAAACTTGAGAAATAGGACTTCCCTTCACCTTTGAAACAATGATTAAAAAAAAACCATGATATTAAACAAATTAAGTGAAATGCTAAAAGACGCTTACTCCTTGGAAGGAAAGTTATGACCAACCTAGACAGCATATTAAAAAGCAGAAACATTACTTTGCCAACAAGGTCTGTCCTGTCAAGGCTATGGTTTTTCCAGTGGTCATGTATGGATGTGAGAGTTGGACTGTGAAGAAAGCTGAGTGCCGAAGAATTGATGCTTTTGAACTGTGGTGTTGGAGAAGACTCTCGAGAGTCCCTTGGACTGCAAGGAGGTCCAACCATTCCATCCTAAAGGAGATCAGTCCTAGGTGTTCATTGGAAGGACTGATGTTGAAGCTGAAACTCTATTACTTTGGCCACCTGGTGTGAAGAGCTGACTCATTTGAAAAGACCCTGATGCTGGGAAAGATTGAGGGCAGGAGGAGAAGGGAACGACAGAGGATGAGATGGTTGGATAGCATCACCAATTCGATGGACATGGGTTTGGGTGGACTTTGGGAGTTGCTGATGGACAGGGAGGCCTGGCGTGCTGTGGTTCATGGGGTTGCAAAGAGTTGGACACGACTGAGTGACTGAATTGAACTAAACTGAAGTGAAATGCATGTATATAGACAGGCTTCCCTGGTGGCTCAGTGGTAAAGAATTCACCTGCCAATGCAGGAGATGCAGTTTTGATCCCTGGGCTAGAAAGATCCTCTGGAGAAGGAAATGGCAACCCATTCCAGTATTCTTGCTTGGGAAATCCCATGGGATCATGGACAGAGGAGCCTGGTGGGCTACAGTCCATGGGGTTGCAAAGAGATAGACAGGACTGAGGGACTAGGCACACAAAGAGAGATAAAAATGGAAATTTTGATGCTATCTCTTTCTGCTGGAAATGTTTCAGTTCACATGTAGTAGGAGAGAGCAGGGCCATGGACACTTCTGCCCTTTTGGGGGGCCACGACCTTGTGACTGACTGAATGGGGACTCCAGCATTCCCACATTATCTTATTTCCTCTTTAGTCTCTTCTATTATTTATGCTTTGATAGAATAATGGGGCATTGTCTTTTATTCCTCTTTTGGCTGCCTGCCAGGCTATGGGGTAGTGAAGGAAAAAGAAACCAAAGCTTGGGTTAGCTGGATGTCTAATATAAGGCAAGAGGCCACATCAGCTCTGCACTTGAAAACACATCCTCCAACCCCTAGCACTACATAAAATGCCAGCAGGCAATTAAAGTCATAGATGAAGTTTTAATTCCAAAGAAGTCCTTGTGAGGCAGCAAAATATATTTGAAAGTTTATATGGGATACGGAATAAGATACTGCATGCGTTAACTTGGGCAGGTAATATTCACTGAGCCTTAGATACTATGAAATATGTTTAAGAAGGCAATGGCACCCCACTCCAGTACTCTTGTCTGGAAAATCCCATGGATGGGGGAGCCTGGTGGGCTGCAGTCCATGGGGTTGCTAAAAGTTGGACACGACTGAGCGACTTCACTTTCACTTTTCACTTTTATGCATTGGAGAAGGAAATGGCAACCCACTCCAGTGTTCTTGCCTGGAGAATCCCAGGGACGGGGGAGCCTGGTGGGCTGCCGTCTATGGGGTCACACAGAGTCGGACACGACTGAAGTGACTTAGCAGCAGCAGCAGTAGCAGCAGCAGCAAACTTACCTCATTAAATTTTGAGGATTTCAGTTAAGTAGTAATACACTAGGAAAGTCACTCAAAATGTGCCATAAATGGTCCTTTAGCCCTGTATTTTCAAGTCATTCAGCGGGGAGTCAATCTTTCCTTATGGGAACATTGATTTTAGAGAGAATATTGATTGAAAATAGAATTCAGTTAAAATTAAATTTCTTGCAAGATCCTCTTCCATATACTAAGAGATACTAATGAGAAGAGTTTTAGAAAGGCTTAATATAACCATATTTCTTAAAGTTTTGAGGTTAAAGACTAGTCTTCTTTAGTCTTTTGCCAATTTAGGACTGTCTGGTTTTTTTTCCCTAAGACAGTAGGAGAATAGTAAAGCATTATATAAGGCAGAACTGACAAAGGATATTTTAGACTTCCATATTGTCCTCATATTGTACAAAAACTTCATGAAAATAGTCATGAGTTCCACAGTTGCAAAAGATAAATCTCTTGGTAAATTTCCAAGATCCATACAACATGTATTTTGAGATTGTAAATGTTTGGTTGGTGCTTACTTTCAGTTTAGTGATAAGAAGTATGGTGGCCAAGGGTCTCTTAAATGTAACCAATCAGGAAATTATGGTTTTAATATACGTCTGAATAAGCTTGTGGCTACATCATGCTGCCTTACATTTTTTCCTTTATCTCTGACTCTTTCAATTTTTCAGTAGTTCTTATACTATAAAAAATGTAGGAGAGAATTTAGAACTCAAAAAGTAACATTTAACTTCCTCCAGATATGAAAACAATGTTCAGAGAATATGATGGAGTGAATGGAGTAAATAATTTTAAAAGTCATTGAATTATCTCTAGGTCTAGGTCTTTATGTTTCCATGTTTCCTATTAAACATGGCTCAGATGGTAAAGAATCTGACTGCAATGTAGGAGACTGGAGTTCGATCCCTGGGTCAGGAAGATCCCTTTGAGAAGGGAATGACTACTCACTCCAGTATTCTTGCCTGGAGAATTCCATGGACAGAGCAGCCTGGTGGGCTACAGTTCGTGGGGTTGCAAAGAGTTGGACATGACTGAATGACTAATATTTTCACTTTTTTCACCTGTTAAACAACTAGATATGAACTGGGTTTAGTCAGTTAATATCTTTTGCCTGGAAATGACAGTTAATACCCTGCATGCATAGGAAATGATGAGTTATCCATTCTCACTATCAAAATATCTCAAAAAAAAAATTTCCAGTGAGCAGTTATATGACTCAAAACAGTAGAGAAAGTACGAGTCCTTATTCTGCAATGAACATACCATATCACAACGTCAAGCACCACTGCTAAGCATTTCCTGCTGCAGTTTTCCGTATTTAAAAATAGATATAAAAATATGTATCTCATATGAATGTAATGGGGAGTTCCTGGTTTTTGAGTAGTCAGTAGGTATGTTGTACTCAAATTCTGCAGCTAAGTCCCTTCAGTCGTGTCCGACTCTGTGTGACCCCATAGATGGCAGCCCACCAGGCTCCCCCGTCCCTGGGATTCTCCAGGCAAGAACGCTGGAGTGGGTTGCCATTTCCTTCTCCAATGCATAAAAGTGAAAAGTGAAAGTGAAGTCGCTCAGTCGTGTCCAACTCTTAGCGACCCCATGGACTGCAGCCCACCAGGCTCCTCCATCCATGGGATTTTCCAGGCAAGACTACTGGAGTGGGGTGCCATTCTAATTGGGCATAAAAGATTGTTTCTCTCATTGCTCTCTCCACTGACATTAAATTGACAATGCAAAGAACTAATTTAATTGTTGCTACAAGTTGTTTGTAATAATGTGTGACTCACTAAGATTTTTGATGGCATCATTTCACAGGAGGGTAAACACAGGGGTATATTTCTTTAGGTATCTGAGAAAAAAGTCTGAACCATATCTTTATTATTAAATTCTCTCATATCCATATAAAATGTTGATGAATTAAGCTAAACATAGAAATGAAACTCATATTGATTTGTAAAGGTGAATTTACCTAGAAGAAAAGGAAGAAAGGGAGTATAGTGGACCCAAAAATAGACTTAAGAACTCTTAACCTGAAAGCTCTTATTATGAATGTGCATTTACTCTGGGCATAAGTATTAACAATAACTCATATAGCAAAAATGCTTGCTTATCTCAGAGGGGAGTAAAAAAGCTAGTCAGGAATGTGAAGCACTTTCTAGGAGAAGGAAATGGCACCCACTCCAGTACTCTTGCCTGGAAAATCCCAAGGATAGAGGAGCCTGGCAGGCTACAGCCCATGTGGTTGCAAAGAGTTGGACACGACTGAGTGAGCACAAATGTGAAGCACTTAGCAAATCTGAAGAGTTCTGCAAAGTCTTAATAAAAACACTTTGATGCTTGAGGTAAAAACTGCAATTTATTTTGATTACCAATAATACTGAATCTAGCAAAGTTGGTGCACTTTTCAATACATAACAGTTATTTAGACAAATGTCCAAGTCAGATGGTAAAATAAGCACTTAATTAAATGAAGTACTTAATTGATGCTTTTGAACTGTGGTGTTGGAGAAGACTCTTGAGAACCCCTTGGACTGCAAGGAGATCCAACCAGTTCATTCTGAAGGAGATCAGCCCTGGTTTTTCTTTGGAGGGAATGATGCTGAAGCTGAAACTCCAGTACTTTGGCCACCTCATGTGAGGAGTTGACTCATTGGAAAAGTCTCTGATGCTGGGAGAGATTGAGGGCAGGAGGAGAAGGGGACGACAGAGGATGAGACGGCTGGATGGCATCACTGACTCGATGGACGTGAGTCTGAGTGAACTCCGGGAGTTGGTGATGGACAGGGAGGCCTGGCGTGCTGTGATTCATGGGGTCGCAAAGAGTTGGACATGACTGAGCGACTGAACTGAACTGACTGACTTCAAAAGAAATGTATGCAGTCTTAGTCCTTAAACTAAAGACACTATGAAGCTAAATGTCCAGCATTTATTTACCCATGATTTTAATTCTGGGTTACCATATGGTAATATACAATGACATAACAACCTCCCTGCCCTCTACACACAATATTTTTTTCCTATTCATAGAAAGACAAATAGGATATGATGAAATATTGGCAATCAGAGTAGGATGATTAAGGACACTGGAGAGTGCCATGAATTTCACATTCATTTGATCATAATGTACAAGACTGCTGTTTATTTTTCAGTGAAATTTCAGGATACAGAGAAATTTTATTTTTATTGTTTAAGAAGTAAAATTACTTTGAAGTGCCCTAAATAAAAATTACTTTCAGAAATCCTAAATAAATAAAACCAAAATACTTTAGAGGCCAAGTTGTTAGATTTGTGAGCACCTCATTGTAGATTATAAAGAAAGGATAAGATTTTGATAGTCAGGAAACTTAGACACATAGAAGGAGAATATCTAATAAGATAGATACTGCCTCTGGGAAATTGCATTTCCTTTTTTCTACATGGTACAGACAGTCTTCTAAACTTTCCATAGAAACCATGGGTACAAAGCAACAATGAAGAGTTTGTAGGTAAAATGTTCACTGAGAAAAAAACCCACATTTGTTATCAAGTGATAGTGTGGACTGTTCAAGACTGAGGACTGAAGTGCCAAGACTAGCAGTGGCTATGCCCTAGTGTGAGAGTGGACATGCATATCAACTACAATATACAACAGGAATGTGTTTCTGCCTCTCTGAAGAGAGAAAAAGTAAGGCATAATGAGAGAAAATAAGACTTAGGAATTAAACACAAAGATTCTAAAACACTACTGCCTTAAATAAAATATAATTCTGTCGCTTACAAGTGTATGATCTTAAGCAAGCCTTATAACCATTCTCTGCCTTAGTTTTTTTCCAAAGTGAAATATGTATAATAAGATTATCTACTTCAGAGATGGACTGTGAGAACAAGGCAGAACTCAATCCATGCTCATATTATGTGAGTTTAAAAATTCTAAGTTACTACCTTCCTTTGATGGCAGATCCGTTCAAATATTATTTCACTGAAATTTGTATCTGTAAAGAGTAGAACCATGGATCTGATTCAGTCTGTTTTTTCTTTTGACTTTAAGTTAACTCAACCTGAGTTGTTGATAGGGGTTATATCAAAACATCAAGAAAATACAAAATAAAGTCCAAAGTTGCCACAAGCTACACACAGTCCCTTGTAAAATTCAATTTCCTCATTTATAAGATACAGGGGTTTGAAACTCATGATTGAAACCAAGGGTACGCCACAGAATCACTAATGGAATTTTTATAAAATGCAATGCAAGAACTCCATCTCTGCCCAATTGCATCTGAAACTAGGGTCAGAGCTGGGGCAATGAGGAGTACTACGCATATGTGTATGTTAAGAATCTTCACTGTTAAGGGTGAAAGAAGGAGTAAAAAAGCATGTTTAAAACTCACCATTCAGAAAACTAAGATCATGGCCTCTGGTCCCATCACCCCATGGCAAATAGAAGGGGGAAAAGTGGAAACAGTGACAGATTTTATTTTCTTGGATTCCAAAATCACTGTGGATGGTGAGTGCAACCATGAAATTAAAAGACGCTGGATCCTTGGAAGCAAAGCTATGACAAACCTACACAGCATAGTAAAAAGCAGAGATATCACTTTGCCAACAAAGGTCTGTATAGTCAAAGCCATGGCTTTTCCAATAGTCATGTACAAATGGGAGAGTTGGATCATAAAGAAGGTTGAGTGCTGAAGAACTGATGCTTTTGAACTGTGGTGTTGGAGAAGACTCTTGAGAGTCCCCTGGACTGCAAGGAGATTAAACTGGTCAATCCTAAAGGACATCAACCCTGAACATTCACTGAAAGGACTGATGCTGAAGCTAAAGCTCCAACTGGGCCACCTGATGCAAAGAGCCAACTCACTGGAAAAGAACCTGATGCTTGGAAAGATTAAGGGCAGAAGAAGCACGACAGAGGATGAGATGATTGAATGGCATTGCTGACTCAATGGACCTGAGTTTGAGCAAACTCCAGGAGACAGTGAAGGACAGGGAAGCCTGGCATGCTGTGGTCCATGTGGTCCAGAGAGTTGGACACAATTTGGCGACTGAACAACAACTGTTTATTGGATTTTCATTATAAAACACTATTAGATGATTTGTGAGGTTGACTCTACATTTATTATTGTATCATTGTAATAATCTTTAATCTAAACACCATTTAGTAATTTTTAAAGTAATTTTAATACTTTAATCATTTTTTTTTTTAATTCAACACAACATAATGATGACTTTTCCCCTGAATTAGATCCTCCTATGAAACAAAGTGACCTAACTAGAATCTAAGAGGAGTAGTGACAGCAAGGCAGCTTGACCTCACCAACAATTTCGCTGCTGGCCTGTCACTATAAAGACACCTGATGTCCCCATGGGATATACTAACCACTTTTAATTAATGTCCACAAACCTCCATCAAACAGTTCAGAATGGCTGACTCCTAAGGACTACATGCTTTTTAAAAACCTACCTATGCATTGAGAAAAATAAGATAATTCAATTTGGACTACTGACTGAAAAAAATAAGGGGACACGTGTGAAATCACTCCAAGCCATGCCCCCAGTGTTGGTAATGTAGCCACGGTGAGCTGAAGCAAAACATTATCAGCCTGACTTTGGGCAATATGTCTTTCCTCTTAGAGAAATTTACATGCTCAGCTGAAATAAACATAATGAACACATTGAATTTTCTCCCCGTGAAAGTCAATGAACAATGAAGATCTTTTTTCTTCAACTTACTTTGATTTCTTCATGTATAGCCAATAGACGACACCAGCAACTAGGGCAGCGAGGAGGAGACCAACAACAATTCCCACAATTAGTTTTGCCTGGTCATTAACCTTTTCTTTGTTTTCATCTACAACAAAGAAGAGAAGCCCATGCAATTACAGACAATGCCAGGCATTTCTGAAAAGAAGTCAATCTAGTTATTATTTCTGATTAAAAATGACCAAGGCTCACTACTAAGAGTAACATGCAAACTTGTGCTTCTAAAGGATTAAAATTTTAGCATTCTTACTATCTTGTCTCATTTGCTATTTTAATTCAAATCAAAATGTGGCAGCTAGGAAAATTATTTATGCAATGACACTTCATAAATCTTGAGCAGATAGTCAAGGAAGAAGAGCCGGCAGCATAGTACCTACCACTTATCTCGTCTGCCTCATCGTGTTCTGGAATACTTACTGAAATGAAAAATGTTAATATGAAATTAAAAACAAAATTTGTTGATATATGAAAGTCACCTTTACCATTATAGTATGATGTAATAATACTCAAAGATAAAATATCTATTCTACAGCTGAGGGTAGAAAAACTTACATTTAATAAAGCATGAACTTCCGTACAAAGAAATTCATCTTGTTTTAAAGAAAAGACAGTAGTTAAAACTGCAAAGGTATTGATCTACCATAGAAAACTTCACAACTGACAAGCTATAGTATTAATCTGAAATCCATAACTTTCCCACTATCTACCATCTTTTAATAGGATTTCTTTTTTTAGGAGAAACAAGTTGCAGTGCATGGAATCTACAGTGTAGTGTTTCTCAACTTCAATTTTCCTACCTCGGTGGAGGAGAATTTATTTTCATACTCTAGTGTCAGAAATTTGCCACTTAGAGACATTTTCAAAGTGGTAGGAGTGGTGGGTTAAAACTGGGGACATCTCAGAGGTGAAGGTGCAATATATGTGATGCTTGTAAAAACCCTCCAAATGACTAATAGCACTATGATCTTGGCCCATTTAGAGGATTGTCACTGTGATGGATTATCATTTAATATTAGACTAAATAAATATTTTTCTATGAACATGGGCTTCCATCAGAATTTTCAGTGATGATTGTTAAAAATGCAGATTCCTAGACCCCTCCTCATACCTACTATATTGGAATTTTAGGAGGTGCTCATTGACTTTGAAAATGATGGTATTAAATGTTGATCAAACCACTGCAAGGTCTATAAAGCCACTATTCAATGGGTTAGAATTAAAAAGAGAGACTTGTGTTCAGGAAGAAAGGATAACTTCTCTTTTAGGTAGGACAAATCAATACTCACTGAATTGAATTCAGAGAAGTCAATGCTCCTATTTTAGAGTTAAATTCATTTGGCTCTTTTCTCCTGTCAATCCAAAAGGCTTTTATATTCCAGTCATATTCTGTTAAGGGCCATTATCTTTGGAAAATTATTTTCTCCTAGCTTCAGCTAATTCCTAGTCAGTATATCTCTATCTTGCTAAAATCACATAGAGAATTCCAACTGACTGAAGAATGAAAGTTTGGAGAGTCAGTTGGTATCCTGTCCAGACCTGAGTCTCAGTCTAGGCCAGCCCTGATTTAAGACTAACACAGCAAAATAAAGAATTATAGATTTGAAGATGAGAGATAACTTCAACTTAAATAAAGAAGCAGCTATTGGTATCCATTACCTTGATTTCAGCATTGACAGATTTTTTTCACTTTCTCTGAGATTATCTAATTTGTTTGATTTTTTAACCTATGATTCAAATATGATATTCAAATGCATCAATTTTTGAAACTAGATTTTTGGATTCCTGATATCAGTTTTACTACAAATTTTCTGAGTGACTTTAAGCATATGGCATTCCTTTGCAAAACTAGAATAGGATAAATACCACAAAGAATTGAAATGAAAAATAATAGATTAAAGGGAATTAAAAATTTACTAAAATTAAAACTGTTAGAGAAATGTTTTCAGGTAATCTTTGAATCATCTGAACACAAAACATGGATTAAATAAGAGCAACATAGTCTTTATCCTCTGTTGATCTTGGAAACATTCCTGTACAAGATAAAGTCTCTGATCCATAAAACATGAAATGATTTAACTGTCAAGACAAGGATTGTAAAGAATGGACACCAGGAAAAAAAAAAAAGAACCTTATGATGATGATACCAAATGCAAAATAAATAAATAAAACTTACCATAATGCAGTACAGGAAGATGGAATTGAAGATTTTAAACTAATGAAGAATAACTTCAAATTTTCTTACTTTTTTTAATGCCAGAAAGGAAATACTCACTAGCAGAGACATTCAAGGAGTTTACTGTTCTCTCCAGCTGGTTTTCTGCTGTGCAAGTTAATGTAACATTCTCTTCAGGGGAAATGATAATTTTACTATAATACCTGCCATTGATATATGGAGATTCCTCTGTCTGGAAAAAGAAAAGGAAAATGGCTTTAGAAATGGAAATGAATTAAAAACATAGGAAAGAGTAACACTGAATGAACCAAGATAGGTGCAGTACTCTGTGGCATTATCTGGCATGCAAGGGTATATGTAAGTTCATAGATGAGACCATTTCAGGTTTATAACTACATCAAAGAGGAAAAAGAATAGTGAATCCATACTTGGATTTCTCTTTATGTTTCTATTATTAATTTTAGTAATTAAACTAAGCTCTTCTTTTTCAATAGATGCTCGTTAGTTTATATTTTGACATGATAGTGCCTATCTCAAAATAATTAGAGATTAACTCATCACCAGTTTTCTTCTAATAAACTTATGAGTTTAATTCTATTTGTAAACTACATCCTCAGTTAGTAGAGCATGAACCTCTTAATCCCAGGGTGATAAATTCGTTCCCTAAGTTGGGTGGTTGCTCTCCTATGCTTAGGGCTTCCCTGGTGGCTCGGCAGTAAAGAATCTGCCTGGAATGCCAGAGATGTATGCAGGAGATGTGGGTTCAATCTCTGGATCAGGACGATCCCCTGGAGAAGGAAATGGCAACCCACTCCAGCATTCTTGCCTATATTCTTTCCTGGGCAATCTCAAGGACAGAGGAGCCTGGTGGACTACAGTCTGCAAGAGTTGGACATGACTTGTGGACTAAACAACAAAACTCATTCCCCTCCACTATAACGGTGAATTCTTTTATTTTAAACCATGATACATACATGCATAGGTATGTATGGTTTTCTCATGGGAAAACCAGACTCTCTTTCTCAATTTATTTGAGTTAAATACAGAGGATGGGTTCTTTTTCAGTGACTAGTGATGAGGGTAACCACTGCTATTTAATTTCTTCAAACATAAGAGACCATTCACATTACTCTCTTCTGGATTCTCAGTCCAACTCCACTAAAGCAAGCATATACTTGCATTGTTTTCTGAGACATATTTTACACACCACGTCCTCTAGTCCTCTATTGCTCTATATTTGCTTTCTTCTCAAATGCATTGTAAAGGCCTTGAGGACAGGAGAGAGCTTCATGATTAGAGATATCATGGAGTCCGTGGGATAGGGGTGGGACAGAGGTATCAGCAGTTGTAAAATAATAGATTCACCATGTGATTGAGGAGGGAACAAATAAAAAAATTATGGCTGGATCAGCACAAGCCTAGGACAAGAAAAATAACATATCACCTAGTGGGCCAGAATCAATCCTTCTCCTTGACAATGAAGAATGGATTATTATTTTTATCTTCATAGTAAGTTCACCTGCTATTTTTCCAATTCCCACCAGTATTTTTCATATGACTTTCTCACTGAACTTTTCTCATATGACTTTTTTTTGGTTTTTATTACTTTATCTCTACAAAATGCCTTTGCCTATTTCTAGGTTGACCTCTTAAATCTTTGTACCTTTTTCTTCATTAAACACTTATCTGATACTTATTTTTCTATTTCTTATGTTTGCATTACCCAGAAACAAAAGGTTTTTTTGATATAATTATTATTAAATTGAACTAGAGAGCAAAAAAAAGAATAGAGTAGAATAGAAACAGTAATTTTTGATGCTAAAAAAGAGATCTAAACATTGTTAGCAATTCAGGTCTTTATTCTGAAATCAAGAGCCTCTTTGTCATCCTCAGGCATATTCTCCTGCTTGTGTGTCCCATCACATATAACCAAATCAGGAAGCATTTGCTTGTGTCCACTCCTTTAGGGAAATTCCATACTTGAGTTATGCAAGTAAACATGCATCACCCATAGCTGAAAGAGCCAAAATTCACCAAGTTCTGCAAAACTAGACTACATAAGCTGGAACAGTAGCCCACCTTCCCTAGACAGAGAAAGAGTGGACACTTTAAATTACGATTCTGGTGTATGCATGCCTTCTCAGATTTCAACTGAGTCTAAAGCTGGGAAAGAGGGAACACAGAAGATTCAAATAATCAAATGGCTCATGTGGGTATTCCTGAGGAGTCTTTAAGTGGCTCCACTGAGAAGAGAGACATAAAGACTGTCGTGGAGAGAATAGAATTAACCAGTATGTCAGTAACCCAAGTTGACAGGCAATTTAATGGGATTACATATCTGAACAGTTTGTGATAAGCCGGATTCTCATATTTTTTTTTCAAAGAGAAAATTATTGGTAGTGTTCATACATTCTTAGCCTTTTACTACTGCAAACTAAAATGGTGTGACAAAGGTACAAATATTACTGTTTGGTTTACATACAAGTTTGTTTAGCAGAAATCATCCTAGATACTATATATTTAGCTAGCCTTACTTTGGCCCCAGTACACACAGATCAGACCATATGTTCACAGTGACTATGTTATTCACCATTCCCCAGGGCCCAGTCTCAAGAAGAAATAACCCATAATGTGCATAAAAGTAAGCAAAGTGTAAGTGAGGCCACTTATACTGAGACGTGGAAGTTCAGGATGTAGGTAAATATATACCTTAATGTTTTAATCACCCAAATTTCAGGAATTAGTGACCATGGGGTAATACCTAATTTATATATTTTTAAAATTCATTTTTAATTGGAGGATAATTGCTTTACAATGCTGTGTTGGTTGCTGTGGTACAACAATGTGAATCAGCCTTAAGCATACATATATCCCCCGACTTGAGACTTCCTCCCACCCCCCACCCTATGACACCCCTCTAGGTCATCACAGAGCACCCTATGCTATATAGCAGCTTCCCATGAGATATCTATTTTATACATTGTCATATACATATGTCAATACTACTCTCTTAATTTGTCCAGATACTGACCACAACAAAATAAGTCTTCCATGCTCCATGACCCTAGGATTTTAAATTTCTCTTTGAGCTACGGTCTTCCTTTGGGAAAATTAAGAAGTCAGCAAAAGCTTCCTCTGAGGACATAGTGTGAATTTTGTGTTGATAATGTTAGCTTACAGTTTAGGTACCTAAATAAAACCCCACACTGGACCAAGTACAGCACTCAACAAGAAGACAAATACTTGCTTGGTTTATGACACTTCCACTGCCAGTAATTGTCCACTGTATAGCTGGCTTCGGAAAACCTTCCACATGGCAGATTATTGTTTTAGACAGTCCACTAGGATCAGTTTTCTTTGTCATTTTGATTTGAGGTTTTCCTAAAAATATTACAATTAAAATAAGATGTTGAACTGAGATCATAAAAGAAACAGATATTAAATTCTCAAAGAAAATTTTGAATTGGTGCTCACGTATTTTATTACCTTCTACAATTAGAGTCAACGACTCTCTTTTCTTTAATCCTTCAACCTCTTGCAGAGCTGTTTCACAGACATAGTTTCCAGCATCCTGATAATGAAGACTAGAAAATGATGGGCTAGATCGAAGCTTGATGTTATCCTGATTAAATAAAAAGTTAATTACGTCACATGGCACAATTATAGCTCTCCATGTATTTATTATATAATAATAAAGACCGAAATTATTCTTCTGGGTCTAATGAAAATTTCTTTTCTTAACTTCAAATGCTTTCACAAATAGACTTCCTTTTTCCTCTGTACTTTTAGAGTTAGACAAATCAGAGTTTTATTTCAGACTCTTCCATTTACTGAATTTATATTTGGAACAAGTTCATAAACTTCTGAGATTCAGCTTCCTTACTTGTAAATAGGGTAGTAATCTTACCATATTAAAGACAGTTATCAAGACATGGAATCTATTACAGAACAATTAAGACAAAAATGTTTTTTAAAGAAAACTTTTAAATGGCTTACTATGCAAAAATTTCTATGAACAAATAAAATGCAACATTTAACTTTGAAAATAATTTTATATATAGAAAATAATACTATTTACCAGGAATTGAAATGCTCCTAAGGCAACTAAACACAATCTTAAGATTATATGGTCTTTGTACACTATAATTTTTTTTCCATTTCCATCAACTAACCAACAGGCAGGCAATATTGATCAGCACTACTGATATGAGTTATTTAATCAACAACAGTAACTGCAGCTTATGTGGAAACTGGTTTAACCAAGTAAACTTAGCTTCTCTAGTTCTGAGTAAAACACACCCTGAGTGTTCATATACCAAAAACCTATCAAGCCCTTTGACCATTAACTACCACAAACACATCATGTTAAGTATTCAGTCTATGGAGTGACATTTTAACTATCTGAGCAAATGAAATGTTGTGATGAGGCTGTGTGTAAGAGAAAATGAAATAATAAACTGAGTTTTAAGAGTTAAGATAACAAGTAACAGAGGATCTGGCATGAAAAGAGATCAAAAACCAATAGAAAATAATTTACATTTTCATCTAAAAGAAACTGGAGCAATATACTTCCCACAACTTTTTACAAAGATAATTCTTGTCAACCCCTATTTTAAGTGGTTTGATGTGTTTTTGTCAACTCAATACTGCTTAAGTGCTTCTGCTACATGTCACATTACAGGAATAAACAGACTGGGTATATACTAGTTAAGGATTTGAGTGGAGGGAACATAGTAACAACCTTTCCCTTTGTTGATAAAGAAAGAAAGTGAATGTGAAGTTGCTCAGTCATGTCCAACTCTTTGCGACCCCATGGACTATATATAGCCTACCAGGCTCCTCTGTCCATGGGATTTTCCAGGCAAGAGTACTGGAGTGGGTTGCCATTGCCTTGACACAGGGATTGAACCTAGGTCTCCCACATTGTAGGCAGACACTTCACCATCTGAGCCACCAGGGAAGTCCTGCTGATAACCTTATCTATGTTGATAACCTTAGTTAATAACCTTATCTCAAATCACCAATTTCCAATCCTACTGATCTCACTCTAAAAAGATAACAGCAATGCTTGCGTCCCTAGATAATGACCTACATTTCAGATGATAACAAGAACATAAGTGCTCAGGACAGCATATTAAAAAGCAGAGACATTACTTTGCTGACAAAGGTTCATCTAGTCAAAGCTAGTAGTCGTGTATGGATGTGAGAGTTGGACCATAAAGAAAGCTGAGCACCGAAGAATTGACGCTTTTGAACTGTAGTGTTGGAGAAGACTCTTGAGGGTCCCTTGGACTACATGGAGATCCAACCAGTCAATTGTAAATGAAATCAGTCCTGAATATTCATTGGAAGGACTGATTCTGAAGCTCAAGCTCCAATACTTTGGCCACTTGATGTGAAGAACTGGCTCATTTGAAAAGACCCTGATGCTGGGAAAGACTAAAGAGGGGAGAAGAAGGGGACAACAGAGGATGAGATGGTTGGATGGCATCACCGACTCAACGGTCATGAGTTTGGGTAAACTCAGGGAGTTGGTGATGGACAGGGAGGTCCATGGGGTCACAAAGAGTCAGACACAACTGAGCAACAGAACTAAACTGAACTGAAACACTCAGGAAATACAGACTAAGCTCTTAGTATGTTCCAGGTGTTCTACTATGGTGGAACCCACATTCAGACATTTAAGGTCAGTCTCCAGAAAGGCAGAAGGTTATGTAACTATAGTGTTTATGCTTAGGTGTTTACCCATAGGTGTTTATGCTGGGTAAGGCCTGAGCCTGAGCCTCTACTCTGTCACCTATGAGCTCTCTGATTTCTCTCACTTCAAGTTCTTTGAAATAATGTAGGGAACTAACCATTTTCTTGCATATTTCACAGGGTTGTTATAAACACACTGTTAACAACATTATGGGTTAAAACACACTGGAAATTGCTAAAATATATAACTGTATATGCGTGTGTGTCCATATGCATGTGTATAATTATTTAGTAAATACACATAATTAAATTAATGCCCCAAACTAAGTTTCAGAGCAACAATTATGGATGCCATAGTGATGTTGAGTACCTCTAAATTTTATTGTAGTAATCTTTATTATTATATATAAAAAAAGAGAGCATGAGTTTTTGTGTATAAACATATTACACACGAATATACAAGAGAAGCCTAAAAGGAGTCAGTCCAAAAGTGGAACATTACCAAGAATATTACTTACTTTCATCCACACCACAGTTGCATTCCTACTGGCAGATATTGTGCATGACACAGGCAGAGCATCGCCAATCTGCTTAGTCACCTCCCCACTTGGGTTTAAGGACAAATCCAAATCTGTGAAGCAGAAAAATATGCTTGAAATACAACTCCAGAAAGTAAGACAGTCAAAATATTTTTGGAGAAAAAAAATAGATGAAAGAAAGAAAAACTCCTGCTAACTCTACTTGAAATTCAGAAGTGATTTATGTGACTGAAATAACTCAAGTGTAGCATAATCACTCTAGTTTTTCAAGCCAGCTTTGAGACCAGTTTGGACAAGTGCAAATGGTCAATTTAATTGATTATGCGTTTATATGCAGTTAACATGATTGATGTTTTGAATGCATGTAAGTATTCATCTGGGGTCTATCACCTTCAGAAAAAAATTCTTAAATCACTTCTGGAAGAAAATAAAGATGATGACTAAGTAAATATTATGAAAAGAATTGATAAGACATACCATGGGAAATCAAGTATATTTAGACGGCAGGTGATAAACTAAATTATCATAAGGTGTTTACATGTTTCTTCAGAGAGAACTGACGACAGTAGCTAGATATTTAAAAAAAAATGCTATCCCATTTCTCATGCAGTTGAAAAAAGATTCTACAGAACAAGTCAAAACATAAGAATAATAAATGTTTTTCTTGAGTCACTGCTGTCAGGGTCCTTACCCTTGCTGGGAGTCACAGTCTACCTTACCTCCCTAGGATGCCCTCCAACACTGCTGATCTCTGGACCTGCTTTGGACAAGGCAACTCAGATTCAACTCAGATTCTGGTCCTAGTCCTGTGTGTTCTTGCCTCCAATGTCCACAGCTATCAGAATTAGTGCGTTTTCTTTTGTGGAAGCTCTCAATGACCTTTTATATATTCCATAGACACAGAGTCTGCCTAGTTGATTGTGTGGATTTAATCTGTAGCTTGCACAGCTGGTGGGAAGGTTTTGGGTCTTCCTTAGCCACACTGCCCATGTGTTTCAATCGTGGTTTTATTTCCACCTCTACACGTGGGTCATCCACTGAGGTTTGTTCTTGAGGCTGCCCTGGAGGACTTGAATTTGTCCCTGTGAAGGCCAGGTGGAGGTGGTGCAGCTGCTTGGGTCGCAGGGGTTCTGGCAGCAACAGGTACCCAGGGGAGTTGGCAGCTAGGGCAGCAGGGAATATAGTGTTCTAGAAGGGTATGGAAACCAGTATTGGCCAATATGCTCCAGTATTCTTGCCTGGAGAATCCCCCTCCCTGACAGAGAAGCCTGGCAGGTCACAGTCTACAGGGTCACAAAGACTCGGACAGGACCGAAGTGACCCTGTGCGCATAGACAAAAGACTTTTTTGGCCTGTGGCAGCTCTGCCCCAGTGAGAGTTGAGTGTGAAGGTGGCGCAGCTGTTTGCCTTGCGGGGACTCTGGCAGTGCCAAGTGTGCAGGGACACAGACTGCCTCCGCTGCAGGAGTTATGGCCCTATCAGGGTCTTTTTTCGAGCCTCTTGTAGCTGGCGATCAGAAGGTCTCTTTGGCCAGTCTTTCTCCATAGCTCCACCCATTCAGGCATTTAGTGGGTTCCCTTGCCTGGGGTCCTTCTGTGTTGTTCAGCACATAGAGGGGCCCCCTGGCTGGGGTCCTACTCTAGTTCTGCACTGGGGTGGGGTCCTACTTTGTAGTTCAGTGCGTCAGGTGTTTGAAGGGCCAGCGTCTGTATTGTTCAGCTGCTGATGCTGCCAAGTGGGGAGAGAGGCTATGGTGATGGCTCCACCCTCTACGTGTGACTCAGCATTACTGCCTTGCTTCCATGGCTGCCTGGCTTTCCTCCACTGGCATTTCCCACCACGATCTCCTCCCTCACATCCCCTCAATCTGTCTCTCTGCAGTCAACAGCATCCCTTGCTCTGGGATTGCTCCACAATCTCTAAACCCCAGCTCCCAGCCGCTGCACCTTTCAGGGGACCAGCATTCCTGTCTGGGGTGTGTATGGCTGCAGCAAGGACTGTCTGATTCTCATTCCATTTAGACTGCCACAGATCAGCTGTTTCACTCTCAGCCTTAAATGCTTCTCCTCTGACTCAGATAACTGCCTTGATGTAGGGATCGGACCATTGCTTCAGTTCCCCTCCCCAAGAGGCAAGTCCAATAACACTCCTGTTTTTTCCCCTAGTTCCTTCATCCTACTGAGCTTGATGTGGTTTTATATAATCTTTTCCACTGATCAGGTACTCCTGTCTGCTCTCAGCTGGTGTTCTGCATGCACTTCTGTGTCTGAAGGTGTATTCCTGATATATCCGTGGAGAGAGATGTGTTCCACATCCACCTACTCCCCACCATCTTGTTCTCTCCAGTTGAAATTTTCAATAAGATTTATTGTTAGGTATACTGTCAGCAGATACCATTTTTTAAAAACACAGCATAAACACATCTAAGGAAGTATAATCTTTCAGATGGAAAGTAATTTCTATAAAAAACTACTGTCATAGTATGATTTGTATGAGGAAAATCCAGTTCAATAGAACCTTTATTGTACAGCTACTAGGTTCCAAGCACTGACAGGAGATACTGAGATGAATAATGAGCTTACAATTTACAATTTGAGGTAGAGGTAATATGCACTCAACTATGTGATGACACTACATAGCAGCATGAAATCAGTACCTAGTGGTAAATGTGTTATAGATTAGGAGCTCAAGAAATATTTGCTGAAAAACTAGAGTAAAGGCTACAGACAGAGGTACAAGCAAAGACTTACAGGAAAGTGGAGAACAGAACCAAACTGGGTTACAAGGCAGTAATAAAGGTTTTGTATGGGAGGTGATATCTGTCTGTGGCCCCTGATGGTTGAGAAGGGCTTTGATAAGTGGAGATGTTGATAAAACTTCTGCCACATAAGCAAAGGCAAAGAGGTGAGAGAGGGTGGTGGATTTCACAATGGCAAGTAAAATGGTATCAGTGGTTAAAACACATGGAAGATAAACCTATACAAGTAATTAAGGCTAGCCTATGAGGGACTATGCTTGCCATACTAAGTGAAGTGAAAGTACTAGTCTTTGCAACCCCATGGACTGTAACCTGCCAGGCTCCTCTGTCTTTGGAATTCTCCAGGCAAGAATTATGGACTGGGTAGCCATTCCCTTCTCCAGGGGTTCTTCCTGACCCAGGGATTGAACTCAGGTCTCCTGCATTGCAGATGGATTCTTTACTGTCTGAGCCACCAGGGAAGTCCATTTCAATTTGGTGATTTAGATGTATTCATTCATTAGTTCAATAAACATTCAGAGATGACAAAGCCTATTAGACATTATTAGAGTTATTGTATGCGTCTGTGCTAAGTTGCTTCAGTCGTGTTCGACTCTGTGCGACCCTATGTACCGTAGCCAGCCAGGCTCCTTCTGTGTCCATGGGATTCTCCAGGCCAGAATACTGGAGTGGGTTGCCATGCCCTCCTCCAGGGAATCTTCCCTACCCAGGGACTGAACCCGTGTCTCTTAAGTCTCCTGCACTTGTAGGCATATTCTTTACCAGTGGCATCACCTTGGAAGACTGCCATACAGAGTTGGGACTCTATCCTATGGCAGTGGGGATTTGCCATTGCACCTGGTCCTTCCCGTTGGTTTTTCATGTTATAATCACAATTTGTTGATTGTTTGCAACATTATTTTTAATACTTGTTTCACCTACTAGGCTATAAGCATCATGAGGGTAGGGACCATGACCTGAGTTGTCACTGTGTATCCACAGTGCCTGGCACATTGTAGTCCTTCAAAAACTATTGTTGAATGAAGTGAAGAAGCATGTTTCTCAGTTTCTCATTAATATAAAAATATACATTATCACATAGAAAAGTGGAGTTTCCTCAGACTATTTTGTTGAGTTATATTTAGATGAAAATTCAATTCGGGTCGAGTTAAAGCCTTTATTAGTTGGACAGATAACTTGCCAGTGAGAAGACAGAAGAAGTTTTTTTTAAAGAATGATGATGGAGTTTGAAAGCTCAGATGAAGAATCTATATGTGAATGAATCAGCAGAGGACTAGTACTTCAGCAACTATGGTTCTGTGGACTGAAAGCCTAATGAGAGGTCTGTTCTGCTATCATGTGCAAGTGCTGGTGGGCACTTCTCTATCCACTCCCTTTAGTCATCTATGAAAAGAAAACAAATCTTGCTTTTTTGGAAACAATTTAGGATAAGTAGGCTAAAATAGGATTTTTATGTTTTCATTTCATGTGAAAGTGAAAGTGTTAATCGCTCAGTTGTGTCTGACTCTTTGCGACCCCATAGACTGTAGTCTTCCAGGCTCCTCTGTCTACGGATTTTCCAGGCAAGAATACTGGAGTGGGTTGCCATTTCCTTCTCCAGGGTTCATTTCATGTAATTTAGAGGAAAATCTTGATTTACTTGCAATGTTGGTAGCTCAGCTGGTAAAGAATCTACCTGCAATGCAGGAGACCTGGTTCAATTCCTGGGTCAGGACGATCCCCTGGAGAATGGATAGGCTATCCACTCTAGTATTCTTGGGCTTCCCTGGTGGCTCAGCTGGTAAAGAACCTACCTGCAATGCAGGAGACCTGGGTTCAATCCTGGGTTGGGAAGATCCCCTGGAGAAGGGAATGGCTACCCATTCCCAGTATTCTAGCCTGGAGATTCCACGGACTGTATAGTCTATGGGGTACCAAAGAGTTGACACGACTGAGCAACTTTCATTTTCTTCACTACTTTAGCTTTTAAAGAGCAATACAGGCTTTAAAGCCCAGTGTTAGAGCCTACCTTGCAAAACCTAAATGTATTTAAATTAAATCTAATTAAATTGTGCTGAAATTCAATTAAACTGTTGCATGCTTTTAATTTTTCTTTTTTTTTTAACCACAGCTGATCACTGAGTTATTATGCAGCTGCAGCCAAGCCTTGTGCCTAATCCTTCTGCCCTCTTTCCCTTTCTGCCTGATATCCAGGTGGGTTCTGAGTAGCTAGTATCTCTTAAACATAACCACACTGTACCATCTCTAAGCACTGGATTATTGATTACTGGTCCAAAGATCTCATGAGCAATGATTACAGAAAATTATTCCACAGGCAATTCTATTTAGTGGTTCTATTCCCTCACTTCACTTCTTTTTCCCTATGGAGCAAACTGGATAAATGATCCCAGGACAGAATAGTTCTCAGAGAAAAGGTAGCACAGTTGTTATCTGAGAAGTTGCTGCTTTCTCTCTAACTTGCCCCTGATGCCAGACACATTCTGATCTGTTCGACATGAAAATGAGCAAACAGAGAAGTAGCTTGGTTGTGAATCTTAATATTCGACTGTCACCACAGTGCCCTCCAGGGTGTGCTCCCAACATGAGACACTCAAAAGCAACCGTCTGGTTACTCCATTCCCCAATGTACTGCCTTACATCTCCTTCAAAGTTTTAACTCCTCTCCTACATGTTTTCCAAGCATTATCAGTAAAGTGAAAGATTTAGAAACATTTTCTCAGAACAGTTTCTAACATCTCTTTCCATTTTCAAACAAAGAAACACAATGAATGGGATTGTAATGGATCATGTCTAAAGAAACCTTACTGTAATGGATCATGGCTAGAAGTGTTGTTGGGTACAATGGACTTATTAAAAACTTCCATCTATATCTCTAAGCAAAACTGACATTTGCCCAAAGAATGCTGTGAATTCTAGTGTCACCAGGGAGAAGTTCAAATTAGTTGCCCATTTCTACAATGCATTGGGTACATCAGTAATACAGACAGTCAGGAATTACAAAAAAGAGAATTGAAATAAAGGTCTATTTTCTATATATATTTATTATTTTCAATCTCCTGGAATAAATATAACTTTTGGAGCATCTGGTGTATAAAAGAGGGTTAAAAAGTATATCCATGGTGATTTTCAAGTTATGCTTCCAGAAAATTCTTGTCCTTCTGTACAGAGACCATTAAACAACTCTTGGTGGTATCTACCTCCTCCTCCAAAGTTGAGTCTATTCAACTTTGTGTTGCTTGGGTTGAGGGATTAAGAGTACTCTGTAAATTAAAAAAGATACTTAATCTATACTTTTCTAGGCCAAATGAAAAGTTTTTAAACTTCAAGAATACTCTAATATTAACTTAAAATATAAAACAATTTGTTACTTTAAGGTATATGCATTGTTGCTATTGCTCCTCTCGGCTGCCGCCCCTGACCTCGGATGTGGGGTAATTCCTCCTGGTCTCGGACCCTGACCTCGGATGCGGGGTAGCTCCTCCCAGCCACCGCCCCTGACCTCGGACATGGGGTAGCTCCTGTTGGCTGTACCTGCGCCGTCACAGCCTAGCACTCTCGGCCACTGACCCTGACCTCGGACGTGCGGTAACTCCTCTTGGCTGCCTCCTCTTGGGCATGGGGGTCCTCGCGGCTTCTGCCTCTGACCTCAGACGTGGGGTAGCTGCCTGTGCTAAATGCGCCGGTCGCAGCCGCCTGCGCCCGAGGCCAGGGGCAGGGGCTGGGAGGACCTACCCCACGCAGGAGGCCAGGGGCGGCGCCCGGGAGGAGCAACCCCACCTCCAAGGAGTGGTGGCTGTGCGGGCACAGGAGGGCCTAGAGGAGCTATTCTGCATTCAAGGTCAGAAGCGGGGGCAGCGGTGAGGAGATACCCCTCGTCCAAGGTAAGGAGCAGAGGCTGCGCTTTGCTGGAGCAGCCGTGAAGCAATACCCCACATCCAAGGTAAGAGGAACCCAAGTAAGATGGTAGGTGTTGCAAGAGGGCATCAGAGGGCAGACACACTGAAACCATAATCACAGAAAACTAGTCAATCTAATCACACTAGGACCACAGCTTTGTCTAACTCAATGAAACTAAGCCATGCCTGTGGGGCCACCCAAGACAGGCGGGTCATGATGGAGAGGTCTGACAGAATGTGGTCCACTGGAGAAGGGAATGGCAAACCACTTCAGTATTCTTGCCTTGAGAACCCTATTAACAGTATGAAAAGGCAAAATGAGAGGATACTGAAAGAGGAACTCCCCAGGTCAGTAGGTGCCCAATATGCTACTGGAGATGAGTGGAGAAATAACTCCAGAAAGAATGAAGGGATGGAGCAAAAGCAAAAACAATACCCAGTTGTGGATGTGACTGGTGATGGAAGCAAGGTCCGACGCTGTAAAGAGCAATAATGTATAGGAACCTGGAATGTCAGGTCCATGAATCACGGCAAATTGGAAGTGGTCAAACAAGAGATGGCAAGAGTGAACGTCTACATTCTAGTAATCAGCGAACTAAAATGGAGTGGAATGGGTGAATTTAACTCAGATGACCATTATGTCCACTACTGTGGGCAGGAATTCCTCAGAAGTGGAGTAGCCATCATGGTCAACAAAAGAGTCCGAAATGCAGTACCTGGATGCAATCTCAAAAACGACAGAATGATCTCTGTTCGTTTCCAAGGCAAACCATTCAATATCACAGTAATCCAAGTCTATGCCCCAACCAGTAACGCTGAAGAAGCTGAAGTTGGACGGTTCTATGAAGACCTACAAGACCTTTTAGAACTAACACCCAAAAAAGATGTCCTTTTCATTATAGGGGACTGGAATGCAAAAGTAGGAAGTCAAGAAACACCTGGAGTAACAGGCAAATTTGGCCTTGGAATACGGAATGAAGCAGGGCAAAGAATAATCGAGTTTTGCCAAGAAAATGCACTGGTCAAACACCCTCTTCCAACAACACAAGAGAAGACTCTACACATGGACATCACCAGATGGTCAACACCGAAATCAGATTGATTATATTCTTTGCAGCCAAAGATGGAGAAGCTCTATAAAGTCAACAAAAACAAGACCAGGAGCTGACTGTGGCTCAGA
The DNA here is from genome assembly GCF_029407905.1 of Bubalus kerabau. Lineage (NCBI taxonomy): Eukaryota > Metazoa > Chordata > Mammalia > Artiodactyla > Bovidae > Bubalus > Bubalus kerabau. Next base: position 96,547,830 of record NC_073625.1, on the reverse strand, counting down.
TCATGAACTCCTTATTGCCAAATTCAGACTTAAATTGAAGAAAGTAGGGAAAACCACCGGAGAAGGCAATGGCACCCCACTCCAGCACTCTTGCCTGGAAAATCCCACGGACAGAGGAGCCTGGAAGGTGGCAGTCCATGGGGTCACTGAGGGTCAGGCATGACGGAGCGACTTCACTTTCACTTTTCACTGTCATGCATTGGAGAAGGAAATGGCAACCCACTACAGTGTTCTTGCCTGGAGAATCCCAGGGATGGCGGAGATGCCATCTATGGGGTCGCACAGAGTTGGACACGACTGAAGCGACTTAGCAGCAGCAGCAGGGAAAACCACTAGGCCATTCAGGTATGACCTAAATCAAATCCCTTATGATTATACAGTGGAAGTGAGAAATAGATTTAAGGGACTAGATCTGATAGACAGACTGCCTGATGAACTATGGATTGAGGTTCGTGACATTGTATAGGAGACAGGGATCAAGACCATCCCCATGGAATGGAAAAGAAATGCAAAAAAGCAAAATGGCTGTCTGGGGAGGCCTTACAAATAGCTGTGAAAAGAAGAGAAGTGAAAAGCAAAGGAGAAAAGGAAAGATATAAGCATTTGAATGCAGAGTTCCAATAGCAAGGAGAGATAAGAAAGCCTTCCTCAGCGATCAATGCAAAGAAATAGAGGAAAACAACAGAATGGGAAAGACTAGAGATCTCTTCAAGAAAATTAGAGATACCAAAGGAACATTTCATGCAAAGATGGGCTTGATAAAGGACAGAAATGGTACGGACCTAACAGAAGCAGAAGATATTAAGAAGAGGTGGCAAGGATACACAGAAGAACTGTACAAAAAAGATCTTCACAACCCAGATAATCACGATGGTGTGATCACTGACCTAGAGCCAGACATCCTGGAATGTGAAGTCAAGTGGGCCTTAGAAAGCATCACTATGAACAAAGCTAGTGGAGGTGATGGAATTCCAGTTGAGCTATTTCAAATCCTGAAAGATGATGCTGTGAAAGTACTTCACTCAATATGCCAGGAAATTTGGAAAACTCAGCAGTGGCCACAGGACTGGAAAAGGTCAGTTTTCATTCCAATCCCAAATAAGGCAATGCCAAAGAATGCTCAAACTACTGCACAATTGCACTCATCTCACACGCTAGGAAAGTAATGCTCAAAATTGTCCAAGCCAGGCTTCAGCAATATGTGAACCATGAACATCCAGATGTTTAAGCTGGTTTTAGAAAAGGCAGAGGAACCAGAGACCAAATTGCCAACATCTGCTGGATCATCGAAAAAGCAAGAGAGTTCCAGAAAAACATCTATTTTTGCTTTACTGACTATGCCAAAACCTTTGACTGTGTGGATCACAATAAACTGTGGAAAATTCTGAAAGAGATGGGAATACCAGACCACCTGACCTGTCCCTTGAGAAATTTGTATGCAGGTCAGGAAGCAACAGTTAGAACTGGACATGGATCAACAGACTGGTTCCAGATAGGAAAAGGAGTACATCAAGGCTGTATATTGTCACCCTGCTTATTTAACTTCTATGCAGAGTACATCATGAGAAATGCTGGGCTGGAAGAAGCACAAGCTGGAATCAAGATTGCCGGGAGAAATAACAATAACCTCAGATATGCAGATGACACCACCCTTATGGCAGAAAGTGAAGAAGAACTAAAAAGCCTCTTGATGAAGGTGAAAGAGGAGAGTGAAAAAGTTGGCTTAAAGCTCAACATTCAGAAAACAAAGATCATGGCATCCGGTCCCATCACTTCATGGGAAATAGATGGGGAAACAGTGGAAACAGTGTCAGACTTTGTTTTTTGGGGCTCCAAAATCACTGCAGATGGTGACTGCAGCCATGAAATTAAAAGACGCTTAATCCTTGGAAGGAAAGCTATGACCAACTTAGACAGCATATTGAAAAGCAGAAACATTACTTTGCCAACAAAATTCCATCTAGTCAAGACTATGGTTTTTCCAGTGGTCATGTATGAATGTGAGAGTTGGACTGTGAAGAAAGCTGAGCGCCAAAGAATTGATGCTTTTGAACTGTGGTGTTGGAGAAGACTCTTGAGAGTCCCTTGGACTGCAAGGAGATCCAACCAGTCCATTCTGAAGGAGATCAGCCCTGGGATTTCTTTGGAAGGAAAGATGCTAAAGCTCAAACTCCAGTACTTTGGTCACCTCATGCGAAGAGTTGACTCATTGGAAAAGACTCTGATGCTGGGAGGGATTGAGGGCAGGACGAGAAGAGGGCGACAGAGGATGAGATGGCTGGATGGCATCGCTGACTTGATGGACATGAGTCTGAGTGAACTCCGGGAGTTGGTGATGGACAGGGAGGCCTGGCGTGCTGAGATTCATGGGGTCGCAAAGAGTTGGACACGACTGAGCGACTGAACTGAACTGAACTGATTGTTGTTATTGTTTAGTTGATAAGTTGCATCCGACTTTTTGCGACTCCATGGACTACAGCAAGCTAGGCTCCCCTGTCCTTCACTATCTCCCAGAGTTTGTCAGATTCATGTCCATTTAGTTGTGATGCTATCTAAACATCTCATGCTCTGCTGCCCCCTTCTTCTTTTGCTTTCAATCTTTCCCAGCATCATGGTCTTTTCCAGTGAGTTGGATCTTCGCATCAGGTGGCCAAAGTATTGCAACTTCAGCTTCAGCATTGGTCCTTCCAATGCACATTCAGGGTTGATTTCTTTTAGGTTTGACTGATTGGATCTCCTTGCAGTTCAAGGGACTCTCAATATCTTCTCAAGCACCCCAATTCAAAAGAATCAATTCTTCGGCACTCAGCCTTTTTTATGGTTCAACTCTCACATCCGTACATGACTACTGGAAAAACCATAACTTTGACTATATAGACCTTTGTTTGCCAAGTAATGTTTCTGCTTTTTAGTACACTGTCTAGATTTGTCAGAGCTTTTCTTCCAATGAGCCAGCATCTTTTAATTTCATGGCTGCAGTCACCATCTGAGGTGATTTTTAACCCAAGAAAATAAAGTCGTCACTGTTTCCATTGTTTTCCGTCTGTTTGCCATGAAGTGATAGGACTGCGTGCCATGATTTTCATTTTTTAAATGTTGAGTTTTAAGCCAGCTTTTTAACTCTCCTCTTTCACTTTCATTAAGAGGCTCTTTAGTTCTTCACTTTCTGCCATTAGAGTGGTAACATCTGCATATCTGAGGTTGTTGATATTTCCCCCAGCAATCTTGATTCCAGCTTGTGATTCACCCAGTGCAGCATTTTGCATGATGTACTCTGCGTATAAGTTAAATAGGAAGGATGACAATATACAGCTTTGATGTACTCCTTTCCCAATTTGGAACCAATCCATTGTTTCATGTCCAGGTCTAAGTGTTGCTTCTTGACCTGTATACAGGTTTCTCAGGACGCAGGTAAAGTAGTCTGGCATTCCTATCTCTTCAAGAGTTTTTCACAGTTTGTTGTGATCTATGCAGTCGAAGGCTTTAGTCAGTGAAGCATAGTCAGTGAAGCATAGTCAGTGAAGCAGAAGTAGATGCTTTTTCTGGAATTCCCTTGCTTTCTCTATGATCCAACAAATGCTGGCAACTTGCTCTGGTTCCTCTGCCTTTTCTAACATCAGCTTGTAAATCTGTAAGTTCTCAGTTCACACTCTGCTGATGCCTTTCTTGAAGGATACTGAGCAGAATCATTTGAAATGAGTACAGCTGTGTGGTAGTTTGAACTTATACACAAGAACTATACAAAAAAGTTCTTAATGACCAGGATAACCACAACAGTGTGGTATCATTCACCTAGAGCCAAACATTCTGAAGTGTGAAGTCAAGTGGACCTTATGAAGCATTGCTACAAACAAAGCTAGTGGAGGTGATGGAATTCTAGCTGAGCTACTTCAAATCTTAAAAGATAATGCTATTAAAGTGCTGCACTCAACATGTCAGCAAATTTGGAAAACTCAGTAGTGGCCACAGGACTGCAAAAGGTTAGTTTTCATTCCAATCCCAAAGAGAGCAATGCCAAAAAATATTTTAAAAAAGATGTACATGAATATTTTAATACCGCAAATTGAAGACATTTAGATAGGAGACAGAGGTTTATCACTGCCAACAGTTACAATTATTAGATCTGTTCAAGATTTTAATACTGTAGGGCAAATTTAATATTGTAGGGCAAAGGGTAACATCAGATATGCAGATGTTACCACTCTAATGGCAGGACCAAATTTGGATTCACTCTGACGGTCTCTAGTATATCTATTGAAATCACATTATTTAAGAAAAATAGAGTGCAATTTATTTGAAAAGACAGCAGAGTTAGACTATGAGAAAAGGCCTTTTAAATGAAGTTAGTAAAGAGAATAAATTGACTTACAGTGAACTGTGATGGCTGCTGAAGCAATCATGCTTTTTTTGTCTACCAGGGAGCATTTATAGTCTCCTGTTGCATTGCGTTTCACATCTGTCAGTGTGTAAGTATTTGAACTTCTAATTCCTTCAGGCTGTCCCTTTTGATAGAGGCAAAAACATCATATGATTATACTTGGTAGCTACAATAAGAACAGTTTTATTTGTTGATAAAAATGACATTTTTCTCAGATAAGAAAAAAAAAGGAATATGTTTCTTTGATTGGAAAAATGATATTAGATTTTGTATGATCTGAATCCTGGGAAAATAACTGATAATTTTATTCTAAGGAAATTGAGAAGGTAATTTACATTGTATTGATGGCATATATTTTGACATTATGGCTTGTGTTAAAGTAAAATTTAAAACATAGCTAATATTTTATTTTTACATTTATCTCTTAATTTAACAAAAAGATTTGAGAGAGCTTAAAAGAAAATATAACATATATCAAATTAAAGAAAGAAAGCAAGGAGGGAGAAAAGAAAGGAAGGAAGAGAGGTAGAAGGGGAGGGAAGAAGGAAGGAAGGAAGGAAGAGAGGAGAAAATAAATTTTTAAAAGAAAAAAGAACTAGTAACTAAGAATTAAAAAATATATTTTAAGTATTAGGAGTATATATTAACAAAAAACGTAGTGACTGCTAAAACTAAGACACAAATTTGGCTCTGTAATCCCTGAAAATCAACGTAGAAATGTAATTAGTTTAAAATTTTCATTTGCATATCAGACAAAAACACTATGTCAATTTATTAGGATACATAGAATCATCTGTCAACATTTAAGTATAAAGGTGAAAGTGAAAAGTGTTTAGTCGCTCCATCGTGTCCAACTCTTGGCGATCCCATGGACTGTAGGCTACCAGGTTCCTCTGCCCATATTCCAGGCAAGAATACTAGAGTGGGTTGACTTTCCCTTCTCCAGGGGATCTTGACCCAGGAATTGAACCTGGGTCTCCTGCATTGCACGTAGATTCTTTTCATCTGAGCCACTAGGAAAGCTCCTTAAAGTAAAAAGAAATCACTTATACTTGTCTTCTGAGTAATCTGTGGTTGATAGTCTTAAGCATTACTGCAGTGGGTGGCATTATGAACAGACCCCTTACTGCAGTAAACACAGTAAGAGTTGCATATGCTTCTCCCAAAGCAATGTTTTGTCAAACACAAACCTGAGAAGGCTATGGGAGAGCGAGCAAATGTCCTCAGACGTAGCTCTCACCTAGTCTGGCTCCACAGCACTATGACATCTAGAACACAGCCATATTATCCTCTAGATGTCACTTCTTTCAGTTCCAATACTGATAAAAGTTAAGAAAATGGCTCTTCATGACCATGTATGATGGCAAGATATAGCCCATTGCTTTCCTCTATCAAGCTAAATATAACGGGCAACACAAGTGTCCTTATATTGGATGTGTTCAGGAACACCCTCTGTGTGGATTTAGAATCCACATCAAACCATTTGCTATCATCATTCTACATTTTATATTTGTCTGCTTATGAAGAGCAGATTCTTTTAGTTTATTTGGATGATGAGACTTTGAGTTTCTACCATTATGGTTTCCTATGATCAGGTCTTCTCCTCTTTGTCCCTGATTCCACTTAACATTGAATAAAAAAAGGCAAGAACACTGGCAATTGCCAAAAAACTTTTAAAGGACATTCCACAGGTGTCCGTTGTCTCTAAGAATAACATCCTTTCTCACTTAAGCTGCCCAAGAACATACAATTCTTAATGTCAGCCAACTGCCGAACAATAGGACAGAATGATAGCCGTCTAGCTCAAGTAAAAATCCTGAATCACTTACTGGTAAGTAAAACAAAAACTCCTCAGGAGGAGGGTTACCATTCCCCAAGCATTTAAGAGTGATATTGTCCCCTTCTTTGATGGCATTTTTTGATGGCAGCACTTGTATTGTCACCTGCTCTGTAGGATCTGCAAGAGTCACAAACACAAGTTAACCATTTCATCAAGTACCAAATTACTTTGTACATATAATGTAAGTGACTAAATTATACACAATTTTCTCAAGAAGCTAGTAATGGTAATTACTTAAATGTATCTTTTTATAGAAGGACTGAAGTTAATAGCTACTTGCTATAACAAGTACTAATCTTGGTTAGAGCAAACTACAAAGAAGCTCTGTTACATAAAAATCAATTTCTTCTTAGCAAAATGTCTTTACCTGAAATAGGAATGACCATAATTATTTTATGTGTAAAAGACCAGTAGGAACAATCTCATTGTATAATCTCATTATAAGGACATTTAACTATATTACACATATCTTACAGTTTGGAAAGATTGCTAGAAAAAGAGCTAAAACTATCAGGCACCCCCACACTCATATTACACAATAATATCTTATATTAAATAAAAAGGGACATGAGCCAAATAATACCAGGAAGATTTTTGGTCTGCAGGAGAGCAGATTTGCTTTCAGAAAGATGAATCCCATAAACAGAGCAAGACCCTTAATATAATACAATCAACAGAACTGTGAATGTACTGTAATTCTTTTCTGTTCATTGGAGCCAAGATGCAACCTTAAATTCCATTTCGGTCATTTTTAAGGAGAAAATAGGGCTAAAGGGTATTCTTTGGTCAAGGCTACTGCTCAACAGTAGAATGCTAAAGGAATTAAAAGCTGGATGCACAGTGGACCATATCTACCCAACAGGAAATCAAAGGAGGCGGTGTTGGCAGTTATAAATGACCCATTTTCTAATATATTCACTTGTTATGTAGCTGGTAATACAATGAACAATGAATTTTGAAATCATATAATGTAAAGGTTTATTTTAGAGAGCCTTTTCCACAAGGCTAAATAACTACTGAGGCATGTGTCTATATTTCCAAACTGGCAGCACTAAAAATAATCCATCTATGAAGACTTACTTTGCTATTAGCTAATAAAGTGAGATGAATAAGTAGTATAGCTGTTTTTTCTTCTATCTCTTGCAATCATTTACTTGCCTTTCTAAGATTACAGGCAGAAAAAAAAAAAAAGAAACCTAGAAGGGTTGTTATAGATTGCCTCTGACTTTTCTCATGCTTGGGCATTTCTGAATATTTGCCCAGAAGGTTCTGAGGCTAAACAGTAATTGACTTAGTATACTTGTTCATTTTTCTGAATTTGCCTGAGGTAATTCCCTGACCAGTTCTCAGTACAGTGGGAAGTAAATAAAGTTTGTCCCCCACTGGTCTTCCATTTCTAGGCCTCCCTCACTCATTCACATGGCCCTTCTCTGCCTGGTTTGGTCTGTCTCACGTCACTGCAGCATATCTCTGACCAAAGCTGACACCAGAACAGCTAGGAATCATAATCGATCTTACTTTCTGCTTTATTTTAACCCTGCTTGTCTGTATCCCTTCTTCAATAGGCTCTGCTCTGTACTGGAGAGTTGAAGACCTAGACTGAGATCAGGGGGTTAATGTAACACGTTGGAGTTTTAACAGTGGCTTTCTGGATTCTGGCTAATGTGCGTCCAACAAAATTAATGATCTCATACTCTCCCTTTGACTTTGAATTTTACTCTATTAGTAAATCATCAGTCTGCCAGTTACTCCAGCTTTCTCCTTTGTCCTCTCTTATCCACTCAATCACCCAATCTTAATGACTAATCCTTATACTTTGCATCTGATTCTTCCCTTCTCTTCTCCCAACACTTCCCTGGTGAAGGGTCTAATTAATCTACATCTGAAACATTGCCACTAAACGTCATTTAGTTCCTCACCATAAGCCTTTCTGTTTTCTACATCTTCATACATATTTTCTCCAAATCAGTTTTGGAAATAGTGCTTTGACTATTACAATGATATTTAAAAGTCTTCATGCATTCCCAACAAACAAAGATTGAAATAAAAATTTCTTAATCTGGTATCCACAACTGCTTTGAACTTACTTTGGGTAAGAATCATATATCTCATTACTCCATATATACCCCTACATAATAAACAAAAGGGTCTACTCAGTTTTTCTTTTTCTCATCTCTCCATTTATCTTATGTTCATTCATTTGGTTAATATTTGTTTAGTTCAAGTACTAAGTGCTGGAGTTACAAAGTTGAAAACAGCAATTCCCTGTCCTTAGTGTCCATCATAAATAAAACTCTTTTATTTATGATGACATCAAACTTATAAATTAAGAGTTACAAAGTTTAAAACAGCAATTCCCTGTCCTTAGTGTCCATCATAAATAAAACTCTTTTATGATGACATCAAACTTATAAATTAAGACTGTAACAACATTAAAACTGCCTAAGATGCATAAGCATAGCAATCATTGGTAGCTTATAGATTCACCAGATGAGGAAGCTTCTAGTAGGAGCTGACCCCGGAGCTAGGTTTTGAAAAATAAGATGTTTGCTGGATAATAAAGGTGACAGCATGACAGCATATGAATAGGAATGTACACAGTATTCTACAGGAGGGATCTGGAAAATAGAACAGATTACAGAAGGCAGTGAAGTGGTGAAGGTTGAGAAAGGAAAGGACCACGGCTATAGGAGACTCAAGGTATTTTTGAAATTGAGAATGTAAACATCACCCTGAGAGATCTGGGGAGTTGCTGACGAGTTTTCATCACAGGAGTAACATGTTCCCATTTGTGTTTTAGAAAGATATTTCTGGCAGCAGCTTGCAGGGAAGTTTGGGGTGAATAGACAGGAGAACTATTTTTGAAGCTGTTACAAAAATACCATGAGCAATGAGGAATGGTGGCATAATCTTAGGCAGTGTCAAAAGGCACAATTAGATACACACAGATGAAAGAGGTATACTGTGAATCAGATATACACAGATGAAAGAGGTAGATTCTATAAAACTTTCAAGATGAATTGATCACATTTCTTTTTCTTGAATGTATACTTCTGTACTTTTCATTTAGTTCCTCTTTCTCTTCTCTGAAGTCATCCTGGAGCAATGAAAATCACTCAGTCATGTCCAGCTCTTTGCGACCCCAGGGACTATACAGTACATGAAGTTCTCTAGGCCAGAATACTGGAGTGAGTACCCGTTCCCGTCTCCAGGGGATCTTCCCAACCCAGGGATCGAACCTAGGTGTCCCTCATTGCAGTACCAGCTGAGCCACCAGGGAAGCCCATGAAAACTGGCATGGGTAGCCTCTCCCTTCTCCAGTGGATCTTCCTGATGCAGGAATCAAACCAGGGTCTCATACCTACTGGATGAGAAACTCTAGAGCCAGGTCCAGTAGTCTGTATTCTCACAAGCCCTTCAGGGGGTTCTGATGCACAATAATGTCTGGGGATCATTATTCTTGCACACCTGAACTCTCAGGACTATTCACTGAGTCTCTGTGGCACTTACCAGTTGCAACCTTGCACTGACAATTTCCTTCTGATGCACATATCTTCTCTACTGGAGAAACCTCTTGAATGTCAGGACTATGTCTTAAACACTTTTGGGTCTTAGCTTTTTTTTTTTTTTTAATTTTATTTTATTTTTAAACTTTACATAACTGTATTAGTTTTGCCAAATATCAAAATGAATCTGCCACAGGTATACATGTGTTCCCCATCCTGAACCCTCCTCCCTCCTCCCTCCCCATTCCATCCCTCTGGGTCGTCCCAGTGCACCAGCCCCAAGCATCCAGTATTGTGCATCGAAGCTGGACTGGCAACTCGTTTCATACATGATATTTTACATGTTTCAATGCCTTTCTCCCAAATCTTCCCACCCTCTCCCTCTCTCACAGAGTCCATAAGACTGTTCTATACATCAGTGTCTCTTTTGCTGTCTCGTACACAGGGTTATTGTTATCATCTTTCTAAATTCCATATATATGCATTAGTATACTGTATTGGTGTTTTTCTTTCTGGCTTACTTCACTCTGTATAATAGGCTCCAGTTTCATCCACCTCATTAGAACTGATTCAAATGTATTCTTTTTAATGGCTGAATAATACTCCATTGTGTATATGTACCACAGCTTGCTTATCCATTCATCTGCTGATAGACATCTAGATTGCTTCCATGTCCTGGCTATTATAAACAGTGCTGCGATGAACATTGGGGTACACGTGTCTCTTTCCCTTCTGGATTTTTCAGTGAAGGCCAGCACTGCATACATTGTGGCTTCTCAAAAGCTCTGCCAAATATGTCCCGAACAGCCAGTCACAGTAAAATCATTTCTTTCTTATTCATCCAAGGACTTTTCTGCCCATCTATTTCCCCATGCCTGATATTCACATAGATTCTGTTCTTTCTAAGCCAATTTTCCAATCCTTTTCACTCATCTTGATGTTCTTCCCTATTTTGTACTTCTGTACTTACACCAAGACAGTTTATTTCCAATTGAATATCTCTGAACAGAGTTCTACTTCCACATACAGAAATAATAGTTTGATTTTAGATAAGCTGTACATGATGAAATCCTCTCAATCCTTGCTTTTAAATCAAGTTGAAACTTGTTTACAAAGTTTAAGGCAAAACATCTCATGATGGTTAGAGCAAGTGGAATTTCAGTTTTGCTCTTTATATAAGATTCTGCACTTCATGGAACCCAAATAGAAATGTAGCTGAGATAAAACTCTTTGAAGGTTTAATGGGCATTTCTACCCTTTCTCTCAAATAGATGTAGAAGTATTAGGTTATTCTACAACATATGACAGTATTATGGGAATTTATAATTCATTAAAAATAGTGAAATATTCTGTATCATTCCCTGAAATATATGTCTATATATTTTTCATTCCCTGAAAAATATGTCTATATGCTTATTAGGTAAAAATGATAATAGTACTTATTAACAGGCATTTAATGTGCTACATATTGTGCTATTTTAGATTTTTCATTTCACTTAATCTCTATAACACCACCATGAGTTAAGTATTATATTTTTCCTATTTCAAAATATGAAAACTGAGACAAAGTAGTTAAGCTTATTTTCTAGAAATACATAGTAACTGACAGCAATGAAACTGGATTGAGCTAGCATCCTTGCTCTAAATCATATTATCTTGACTTCCATCTTATAGGAAGGAACATAGCATTGGAGAAAAGGATTCTAATCCAGTTGCTAAAGCTAATTTAGGGCAAGTCTCTGAGTCTCATTTTGCTGTTAAATAAAATAATGGACTTAGATGATCAAGAAAGTTCCTTTGTAGTCTAATATTCCAGGTTTTAAAATCTGTGGTGTAAAGTTAAACAAAATACCTTGGAATTCAACATCCTATCTAACTTATGCAATTGATTGCACTATTAAAATCTTTCTCTTTATTAAAATGGAAATTCCATATCTAGAAAACCAATCAGTCATAAGTCTCTATTCATCTGTCATTCATTCAGAAAACCATCAGCGGCATTCCGAACTCCTACAAAATCCATGACTATGTACCAGGGTTGAGAATTAACAGAAGAAATCAGACTAAGTTAGAGAATACAGAGGAGATGATAATAAATAACAAAGTAGAGACTGAAAGCTGTCATAAGATGGGTGAGCATTTATTCTATAGGTCTTACAAAAAGGAAGATATTACTTGGGTACTATGGAATAGGGATGGGAATTTGGAAATAGATTCCGAAGAGCTTATGAATTGGGACTTAAAATAACATTGGAATATTTTTTCTAATACATTAAAATTGTATAATTATATTGAGGTACTTACAGTAAATATCAAAAACTGCTTGTTCAGAGTAAAGTGTTTTCTGGCCAGATGGTCCATAATATGTCACAGAGCAGGTGAATGGCATTTGTATGTCAGCCTTGGTTGTCTTGTACTCCAGGGATGAAGTCATGGTATAGAGCTGAGTTACTGAGTCCATTTGCTTTCTAAAAATTATGACCACCGCTGAAGAAAATAAAGAACACTAATGGTAGGATCTTTCATCGGAAAATCACAGCCCTTAATTAACTGTCATAGCAACTTTGAGAAGTGGTTTCGTCCTTCTTACTGCATTTAACAGGAGGGAAAATTGACATGTAGCGAGGTAGATGTCTTTTCAAAAGCATGAATCAGAGACATGGACAGAAATAGAATCCTGGGAATTTTATCTCCCACTCACTTTAATTAACTTCTAGAACATGCCACATACAGAAATAATTTTCTCTGCTCTTGATTCTTCTGCACAAGGTCTAAAATGACGGGTTTTAAAAAATCCCTTACTGATTTAATGGATACTTAAGTAACAAAGAATATAGAGTCATAAATCAAAAGAGGGCAATGCATTTAGACTCAGGATAGACTAAAGAATGCTTAGACAAGAGAAAGGCAAAACAGGTCACCTGAATTTATTGCCCACTTCTTACCCACCTCCTTCAAGAGGTTGCAGAACTTTTCCATTCCTGTACCATGTGATGTTGCCATCTGGATAACTGTCTTTTGAAATGCACTCACCCAACTGCAATATAGAGAGGAAATTTTACAATCTTGGTTCCATCATGGGTTGTCCATTTGAAAGCCCCAGACTCCTCAAGGGATGCAGAGTTACTCCAATGATTTCTTGACCCATTCATTTTACAAGTCCCAACTAAGGACTGAATGAATGCACTCTTACATAAAAACAATGTCTTGTGTTTAAAATTATAGTCTTGCCCATTTTAAAATGTGCAGTAGATGCTGCCACCATTAATAAAATCACATTCATTTAAAAGCATTACCCAGTTCATTTTGACAGTCTTCATTTTTAACGTTAACTAAATAATATAACTGCATTAACACTGGCTATTGCCATGGTTGATAGATCTGCATTTGAAAGAATCATTAACGGTGTTAAAATGAGGCTGCCTCTCCAACTTCATGCTACATTTCAGATGACATATACTTACAATGAACTGTAATCCTCACCACTGTACTTCACATGTGTTTTTAATATTTGTGTGTGTGTGTGTGTGTGTGTGTGTGTGTGTGTGTCTGTGCATGTGCGTACATGCTCAGCCACGTACAATTCTTTGCAATCCTGTGGACTGTAGCCCACCAGGCTCCTCTGTCCATGGGCTTCTCCAGGCAAGAATACTGGAAATGGAGTAGGTTGTCATTTCCTACTCCAGTTTTTAATATTTGCTGCTGCTGCTGCTAAGTCCCTTCAGTCGTGTCCGACTCTGTGCGATCCCATAGACGGCAGCCCACCAGGCTCCCCGTCCCTGGGATTCTACAGGCAAGAACACTGGAGTGAGTTGCCATTTCCTTCTCCAATGCATGAAAGTGAAAAGTGAAAGTGAAGTCGCTCAGTCGTGTCCGACTCTTTGCGACCCCATGGACTGCAGCCTACCAGGATCCTCCATCCATGGGATTTTCCAGGCAAGAGTACTAGAGTGGGGTGCCATTGCCTTCTCCGTTTTAATATTTAGTGTTTATCAAATAATATTATGCAGTCAACTTTAATCTGATTCAAAGAATTTTGAACTTGCTTTTTCCTCCAATAAAGGAAATTTGGGCTATTCTAATTAGTGAAAAATGAGATTATGAATCAAGTGATGTGCTCATATATGGAAATCCAGTTTTGTCTTTCCTTCAAATCTCTGCTAATATGATTGTACAAATCTGATCTTATACCTTTACTTCAACTTTTCAATAGTTTGTCAGTAAGATAGAGACCAAACATTATACATGACAGAAGGTTTGTCAGAATCCAGCCTCTCTTAACCCTTGAGATTTACTTCTTACTGGACTCTCTTGCCCACTGGCTGAGAACCCAAAATTCCAGCAGTACAAATAATGCGCTTCCCAACCATGCCATTTCCTTTCACATGGTATTATTTCATATTGTTGGAAAGCCCTTTCTGACTGTGGTGTGCAGAAAATGTACTCATCTACCGTGACTTAATTAAACATTCAGTTCATTCAAACAAGAAAGACATGCTTTTTTTAAAAAGAAACTCTCATCTCCCCCTCCTCCCTTCAGAAATAACCACATCTTCCTCTATGTCTCCTTTCTACCTTGTGCAGACTTTCTAACTGGTGCCTGGAACACTGGCAACTCCACAGAGCAAAGTCTATCTAATTTGTCCTGGCATCTGGGGACAAGAAAAGGCATTCAACAATAGGCTAAGGAAAGGCAATCAATCAAAAATAAGTTCTTACCTTTTTAAGCTTGTCTGTCTCAAGAAATGGGGCTTTGCTTACAATTTCAGGTTTAGATGGTTGCTCTAAAGTTAAACAGAGAAATATTTTAAGTGTATGTGGAAGAATAAAATGGACATTTGTGATTTGGTTTACAGAAAAATAATTAATTTACTCAAAGTAGAAAAATAAGCAACACAATAAAGTTTTCCCATATAATCTATAATTAATAAATCTGGTTAGCTACCCATTCCAGATATTTGCTTTATTACATTAAATATTATTTTAAATGCTTATTACTCCTGTGAATAAAATATTGGTGACATTTTCTGGATGCTTTATAAACAGTGAGTATGGTTTAGATGGTAACAGAGGTTAATGTATTAAAGAGGATATATTATCTGCAATTGATTACCATGTGCACTTTATACTTATTAATAATTTCCAACTCTTTAGGTGAAAACTGGAGTTCACATGAATTTGAATCACAGGGGCGCTTATTTAAAATACAGATTTCTGAGCTCTACCAGGCCAACTGAATCATATCTAGGGGAAATCCTATAAACCTATCTATTCTTAAAACAAGTTCCATTGGGGATTTTGGGGCACAGTGTAGTTTAAGAATCACTGCTCTAAAATCAAGGGAAATATATAGTGGTTAAGGGATGTAGAAACTCAAGTTTCCTATTATCTCAAACCTTGTCTTTTAAGTGAAGTTATATTATGAAACTATAAATGTGAGAAAATCTTTCAAATTTGGAACCTAAGATAATGGACAGAGGCATTTTCAATATAGGAAGTTCTATAAGCATATATTCTAATAGAGGCTTTGGGAAAAACTGATTACAAATTGGATCAGCATGGTACTATTTAAACTTATTTTATTCTAGCCTTTAGTTGTCTATCACTGATGGATTTTTTTAACTTATTAATTGGCCTAATAATTAGTCTATAGAAAATGGATATTTCCTCACATTGTCATTGATTTTTATGAGTTTCATGGAGAACTATTCTATTCTCAAATAAATAGACAAAGACAACCAGCTATCCTTTCTTCCATAATCTTACTGTCTACCATCACTGTACTTTTACTACCAAACTAAACTCGCTTTTCTATAATTATTATTCAGTTTGGAATTCAGTTATCAGACATGTTACCTAACCAGACCATTATAGGAAACATGAAAGAAGACAAAAAGTCTTTGGAACAGCAAAATGGGTATCACCAAGATTCCAGGCAAAAATAATGTAATCTTCTTCAAGTTAATATCCAGAGTTAATTTTCCCTTTGCAATTATTTTATATTAGAAATTAGAACAATGAATAATAATAGTGAATTTGCCTATGTGTTGAACTTGCACTTCAATTATAGGAGGCCTGCTGCTGCTGCTAAGTCGCTTCAGTCGTGTCCGACTCTGTGTGACCCCACAGACGGCAGCCCACCAGGCTCCCCCGTCCCTGGGATTCTCCAGGCAAGAACACTGGAGTGGGTTGCCATTTCCTTCTCTAATGCATGAAAGTGAAAAGTGAAAGTGAAGTCTCTCAATCATGTCTGACTCCTAGCAACCCCACTTACTGCAGCCCACCAGGCTCCTCCATCCATGGGATTTTCCAGGCAAGAGTACTGGAGTGGGTTGCCATTGCCTTCTCCGGACTATCTACTGTTAATTCTAGAAATATAATTTTCTTGATACAGTTTCCTGAAGACCAATTATCTATAT
This sequence comes from Bubalus kerabau, assembly GCF_029407905.1. NCBI lineage: Eukaryota > Metazoa > Chordata > Mammalia > Artiodactyla > Bovidae > Bubalus > Bubalus kerabau. Next base: position 96,531,687 of record NC_073625.1, on the reverse strand, counting down.
TCTAAATGCACAGATTGAAAAGAAAATATAAGAAAGATTAAAAAGTAGAAGACAGATAGAAAAATAGAAAAGAATAACAAACAATTACATTAACACAAATAAGAAGTGACCTGGCTACCTCATTGCTAAGAATGTGACCAAAAATTATGAAAAACTGAAAAAATACTCGAAATAAATAGCAATTTCTTGGAAATACGTAGCCTTCTACACATCAGCAAGTCCTAATTTTGTCACTATTTTAAAATACAATCATTAAAGCTCATAATTACAACTTGAGTTATTGATAAAACCTTAAATTTTGTTCAGAATCCAATGTTTTATGGCAAATGTCCAATGCCTTTGCGATAGGGCTACATCCAAAATATTTAAACAGAATGAAAATCTTGGGGTTTGAGTAAGTGAAAGTTCTCTGGGAACTAAAGTCAGCTACTCAATGACACCTCTCTCAGAGCTCAAAAGAGGTAAGGTATTAAATTAATTTATGTGGTTGATGAAAAGTCAAGATTAACATGAAAAAAAGAGCAAATAGTTTTCTGTTTCCTCTTCAGTTACTATCTATGCCTGGAATATATATAGATTTGAAAAGATCCTCTAAAAAATTAGATTTTTAATAGAAAGTGCAGGTGGGCAGTTTTGTTAGGTTGCACTAATGTCTAGTTCATGAAAATCAGATGACAACTCGGTTAGACACATATTTCCTCTAATGTAGAATATATTCCTCTACTGTAATTTATAAACTCTGTATAACTGTCAATACTGGTGTGGTAAAACTGTTGGTCTTTTCCACATGTTCATGTGTGCTTGTTTCCATAAACATTCTCTAAAATTTATTATTTCAATAAAAGAAAGTTGCAGCAAACCCAGGGAAACCTGATGAAAGGATACTTAAAATTTAGTTCTATTTGTACAGTTGTTCATTTTTCTATTTAGAAGAGAGAGTCATATTGAATACTGAGGAAGTAAGGCTAATACCAATTGCATTTCTTTGAGTTATTTTCTCAAACTTTTGTTTCAAACATTTCATATTAAATACATATTTTGCAGGTAACTTTCTCTCATATTAGCTTATAACAATCAATGAGTATCGGTTAGAGGACCATAAAAGAGGATGTGTACTATTTTAGCAAAATTGCATATTGATTCCAAAGTGTTTAAAAAAGCTTTATGTGAATTACCTCTTAATATGATTCATGGATTCATAACTAAGTATAGAATTGAAAGGAAAGGTCATGTCACAAATTTATTAGCATTATTAAAATAATTTTGTCAAGGGTTTCACAGCCAGGTGAGGATGAAGTGATGAACACAAAACTACTCTATATCACCCACAATGCACTAGAGTTATTCTCAAAAGCCACACAGAGGACAGCTCAATTTGATATGGGAGGAGAGTAAGAAGAGGCAGGTGCACTGGCTACAGTGAGTCAAGGATGCTTCTCTCAGTATTTTCTCGACAATCACCTCTTGATGTACTTTAAGTAATCATCGTGAGCATGAAATTATAGTTTATTTTCCTTATGAGATGGGAAGAGGTATTATTTTTTACATTTAAAGGCTCAAAATGAAATACACAGGGTAGATCTCATTTGTTGAAAGGGTTATTTTCTGCTTCTTTCATTAAAAAGAAGTGACTTGCATTTGAAGTTGAATTATTTTCACAGGGAGGGTTGGAGGAGGGATGCTCAGTTCTGATAAATATCGAGCTCAGTGTCCAAATGAAAGCTCTAAAATAACACTGTGATGTCAACCATTACTAGGAGAAGAGCTGGCTGGTCCAGGTAGACACCAGACTCGAAGTCACAGAAATAGTCTTCCTTTTAACACCACACACACCAGTGCAGAAGATTAGTCTAGACTGTGATTTTCAAAGGCTTTTTAGTGCTCAAGCCCTTCTCTCATTTTTTTTCCCCTGAACAAAATATCATGAAAAAACTTTGAAACATTGAGGGACTAGAATTCTAGTTAATCTAGTAGAAGCAGCTCCTCATTTTCCTCAGCCTTATTCATTATCTCCTCAAGAGAATCCTAGAAACAGAGTGGGAAAATCAGCACCTAATCTGAAGTACTCACTTACAGATGAAGAGAGACTTGCACCCCTTGCCCTGACTGGTGAAGTCACTTGTCCAAGGTCAGAAATTAGTAGCAGATCTAACAAAGCTAGATCTCCTAATGCCCAGTTCAGTGATTTTCCTATTATACCACCTACAGCCATTCAGCCATTTGGCTCTCTGGGCACGCATTCAACCTCTAAGACTTTTGCACAATCACAACAATGAATCTTTGGGAGAACTTTTAAAGGTTTGCTCTTGCTAAGGGATAGTTTTATTAACTTCAAATGTACATTAAATGCAAACAGTCTGATTTTAGTGCCATTTAACTACCAAACAAACAAAAATGCCTTATTAGTGGTGACAAAGCACCGAACTTATTTTGGATCTGGTCTGCTTTACCAGCATGATTTCTTGCATGAGAGATATACCTTAGAACTGAATAAACAAACCTTCATCAGAGTAATAAAGTCATCAGTCATGGCCTCTAGTTTGAACGAAAACAGTTTGACTTTGCTTATGAGGCGGACATTCTGCAGCAAGCTGATTTGGGATTAGCTCACGTTAACCATACTCATTCTGTGGTACACAATGCATGTTGCTAGGTGACTCGACAGAAGGAAACAGAGGACTGATTGATGAGCCTAGTAACTCTTAAGTGACTGCAATATGTACATGCACAGAATGAAAGCCTCCATGTCACAGCTGCTGTTTGCTTCACAAATAATGATCCAAAGTAAATTCATTATTTTTTAAAAAAGCAAAGTACCTATATGCTCTTGCAAACTCTTTCTTTATCATGAGCTGTGCTGTTTATTTAATTGGACTTGGAGGGTCCCACAGTTTCTAGTATAAAGCCCCATTTTCAAAAATGTATAACTCATCTATTTAAATTCTTCCTGGCCCAGAGCCTGGAATGCAAATTCTGTTTCTGAGAATCACTTTGTTTTCAACAACATCCAAAAGAGAAGGGGGGTAGCGGGAGCTGATGGTATACAGGGTGTGAGTTTGTTTTTACAATCATAGATATCCCTGTATTCCAAAGCAGCTTACAAATTTTATCAAATTAAGCCAACTGAATTTCTAAGCATTTAAAAATTATATTCTAAAAACTGTATTCTGAAAATGGAACAACCTGGATTTTCTCAACTTTCTTGTAGCTTGTCTTGATATTTGGTAATTTTAACATAATAACAAGAAATGTGACAATGACATCAATACACATAATCTTTAGAGTGATGTGACTTAATCTCTGTACCTACTGCAGTACATTCCTGTATACTTATATTTATGACATCATGGCCTAATTAAAAGATTTTGGTTCTCTCTTTAGAAAAAGTGTTTCTAGCAGTACAAAATTCATCTTCCTAATAACACAAAAGTGAAATAAAAGGAAAGAAAAAAATACATGGGACTTTGGCAAATACAGGATGGAGATTATTTGGGGTGTTTACTAGAAGGGGGCATAACTGAGAAACACTTGGTACTTGGTTTGATCCATAAAATAATTGAGTTGAGTTGATGGTTTCTGGAAAGTGCCTTCTAAGCTGAAAGGTAATCAACTGAAACATGTAATATGCTTTTACACGGTTCTTCTGGAGAACAAAGGCTTCTTTGATAGTATAAGCACTCTTTGAATCCTTGTCGTGAGCCCAAAGGAGCTTTGAAGTCCATATAAATGCTTAAGGGACCGTCCTACTTAGTTGCATGGGCTATTATAAGAGAAACAGGAAAAATTCAAGGTTACTTGCTGTAATAGCAAGGCCCTCTGGGTTTCTTTCTTCCCTGTTTATTTTAATAATTTCTAGGTGCTGTCAAGTTATCAGAAAACAGTGGAAAAAACAGAAAAGTAAGACCTTCTTGCCTAATTAAAAAAGACTGGCATTCTGAAACCTTTGAGACCTATTTTTCTCCCTGTAATTTCTAAGATATTATGATGTAATGAAGGTGGGATATTTTAAATATTAAAACATAAAACATTTTAATTAGAACTTCTCAAGTCATTTATTTGCAGAGCTATTTGCACCCTCACATTAACTACATAGTATCATTAGCCAAAGTAACCTACAGTAATTATGCCAAGCTTCTTTACAACTTTCTCTTCTTCCAATCCTACTCTACTTTTTCCCCTGATGGATTCCACATACACCTTCAGAGTGTGGTGAATTTATTTATTTTATGGCAATTTTCTAAACCATTTGAACACTCTCAGAATGTAAATCAACAAGGTCAGAATGTGTGTGTGTACACACATATACATATACAGAAAACTTAGGTCTCTTGCTTGCATTTTGTTATTGTTATACATCAAAATGGCAATTTTATATGGTTTAGCCTAATATATATTTATGTATGCATTGATATGCATGAATATGTATATCAAAAATGTTCAAATTTTTCCATAACATTGTACAGAAAATCCCAATGAACTTTCTGGCCAACCCAATATTATGTATCTATGTATTAGTATTTATCACATAACATTTATTTGTACATGTCAGTGAAAGTAAAAGTTCACAGGCTAGTTTTTATTTAACAGTACTTCATATTACAGGAAATTGTATCCAACAAAACAACAGAATATTCTTTTATTCCCTCACTGCAAATAAAATAATATTCTGTTTCTTTGTTGGATAAAATCCTTATTTGAATTTCAGGTTTTTGTTTTTCTCATTGACAGTATGCATGAGCAGAATGAAAATCTCTAGAAGTCCTCTTACGTGATACCTGCTACACTACAGGTATCACTACAGAGAGTGGTAGCACAGGAGATACTACAGAGAGTTCAGCCTTGTTTCTAAAGAACATTTTCTAGGACCAGTCATCAATCCCACTTAGCAGTTACATTCGGACTACTTACTGAACACCTTGACTACTGTAGGAGCCTCAAACACGTCGTCCTCAGTTACTAGCATGCACACAAATCTCTTTTCATCACTGATCTTTGCATTACTGATAGAGAGAGTATAGTTTTCTGAGAGGTTCAATCTGTCTTTGTATTCTGGTACATCGTCGTATTGCACACTTTTCTTTGTAGAGGACCTGAAGGCAATAAATACTGGGGAGCCATCGGGCTTTTCCTAAAAGTTAAAGTAACAATACATTAAAAAACAGGCATATTTAGACATTTCAGTATTACAGTCAGAGCAACAAAATTTTCTTGGTCGTGTTATTCCATCAATATTTGTAGTTCTGTCCAAGAAGAATAATTTTGGATATGAGCCTCCCATAAATCTTTGGTTACAGAGGATCACTCTTCATAAGGGAAAAGCTTTAAGTTCTTTTACAGCTATCAGTAAGTATACAAACATGAAAGGATGGAGCTTAAGTGATCCCAGCTTTTCTTGCATCTGAAGGACAGAATTGGTATGTTTTGAAATCGACAAGGGTTGGCCTTATGTATAATATAAAAGAAAAATAGGTGAAAACAAATGTGTTTTGTGTTATGCTACAAAAGGATTTTCATCTAACTATCACAGCAACATACACTTGAGCTGCAAACACTCATTTAGAAATCCTAGGCAATTATCTTTAGCATTTACATTAATCCATATACTTTATGTGCCCACACTTTTCAGTTTCAGTCAGAACTGACACAGCTGACCTTTACACATAACATAGTTTAATGAATCCTCATGGAGGAACAGTATATTTGCCCTTGCAAAAGGATCATGTCCATTAAAGCAATGGAATCCAATTAATCACTGAAACCCATGGTTTTGCTATCTGAGTCATAAAACTTAGCTCAGAGGGCTTTCATACAAAAACTTATTATCAAAATAAAATATAATCTGGCATATACACTTATGCCAAGAGCACTGAGACATATAATTCATTTCTTCCTTTGCTCTCACAAACATTCTCTTACCTAATAACAATAATCAAAAATAAGGGGCACTCTCTCTTCTACTTGGGGCTTCCCAGGTGGCGCTAGTGGTAAAGAATCTGCCTGCAATGCAGGAGCCACAGGAGATGTGGGTTCGATCCCTGGGTCAGGAATATCCCTTGGAGGAGGGCATGGCAACTCACTCCAGTATTCTTGCCTGGAGAATCCCATGGATAGAGGAGTCTGGCAGTCTACAGTCCATGGGGCTGCAAAGTATTGGATACGACTGAGCAGCTGAGCACACATGCGTGTACTCTCTTCTACTAAACTCACAAGGTCTTGAAGAAAATAAAATATAATAAAACATTTTAAAGTGTATGACAAATTTCAAGGTGTTAAGAGAAGTAACATTTAAAAAATTATTTTATTTACTACCGTTATGAACTCAATGCTTGTGACCCTCCCAAAGTTGTATGTCTAAGCCCTAACCCCCAGTGTGGGCCTTTAAGAGATGATTAGGTTTAGATGAGGTCTTGGGGATGGTACCCTCATGATGGAATTAGTGCCCTTATAAGAAGAGAAAGAAGCACAAGCGCTCTCGCTCTCTCAATGAGAACACAAAGAAGAGGTCCTATGAGCGCATAGCAAGTGGCTGCTGCTGCTGCTAAGTCACTTCAGTCGTGTCCGACTCTATGCGACCCCATAGACGGCAGCCCACCAGGCTCCCCCATCCCTGGGATTCTCCAGGCAAGAACACTGGAGTGGGTTGCCATTTCCTTCTCCAATGCATGAAAGTGAAAAGTGAAAGTGAAGTCGCTAAGTCATGTCCGACTCTTTGTGACCCCATGGACTGCAGCCCACCAGGCTCCTCCATCCATGGGATTTTCCAGGCAAGAGTACTGGAGTGGGTGCCATTATAGCAAGTGGCAGGTGTTGGCAAATTGGGAATAGAGCCCTCTTCAAGAACTGGGTTGGCTGGCACCTTGATTTTGGACTGCTCAGCCTCCAGAACTCTGAGAAATAAATATCTGTTTATTTAAACTACCAGTCTGTGGTAGTTTGTTATTGTAGCCCAAGGTGATTAAGACAATTACTAAGCTAAAATTGGAGTCCAAAAGGTTCAGTTGGTTGAATATATGAATATATAAGTAACATTCTCTTTAAATCTTTTAATATTGCTACAGGTTTACAGCACGAATCCTTGTACTAAATCATTCCTTCATTAAGAAAAATATGTTAGACCAGTATCTTAAATTTCTATAGTTGTTCACTCATGCAAGAAATGACAGTTATTACATTTTGAGCACTTAACTATAAGCCAGGGTACTTTCTTTGGGCTTCTCATGCATTAATGGATTTAATACTCATAACAACCCTGTAAATTAAACATAATACTGGCCTCATTTATAGACAATGGAGACAGAGGTTGGTTAAATAACTGGTCCAGAGCCCCAGCCAGTGTATCTCAGCAGGGCCAAGACTGGAGCTTCACAGCCTAGCTCCAATATGACTACATTATATCACTCTTGACAGCCTCAGATGCTTCTTCTGTACCAGGCACAGAGGTGGATGCTGGTGAAGAAGCAGTGGAAGTTGGGTAGGACGGGGTGCACAGGGAGGTATGATCTCCATTATGGGAGATCTCCATTATGGGAGATTACCATGCAGCAAGAGAGAAATGAATCCATCTTTCCTCTGGGTTTGCTCCCTTTCATTCTTTCCAAATCTGCTCTTTGTCTTTCAGGTTATATTAAATTGAGGTTGTATACTGCATCTGGGAATCAAGACTGCTTTCAGAGCATATGGCACTTCAAATATAGCTCATCAGTTTATTGCTGAAGCTTTTTATTTCATTAACAGTTTGAAACCTGCCATTATTATTTGTTTTCACTGCCATTGTGCCAGTTCAGTTTAGGTGAAAAGTATTCCCTGGGCATCAGAAATGTCGATAATCACAGAAGTTTTTCACCACTGGATTCCATTTATGTTAGCACTAAGTTTGACTCTAGGTGCTAGCCTCCCAGACCCTTGGGATTTTAGGATTATGAATAGACTTTGTCCTCATAGGCCTTAACTTTGTATTTCCATTTTCATACGGAACCAGAAATAGTTAAAAATTACCCAGGGCAAGCTGGATATTAGGAGGAGGGAACAGGGAAGTGCTATGCTGCTTTGCCTTCTTCTTCTGCCTTCACCTGCCCCATCACAGACTGTGTTTAGAACTCAGTGGTACCACACTCACAACAGTTTACACTTTTCACACAATTATGATGTGCCAAGTACTAGGTAAGTATTCTTATATAAATTACTTCATGTAACCTTCACAACAGTGTAAGGAAGATTATCATTATCATCTCATTTTTTTTTCCATGAGAAAGTGGGGATTAATTCACTTGTCCGGAATTCTATAGCCAGTACATGATAGATTATGCAGTCTGACTTCAGAACCTGTACTTCAAGAGATTGTGTTTCACTACCCCTTGGATGCAACTATGCATGTTTCTATTCTGTGGAACATTTGTTCTTGCAGATATCTGAGAGAAAAAGTTGTGTGGTTCAATAAACCTAAGACATGAATGAACTCAGACAATTCATCATGTAGCTGTATATAGGAAAGGCTCTGAGAAGTATTATAATACCACAGTTTTCAAGAATTATTGGACCATCAAATCCTTTTCCTAGTCAAATATCTTTTAACATTTCAAGGACCTAGGGAAATTTTGCCAATTGTGTTCAATGAAACATATGTCCTTTGTTCAAACTTGCAAACTATTGTGTCTTATGTGATCTAGCACTGGGAAATGGTGCCACACAGATGCTTTTTGTTGGTTTTGGTAAATAGATTGAGGTATTTTATGGGTCAAAGTTTTCCAGCCTTTCCACTTCACCTACTAGGATATCTATCCTGCATTTCCAACCTTGATACCTGAGAAAATATGATTTTGCTATCTGTAAGAAATGAATGGATGAGATGGTTGGATGGCATCATCAGTTCGATGGACATGAGTCTGAGCAAGCTCCGGGAGTTGGTGATGGACAGGGGAGCCGGACGTGGTATCCATGGGGTCGCAAAGAGTCAGACACGACTGAATGACTAAACAGAACTGAAAAAATGAATAAAATCAGCAATGTTAAATTTTAAAAGAAGATACCACATCAACTGAGTTGTAAGACCAAGTACCAGAAATAGGCTGCTAATACTGATGACTAGTTTTCAGTGAACATTTGAATGCTCTGGTTCCTGGTACATCTTGCCTTTAAAGTAACCACACCAAACAAAACATGAGTATGTAGAGAATGGCAACCATTTTCCTCTAAGCTCTGTCCTATACTCCCTGAGTTTATTCTGGAATTCTGCCATTTCTTTTGCTTTGAAAACTTCAGGGTGACTCTTTCAGACTAATTTGAGCTAAGAATGATCTGTTTATCGGCTGTATTTTAAAATAGCATTTGTTATGTAAGGAATTATTCTTTTGATATACTCAACACATTAATTTCATCTCCTTACATTTATACCCACAGTTGAATATTATCATTATGTTATTTGAAATTCACATTTACTCATAGAAGGAACTTTCTTTAAAAGACTAGAGGCAACTAACCAAGTCCTAGATAGGTCACACTTACATATTTCCATTTGCCAAACATGAGATTCTGAGGTACATCAACTCGGCAAGGCATGATAATGGTATCTCCATATGCTGAGTTTACAGTATACCATCCAAGACCTTTAAAGGAAAGGAACAAAAGAGAGACAGAAGAGTTCAAATATTCTCCTGAAGCAGCAAAGCAAATAACTTTAGTACAAGATGCAAGTCTTAGTGAAGGTTTTGTATTATAATTTTATCCTAAATGAAATTTGTATTTCATTAAATTATGCAGTTAGAACATATTTCCTATTTAAATATCAACAGCTCTTATTTAGCTACTAAGCCTTTGAATGTTATATGATTCAAATCCATAAATCTCAATTTTACCAGGGAATAGATAAATGCATGGGTGCATGGTAAGTCACTTCAGTTGTGTCTGATTCTTTGCGGCCCTGTGGTATGTGGCCTGCCAGGCTCCTCTGTCCATGGCATTCTCCAGGAAAGAATACTGGAGTGGGTTGCCATGCCCTCCTCCCGGGAATCTTTATGATATAGGGATAGAGCCTGCATCTCCGGTGGCTCCTGTATTGTAGGTGGATTCTTTATCACTGCTGCTGCTGCTGCTAAGTCGCTTCAGTCGTGTCCGACTCTGTGCGACCCCATAGACGGCAACCCACCATGTTCCACCGTCCCTGGGATTCTCCAGGCAAGAACACTGGAGCGGGTTGCCTTTTCCTTCTCCAACGCATGAAAGCAAAAGTGAAATTGAAGTCGTGTCCGACTCTTAGCGACCCCATGGACTGCAGCCTACCAGGCTCCTCCATCCATGGGATTTTCCAGGCAAGAGTACTGGAGTGGGGTGCCATTGCCTTTATCACTGAGCCCTGTATAAATAAGTAGTATTCACCCACTGGTGAAGCCCCGTATAAATAAGTAGTATATGCCAAAGGAACCATATAGCATCTGGTATTTATTTTCACCTTCAACTGTATTATATAAGGAGAAAATTCACTGTATTTCATAGAAACATAGGACTATACAAAGAGATTAATATACTTAAAATTTTCAAAACTGGGTTCAAATATATTTGTGATTTTTATTTGAAAATACTCTTAAATTTAACTTCTGGAAAATTGCAAAAAACTATAAAAAAACTAAGAACACGTACAAATAAGCCCACAACTGAATCTTAATTATAAAGTGGCAAAATGAGCATGAAAGTGTCCTGCTTTACTGTAGTAATGGTTAAAGTACTAGTTTTCATTTTAACTCTACACAAAATATTAACATGACAAGAATCTGTAGGGAATTCCATGGTGGTCCAGTGGTTAGAACTTTGCACTTTCACTACTAGAGAGAGGGTTCAATCCCAAGTAGGGGAAACAAGATCCTGCAAGCAAGGAGAGGGCAAAAAAAGAAAAGATTTGTAGTATGAAATTTCTTCATGAAATGATTACACTGCTTTTTTGGTAGACAATCTAACTTGTTACTAAAGTATATAAAACTTCCTTATTCAATACTTTATTGAAAAGAATGCAAATTATAACTAATTGAATTATCAATAATTTCCACATTTTTCATAGATATGTAACATACTATTCAAATTTATGACATTTAAAGAAACATAGGCATTTAACTTGACAATAATATAGTATTTAGCAGATCTTTTTACCTTACTTTATTTACATCTGTCTTTAAGATTAGATACATTGACAATTATTTAATTGTATTAAATGATTTAACATCTATTAAGATACAACCAGTACTTTTGCCTAGAGAATCCCATGGATGGAGGAGCCTGGTAGGCTGCAGTCCATGGGGTCGCTAGGAGTCAGACACGACTGAGTGACTTCATTTTCACGTTTCACTTTCATGCATTGGAGAAGGAAATGGCAACCCACTCCAGTGTTCTTGCCTTGAGAATCCCAGGGACGGGGGAGCCTGGTGGCTGCCGTCTATGGGGTCACACAGAGTCAGACACGGCTGAAGTGACTTAGCATAGCATAGCAAGATACCTCATAATGGGATGCGGAGTGTGAAGGGGCTAACTAAATTGAAGAGAAAAACAAACGATATTTTGTCCACCAGGTGGTGCTAAAGTGCAAAGCTAAGGCAATGTACAATACATAAATAAGACCATCTTATGACTTTCTGAACAAACAAGTCAGGGTGGATACTATCTTTCACTGTTACCCATCAGTCACAACATGTACAAAAATTTCATATTAACCTTAGTAAAGAAAGAAAAGGAATTCTGTCAACTGAGGAAGGTACTTTCCTTTAAAGCAATTTTGCTCCAGTGAACAAAAACATTACAGAGAACACAAATTTTCACAAAAATAAACCACACAACTACTTTTCAGGATTTTTAACATCGTTAAAATGAAGAATACAAAGTATAGTATAAGCCATAGAATGTGTTTTTAACTTGCTATTAGAGACAAAATTTGACTAAAACTTTCATTACATATTATTTTATAATGAAAAATTAATTTTTTATCAATAATTTTCAATTGTTTAATGCCAATCATATTGTGATTTAAATTTCTTTTTACAATAAATCATTGAAGAGCATAAGACTGTAGATGAAGAAATGGTCTCTTCAGCTTTATTAAAATAAAAATTGTAAGGATTTAGACATGTGGTTGCAGACAAGCAAACTTCTGGCAGTTAAGAAACTGTTTTATTTCATAAGTAGAACTTGGTTTTGTACAATACTTTGGCTCCTAAATGTGGAACTTGTATCACGTATTTTAGGATCTGTTCAAGCACTGTACACAGGGTCTTCCATGCCATGGAAACAATTTTGTGATTCAGTATTTTTTTTTCATGACTATATAGTGAGACACTTGAATATGTAATGACTCTAGAAAGTTGTGAATCTTTTCCTTAAATTATGGCAAGACATGAATGTCTAATTATTTTCTGTATTATAAAAACATCTTTTGACAACTGATGGTGTTCCCACAGTTGGTCCAGGAGTGAAAACAGATTACAGGGTTTAGGTACCAATGAGGTGATCCTTTGCTAGGTAAAGGGAAATAAAAAAATGCCTTTTCTAAAAAATGTAATGCTCTGCTCTATCTTACAGACCATTTTTCTTTCCTCTTGTCTATAAAGCTTCAATATACAGCAAACTTTATAATTTTATAATTGATTTAAAATTTTAAAATGCTATAATTTTATAATTGAAATTAAACCTATGCGAATTTCAAGTACATAATGTATTAGCATGATGAAAGCACAATTACAGCAGGGAAAGGAACACATTTTTTTTAACCACAGTATCCCAGGAATAATTTCTGGCACTTAATGGGCATCTAATAAGATAATTTTTCATTTGAATCTTGTGGAATACTTTCCACTTTAGTTATCAAATTAACATCTTTGAAACCAGGGAGGCATTGACAACACTGGAACTTTCAAAATTCTTATTCCTGTCACCTACTATAAAGGCTGTCATGTACTGTCTTCAATGTTTAGGGAACATGGATTTGAGCTTGAATGGCATGCTCTTACTTGAAGAGAAACAAACACAAATTCGATGTTTTTATGAGTTTATGGATGAAACTACAGGAGAGAACATTTCTTCCTTCCCTTTCAAGAGAAATGAAGCACTGTTTGTACTCCATGATTTGCAAAAGTCCTTAAGAAATACCTTTTCCTTACCTGTGATGATAATACAGAGTTGTTTTTTAAAGTATTTGCAAAGTTATGGACTGGGTCTTTTACTGACAGCTTGATATCCAAAATTAGCCATGACAGGACTTTCCAGAAACATAGAGCAATAATACATTTGACAAGAATGAGCATAGTAGGTAAAAGAGCAAGAGAGAAGAGAGCGAAGCCCTGGTCCACAGACTGAGGGCAGAATGAGTGATAATCATTCGGAAGGCATTAGGAGCCACAATCACAATGATTTTAGAAATAATTTTCAAGTTTGCCATATTCATCAACTTTCCTGTTCAGGTAGGAGTATAATGGCTCCCAGGTTCATCTGAAAGAAAGACTTGTACATGTGGGAGAGCTAATATTGTTAACCCTCTAGGGATAAAGTAGCTATAAAGACTACTATGATTTCATGATACATTGGCTTCCTGACACCTCTAGGGCACCTCAGTCTTTGAGATGAAGTGCCAGGTAGACCCAAAGCACCTGTCAACACAAATAATTCTGTTTATACTTTTCATGGAAGCAAGAGATTTTATCTCTGAATTGCCAAGTCTGAATTAAATTTAGCTTTCTAGAATCTCCCTGCAATTACTTCCCTGTAATATTAGTTTGTTAAATTATTCATGGTTTTGTAGTCTAGAGATTATTGGATATTATTGCAAATATAGAATACCTATGATGTCCTTTCTCAAAGAGGCTAAATAGAAAATATAGAAGGAAATGTGTGTGTGCACAAGGGTTTGCATTTCTGTTCTATACATGTTATGTCTATATGTACATGTCAGAAGATACTTTAAACTGGGCTAAATCACCTTCTGTATTAAATGTGTTCTAAAAATTTAGTGTAATGTTATTCATTATTATTACTGTTGCTATCAAAATGTCATGACATAGAATAAAACATAAATATGTGCTATACTTGAATAGCATTGTGTAGTTATTTAGTCATTCTTATGAAGAATTATTAGCTACAGATAAAGAACTATAGAACTAGAAAGGTGACATAGGAGAATTCAGTGAGAAAAAAATTAGACAAGCACAGACCAAGAAAAATCTCTTGACCAAATAATTTCACATATAGCATTCTCAGGCAAGTGATCATAAAATATAAGATAATTATAGTTATGCATTTTATACAGCAAATAATTTAAAGAGGCACTAATACAGACTCTGGCAACCTTTTGAAGTCAGGTGAATGCTTTATATTTCTAATTAAAATAATAAAACTGTAATAATTTGGGCCATATTGGTGAGAATTTCTTTTCCTGTGTAGAGTAATTCTTAAGGATGGTCAACGTCTGAGTAATCATTCTCTTTGCATTGTTGACAAATAGACATCTGCATTGAGGTCACTTAAAAGTCAGAATCTGCTACCATATTTCAAGTGAAAGTGCAGCAAATAATATAGAATAGTATAAGACCAAAATTCATCAGAGTCTGTTTTACAGGCTGTAATTTAGTGTGGTTAATTATTTTTTATTGCACTGATACTTTGAAAGCATCATCATCCTTAAAAGCATTTTTTTTTAAAGCTTTTTTTTTTTTTTTTTTAGCTCTGTAGCTCTCGTCGGTGCCATAGAAGGGTAAATCATTTTGCAATGGGCTCAGAGCTTATAACATAAAAACTAAATTCCAGTTCTACAGAAATGTTAGAGAAATTTATTTGTGCAAATGAACTGTTGGGAGAGGAAGTAGGTAAAAATGAGAGTTATCCTTAGAAATTACTTTCATATGTATTTGACTGATTTTGACAAACATGCCAGTGTCCCTATTTGCTTTATTAATGAATTAAGATATGTACAACTCTAATTAAAACAGGTAGTGTTTCTTAATTTCATCACCGTTGACATTTGGGACTGAATAAATCTTTACTGTGGGGGCTGTCCTACATAATTCTAGCAGCACCCCTGTCTCTGCCCCTCAGATACCAATAGCACCTTCTTCTCAGTAAGACAACAGGAAAATCTTCAATCACGGCAAATGTCCCCAGGAGGCAAAACTGCCCCCAGAAATCCCAACTAGTTAAGAACTACTGGTTTAGACCTTCATTCATTTAATAAAACTTGGTTTCCAATAAAGGGATCATTGTTGTAAAACAGAATCTTAGTGTAGGACTAAATAATCACTGAATATGAATGAAGGGATGGAGGAAGCAATTGCACATAATAACATCTATAAAATTGGTTTTCTTCACAGAAACATATTATATTAAACTACGATAGGAGGATTGATTTCTGACTTTGAAACACTGGGATCCAATCCAATCTAAGAAATTACAAAAGATCTATTTCACAGAAATCTACTTCATATATTCATTATACTGAAACACAAATTGTATCTACTATATATACTTTCTAAAGTGTATATATCACATGTATCTTATTTTTTTTTAATTTAAATTTATTTATTTTAATTGGAGGCTAATTACTTTACAATAGTGTATTGGTTTTGCCATACATCAACATGAATCTGCCACGGGTGTACACGTGTTCCCAATCCTGAACCCCGCTCCCACCTCCCTCCCCATACCATCCCTCTGGGTCATCCCAGTGCACCAGCCCCAAGCATCCTGTATCGTGCATCGAACCTGGACTGGCGATTCATTTCTTATATGATATTATACATGTTACAACACGTACCTTATTTGATATGATAAAATATAATAGCTCTACTGACAGAAGATTAAGCTGATGTCTTTAAAGAGTCTTCCAAACCTGATTTTATGATTCAATGATACATAATTATATCTCATAATTCCTCTCATAAACTATTATATTAAACAAGAGTTTAAAATCTTTGTCAAGGTCATGTAATATACAACAAGTAAGATTTCTGTGTGTGTGTGTGTGCGAGCGTGTGCATGTGTGATATGAGTTCTTGTAATTCCCAAATAACTTGGTTGCATGGCAGATGGGAGAAGACATCTGAGGGAATCCAAAGTCACTTTGTGAAACTGAGAAAACAGCTATGCAGCCTCTTTTTCCTAATTCAATTCCCTTCATAAACATGGCCACATGGGGGGTCAAATTGGGTCTTTGCTGAATCAGAATTAGGAATATAATTTTTCAAAGTTTACTTCTACATTGCCTTTCATAAGAATCATATATTATAATGTAGATATAGTTGTGCAATGGCTACATATCAGAAAAATAGTAATCTTCCTTTTTTTTTCTCTCACCAGTTGCTACAATTTTAGATATGCCCTGTGTGCTTATGTGCTTCAGTCATGTCTGACTCCTTGCAACCCTTTTTACTGTAGCCTGCTGGCTCCTTTGTCCATGGAATTTTCCAGGCAAGAATACTGGGGTGGGTAACCATTCCCTTCTCCAAGGGATTGTCCCAATGCAGGGAGTTAACTTGCATATCTTGCATCTCCGCCATTGCAGATGGATTCTTTACCATTGAGCCATTGAGGAAGCCCTATAAATGCATTATATTATGTCTTTTAGATAAATGGTTAGGCCACTGTGGAATCACATTCAGATGAAAAAAATCTTTTCACTAAATTATAAAATACTGCTAGTATTCAGGAATACACTATAATATATGTGTTTTTAACATTACTTCCAAGTTTGGCATGTTATAATGTTCAAAATATTTATATTTTTAGTGGAGTATAGGTCAATTTAATAATCTATATTATATCACAGAAAGGACATCTAGAAAAACAATATAATTTTAAAAAAAATATAGTAACCAGTTTGCATTACTGTGCTGAAAATTACCTTCTCAATTTACCATGTGAAAATAAAAGTGAAAGTTACTCAGTTGTGTCTGACTCTTTGTGATCCCATGGACTGTACAGTCCGTGGAAATCTCCAGGCTAGAATACTGGAGTGGTTAGCCTTTCCCTTCTTCAGGGGATCTTCCCAACCCACAGATTGAACCCTGGTCTCCCACATTGCAGGCAGATTCTTTACCTGCTGAGCCGCAAGGGAAGCCCAAGAATATTGGAGTGGGTAGCCTATACCATATGCCTCATTATATAAATATCCTAAGCATATAATGATCTATGAGCCTGATAAGTCACACTTATTTCCACTTAGTTTAGGTTTTACTTCATCTCTGCTTCATTTTTTATCATTGCTCCTTGGGACCATCTGCTTTGACTGAATTCCTACATATTCTTCAAGGCCCATCTCAAAAAATCACCTATTTATACATTAAACAAGCATCAAGTGTTTACTGAACACCTACTACAATCAACACCTACTACTACTATCAGGGCTTCCCTGATAGCTCAATTAGTAAAGAGAATTCGCCTGCAATGCAGGAGACCCTGGTTCAATTCCTGGGTTGGGAAGATCCCCTGGAGAAGGGATAGGCTACCCCTCCAGTATTCTTGGGCTTCCCTTGTGGCTCAGTTGGTAAAGAATCTGCCTGCAATGCAGGGGACTGGGGTTTGATCCCTGGTTTGGGAAGATCCCCATTTTTTATTATAGTAATTTTGACAAATTATATCTTTGATCCTTATTAGGAATATGTCCTAAAACTGGCAGTTTACCCAAATTCATAAATGCACATAAAATTTTCTTAATAAAATGCAATAAACTGTTACATTTTTTTACTTTTTCTTTCCTTTCACCATCAACACCAGCATTTGGATTCCATTTGGGGTCACTTTTAAATTATAAAGCAAAAATTTTACTTAGAAATGATTTAAAAGCAACAGAAATGATTTAATTTATGGACTTTTTTCTTACTTTTTGTGAAATGCCTCAGGAATTTTAAACCAGCAAAACACAAACTCTACTGTACTTGTTAGAATTTCTTAGCTTGGGATCCATAAATGGACTTTATGGCATCTATGAATCCTCTAAAGTTATTTTTTAAAAAACCCAAATTGTAGTATACTGAGGCATCTCTTTTTAAAGAAAGAGAATTCAGAACTTTTATTAGATTGTCAAAGATTGCCTTGAATTAAAAAATAAAATATTTAAGGTTCATTCTAAATTGAATAGAACTTATGGAAGCATAATTTGATGCTATCTATCAAATTTTAAAATGCAAATACCCTTTGATCCAGTAATTATACCATTGAGGATCTAGCCTACAAAAAGTTTTTGCACAAGTGCATGATTGTATATAAAGATAACACAGAATTATTTTGAATACTAAACAACTGAGGAAACTAATGTTCATTAAAACAGAAATATAAGCTAGAGGGTGTATTTACACAATACTCTCCATGAACCCGCTGAAACAAATAGGCAAATACATTGTTTTCCTTTTTGTCTGTATATATTTCAGTATTTATTCTTTATCAGTATTTATTCATTTATTGGCTATTGAGTGCTTGCTTTGTGCCCAGGGCTGTCTAGGGTAGGCAATTCACACTGATAAAAGGAAAACACCCTGTACTCAGAGTTTAAATTCTATATATATATATATATATGAAGTTTAATTTCTTTTCAAAAGAGGGAGAAATTATCAGTTTAATTTCTCTACTATGCTGCAACCAATTTGAAGGAAAAACCTACATTGCCCTCACTTTGAAATTCATCACAGCACCATGAAGGTTGCAGGTGCTCAATAATAATGGGCAAAATAAAGCCCCATTGCAGTGCACTGAAAGGAACTCTATCAGATCATATTCTTACAGCCCTTAACTTTTAGTCCTCATTTAACATTTCAGAAAACCATATACTATTCTTTGGGATTCTAGGGAATCCGGGAAGGTGGGGATAAAGCAGATACTGAAGTAATTAGAATTCAATATCTTAGCATTGTCCACCACCAAAAAGCTATTGTGTTTTAAAAATATTTTTAATGGAATAAAACATACACTCAAAACAGTGCACCGACCTAGATTTACATTTGAAATGTCACCAAGAGCATCAGGATTTAGGGTTTCTTTGACAGTTCTCTTCACATTCTTTGTTCTGAAGATGAAACTGGGGTTTCCAAAAATTTGTTTCACAGGGGAGCTGTGTGTCACCAAGTCCTCATTCCTCAGTGATGAGTTTTTGACTGGACTATACAGTCTCTGTAAACACTGGTCCCTTTGTGGGGACAAACTCAAATAAAAATACTTAAAAACACTTGATGCTCTATTGCAAGGCAGGGGGAAGGCAAGAAGACTACATTGAACCAGAAATTTAAAATTTGTATATGAAAATAATAATCTTCTATATTTTATTTAAAAATGTGGTAAAGGAGACTAAAGAAAAGAATGTTTAATCATGTTTCCCTTTATATTCTACAGTTCACACATTATAATAATTACAAATATTTATGCAACTAATAATTTATGTAAGTTGAAATTCATAAAGTTGACTATTTTCTACTATCATCCTTCTCTCCTAATTATCTAGGACTTGATGCTATGTCATTAAGGAATTAATTAATCAATAAAATGAAAAGAATCAGTAAACATTATTTTCCTTTTGTTTCTCTCCCTCAATTCAATTTCCTGCATTAATTTTTGCATTCTCTCTATTCAGATCCTGAGGACTTCATTTGGGAACCAGCTTAACTAAAGAGGTAGGTAGAAGAAACCCCTATTTGAATACTGTCCCATGTTAGATGCAAAGGAAGGATGAAAACATTTATGCTCCAAGTTTAACTAAGTGTATCAGTTCTATTTGAATACTGGAAAGTTACATTTTCCTGTGCATTTTCCCATGTAAGTTGTATTGAAATTGTGAATATGACTTAATTATTTTAGCAAAGACAATAACTGTATTGTATTCACGAAAACACTATCAACAGGAAAGCAGGCACAACGCTTCACAAAAGACCTTAAGTGCATCATCTGAAGTAATGGAAACTTTTGGAATTTAGACTAGAGCCTGTCTTCAGAAAGAGTTCAATAGTTATTGTGACATTATTAAATTTGTTGTGTGCAAATAATTTAATGCCATGACAACAAAAAGACCTCTTGATTAGAGATAATCAAAGCTGTCCTTGATAATACTCTCCAACTCCCAAACAACAAATTCCTAATAGCTTTTACATTTCTCAAATGTCTTAGAAAAAACATATCATAAATATTTTTAGCCAATAAGATCAGCATTGTTTTCAGAGAACTTCTGTTAATAATAGCTTGTGCTAATTTTATTGCTTTAGCATTTAAAGTAATATTCTATAGCATTAGAGAATTTTACCCAATAATTGAGGTAATGAATTACGGGGGGGAGGGAGGGGATAGCAAATAAATTGTCAAGGCTCCTGAACGAGCAGAGTAGTAAACTTTTGCTTCCTAATTGCTTGAGTGATCTTGTCCAGGATGCCTGCTTCTGGAATATTCCCGGTTAAGTATTTAACTAGGTAACGAAAAATGTTTACATAGGTTGAAATAGCTTTTTGCTCTTTTCTTCACATGAATCCCAATTAGCACTGCCTATGTCTCCTGAGGACATAGATTTGTACAATCAAACATGGTAAGTAATAAAGGTTAAAAAGCTATTTAATAGATTTCCCCACATATTTCGTGAAGATTGCTGGCTGAATTCCAAGACTTAGATTCGTGTAAATTCCATGCTTTTAAATTGACAACTTCCCACAGGAGTTGTAATATAAGTTAAGGTCATAGGAAGAAAATGATGGCTTTCTATGACATTTGCCCTTTTTTAAGAACTAAACTCAGCTTACTATGAAATCTAGTTTTCTAGTTCTTATGAGGAAGAAGAAATAGAAACACTTGTCCAATATATTTTTTTGAAAGTAATTAAGACCATAGGAAAAATAAAATTTTCTTAAAAAAATTTAAAAGTAAAACAAATAGTTGCACAATACGAAATCAACATAATATACTACATAAAAATGAAATCATCCTCCAGTCTTAAGAGGTTTTGTTTTGCTTCAAGGACAGGTCAGCATAGAGAATGACACCCATGGTAGCTTGTCTACAGCACAAGCTCAGTGGTATTGCTCTGAAATGCATGAACTTAGACAACATTAACAATAACTTTGATATATTCCACTTTCCCTGACAGTCATTACTCTTAATTGATGAGTGGGAGGAAAAGTGGGAAAGAGAACAAGATAATTTAGGAAAGCAATGAGTAGAAATGAGAAATATAGGAAGTTGTATTGAAAGGTAGTTTTAATCTTTTCTAAGGATATCAGAATGGGGAAATGCTTTTAAAGACCTTGTAAAATCTGGACCTTAATTTGGCTGAGCTTTGAAACTCTTCCTTACTCTTATTAAAGATTTTTAAGTTGCTGAACACTTTGTAATCCCAGAGGCTCATTGTAACTTTAAAATGTGTCATATTTATACTGTGATTTAGGAAAAGGTTTAATGATCCGCAGAGTTTCTGGAAGACTAACCATCATGGACAAAATGGCAAAAACGATAACAACAACAAACACCTAGAAAGGTGAGCAAGTTCTTACAGCAGGAAATGGCTCTTCTGCATTCAGCTGAATTATCTAGGCCAAAATACCAGAGTGGGTAGCCTTTCCCTTCTCCAGGGATCTTCCCAACCCAGGATCAAACCCAGGTCTCTTGCATTGCAGGCGGATTCTTTACCAGCTGAGCCACAAGGGAACTGGCCCTCTAAAATTAGTAGGTTATTGGATCCTAGAAAATTCAGATTGCAATAGGGGTATAGTGAAGAAAAAAAAAAATAAAACCTACAGTTTGATTTAGTAAAGAGTTAGCCAAATTAAAAGCAAAAAATACATTAGAGCAATTATAGCAAAAATAATGGACATTTTATGGTGATTTGTAGTTTGTAGTACTCTTTTATGTATATTGTACATTTTTGCATTTGAATCTCACAATAGCCCTGTATGATGAACAAATAAATGTTTATGGTGAACACATACTATGATGCTTCCTTTGCTGATGGGATCCTGTTCACCCTTCAAAGCCAAGAGACTACTACACAAGAGACTACACCAACAATATCAAACCAGTATATAGTGAAGCTAGAGCGCCAAATTAATTCTCACCTGAAGTCCAATACTCATCACTATTAGATACACAGAAAATGATGACACGTTCTTATTTCATTTTAAATTGTGGTTAAGCTAGGAATATTGTTTGAAAAGTATAAAATGTTTTCCGTATGTATTAGTAAATAAAACTTTCATATTTAACATTATAAAACCTATAGGTCAGAAGGACAGAAGGACTAGCAAGAAAATAAACTATTAAGTTTACCACCTCTTTCTCAATTGGATGTTATATACCAACTGAGCATTTATTGCCAGGAAATATGTGAAGTCTTGTCTATGACAGCTCATCTGATTCTCAGAACACAACAGAAAACTGCTAATATCTGAAATAGATATCTTTCATATAAGGAATCAGAGGTATAATAAGGCTTTTAAGTGTAGACAAGGCACCTTTGACAGGTGGAATAGCACTTTATTTAAGCATTTCAAACACCCAGCACAGTAGAGATAATAGAGTAGACTACCAAGAAAAATTTATTGGATGAATAAAATGAAGGTTAGGATTCAAATCAAGTCTAACTTCAAAACTCATGCCTTTCCTCTCCATCAAAAAGAGTTTTCACAATTACAAGTTTTTGAAAGTTTTTTACTTTTTATTGGGGGTATAGTTGACTTACAATGTTGTTTTAGTTTCTAGTGCTGTAGTTTAGTCCCTAAGTCGTGTCCAACTATTGTGACCCCATGGATTGCAGCCTGCCAGGCTCCTCAGTCCATGGGATTTCCCAGACAAGAATACTAGAGTAGGTTGCCATTTTCTTCTCCAGGGGAACTTCCTGACCCAGCAATCGAACCTCGGTCTCCTGCATTGAAGGAAGATTCTTTACTGACTGAACTATGAGGGAACTCCATCAAAGTAAATAACTTTATCAAAGTAAATCAGTTATACATGTACATACATCCACTCTTTTTTAGATCCTTTTCCCATTTAGAGAAGCATCCTTTTCCTATTATAGAGTATTGAGTAGAGTTCCTTGTACTGAGTTGAAAATGTTTAAGTTCACAAAAAACCTTAACATAATGTTTATTCATAACTGCCAAATTCTGGAAGCAACCAAGATGTCCTTTAGTAGTGAATGGATAAACTAGGTGGTACATACAATGGAATATCAGCAATAAAAAGAAATGAGCTACCAAGCTCATGAGCTCAAGCTCATGAAAAGACAAAGGAAACTTAAATGCACATTGCCAAGTGAAAGAAGTTAATCTGATTGATCTTCTGTATCAATCTGTATGACTCTGACATTATAGAAAAAGGTGAAACTATGGAGATAGTAAGGAGAGGAGTTCCCAGGGGTTTGATGAGAGGAAGGATGGGATGGATAGACAGAGCACAGAGAATGCTTTGAGTAGTGAAATTATTCTGATACTATGATGATGGATACAAATAATTATACCTTTGTCAAAACCAATAAAACATACAACACAAAGAGGAAAACATGTATAAATTATAGATTTTACTTAATAATAATAATGTGGCAATACTGACCCCTCAGTTGTAACAAATGTACCACACTTATGCAAGATGTTAATAATAGGGAAATAGGGGGATGGGGACTGTTTAAGAGTATAGGGGAACTCTTTTCTATTGAATTTTTCTATAAACCTAAAGAAGAACAATGCACATAGTTTCTTCAGCCTATGGAATGTATACATTCTATATTCAGACAATCTCATTTAAATTCCCTTGGTTAAGATGGAAGGAAGGACATAAAATCTTCAAGGACAAAGCTTTGCATCCACCAGCAAAGGTGATCTTTGTCTAACCAGCTGCATTCCCAGGCAGCTCTCTGCAGGTGCTGACAACACCAAGACCTCTGCTGAACAGTGTCCTGGGTGGTTGTGCTGCAGCAAGAAATGGCGTTTTATGATTATGTTTTCTACATATTCTCAGTCCCACCAAGGTGCTAATGTATTTGGTTCATCTTTGGATTAAAAGAGATAATGTCTTTGATAATTCGTTCATGGTTACTGCTTGGGAAGATAATGATGCTCAAAATCCCCCTAAACTTCATTTTATAATATTACCTCCTTGGCTCTGCTATTCTTAACAGTTTTTAAAGACAATAGCGTCATTAAGGTTAAAAAAAAATCACTGTCCCTACACGTTAAAAGAATACCAGGTTACAGAGATGAGCTGCCGGAGTGTTAGCAAGGCTTCATGTTATATCATGTGTTTGGTTTATGAATCTCATTTGAGTTCTATAACTGAAAATACTCCTAAAGCTTCCTCTCAAGGAAGAAATTAATTAAAAACAAACAAACCAAATAGAAATGACTGGGATGCTTAGACTGTGTCACTGTCTGAAAATCCAATGGCAATTTTCAAGTTAGTTCCCCCTTAAGAGCTTTACCAAAACATGCTGTAAGTGTACATTCTTCAGCTACAATTTTACCTGTGTATATAGAACAGATAATAAAGAACATCTCTGAAATCAGCTTTAAAATGTTTTCTTCATTATCATTTTTTCAATTGTCAGTAGCCTCAACATACAAGTATGAATATTGGTGCATATTCAATCTCTCTCTCTCTTTGGAATATATATATATATATATATATATTCCATACCTTTATAGATAATCAGTATGATTTTAGAATTTGTTATTCAGAAATTCATTGTTTCTTACCTCTAATTTTAAAACCTGAGAGATATTTTACAAAGGAAATTTCCAACCCAACATCATACCTAATAGTCACCCAAGGTAAACCTATATGGTCAATGAAAATAACTCATACACAAGTACTTCAGAAAGATATCATTAGGGAAGTGTGCTATTCATTCTAAAACCTTTATAGCTAAAAGATAATTTATAATGATGTACATTGGAAAGCCAGTGCAATCTACTGAAAATGGAAAATTGCATGTGCCTGAAGAATAGTCTATAGTAATTACAAGTAAAACATTTATCCAATATTGTTGATGTAACTGAGAAACTATAAAAGATATATGCTAAACACCAAGATCCACAGTTTGCATCTCAATATAAGCATTTTATTATTGACTTGTGTCATATTTTCCTTAATTTTTTCTAAAAGCCTAAGAAAATAAAATTTCCTTAACCCAAAAGATTCTATTTCAGGTAATTTATAAATGCATTGTACCATAAAGCAATTGGTTGGCTACAATATGTCAGATACTGTATTCCTGTTCAGCACACAAATGTAAATAAATTATCTATTTGAAGGAGATTAAAATCTAGAAAAAGAGGCAACAGACAACACTACACAGGTATGATTCAAGCCCTAATACTAAGAAGGTAAGTGACCTACAGAGTTAGTTGAACTATATGTTCTCATGTTTTCCAACCATTAAATAGAAGATAATAGTATCAAGCTCAAAGGGTTATTGTGAATATTAAATAAATTAATGTGTAAGCTGCTTAAAGGGCTTCTCTGGTGGCTCAAACAGTAAACAATCTGTTTGCAATGCAGGAGACCTGGGTCCAATCCCTGGGTTGGGAAGATCCCCTGGAGAAGGAAATGGAAACCCACTCCAGTATTCTTGCCTAGAGAATTCCATGGATGGAGGAGCCTGGTGGGCTACAGTCCATGCGGTCACAAAAAGTCAGGCATGACTGAGTGACTTAATACACAAACTGCTTGAAAGAATACTTTTCATACAAATGCTCAGTAAATGTTAACTATTAATAAAAGATGCTCAACATCATTAATCATTAGGGAAATCAAAACCACAAGATACCACCTCATACCTCTTAGGATGGCTCTTACTAAAATGGTCAAAAGGTACATGTTAGTCAGAATGTGGAGAAAAAGGAATCTTTGTACACTGTTGGAGGGAATGTAAATGGGTACAGCCATCATGGTAAAGTACAGATATAAATAGAAATACCATATGATCAGCAACCCACTTCTTGGTATATATCCAAGAAAACAAAATCACTATGTCTAAGTGATATTACACTCTCACAGTCACTGTGGCATTATTCACAGTAGCCAAGATATGTGAACAATTTAAATGTCCATCAATAAAGAAAATGTGATACACACACATACATACAACCACATAATAGAATGTTATTCAGCCTTAAAAAAGAAGAAAAGAAAATTCTGCCATTTGTGACAACATGGATGAATCTAAACATTTCACTGAGTGAAATAAGACAGACACAGAAAGACAAGCACTGCATAATCTCACTGATATGTCGAACATAAAAAGCCCAACACATAGAAACAGAGAGTAAAATGGTGGTTGCTAGGGCTTGGGGGAGGGGGAAATGGGGAGATACTGGTCAAAGGCTATGAGCGTTCAGTTATGAGCAAGTTCTGGATACCTAATGTACATGCATGTGTGCTTAGTTGCTCAGTCTTTCTGACTCTTGTGACCCCATGGACTGTAGCCCACCAGGTTCCTCTGTCCACGGGATTCTCTAGGCAAGAATACTGGAGTGGGATGCCATTCCCTTCTTCAGGGGATCTTCCCGAACCATGGATCAAACCTGGGTCTCCTTCATTGCAGGAGGATTCTTGACTGACTGAGCCACAAGTGATTATGCTGCTGCTGCTAAGTTGCTTCAGTCATGTCCGACTCTGTGCGACCCCATAGACGGCAGCCCACCAGGCTCCCCCGTCCCTGGGATTCTCCAGGCAAGAACACTGGAGTGGGTTGCCATTTCCTTCTCCAACAAGTGATTATAATTATTAGTAATGCACACATGAAATTTGCTCAGATTAGATATGCAGGTTCTCATTATATCCCCCCAACAACACACAAAGGGAAACTATTTGAGGTGATGGATACACTGATTAGCTTAAATGTGGTAATCACAATGCAATATGTGTATCAAAGCATCATGTTACACACTTCGCACACATACAATTCTTTTTCTGTCTATAATATCTTAGTAAAACTCAAAATGTTAGCTATTATACCTCTGTCTTTTATTATTTAGGGGAATTAAAGAGATTATGTGCCAAATGTTGTACAAGCAGAGGAGAGATTGATGAATAGACTGAAGAAGGCTTTATTCCAAAAGGACATTCATATTGACCTTCACAGACAAGGATTTCTTCAAATGAGAAGGAGAATGAAGGAAAGTGCATGCAGATGAAATGCTGGGAACAAGAAGTATGATCTCATTCAGCCAGTGTGGCTAAAACTTAGGGCATGTGGGAGGTAATGGAAGGAAATACAGCTGGGAAGGTTGCTTCTGGAGTGATACTAGGAAAGCCCTTAAACAACAGCTTAAATAATCTGGATTTTACCCTATAAAGAATGTGGAAGCAATAAAAGGGTTTTTGGTGTATTTTAAGGATGGCAGTGAAGTGGTCAGATTTTTGCTGTTGAAAATTCTCTTTAGCAGTATTGTGGAAGATGATCAACTGCAGCAGAGACTAGGGGATGGTAACCTTGTTAGAAACTTACAATGTTTAGAAGGTCAAGTAATCATAGTGAAATATGGCAAGAGAATGAAGAAGAGAAAGCACAGTGAGGAGGAGACATTTCCAAAGTGGAATCTATGTGAGCTTCATGTAATCACAAAGTTCACATTTCCCAACCCAGCTGGGTACACTGCTCATGTGAAGAAGAGATAATACTTTGTCTTGTAGAAGCACATCATGTACCATGTGTGAAACCACACATGAACTAGGCAAATAGGAGGGCTGCCTTTTTATGTTAGCTTTTTGGAAAAAGCTTGAGACTAAACAATCAGAACCGTCCAAAGCAAATATTAAGTCTGGTGGTGTTAAGTGCTTGGATTTCTAAATGCAAATTGTTAATGTAACTTGCATTTTGGTTTTAACACATGCAAGCCCTTTTTGGTAAACACCGCAAAATACAGAAAGAGAAAAGCCATGGTGCTGGAACTTATATAGTCCTAAAGAAAATTTCCTGCTTATTATTCCCCTAAGGCTTTGTGTTTACCAGTTAGAACTTTTGATGAAAAGAGCAAAAATGAAATGTAAAAGAAAAAGACCTACAATATTGAGCTTTTAGGTCACTACTAATTTTTCTTTTTTAGAGCAGTTTCTGAATTCAATTGGGATTCCAGAAGTGTTTCTTCAAGCCCTGATGAGTGGGTCAAGGATCTCATAAAGCTCTGATATAAAGTACAAAGCCTGATACTATGTATAAAATAGAAAACTAATGAGAATATAATGTATAGCACAGGGAACTCTGCTTAATGAACTGTAGTGACCTGAATGGGAAGGAAGTCCAAAAGGAAGGGAATATATGTATATGTGAGCTTCCCCGGTGGCTCAGATGGTAAAGAGTCCACCTGCAATGTAGGGGACCCAGATTCGATCCCTGGGTCGGGAGGATCCCCTGGAGGAGGAAATTGCAACCCACTCCAGTATTCTTGCCTGGAGAATTCCATGGACAGAGGAGACTAGTGGGCTAATGTCTATGGGGTCACAAAGAGATGGACATGAATGGGCGACGTGGGCCCATTTTTCATGTGTATACGTTTAGCTGATTCATTTTGTGGTACAGTAGAAACAACACAACATTGTAAAGCAATTATACTCCAATAAAAATTAATTAAAAATACAAAGCCACTGTACCATTATAGTTTAAACATTCCAATTCAAGTGACAGTGTGACCAAAGACGGTTGCCAAAGACTCTAAAGGGAGAGGGTGGAAAATATTACTTCTATATCTTTCAAATACCCCTTTCAGAAGTTGCTGGTAGCTGGGAGTTAGCAGCCTCTGGTGGTGTTCTCTTTCTTTCCTTGCTGAACAAAAGCATAATCGAACAATCTGTGCCCTTGTCTGCCAGGAAGTCAATCAATTCGACTAACCTGCACCTGCCTGTCTAATGTCCTTTCTCCTGTTCACCATTCAGCTGCTTCTGCGTGCTCTCCTTAAATGCCTGGACTTTAGGAAACGATTTCCAAATTATGGCCTCAAGTCCCCAGGATCATGGACTGTCATCTCCATCCACTTTTTCATTCTTAAAATGTCTGCCATTGATGTGATAGAGATTATCAACTGTCTTTATTAAAAATTCAGTATAAAATATTGAATTTGCAACTCATAGTTGAAAGAACTCTGATATGGTAGTCTAGGAACCTGAGTTCTTGCCTCATATTTACCTTGAAATCATTGAGAATATGCTTTCTTAGGCTTCCTTTTATCCATGTATAATATGATATAAAACAGGGCTTAAATATTCTAGGCTTAACATACCCAAATATGAGAAAAGGATTCCCATATTGGATTCTCATAAAGATTTCTTGCTAATTTTCAGCTGGCATTTGAAGCCATATTACTTTTATGTCTGGACTGGCAAAATCTTTTAAAAAAAGAGAGAACATGTCAGATTTCTTATTTTCGCTTTATAACTTAAATTTGCTGTTGGCATTTCCAGTGAATATTTTAGAAACTTGACACTGACAAACTTTGGTTTTGGTTTCCAACTTCGCATCAATTGATGAGTGTTTTTAATTTAATGTTAGTTGGCTTTATATTGGTTACCAGTATCACTCAAGAATTATTAAAAACTTTTATACATTGGCTCAGCATGTAGTATGTTTTCAGTATGGGCATGTATTATATTTTGCATTACTCCAACAGTATGCAATACTATCATAACAGGCTCATGAGTCTAGAAACAGTGTTACAGAAAATTCTAAACTGAGCACATAATAATTTTGTTTA
This sequence comes from Bubalus kerabau, assembly GCF_029407905.1. Classification (NCBI taxonomy): domain Eukaryota; kingdom Metazoa; phylum Chordata; class Mammalia; order Artiodactyla; family Bovidae; genus Bubalus; species Bubalus kerabau. Next base: position 96,502,024 of record NC_073625.1, on the reverse strand, counting down.
ATTGTGGAGCAAAATGAATTAATATTATTTTATCTTAATTACTTCTACTATAGATAATAAATAATTACTGCCTTTCAAAATTAGAGTAGCACTTCATATATTTAGGATTACTCAGATATAATTTTTAGGCAATTGAAATCTAGCCCATTATGTACCATATTACATTAAATTTTTAATTCTTTCAGATGGAAAACATTTGTATCACATTGCATACTGTCCTGAACTTCAAATCAAATTATATGATAATACCTAACATTTATATATTACTTAAAAATGCACTCTCCAAGAAATCATCTCTTAAACCAAATATTATTCAGAATATAAATGAACTTTCTTGTGGTAATTCAGTTATTTCTACAAGCACATACTGTGCTATAATTCAGACAGGATCTTGGAAACTATTGAAATGATTAAACCTATTTGCCCTAGTATATGAAACAGCACAGCCCAATAGAATTTTGACATCACTATGTTTGTCTGAAATGACTTATCTTTTCTCTCACTGTTCCTTTCAGGTGTCATTCTTACGAATGATAACAGCTCAGATTTGCACAGTACTTGAGAGCCTACAAACCCTTTCCCATACATTGTTCCATCTTGTGATTGCCTCATAGTCCCTTTCCAAATTGCCAGGCCTTTGAAAACAAGATAATCAAACTTAAAAAGAGATTCTATTTAAAGAGTAAACAATCTCTGAGTGAGGGCCCCAAGGGCTTTCCCAAAGAATAAGGTTAGGAATGGTCATGGACACCAGCATTTATTTTGGCTGCTGAGAACCTATGCATTTCCCATAGATTCTTGGCTGGGCTCTAAAGGGTTGAGTTTGGCAGATAAGAAGCCTCTGACTCTACAAAATACTCTGTTATTGCACTTTATACAAGGAATTGTCTAGTGATTTAAAGGCATTGTACACTGAAATGAGAAATAACCTTAGAGATTATTCACTACAGGTTACTCATCATACAACTAAGGAGGCTGAAGACTAGAGCATTTTTAGTGCTAAAGGTGGAACTGACTTCAGGAAACAACTCTTCTGCTCCCAATCAATGTTCTCTCTATTAACACCACAATGTGCGCTTGTTCTAAATCTCTGGTATTTTTAAGACACTGAGCTTTTGGAATCTAGCCAAATGATATGATGAAGATAATGTATTTTCAAGTGTATGTAGTATGACATACGGTGAAGCATGTAACAGAATGACTGCCTTTCCCACTATTAAACTGTAAATACTTTATAGGTATTTTCTCCATAGTTTCGAAAGTTGGAGAGAAAACACTGTAAAAGACATACTGAGTTTTAAAAAATGTTATCTGACTACTCCCACATACAAAGCCTATATTTTGAAAATACAAAATCCTAAAATAAGAGGAAAAGAAAAAAGAAAAGGAGTGAGAAAGGGAAGAAAGGGAAAAAGTAGGAAAGGAGAAAAGAAAGGAGGGAAGAAAGGAGGGAGGAAGGTAGAAAGAAGGGAAGAGTTGGAGAAAGTAAATCATTCTTTGCATTTTAATAATAAGGAAGTATACCAATTTTTGTGTTTCAATAATTTTCTCCCATTCTATTAATAATATGAACTATAATTAGTTTATGGTTAAATCAGCATAGGTATTTCAACTATAGCTTTCTGGCAGCAGGGAAAGAGTGGCTAAATTGGTCACTTGTATTCTAAGTGATGGTGTGTGAAAAACTGATTACTATTCCCCCTAAATTCTTCAGTTTCAACCAACACAATTAATACCAAACACTTTGGTGTTCAAGTGAGTGACAGTTTTGACGTGATATTTAATTCTTCTCAGGTGTTCAGAGTAGGAAGAAATAATTGCCTATTACAATCTATTAGTAGTTCATTCTGACAAACAATCCTGTTTGTCAAATGACCGCAGTGGAATAGAAGAAAAATGGATCAAGTACTTTTAATATTTCATTTTAATAAAAAATGCATAATGAAATAAAAGCAGACTAAATATTTCACTGTAGAAAAGTCAGTTTTTTTGTTTTTATTACCTAACAACTTTTCACCATGTTCACACTTAACAACAACAATAAAAATGAAAGTACACTTTTTTCCTTGGTTAGGAGAAATTGACTTGAATATTTGCAGATTTATTCTCATGATAAATTAATGATGATTCACATATTAGCTTTGGAAGTAGAATTCTGGAAAAAGAAATTCTACTATCAATTAATGTAGAAACTGTGCTGGTAAATCAAGTATAACATCTGAGAAATAAATTGGAGGACTTTAATTGGTCAATATGTGTCCTAAACAAAACCTATAATGAGGACCCTGAGTAGACTGTGTGAGTTAAGCAAATCCACAGCAGGTTTATCTTCTCCAAAGAGGCTCTGAAAGCAAAGTGATTGTTAGCTAAAATATTTTGAAATAAAAAACAGGCAATATCATATTAATTTAAAGAACCAGCATTCATCAGTACAGCAATTCTAAAATTCCCACTTTATTTATTTATTTATTTTTTTAAAATTCCCACTTTAAAAATTAGCTCTCCTGGGGATTCCAAGAGTTAAGTGGAGATGGAGCAGTGAAGAATGTATCCATATCTGAACTGAGTTAATTAGGGTAAGATGTTCTCTCTTGAAATCACATCAGCTTTCCACCCAAAGATCCTGAGGATATATGTTTGGTTCTGTCTGCCACCATTTACTTATTTGATCATGTGTTTAAATACAATAGGCCAATTATACCAAACAACCACATTTCCACCTCCAGAAGACTATAACCAATGAATACAAATTAGTTGGTTGGAAGAAAGATAGACATGAACTAATTTATAGAACATATCTTTAAGGTAAAACATATTTCTTGTCACAAGAAGTTCAGTTCAGTCAGTCAGTCGTGTCTGACTCTGTGACCCCATGGACTGCAGCACTCCAGGCTTCCCTGTCTATTACCAACTCTTGGAGTTTATTCAAACTCATGTCCATGAAGTCAGTGATGCCATCCAACCATCTCATCCTCTGTGTTCCCTTCTCGCGCTTTCAATCTTTCCCAGCATCAGGTTCTTTTCCAATGAGTCAGCTCTTTGCATCAGGTGGCCAAAGTATTGGAGTTTCAGCTTCAGCATCAGTCCTTCCAATAAATGTTCAGGACTGAATTCCTTTAGGATTGACTGTTGGATCTCTTTAGAGTCCAATGGACTCTCAAGAGTCTTCTCTAACACCACAGCTCAAAAGCATCAATTCTTGGGCTCTCAGCTTTCTTTATAGTCCAACTCTCACATCCATACATGACTATTGGAAAAACCAAAGCTTTGACTAGATGGACTTTGTTGGCCAAGTAATGTTTCTGCTTTTTAATAAGCTTTCTAGGTTGGTCATAGCTTTTCTTCCAAAGAGCAAGCATCTTTTAATTTCATGGCTGTAGTTACCATCTGCAGTGATTATGGGGCCCCCAAAAATAAAGTCTGTCACTGTTTCCATTGTTTCCCCATCTATTTGCTGTGAAGTGATGGGACCAGATGCCATGATCTTCATTTTCTGAATGTTGAGTTTTAAGCCAACTTTTTCACTCTCCTCTTTCACCTTCATCAAGAGGCTCTTTAGTTCTTCTTCACTTTCTGCCATAAGGGTGGTAGCATCTGCATATCTGAGGTTATTGATATTTCTCCCAACAATCTTGACTCCAGCTTGTGCTTCATCTAGCCCAATATATTGCATGATGTACTCTGCATATCAGTTAAATAAGCAGGGTGACAATATATAGCCTTGACATACTCCTTTCCTAATTTGGAACCAGTCTGTTGTTCCATGAACAGTTCTAACTGTTGCTTCTTGACCTGCATACAGATTTCTCAGGAGGCAGGTCAGGTGGTCTGGTATTCCCATCTCTTGAAGAATTTTCCAGTTTGTTGTGGAAAGTCAAAGGCTTTGGTCTAGTCAATAAAGCAGAAGTAGATGTTTTTCTGGAATTCTCTTGCCTTTTCAATGATCCAATGGATGTTGGCAATTTGATCTCTGGTTCCTCTGTCTTTTCTAAAACCAGCTTGAACATCTGGAATTTCACATGCTATTGAAGCCTGGTTGGAGAATTTTGAGCATTACTCTGCTAGCGTGTGAGATGAGTGCAATTCTGTGGTAGTTTGAACATACTTTGGCATTGCCTTTCTTTGGGATTGGAATGAAAACACTAGAAAGATAGAATTAAAGGACTTTTCTATTCATAACTCAAAGCCATGTTAATATTATGTGTGTGTTTTTGGCCTGGGGATTTGGGAAAGAATTAATAAAACATACCTTATCACTAAAATGATAATATTATAGTATGAAGATAAAACTGCATGACTTCTATATTCTGTTTCAGCTATAATTTAACATTCTATTCTGATCTTTTTTCTTAACTGATAATCTACTTATCAATTTCTGGTTTTCGCTTACCTTAGTTCATTTACTTTTAGGGGAGATGAATACAGGCATATTTTAATTTATTTTCTAGGTCTTAGATATTGAAGATATGAGATCTCCATTCTACATGGCTTTGAAAATTCTACTTTACTTGGATTTTTACAGTGATCTAAATATCATTTCTAGTCAGCTGGTATATTTTAAGCACTTTCATGAACTCAGAAATAATTTGTGACATTGTACCATTGAAATTTATTGCCATTCATTTGCTTTTAAAAAGGTGAGATAGGTTGAGTCCTTCTCATTTCTAAACATATACATCATTTTTACCATATACAATATAATTCAAAAAACTGTGAAAAACATTAGTATTTACATAACCTAAGGAAGAAACTGTTTCGCTCTATTTTAGAGCAGCTTGTGATGAATTACATCTTCATTAATGGAACAAAGCCACTATCTAATATCACAATGACCATACCATGGCAAGACAGAAAAATGCATATTATACTAATAGACAGATAAGGTAGCGGCCCACCCCCCACCCCCCACCCCCCCCGCGCGCGCGCACACACACACACACAGCAAACTGACAAACATAACATGCTGGTAAAAATGTTGTCAAACTTTAGACAAACTGCATTATGATTCTTCTTCTCTATTTAGTATGGAGACCTAAGTCCAGAGCACGTTATTCACACACTCAACATTTAGAAAACTTCTCAGTAATGCTGATGATTCACATTTAGTTTGTCTGACCAGAAAGTATGGAATAGCAAGCAGAATATTATACAGCAGGGGTCCTTGACCTCTGGGATCTAATGCCTGGTGGAGCTGAAGAAACATAATAGAAATAAAGTGCATAATAAGTGTAATGTGTTTGAATCATCCTGAAACCACCCCTCCCTACCTCACCCCCACCCCTGGTATATGGAGAAATGTTGGGGACCACTGCTATAGAGCATGAGGGAAAAGCCCAAAGTTTTGCCATTCAAATGTTCTGGTTTGAACCCTAGCATCATGACTTCCTAGATGTAGAAGTCTTGAATATATCATTTAATCCTCTGTGCTTCTCTACTTCACAAACTGTAAAATGGGAAAAAACTGTACCTCTCTTTCAGCATTAAGTAGATAATGAATGTAAGACATCAGTCACTCTGAACATGGTAGGTGCTTCACAGAGGATAGCCCAATTTTCACTTTCAAACAATAAGAGCCGAGGAAATTCTGCTTGGCAACGTATGAATTCAGTGACCACATCTTCCAAGTGAAAAATTGAGACATAGTCTGCCAAGTATGAATGCATTTTTGGTGACAGCAGGACAGAGCATTTGAAACTGGAAATGTCACTGCAAAACCATGATGGGTGTTTATCATGCTATGAGGAATGTAGCCATCAGGAGAACATCCAAGGACATTCATTTTTAAAGGAATTTTATTTAACAACTTTTGGTATTTTCACTTCAAAAAGAAAGGAGACTAACTAGAGCTCAATACACACCCCAAAAGTCATTTTCTCTGAAAAAGATATCTTATGATACATTTCATGTTGTTATAATTGTAGAGATGAGCAATTCTGATGAATTGCATATAGAGTCAAATATAAAGAGCACTTAAAGGAAGCTCCTTATCAGTTAGGATGACTTGGGAATACTTTCCTTCCTTCTCTACCTCCTTTTTCTATTTAGTGTCTAGAGAGAAACCATTGCTTATCTTCAATGCATTCTGTGACCTTTTAGAAGTCCCCCTTTCCTAGTGAGAATGATTTGATGTTGTTTAAAGAAAAAAAAAGATAACATCCTCATGGTTTTCTGTGCTTCAGTGGGAAGCACACTTTATTTGAATTTCTTCCTTAAAGGATACCATAAAACTTTCTTTTCTTCACTGATTCAATTCAAAAATAGAGTAGAAAACTTTTTTCTTTCATTACTAAGAATACTTAGAGGGAGGTAATAGAGTGAAAGAGGAGATGTAAAAAGCTTATACAGTTCATATTTGAGGGATAATCTTTACTGAACTTCTTCATTGCTCCTTTTGTCTCTTCCTTATACTTTTGCCATAAATACATACATACATATTTTTTCAAAAAACTGGACAACCAGAATATCTAACATCACTGAGTATGGTAAAAAGCAATCTCTTTACAAACTATCTCTTCTAGTAATAATAAATTAGCCCACAACTTTACCCAAGATTGTCTTATCTATCTCAATTACTGTATTCTGTTATTGTACTTAACACTAAGAATGTCAAAAGACCTTGTAGAGAATGGAGAATGAGAGAGTGCATGCAGAATGATGTCTGCAAAGTCAAACAAAACCGAAGACAAGGAGGGAGCTAGGAAATATGTATTTCTTCTTCAGTGATTGAGGAGGGGAAACTTTTTTTTAAAAACTCTGTTTAGATGACATTATTTAAAAACATAATTTTTCTTCTTTCCCTTCATCCCTAGTCCATATTTACCCCTTTCTTTTCATACACAAAATAAGAAGCAAAGTTCTTTGTAAATTCTTGGAACAGAATTGATTTTTTCTTAAAGGCTATCAGATCTTTTTTTTAACGACATAGACAATAATATGAAATGTTCTTAAGCAATGAAAATATAGTAGCAGTGTCACGCCTCTATCTAAGCTTAAATCATTGGCTAAGAAATCATTCAACTGATTTGCAAAATCTAGATATATTCCTCTATTTCACAAATATTATTTAATATTATTTGATGTACTTTGTTGTCATGATGTGCAATGTTTCATATGTAGAAGAAATTCTCTGATCATTTTTTTTCATAGCTCCTATAAGTTTTTCTGGTGGTAAAATAATTAGGTAATTTCAAAATTCATTTATTTTAAAGAAAGATCTCGACATTTCTAATAAGCACTTTAAACTTACCACAAATAGAAGTATTTATGCTTTGAGAACATCCAATTGTTGAAAGTTAAGAAAAAGCAAGAGATGAAAAGCAGAAATAGTTCAGTTCTCTTTTATTAAAAAGTTTATATGCATGGCTCATAAAATACACTCCGTAATTCTATGATTTTCCGTGCCCTTAACATTTTCTTTATCTTTAGACAGAATCATAAACCCATTCTTAGCTAATCATTTATTTGCTGTCAAAGGTAGTCAATGGCATTTGATCTGGTTTGCTAATTTTAGACATAAACTGATTCTAATCTTTTGCTGCGCTGTGTAAAATGTATCCCACCCTGCTTGCATATTTTAAGTACAACCTCAAACTCTTCTACAAAAACAAATTCTTATTCATGTTGCTTTTTTTGTTTCTACAAGTTTGGCATCTGATTCTTCCACTGCTGGAGTTTGAGTCTGTCATTTTTTTGGAACGAGGACTCTGTCTCTCATAGATTCCCTTTCTGTCTACACCCATCATCATGTTTTTCTTCTCCTGTAGAACAAACAAGCTTCATTCTCCCCCTCTTCATACCAAAGTGTCCTTCTTGTATTGCAGTTCATATCAAAGAGGATTCTTCTTAAAGAGAGATGAAAATACAGCCAGCCCCTAAGTGGCCTCAAGGGCTTGCAGCACCAAAGAGGAAGAAACTAAAAGGCTACATTACTGTTGGAGGATCAGAAATCCTCCAGATTTCTGATGTGGAATGCGGGGTCAGGTGAAGCACCAAAGAGACCTCAGAGCTCTCAAGAGCATGGGCTCATCACCACAGATGTCACTCAGACACGGAATAAGTGGTGCTATTTTGGTGAAGAGGATATAAATGTTCAAAGCTCCCAGGTAAAAAAAGAAAAGAAAAGAAAATTCTCCCAACTTAAATGAGTAATGAGTAAGGAGGAAGCTAGGAAAGCTTTTGAAAGAAGGGAGAAAGAAGCATTAATGCATCAAAGAAAAGAGAGGCATCTGGGAGTAGCAATATAAATAAGAGAGAAGACAAATAGATGAGGAGCACCATAAAAGTAAGGAGAAAGCATTGCTGCCTGGCAAATTGGCATTGAAAAAAATTTTTTAAAAAAGAGACTTAACTTTTTCCCTTCTTCTCAGATACACAAGTTTAGCTGCTTAGGCTGAGAAAAGAAAAAGAGAAGGAATGAGAAAAGGAAGGAAGAAAGGAAACTCCATCATCAAATAAAAGATCCTTTGCTACATTCTAGAATATGTCATCCTAGTGATGTTATGCTTAATTATTCCCTTAAAAATATTATCAAAATCATTCATATCACAAGAAAAGTAAAGTTGATGATTTTAGAAAGATAAATAAAACTAATTCGGCACAATGAGCACAGTAATTTTTTCTAAAGGACCCCAAATCCTCACAGATATCCTCATTGGCCCTTCTTTCCAGCAGATAACTGGCAAAGAAAAATTTATTTCATTCCATAGTAGGAAAAATGAAACTCTTGCGTGGTTTTGATACACAAAAGGATTTTAAACATATCATCTTTAGAAGAAGACAGTCCAGGGATCAAATGCTGGCTTCATCATTTATAAGCTAAGCTTGAGAAGTTATTCAAACACCCTAAACCTCAATTTCCTCATGTATAAATTGAGGATAATGATAGTCTTTATTTCCTAAGGTTGTTGTGAGGTCAAAATGAGTTCATTTAAATTACTGTAGCAGAGAGCCTAATACACCAGAATTTTTTATTGCTGCTGTAACAAATTACTGCAAACATGAAGCGAAGTGTTAGTTGCTCAGTCATGTTTGACTCTTGCAACCCCATGGACTGTAGCCCATCAGGCATCTCTGTCCATGAGGTTCTCCAGGCAAGATACTGGAGTGGGTAGCCATTCCCTTCTGTAGGGGATCTTCCTGACCCAGGGATCAAACCCAGGTCTCCTGAATTGCAGGCAGATTCTTTACTGTCTGAGCCATTAGGGAAACCACAAACATAGTGACTAAAAACATAAGAATTGATTATGTTATAGTTCCTGGAGGTCAGAAGTCTGACCTGGGTCTCACTGGGCTAAAATGAAGGTGTCAGCAAGGTTATGTTCCTTTCTGAAGGCTCTGTGGGAGAATCTACTTTCTTGCCTGCTGTTGCTGTCGAGAAGCTGTGTGCAGTGAATTCCTCTTCTTGTTACCCCACTCCTACATCGTCAAAGTCAGCAAGATTGCCTGTTTTTCTCACTGCAGCATCAAAGCTTCTCTGCTTCCAGGAACTCATGTAATTATGTTGGGGCACCTGGACAGTCCAGGATAATTTCCTCTTAATCTCAATGCCTTTAATATTAATCACATCAGCAATGTCCCTTCTGCCATGTAAAGAAATATATTTCTGGGTTCCAGGGAACAGAAGGTGGGCATGTTGGTTGGGGTCAGGTCATTACCCTACTTCCCACAGCTTAGTACCTCAGAATTTACTACATAAATGTAATTATTTTATTATTTTTATCATTACCATTACTAATTTTATTGGCATTAGCGTGATCATAGGCCTACAGACTCTCATAACTTAGGTATTATCAGTGACCTTGACCTCCCATACATATCCACACCTCTCATTTTGCAGTTGAAGAATTAGAAACCAAGAGATGGGAAATGAATTACTCAAGGCCATCCAGCCAATTGATGCTGATTTTCCTCAATTCATCTCATTCTTGGCTCCACATAGTGCTTCCCCCATATTACACAGCTGAGAAGAGTAATCTTAAAAGTACACCTAATATTTATACTGAAGTTTATTTGCATAGAGCCTCAAAAATGTCAACCAATTATTTAATTTGCATAACCAACAGCATAAATTAAAACAATAATTATTCTACTTTTCATAGACTTAAGATATATTAGGGAGGATGCTTATAATTGCTAAACTTCACTGAAGCCAGATTAGAATTTTGATTTGGAAAAAGTGAGTTTTTAGAGCACAGATATTTGATCTATAAGCCTCTCCTTTCCTTGCTTGTTTTTTCTTGTATATTTCTTTCTTCGTTTTGTACCCATAGTTCTGAACGAATATGTTGTTTGTTCAGCAGGAAAAAATTAACACCACAAGAAGACAACAACTTATTTCATTTCTAATTTATGATAGCATTATATCACTCACCTATTATTCAATTTTTATTCAAAGAGTTTCTATGTTGATTCAAATAGGTTACCCATTGGGATTGTTTGATATATTCTGGGTTATAGTTTGAAAATATCCACCTGTATACTTTTCTACAGGGAAACAAGCAAAGACTAATGATATATTACAAATCTAAAAGCCAATGGTCTGTTTTGGTTTGATAGACACTTTATATAGACAAATTTTAGACATAACTATGTTTCTGTTCTCTAATACATATCAATCACATTATGATAAGGTGTTTGATGGCTATCCTTTCTTAGTCCCCTAATAAATTTACGTGCCTCACTTTTTAGTTGTTCTTCATGGTATTCCCAGGTGGCGCAGTGGTAAAGAATCTGCCCTCCAATGCGGGAGACACAGGTTCAATCCCTGGGTCAGGAAGAGCCCCTGGAGAAGGAAATGGCAACCCACCCCAGTATTCTTGTCTGGAAAATTCCATGGACAGAGGAGCCTGGTGGGCTATAGTCCAGGGGGTTGCAAAGAGTTGGACACAACTGAGAATACATGCCTAATAGGCTAACTTTTCAAATTTCTTGACATCTTATGCATGGCAGTATTGAATTTACTTGAATGAGAAACAAACTACTAAACTACTAAAACTACCTCACAATTGCACTCATCTCACATGCTAGCATGGAGAAGGAAATGGCAACCCACTCCGGTATTCTTGCCTGAAAGAGGAGCCTGGTGGGCTACAGTCCATGGGTCCTCAAAGAGTCAGACACAACTGAAAAACTAAGCACGTACATGCTAGCAAAAAAATGCTTAAAATTTTCCAAGCCAGGCTTCAACAGTGGGTGAACTGTGAACTTCCAGATGTTCAAGCTGGTTTTAGAAAAGGCAGAGGAACCAGACATCAAATTGCCAACATCTGTTGGATCATCAACAAAGCAAGAGAGTTCCAGAAAAACATCTACTTCTGCTTTATTGACTACGCCAAAACCTTTGACTGTGTGGATCACAATAAACTGTGGAAAATTCTTCAAGAGATGGGAATACCAGACCACCTGACCTGCCTCCTGAGAAATCTGTATGCAGGTCAAGAAGCAACAGTTAGAACTGGACATGGAAAAACAGCCCAGTTCTAAATGGAAAAGGAGTACATCAAGGCTGTATATTGTCACTCTGCGTATTTAACTTACATGCAGAGTACATTACGCGAAATGCTGGGCTGGATGAAGCACAAGTTGGATTCAAGATTGCCAGGAGAAATATCAATAGCCTAAGATATGCAGATGCCACCACCCTTATGGCAGAAAGTGAAGAAGAACTAAAGAGCCTCTTGATGAAAGTGAAAGAGAAGAGTGAAAAACTTGGCTTAAAACTCAACATTCAGAAAACTAAGATCACAGTATCCGGTCCCATCACTTCATGGCAAATAGATGGAGAAACAATGGAAACAGTGACAGACTTTATTTTGGGGGGCTCCAAAATCACTGCAGATGGTGACTACAGCCATGAAATTAAAAGATGCTTGCTCCTTGGAAGAAAAGCTATGACCATCCTAGACAGCATATTAAAAAGCAGAGACATTACTTTGCCAACAAAGGTCTGTCTAGTCAAAGCTATGGTTTTTCCAGTAGTCATGTATGGATGTGAGAGTTGTACTATAAAGAAAGCTAAGTGCTGGAGAATTGATGCTTTTGGACTGTGGTGTTGAGTCCCTAGGACTGCAATGAGATCAAACCAGTCAATCCTAAAGGAAATCAGTCCTGAATATTTATTGGAAGGACTGATGCTGAAGCTGAAACTCCAATACTTTGGCCACCTGATGCAAAGAATGGACTCACTGGAAAAAACCCTGATGCTGGGAAAGATTGAAGGCAGGAGGAGAAGGGGACGACAGATGATCAGATGGTTGGATGGCATCACCGACTCAATGGACATGAGTTTGAGCAAGCTTCGGGAGTTGGTGATGGACAAGAAAGCCTGGTGTGTTGTAGTCCATGGGGTCACAAAGAGTTGGACATGACTGAGTGATGGAACTGAACTGAACTGAATTAGAAATGTTAACAGAAAATTTCTATCAATATCTAAATAAATCATTCTTAATCATTACTCTTTTGTGAAAATTCTTCATCCTTTTTTTTTTCTTTAGGACATTGTGGGAAGAGGTTAATATTTATTAACAGAATAACTGGTATTATCTGGCAAGAAGCCTATCCACAATAAATTTAGCTATTTGAAATTTCTAGGTGATGGAATTCCTAGTTTACATGTAACTGATAAATGGCAAGTATATTTTTCCACAATGTTCCTGCCTTGTTAAATATATCTTCTTATGGAAGTGCTCATATGTGCTCAGTCACTCAGTCATGTCCAACTCTTTGCCACCCCATGGACTGTAGTCCACCAGGCTCCTTTGCCCATGGGATTTTTCCCAGCAAGAATACTAAAGTCAGTTGTCATATCTTCCTCCAGGGGATCGTCCCAACTCAGTGATCAAATACACATAGCCTGCATTGGCAGGTGGATTCTTTACCACTGAGGCACCTGGGAAGTATTATATTCCTTAATATCCAAGTGTCCTAAGTATAAACAAGCATAACAAACATGATACTCAAAGTATGTATTATTCTGTGACAGACTGGATTTTTTTTGATAATTCTTCCCTGTTAATTTGTATTCAAATTATACATTAACACTAACAAGAAACTGCAGACACTGGAAATTCATTTTTCATTTACAGGAGCCTGCTGCTAAGTCGCTTCCGTTGTGTCCGACTCTGTGCGACCCCATAGAAGGCAGCCCACCAGGCTCCCCCGTCCCTGGAATTCTCCAGGCAAGAACAGGAGCCTGCCTATACAGGGTCAAAGATAATGGCTATTCAGAAACATTAGTGCCAAAAACCCAAGATTTATTGAGTCCAATTCAATAAATGATGAAGAGGGGAACAGTCCAATAGGAAAGAAAGTGAAAGTGAAGTCGCTCAGTTGTGTCCGACTCTTTGCGACCCTATGGACCGCAGCCCACCAGGCTCCTCTGTCCATGGGATTCTCCAGGCAAGAATACTGGAGTGGGTTGCCATTTCCTTCTCCAGGGGATCTTCCTGGCCCAGGAATCGAACCCAGGTCTCCCACATTGCAGGCAGAGCTGCGAAGCCAGGGTTTATTCTCAGTCCAATAGGAGTATATTTTAAATTTAATTTTACATGAACATTGAGAGACCACAATCCTAAATCCTAATGTATATCCTGCTTTTTTCTCACCCATTTCTTCCAACTAACACACACACACACACACACACAGAGTTACATTTCAAATAACAGAAAATATATAGGAAACAAAGAATCACAGGGCACAAGTGTGTACTTATGAAAGTAATATTTCACCTCTGTTTTCAAAGGTACTACAGGCTAAGAGAATTCAGTGTTACAAAGTAAACCTGAACAATTATCTTTATTTACCCAATTTCTTTCACTAAGTGTTAAAATAATTCTATTGAGTACTGTCATTTGACATCACTCTTCTAGCATAAGGTATCAACAAAATGTTTCTGAAAGTCTAGGAACATAAGAGGCTCAAACATTTGTTATTTAGAAAATGAGAGATTATAAAAACTTAACTACAATGCCTAAATAAGGAAGACACTTGCAACCTAGAAATTCTTAATAAAGAAGACTTTCAGGAGGGAGGACACTTGCTGCCTAAGATATCATATATTTTTAGCCTCACTTCTCCAAATTCCTTACTTTGCTAGGGAAACAAAAGTTCTTAAAATGTACATTGGAATCAGACCTGAGAGGCAGGAACTGATAGCAGCACTAACTTTACTTAGAAAGTGTTATTGGCACGACTGGAATGTGAAAAATAAAACAGGTGAAAATCATTAAATGGTGACCTAGCTAAGTGAGTTTAAGTGATGGATGGGGAAAAGTACCCAGATAAATTTTTTTATGGTAATAAGTCTTTTCTCTATGCCAAGACAGTCTTCAGAAAATGCAGTTTATATTCAGATTGAATTATACCTAAAGGCAGCATAAATGTACATATTTACACTGACACTTCTTTTATATATCTTTCCCTGGAGAATAAAATGTTCTGGATGAGAAAATTTTCAAGATAACTAAAGCATACTCATTTAATTATAAAATTATATCAAGAAAACATGTTTTGACATTTTGGGTGGCAATTTCTCTAAAATGCACTGAACATCCCACTGATTTATCCATCAAACTTGATCACATGCTAAGCAGAAACTATCCTATTTTAGATGATATAAAGGTCAAAATTATTGCCCTGTTATTTAAGCAAATGAATTCTCTGGGAGGTACTATGCAGTTTGAGTGATGGACTATCCACTAAATGCCTTCTGGATTGCTGTATTTCTCTAGATTGTGATACTTCAATCTCCTTTATCACTGTCAACCCCATTTCTTTATCGTGTCTGGTTTAAGGATTTTCCCTTCCTTTCCTTGCTTCTTTTAAACTATGCTTCACTAAAATGAACCAAACCATAATAGAGAATCAGACAACTGAGATATAAAATTCAGGAGTCTTAAATAATCACACAAGAACCTACAGGTAGCACTTTCTTCTTCTTGCATAAGGATAGATATAGAACTAGTTTTGGATGAATATTATTGAAATAATTGTTAAAAGTCTGACTTATGAATATGGTATACATGAATTTGCTTTTTTTCACCTCAAACTATTAGAATATTAATATGCATTAAGATATGAAAAATGTGGTACTTATTGATATCACATGGGAGTTTACTAGAAAAAAGCTCAGTACTACTCCATCTTGAAATCTACTGAATCATAATTTTGACAATATCCCCACAAGAACTTAATGCATATTAAATTTAAGAAACACTGATTTAGAACATAATACTCTTCAACAACAGGCTCTCCAATGATGAAATTTCATTACTATCACCTGAGAAATCAGGAATTTCTGTTCTGAGAGCTCAATTTTTCCCTTTAATACTCTTCAATTTACCTTCATGGATTATTTTTACTATCTTACATACCCTCAGCAAATTGTTATTTTCAAGGAAAAAACCTGAGTTGAAATAAATTTGTTGCAGATAAAGGGATATATTACTCAATTTATTTAGAGCCAAGAATCATAGATTTTTAATTCCTTGAGGAACATTATAAATTTTCAGGATCAATCTAATCCCCTCAATTTACACAAGAGAAAACTGAAGTCCAGGAAGATGAAGTGACTTGGTTTAACACACTAATCAAGTATTAGCATGCTTTATTCTATCTTAATCACAGATCCACTCGTTCAGTTATGTCCACTCAATTCCTTTTGTTTGTTTAAAATATTTTTTTCTGTTGAAATTCATGCACTCTTTTCTACTCATCAGTATCAAAACTGTTCAGTGGGTTCATTCTCCCTTAGATTAAACTCTACATATCTTTATCAAGACTTATAGTAGGCGTCCCATGTATTTATGCCTCACACTTAGTTCAATCTCCAGTATTCTTGCCAGAAAAAATCTTATGGATAGAGGAACCTGGCAAGGCTACAGTCCATGGGGTCGCAAAGAGTTGGATACAACTGAGTGACTGAGTCTAAGCTAAAGCTTCATTCATTTTTCCACAGAGTTTTCCTGATCTCCATTTCTGCCTAGATTGACCTTTGCATTCAGGTTAGTGGCACTCTATGCAAGCTCCTTAAATTTTACTGGCTCATCCTAGGAACTCTTCTTAAAGTAGCAACTGAATCTTTCTCTACTACATCATCAGCTCTCAGTAGCTAATCTTACTCTCTACCTTTATAAGTCTTTAGTTACATCTTGTAGGGTTAGGATAAAAAACTCAACTCCACCTTCCTCTCAGACCTCATAACTCTTAACAATACATACTAGTGTTAGTCATGGCAAAGGCCTGATTGTAGAAGATTATGAGCTCTGGTGAAAGAGACAAATATTAAGAGCTTTTTTGTTTCTGGCCTCTCTTTCTTGAGATCTCTTATAGCTCTTGGATTACTTGTTCTATTTGCATTATTTTCTCTTATTCTTTTTATGTAGCTAATAGGTGAGCAAAGGACAGGAATACATCATTTTCTTCTCACAAGCCTATGCCATAAACCAGGAAAATAGGGAACAGGAGTTGACCCCAAAATCAGATCTTGGTCTCAGCCTTTTTTAGTCTAATCTGTGCTCAGCCCAGGAGCACAGATTCCATATGGCTATAAGTTTAAATCTAATTAGTAATAAAAGGTATACTTTACCTAGAATCTCCCTCACACAGAACTCTCCATGAGGATTTGGGAGATGGATGTAAGGGGAAGAAAAGGAGGAGGGGCTTCTTATTAAAAATGTAAATAGGCTCCAAACAGTTTTTATAGTTAGATTTTTAAGAAATAGTTATTCCACCTCTAAAATGTATGCTCTTGTATCTTAGCTGGTTTTCCCAAATCCAAATGAAAGCTTTCTTTTTTGTGTGGCTTATAGATAAAACTCTTGCAAAACTAGGCAAAAATCCTCTTCCCTCATTGGTAACCTATTGTGAATCTGAGCCTAGCACAGCAACTAAATAAATAAATATGTTTGTAGTCTGCTCAGAGAGATAGCATAAGAATAATTCACTGTTAAAAATAACCTAATTTTTAATGCAGGTATTTAATTTCAAAATAAAATTCATCCATTTTAAAGTTAGACTTCATGCTAACCAATTCGAAAATTAATGTTGAAAGATAAATGTAACCTAATTCCTGAAGTATTTTTCATCTATATTTTTAGGAATGCTTTTGGATTGGTTAACTATCAGAAGCTGGCCTTTCTAAATGCCCCATATCTAGCAAATTAATTTATCTGTCAGTATATGCATCTTGTTCTGTGGTAAATTATTAGTGAACAACCAGTGCAATTATAACAGATGAATACTCACTAAGATGCATAAGATGAGAATTCAAAATGATGCAGAACACATTCTCTCCTTATTAAAAACAAATACTAATTCCCCCTAGTATGGACTTTGTTTCGCATTTTGCTCTCCCTGGCCTCTCCCTTAAAGAAGAATTACTGAGTTACAGCTAAGTATAGTATAAAGACACAATTGAAGTTTGTTGAATGCCCACTTGAAAGGTAGAAAATATATCAGGCTTTACAAGCTGATATAATAGTCTTATTTGGAGAATTGCAATTCATGCAAAAATTCAGTAAGTGCTACATCTCAAATAACTGAGTACAGTAAGCATCCACTAAGCATGAAAGAATCCTTAAAGAATCAAGCTGAGCTTTAGAAGTATCTATCACAATATTAAGATCTTCATTCAATAAATTGGATTGGTATCTCTCCCAGTAGGATTATCATTGTAATGACACTGCCCAGCAGGATACTATTTTATAAAGCATAGGAAGATCAGTGCTTTCATCTAAAAATATTAAATTTAGAAAGGTTCAAAGTTGCTACAAATAGGTTAACTCTTTCAATGTTTTCACTAAATGTTATTGAAAGAACTGTTTAATCCAAATAGTTCTGTAAGCAATAACTTTCTAAAAAGATATATGATCTTGCTATTTTGGTAGCTGGTAAAATATCAAGAGGAGCAAAGCCTTGCTTGACAGATTGTAAGAATTATTTTTTTTTTTGGTAAACTGATATAATCTGTGTAACAGAGTCAGAGTTTAAATTTGCACATCATTATTTGGGTTCATACATTAATAAATTTGTACTTTTCTTAAATTGCCTTTATAAGCTGTTGATTAACACTTACCATTGGAGTATGCAGGGATGAATCAAATACCGGATTCAAAAATATGAAATAGCCCTGAGCTAAAAAATGGCCATAAGTGGATAATTTCATATTGTTTAACCTAAAGCCAAGGTTAGTAGATATATAATTTCATTAATATCATGATTACTATTCAATAATCCAGCTGTTTGGTCTGTAGCAGAGTGAGCATAGTGAAATTGCTCAGTCATGTCCAACTCTTTGCGACCCCATGGACTGTAGCCCACCAGGCTCCTCCATCCATGGGATCTTCCAGGCAAGAGTACTGGAGTGGGTTTCCATTTCCTTCTCCAGGGGATCTTCCCAATCCAGGGACTGAACCCAGGTCTCCCGCATTGTAGGCAAGACACTTTACCGTGTACTACATATTTATTAAATGAATAAATAGTGGAGAGTTAACACAACTCTTTCATCTATCAGTCTTCTTATAGACATAATGCTTAAATCCAACTTTCTGGGTCAAACTATATTGATTTAGTGTATCTTCTGTATTCCAGAAAGCACAGAAGCAGATGATTCCTTCTATTTTTTTTTTTTTTTGTTGTTATATGCAATGCTCTTATCTCTATTTCTCTCTTTTCTTCTCCCCCCTCCTCCCTTCCCTTTCTCCTTCCCTCTCTCAAACACACACACACACACACACACACACTACAGACCTATCTGACATCTCAAAAATAATCCTAGACTATTGACTGTAATTACAAGATTTCTTTCAAATATAAATCAGTGAAGTATTCAAGGCAAAACACAAAGGCATTTTTTGACCAGAAGCAGTCTGTGTGTGAGTGTTAATGCTAGCAACTGAATGCACCATCCACAGGCTTCTTTTCATACTGCATTAGAGATGCAATATTTGGTTTTGCAAGAATATCTTTTATTTTTGTCTTCTAAGTGGAATTTATTTTTTTAATTTGAAATTTGATCATTAAACACTGGACAATGAATAAAAGATTGCTATTCATTTTAATTTTTGAGCAAATATTTAGGGGATGTTTGGTAAATACTGAGAATGTTTTCAAGATTTCTACTATTTTCCAAAGAAATCCATCCTGATTTTAAGTTTGTTTATAGGCTTAATGAAAATTATTTGCTTTCCTAAAGTATGAGCATGTATGGGGTCACTAGCTTCTGAATAGTTTCTCTAGTCGAGCTGTTTTCATTTTGGTGGCACATTTCCACAACATCTGTTTATTCCACATGTTTATGTTGAAAACATATTAATCTGAGCACCTGGATATAATTATCATTATGTACAAATGTCTTTGGATGTTAATGATCCCTCTTCTGCCCTTTCTCTATTGTCTGAAACCTGATGTTATTAGGAAATAATATCTTTGTGTCATCGTGGTACTGCTAACATCCTGAAAGTCATCCACATTGATTTTGGTTAAGAAAGCTTGAGTTCCGGTAAATATTCTTCAGTTAACTGTGTATAACTCAATAAATAGATATTTCTTTTTTTTTTTTTCCATGCGAGTATGTATTAATATTGACTTGGTAATAATAATATAACTCACTGATCTTTGTTCATCTGGAAACATTTATATTTAACAATTTTTTCCTTGAGATCTGGGTGTGACAAACATGTAAGATGCCATTTGGATTAAGCTGGTAAAGGAAAACATCGTCATTGCTCAGATTATTGATATTCTTGATATGGTTTCCCAGTTGATATAATGAATACAATTCATCTAGTAGAGCAAACACAGAAAAAGTTGGTCTCAAACTTTACTCTTTATATTATTTCAACATTTCCTTCCATGGTTGATATTCTGATATATGACATGAACTTGACATATGATTGCTCTATTTGTCTACTTCTATCCCCTAGGAAATTGCTTCTGGTCAAGAATGCTTACTTGTTTACTTTCAATACTGTACATAAAATATTGGCTCCTGAAGAACCACTTTATTAAGTCCCTAAAGTTTACAAATAAAAGGAAAAGATAAAGACTCATTGAGACTTGTTTAAGAACACTCAGCTTTTTAAAAAGCACTTGTAACTTAATTGGGTTTTGTAAAACGCTAGATAGGCTAAGCTCTGACATTCAGAATAAAGCAAACTATAAATCTGAAAAAAATTATTCATTACCACATTTACTTCATTTCACCCCTTTCACTTGTGGTCACATGCATTTTAAAATACATATTTCTTTTTTTGACTTCATGGTATCTTGCTCTCCTGATACTCTTCTATCCTCTCTGGGTTATCCTTTACTTTCCGTATCTGCCTGGCTGTTTATGTTGTATCAACCGCATCCAGTTGCCAGGATCTGTCGGTCAGTATAATCAGCCCTGACCATGCTTCTGTGAAAATCTTCTTCAACTGAATGTTTCACACAAATCTTTAACTTAATATGGCCCAAACTGAACAACTATTTTCTTGCTCTCCTCACTCTATCATCCATAGGCAAATAATTTTTCTCCTATATTTTCTACTTGGTTACTAATTCAACAATTTATACAAGCAACCAAACTGGGCAGGTGAATGTCACTCTAGATTTCTCTACCACTCTCAGTTCCCCACACTTAATCAAACACAAAGTCCTCCTAACATCTTATATGGATGTCTGTCATGTGTCTTGTCCTCATTCTCTCCGTTCTACCACAGTTCATGTAATGCCTGTGAAAACACATAATATGTGCTTTATAAGTTTTTATGGATGAATGACTAGAACAAGAATGAGCAAATGAATGATGACTAAGACATCGTTCCTACCCTCATTTAGCTCACTGTCTAGCAAACGGAGAGAGATAAAGACATATTTTTGTGATGTATGATGTTCCAAGAAAAGTCATATATAAGAGGTCACCTAAGCTGGGGTGTGAGGAAGTCTTTCTAAAGAACAAAAATCTAGGTAATGAATAAATTTACTTACTCATTTATAATCTCTTTAGTTTTCTACTAATCTCTTCAGATTTAGTAGGGGAGAAATTTGGATGGGCTTTCCTCATGGCTCAGATGGTAAAGAATCTTCCTGCAATGCAGCAGACCCGGGTTCAATGCCCAGGTTGGGAAGATCTCCTGGAGATGGGAATGACTATCCGCTCTGTATTCTTGCCTGGAAAATTCCATGGACAGAAGAGCCTGGTGAGCTACAGTCTATGGGGCTGCAAAGCCAAACATGACTGAACGAATTTCCTTTTCACTTTGGGTGGTTAACAAAAGGAAATTCAGTGGTTTCCATAAAGACCAGCTTGGGTTTTCTGCTCCCCAGGTAGCCATGACTGCTTAGATGTTCTTGGGCACATTTTTTTTCCTAAAAGACCTATTCTGTTTTACAAAATTAATGACTCACAGAAAAAGACTTAGCCCCAGATTTTGATAAAAAATCATGAAACATAAGGCTTTCATTAATTAGCAGATTATGTTGTTCTATAAACTTAAATGAATTCAGATGAATCCTTATGTTTTAATATAAAGCATAGGCTGCACAAATACACTGATAAAGCTATAGGATAAGATTTGGCTTCAGCCTTTGTGTGAGATGAGCTCCGTGGGCTGGTCTCAGCTATATGATGACACTCAAAATGAACAGGTATTTCTAGTGGTCTTTACTACTTTTATTTGGTCTGAGATGGACAAATAATGTATTAACAATAATAATAGTCATAATTCAAATTTTCCTAATATAATTTCTAGAAAAAAATCTCCTTGAAAATTTAGAAAATTCTTCCCATATAATATTCAATATGAATTAATATTAGTAGTAAATTATCAAGTTTCAAGCAGTATTTCCTGGCTCTACTTTAAAGTTTGTTTTCCATTAAATTTTCTTTTTGGGGTTAATTAGTTTACAGTGTTATGAAACCTATCAAATAATAACCTTGTTTACTCTCTAATTACCAGACATGATTAAGTAAATAGTGAAGAGATCAATAGATTTAATTCTCATTTTTAATTTAAACATACAAATTATCTTTAATGAATCAGTCTAGCACCTCAAATAATGCCTTTATAGTTTCATAAAGAAAACACTAAATAATACCTAAACAACAAAGGGAAAACATAGCTTTCTTTTATATTTTCCATCAAGAAAAACTCTCATCACTAAATTTGTGCAACTCTCTATCTTAATTCAGTGTATGAAATATGTGGAGAAATTTATTAAACAAAATATTCCCCTATTTGGTTCCTTTTGGTAAAGGCACTATTTAAAATCTGTATTTAACGCCAAATAGCCAAAAGAATCTTGATAAAGAACAACACTGGAGGTATCATGCTCCCTGATTTAAAACTATAAAATACAAAATTATAGTAATCAAAACAGTATAGCATTAGCATAAAAACAGACTATATTATTGTAACATATATATTAATGTTATATAATGAGATACATATTAATGGAACAAAATAAAGAGCCCCTAAATAAACTCACACATATATGTTCAATTAATTTACAACAAAGAAGGCAAGAATATATGATGGGAAAAGGACAGATTCTTCAATAAATGATGCTGGGGAAACTAGATGCAAAAGAATAAAACTGGACCAGTCTCTTATACCATATAGAAAAATTAACTCAAAATGGATTAAAGACTTAAATGAAAACCCCAAACCATAAAACTCCTAGAGAAAACAAAGGTGGTAAGCTCTTTGACATCAGTCTTAGCAATGTTTTTTTGGGATCTAACTTCAAAAGGCAAGGGAAACAAAAGAAAAAATAAATAAATGGGACTACAGCAAACCAAAAAACTTCTGCACAGTGAAGGAAACCAACAGAAAATAAAAAGGCAGCCTACTGAATGGAAGATGTTTGTAAATCATAATCTGATAAGGGGCTATTATCTAAAATATATAAAGAACTCCTACAACTCAATAACAAAAAACAATCCAATTAAAAAATGGGTAGATGATCTGAATAGACATTTTTCCAAAGAAGACATACAATGAATAGGTGTATGAAAAGATGTTCAACATGACTCATCGTGAGGGAAATGCAAATCAAAACCACAGTAAGATATCACCTCACAACTGTGAAAAAGCTATTATCAAAAAGACAATATAGCAAGCGTTGGTGACAATGTAGAGAAAAGGGAACCCTTGTACACTGTTGGTGGTATTGTAAATTGGTGCAGTAACTATGGAAAACAGTATGGTGGTTCCTCAATTAAAAATAGATCTACCATATATGATCTGGCAATTCTACTCAGTAATTTTCCAAAGGGAAAAAAAAAACACACACACACCAATTCAAAAAAGATCTATGCATCCTCCAGTGTTAGCTGCAGCATTATTGACAATCGCCAAGATACGGAAGCAATCTAAGTATCCATGGATAGATGAATGGATAAAAGAGATGTAGTGCATATATACTGTACAGTGGAATACCAGCCAAAATGAAGAATGAAATCTTGTCATTGTGACAACATGGATGGACCTTGAGGTTATCATGCTAAGTGCAATAAATCAGAGAAAGATAAATACCACATGATTTCACTAATATGTAGAATCCAAAAAATAAACAAATAAAAAAACTAGAGACAGACTCATAGATACAGAAAATGGCCTGGTGGTTGCCAGAGGGGAAAAGGATGAAATAGGTGAAAGAAGTACAAACTTTCAGTTATAAAATAAATACATCATGAGGATATAATATACAGCATGAGAAATATAGTGAATAATATTGCATTAATTTTATACGGTGGCATATGGTTACTAGACACATTGGGATGACCATTTCACAATGCATACAAATGTTGAATAACTATGTTGAACATCTGAAACTAATTAATATTATACGTCAACTACACCTCAAGAAAAGACCGAATCATTTTAATAGTAAGTTAACTGAAAAGGCAAAGTAATAAAATAAGATCTGTATTCAGTCTGGACTACTTGTAGAATTAGTTTTTGAAAAAGATGATAAAAATACTACTAATTCAGAATTACACACCACATTCTATCATCATTTCACTTACAGTTTTACTTTCTTTCCATGGTAAAATTACATTTTTAACTTAGTATCCTATAACCTGTGCTATGAATGATCTAGCTTTTAGAAAGGAAAGGGAAGGCATCACTTACATCAGTAAAAAAGGAAATTCCAGTTATTTCCCAGTACGGGAAGATGAATAGCATCAAGCTATGTATAATATGTCTGCCCTGGCTCCCCTCGCAATTGTTGAGTAACATTGAAAAGGTGTTTATAGACTACAATTATGTGCTCAGTTTTTGGTTTTAGGAAACAAAAATATATTTATGTCTTACATAAGTGCAGAGTCTGATAGCATTTGCTTTATTGGCCCCATTAAGTAACCCAAACTCACCAATTTTCTCAGTTTTCTGGCTAAAAAATACATTTTACTTTCCACTATCATGACTGCTAATGGCTCTATTCTTATAAATAGTGTTAGGAAAAAAAAAAACAGAACTTCTTATATCCCAAGGTTGTGCTACTTTCAGCCTCTGTGAGGGTCAACAGATAGGGCAATGAGAGAAGTTATGCACTGTCACAGCCTGAACAAAATCTCATCAATCAGAGAACAAGATTTCACTCTCTGGTGCTTTCTTTTCACTGGAGTGGAAACAAAGGAAAGAATCCCCAAACAAGTAATTCTGATGAATTACCATGTAAGACTATGAGAACAAATGGCAGTGCTTATATCTCAAGTATGCAGTTTCCAACATGAATAAATAGTTCTTAGAAAATACATTTTATCTGAATTTTATTTCATAAACACAGGAGGTCCAAAGTTACAGCACATAAAAGCTAAAAAAAATCTGAAGTCAAGCTTTATTCTATGTATGGAGAAGAGAAATGTTCTCATCCTGACAAGAACTTTTTTTTTCACTGCATGTTAGCCTAGCACACCCCTTACACAACCTCAGATGTCTGGCCATGGTGAAGCCATGCTTTGGAGGGATTTTGATCTGAGCTCTATGAGTCTGTTAAGTCAATGGATCAGAATTCAACTCACTTCTCAAACCACCTCTTAGAAACTGCTTTCAAAACTTTACAATATGTATTTACACACACACACACATGCTCCAGCAAGCTGAGGATTAAAAAGCACTAAACAGACCAGAAATTTCAGGCCAGTGAATGAATAAACTTTTAATTTATTCTTACTTCCACGGTTTTTCCCATATATCTTTGTTAACACATTATGTCAAAATGTGTACATTCATACTGTTAGGATGGGTAGTAAGGAATATAGAGATTCTACCTTCAAGGTTGTACCTAGTATAGGGTAGGAATAGATTAGATAATACTGAGTGGAATCTCCACGGTACATGATCTGTTCAAAACTTTGCAGACATAAACATTAGGCGTAATTAGATTTTAGGAGACTGATTCTCAGTATCTAAACTCATAAAGAATGGCTATTTAATCCAACTAAAAAGAAAAAGTTTCAAAATAGATGTATATAAAATAAGATTGACCATGCTAATAACAAGCATAAGAAACATGCAATGGATATTTTATGTCAAATAAAATAGACCCAAACCAAGAGTATTACTAATATAAAAGAAACATTTCAGGGTACTAAGAGAATTAAAAAGATATAATCTCATGGATGGAGGAGCCTGGAAGGCTGCAGTCCATGAGGTCGCTGAGGGTCGGACACGACTGAGCGATTTCACTTTCACTTTTCACTTTCATGCATTGGAGAAGGAAATGACAACCCACTCCAGTGTTCTTGCCTGGAGAATCCCAGGGACGGCGGAGCCTGGTGGGCTGCCGTCTACGGGGTCGCACAGAGTCGGACACGACTGACATGACTTAGCAGCAGCAGCAGCAGCAGCAGCAAGCAATCATAAATGCATACAAACCTAATAACAGAGCTTCAAAGTACATGAAAGCAAAAATATATAGAATTAAAGGGAACAATAAGTAATTCTACAATCATAGTTGGAGATTTTTAATATCCTTTTGGCAACTGATAGAACAAGTAGTCACAAAAACACAATACAGAGATATATAATCGTAAACAACACAGTCAACTACCTTTGCCTATTGATATTTGTATAATATAAATATAAGACCTTAAAAGAAAGGAATATGAATGTAAAAAATTATTATAAAATTGGGTATCTATTTTTGCTACAATTCCAAAAACATTATTATTTTACAAAACTAATCAGTCTTTGGTATTCAGTCTCTTAACAATCTTTTCACTGATTGTAAATCTATTTGTTATTTACAAATCTATTAATTATTTTCACTTACTTGTAAATCTATTTGTTATTATATAATTAACCTTAGAAATCTTTGTTAAATATGTATAATATGTTGTACAATAAAAGGAAAGCGTTTGCAAAATATTGATTACACAATTTAAAATACAGTAACTGATCAATTTGTAACCTGATCAAACATCAACAAAATATTTAATTCAATTCTTTAAGTGTGAATGACAGAAAGCTTTAAAAAGTCTCAATAAAGCTTTAAACATTTACTTTTATTTAACATACATAATCAAACATCTATTTTGTATATTGTTTTAGTTTTTGAAGCACTTACCTTTTAAAATCTAATTAGAGAAGAAAATTTTCAATTATGTATTTAGTAGCTTGATAATTATTTTTAAAATATCCTCTATGTACATGTGAGGCGTTATTCCAGAAGCTAGGGATATATTCATAATCTCTGCTCTAATAAACTTTATATTCTAATGGGGAAGTAAGAAAGCAAATAAGAATATAAAAATAGCTAACTATTTAATTATAACGGTGCTATAAAGGTGAAGTAAACACTGATGCCTGGAGAAGGAAATGGCAACCCACTTGAGTATTCTTGCCTGGAGAAACCCATGGACAGAGGAGCCTGGCAGGCTACAGTCCATGGGGTCACAAGAGTCGGACATGACTTAGCGACTAAACCACCACCACCACCAAACAGTGATTATCAAAGTATGTGGTAGATAGCTTCAAGAGACAGAAAATGGAACTGAACTTTGAAGAATGAACAAAAGTTAATTAATCAATGAAGAGAGTCTAAGAAAGAGAGAAATACGTGAAGCTTGAATCAGAAAGGGGAAAATGTGTTTGAAAGACCCTAGAGAAAGCCTGTTAATGAATCACAGAAGAAGGAAGAATGGTTACCAGGTAAGGCAGGCAAGGTTAGCTAAGCCTGGTAGACCAAGTAAATGATTAATAGCTTTTTCTCTAGTTGCGATGGATAGTTAAAGCACTTGAGACAGGTGATTTAAAATTGAAAAGTAGATATTCTGAATTTGGAGAGTCAAAGAGAACAGCAAACTATAGTTCCTAGGTTTCTAGCCTAAGCAACTAAGTGGATGGTGATGCAACTTGCTGAGATGGGAAAAATAGAAAAGGTAGAAATCTGTAGAAGAATTAGAGAGTACTTTTTGGGACATACTGAATTTTAGTGGAGGTGCTGTAAGACATTCAAAGGAAAAAGTTATGGGTACAACTCAATATAGAAATGTATATCAGAGAAATGTTTTAGTTTAGAGGTGTAAATTGTAAGGATCATTATCACACAGATGACAATGAATGCTATGACTGTGAATGAGAACATTTAGAGAAAGAAGAGAATTGCTATCGAAATACGACACTTGAAGCTCAAGCAACTTTACCACTTGGAGAAGGTTAGGTAGATGAGATAAGCCAGCAAAGGAAAGAACAAGTGTGTGCAGTGTGGTGAAGGGCAAGAAAGTAGTGCCTAGAGGAAGCAATCATCATTAGCTTGTGGTGTACCAGAGAAGCCATGCAAAATGAAGAACGCCGAATCCTGTTGCTTTAACATTATGGCCTACTATTGATCTTACAGTGAATCACTTTTTTGCTGGAGGGATGAAACTTGGAGGAAAAAGCTTGATGAAAAAGGCATGTGTTATTAACAAGGAAGGTGGGTTGTTAAAAAGGAAGAAAAAGAAGGTGGCCATTGGAAGAGTGAAGAAAAATAGGGTTATATTGATTGAAATACATTTTTTTTAAGTTGGTAGCATTTTGAGAATGGTGAGGGTCAAGTTCAGAGGCAGAGAGTACAGACAAAAGAGAGTGTAAAGCACCTGAGAAACTGAGAGAAGCTATGACAAAGTATGAGTTAAGTTTTCATTAATTCAATAATCAGAGACAACATTTAGAAGAGCTTTCTCTTAGATTTATTCAAATAATCTGATATTTTATTTAGCATGAAATTTATCACAGTTATATTTGATGCTAAAAAACTTTACTGCCAAATTATGTATGTGATTAAGTCTTTATTTAAAATGTATGCCCCAGTTAATGAAAAGTTATAGATATGTCTTATCTACTTAGCAAAGAATACTTTAAAGGGAAATGTTAACTTAACCAGCAAATTAGTTCTAAGCAAGTATACAACTGAAACAGATGAACAGAATACATACTGCAATTTACTGTTTTATTTCTGGAGATTTACCTGAGTGATTTCTTCTCAGAGAAACCAGAGTGTTTTTAAAAATCTCATTTAAAAATTTTCTAGCATACAAGCCAACCTCATATGAAGGATGTTATATAATTATTTGTACCTTTAAAATGTATTCATCAAGGAAACTACAAACCTAAAGCCTTCTGCATTAATAGATTTTGCTTGATGGTTTTAATTCAGAATACAGGCTTTAAAACAAATGCCCTCTACCTACCTACAATGTAAACAAACACCATCAAGAATACAATAGATTAGAAAGTGTACTGCCAGATTTTTACCCACAGCAGGGGGATAAGTAGGTGACTCTGGATGTAGCTACAAGAACATGGCAGTTTTAGATATTTAGATATTGTTTGCTCTAATTGAGCTGCTCTGGGGATGAACTTCAATGAGCCAGTTGAATGAGTGGACTGTCTGTAATGTATTTTGCATGTGACACAAATAAAAAGAACCAGGAATCCAAAGGAGAGAAATACAATAATTCTAGTAAATACAATAATAATATAATTTAAAGTTATGGGAACACATGTATACCTGTGGCGGATTCATTTTGATATTTGGCAAAACTAATACAATTATGTAAAGTTTAAAAAATAAAATTAAATTAAAAAAAAAAAATAAATAAAGTTATGGTATGTCTACTGCAGGGGCTTCCCTGGTGGCTCAGTAGTAAAGAATCTGCCTGCAAATATAGGAGACATGGCTTCGATCCCTGGTTCAGGAAGAACTCCTAGAGAAGGAAATGGCAACCAACTCCAGTATTCTTGCCTGAGAAATCCCATGGATAGAGCAGCCTGGCAGGCTACAGTCTATGGGGTCACAAACAGTCAGACACGATTGAACAACTCAACAATAACAACAAAAATGAGTAAAGGTACATATGGTTGCTATAATCTTATGTCCTAGAGACAGTTTAACACACTGAACAACCTCTCACAGAACAAGGGAACATAAATTGTCATAAAATTTTCCACATAATGCTTCAATCTAGTCTACAAACTGTAGTGTGGAACAAGTTGGAGCACATACACAAACACATGAAGCTGCTTCATGAACACCACAGAGAAAAGTTGACATGCAGATTGCATTCCAATAGTTCTATTTAGTGTCTAATTACATATTTAATTCAAAATTATGGGAGGGCAAGTGACAGAACAGCATCAAAATTCTTGTAACAAGGTCTACATAATCCATTTGATGTTGTTGGAAAAACAGCATATGTTTTGGGTAATTGCTGAAATCTCAAAGGATATTTTCCCAACTTCTGAGAGTGAAACCAAATGCTACAAACCCCAACCACTACCTGTGATACTGATGGAACCACAGGTACATAATCACAGTGATGGGGTCAATAATTAAGTAGTCATTAACTCTTAAAAGCATGGTTTCAACCTTGAATGTAACTCTTTGATAACTGGGTATAACAGACATTTGAAGACAGCCACTTTTACTCTTTAAAGAAAAACTGTCCTGTTTCCATTGTTAGCAGCAGCCCACATTGGCTAGGTGGCTTGATTGACCTAAATACCTCTCCAGGATTTAAGAGGGAAAGAATGGAGCAGGAGATGGAATGTGCCATGAAACTATGGGTAGGAGCATTACACATATATTCTTTAGTCATTATGCTTTTTGGTGAGAAATGTAAGCATATAAGAAAGTATTTGCTGACCTTTTAACAGAACAATAATCAAGCTTTTTACAGCCAAGATGTTCTTAGAAAATGACATCGTTACTTCCCATAAGTTTCTTTTTCAGGTAACTTTTCCCCTTTTCTCAACAGTTTGGCCAGAGTAAATATAAATTCTGGCTTCCAAAAGAGAATGATTTAACAATTAAACAATAAAGAATCTTATTCCCCATGCTATCACATTTGACCTATTCCACATTAATAAAATTTTCCAAGCAATATTCTAATTAAATGAAAATAAACCAATAAATTAACCTACATGTATAAGAATAGATGGTCCTCTAGATGGTCCTCTTATTTTTCCTATTTTCTTCCTTCTCCTTCCCCCAGTCTCATTCTTTTGGGGGAGCTGATATTGAGAAGAAGGACAGAAAATTAGTGTAAAGTAAATGTAGCATTTCACTGAGCAGCTTCGAGAGTTGAAAAATTCAGTACAAAGCTCAGAAAATGGAACGTTCTAATGAAATTTTCTAGTGAACTTAAACTAGGGAGGAAAAACAGTCTTTAAATATTTCAATTATTCTTTAAAACCTTTTGAAAATGATTTAACCCCTTTATTGGCTTATTAATTATAGTCTATGGAGAAAAAAACATATTTGATGAGTTAGATTGTATAAATCAGAATCACTGTTATTATAATTCTCATTGTACATTTCTGGGATGATATCAAAGTTTGGACTGATCATATATAATCTTCAAAAAATGCCATATAAAGTTATCTTCTGAGTAAATCCTGTTTATCACTTGCTCTTTTTTTCTCTTTTCTCTTTCATTTAAGTCTGAGCACTATAAAATTCTGATAAAGTGAGAACTATAGTTAATTCTATTCATAGTAACTTTAATTTTTATATGTATAAATAATTTTCAATTATCAAAATATGAATTATCTTAATTATATTTTAACCTCTAAGCACTTGCTTCCTAACTTCCACTAACATGGTTGATTAACTCATTATTAACACAAATATATTCATTATTTATTGTGGCAAAGGAACACCTGGAATGATGGTTTTATTTATTTATAAATTAATTGTGTAAGTTCATTCTCATTCTGGTAAATATATGAAGAACTTTTAGGATGGGAGAGATTACATACTGTCTTAATCTGTAGTGCGTGGAAGATGGAATGCTAATCCAAAGGAGAGGAGAGGAAAGCTGCATAGTAATGTTTTTTTTTTTTTAAAGAATGATTCTCAGTTTATCTATTTATTAAATAATAATATGAACCTACTGTGTACAAAGCACACTTGAATTCTGGTACCCAGTTTCCACCTTTTAAGACTTTAGAGAATAATTGAAAAAAAGGATGACTTTCAATTTAGGTAAAAATTTTAGACAGAAATTAAACCTATCATTTGCTGAGTACTTACCAAGCATCAGCCACATTAAAACACTATATTTACATATACACACACACACATATATGTGTGTGTGTATATATATATATACACATATACACACATATATGTGTGTGTGTGTATATATATATATAAATATATATAATGTTTTATATATATATATATAGAATGTTATGTATAATATACATATATATCACAAAACCCCACACATACAACATATCATAGTGTCTCTAGGGAATAAGAGTTATTATTTCTGTGTTTATAGATATAAAAACTGAGGCTCAGTGAGGTTAAGTAAACCAGAGAGTTTATGAGTTCATGTTTCAATATGAGAAGGAGATCACACTGTCAGCTAAAATAATAATGGTATATATTTTCTGCACACACCTTATTTATTTGGTCCACAGACAAAATCCTATAAAACCAAGAAACATATGAATTTGCCCAGTGCCATTATCTATTTCTAAGTTCAACTCTCAATTCTTCTACTTTCTGCTTACTTTTGGTCTCTTTAGTGCCTTCAAATTACATAAATAACAGTAAGATCCATAGTCTTACTGACTTAACAAAGCAGAGTTTGAAGCTAACAGCATCTGAAGCAGGGTTGGGTGGAGGAATCTTGGAAAGGAAAAAGCTGAAGAGGGGCAGAGGACAAATACTGTAGATTACACTTGCCTAATAACTAGCAGAGCCCTGAACTATATACACACGAGCATTGAAAATTCTAAGAAACCCAATTAAGGCTAAAAGATATGAAAAAATTGCTAGCTACTTCACCAAGCTGTGGAGACAAAGCTTGAAATTAATTGCCTCATAAAGCAAACAAACAAAAAAACACTCTTTGGGAGAATATAACAGAATCTAGAGTCTTTACACGGAGAAGGCAATGGTACCCTACTCCAGTACTCTTGCCTGGAAAATCCCATGGATGGAGGAGCCTGGCGGGCTGCAGTCCATGGGGTCGCTAAGAGTCAGACACAACTGAGCAACTTCACTTTCACTTTTCACTTTCATGTATTGGAGAAGGAAATGGCAACCCACTCCAGTGTTCTTGCCTGGAGAATCCCAGGGACGGGGGAGCCTGGTGGGCTGCCGTTTATGGGGTCGCACAGAGTTGGACACAACTGAAGTGACTTAGCAGCAGCAGAAGCAGAGTTTTTACAATGCATTCATTATTCACAAGTCCTGGACTTGTGTATAATAATAATGAATAATCTGATATTATCACACATATAAAGAAATAGAATAATGTGATTCACATGTATGAAAATGACAGCCAAAGAAAACTGGCCTTTGTGTGACCCAAATGTTCAAATTAGCAGGCAAGGACTTTTAAACAGCCTATTATAATTATACTCAAAGATATTTACTAAAAAAATCAGTAAACAAATAAGAAATGACACCAGGAAATAAAAAGAAGCCAAACAGAATTTTAGAACTGAAAAAGTCAATATCTGAAATAGGAGGTTGAAGTGGACCTACAACATTCATTTAGATAAATACCAATGTTTTCAGACATGCCAGCTTCACATTTTAAGTATGAACTCACAATAAAACTAAACTGAATATTATTTTATGTGCTCTCAGTAGTTTATGACTCTGTTCAGCCCTGTTAGTAAGAAATTCTTTTTCAGAAAAGGAATAGAGATGACAAAGTAAATTATATCAGCAACTTGTCACATGCACTGCCCACGAGACATGAAAACACAACCTTTTCACAATGGACATGCAGTTTCATGGGTTGATTTTCCTGCAATGCTGACAGGATGCAAAAAGCATTCATATCATCTATTCCTCTATAAAAATAACACAAAGAAATGGTTTTTGATCAAGTTTACAGACACAGTGTATTAAAAAAGTTCACCATATGATATTGCTTAGGAGGGGTATCAAATAGTCAAAGCTATGTTATTAGATCTCTTAGCATTAATCTCTAACCAACCAACGGTTGATCAACCAAACTTCTTACTAACTAATGGAAAATCCCATGGACAGAGGGCCTGATGGGCTGCAGTCCATGGGGTCGCTAAGAGTCGGACACAACTGAGTGACTTCACTTTCACTTTTCACTTTCATGCATTGGAGAAGGCAATGGCAACCTACTCCAGTGTTCTTGCCTGGAGAATCCCAGGGACGGGGGAGCCTGGTGAGCTGCCGTCTATGGGGTCACACAGAGTCAGACATGACTAAAGTGACTTAGCAGCAGCAAGGTAGTTTTATTATATATTTTATAGTTATCCTAGTCTGTAGCAGAAAGAGCAGTAAAGCCAAGAGTTTGGTAAAAGGCTGTTTTATTATTCCTTGAGCAAACATGTTGTTTG
Organism: Bubalus kerabau; assembly: GCF_029407905.1. Taxonomy (NCBI): domain Eukaryota; kingdom Metazoa; phylum Chordata; class Mammalia; order Artiodactyla; family Bovidae; genus Bubalus; species Bubalus kerabau. Next base: position 96,468,209 of record NC_073625.1, on the reverse strand, counting down.
TTCAGTTTGAACCATTTTCCCTCTCCTAAAAACCACAGTTTGTTCTATTACACCATATACATGACTCAATGATGAAATTAGCCCATTCTATTGTAATTGTCCTTTTCTTGCCTACATCCTTCATCACATTCAAACTTCTTGAGAGAGGTATAAATTACTGCTTTCTCATTGGCCAACAGGCAACCACATGGAAAGAATCACAAAAATTGACCCCTCAGTTCAGTTCAGTCGGTCAGTCGTGTCCGACTCTTTGTGACCCCATGAATCACAGCATGCCAGGCCTCCCTGTCCATCACCAACTCCCAGAGTTCACCCAGACTCATGCCCATCAAGTCAGTGATGCCATCCAGCCATCTCATCCTCTGTCGTCCCCTTCTCCTCCTGCCCCCAATCCCTCCCAGCATCAGAGTCTTTTCCAATGTGTCAACTCTTTGCATGAGGTGGCCAAAGTACTGGAGTTTCAGCTTTAGCATCATTCCTTCCAAAGAAATCCCAGGGCTGATCTCCTTCAGAATGGACTGGTTGGATCTCCTTGCAGTCCAAAGGACTCTTAAGAGTCTTCTCCAACACCACAGTTCAAAAGCATCAATTCTTCGGCGCTCAGCCTTCTTCACAGTCCAACTCTCACATCCATACATGACCACAGGAAAAACCATAGCCTTGACTAGATGGACCTTTGTTGGCAAAGTAATGTCTCTGCTTTTGAATATGCTGTCTAGGTTGGTCCAAGGAAAGTTATCCTCACAAAACTGAAAATTTAAAATGAGAGATGAAAAAGTGAAAAAAAAAAATTCAAGATGTCTGAGGCAGTGGTGGACAGATGCAATAAAATTGTAAGTACCACAGTGCTGTTCTGCAAAATGAGATCCCTCATTTGTATTGCTCATAAGTGCATTTTTTACTTGGTACACTGCAGGCACCAAATAATTTTTCTCACTTTAGAATCAGGGTCTGAAAATCATCTGAAATTTAAGCTAGGAAGAATCAATATAAATCTGAAGAAATGATGCTGAAAAATCATTTATTTATTTCAGAAATAAATCTGAAAAAATTTAGGGTATCTCCAAACATCACTGAAGATCTTGAAATTTTTCCTAATTAAAAATATGTCACAAAAGATCAAGAGTCAAGTTATCTAAGAAAGTCACCTTATAGGAAAGATTATACTATGAGAAGCATGCAATTAATAAGGAATATTGAAGAATAAGAGTTATATAGTAAAATGTTTCTGTACATCTCTTACACACTCTATGGGAGAGGTTTTTTTTAAGACTAAAATCCAATATTAGTTATCTACAAAGAAATATTCCTAGGTTGAAGAAGATTCATTTCATTAAGCCTGCATTAGATGAAAATGTCACTCTTTATATAACTCTGTGTTTATGAAATATCTATTTAATCTGTAGACTGACTTTCTGAAGGAATCTACCTACTAGTGCACCAAGCTCTCATTAGGTAAACATTTCTGTGCTTAACAGGAATGAAGAAAAATAAATCAATATTTACTTAGCCAATAATACATTCCAGAGAAGTTCTTATGCAATTTTCATATATGGTCTATGTAATTCTCAGCAGAGTCCTGAATAAGTATTATATTCATTTTACAAATAGGAAAATTAAATTCAGAGGGATTAAATTATATATCCAAAGTTACACAGCTGTTAAATGGTGAGGTTCAGAATTAAACCTCATTCTACATGGTTCCAAAGTCCATACTCTTTATTTTCTACTATAAATTGATAAAATGCCATTTTGCTTCATAAATCAATTTCTGATGAGCCTGCTTAGAGCAAATCACTTCTACAGAGTCTACTCAATTACCCTATGTGGAATTGATAAAATCAAAAGTCTAACTCATTCAAGCAGTTGAGATTAGACCTTGAGTCTCCTGGTGGAAAAATCCAACAACCAGGCTTCTGGCATTTGAGGCTAGAAGTCAAATATCTGTTTGCTCATTTGACCTGGATCTAGACAGAATCAATTCAGGTCATTTGTCACTAATTAATATGTGCTGAAACAATGTTCTAAACATTTAGGGTTTATAACCTTTTCATTCTGCATGTCTCAGAGATGCCAGAGTACAGTCGCCTCTTGATTAAGCTGGATGGACAAGTTAACCTTTGAGCTACACCCTGGAACATGAGAAAGAATGGCTTTGTTAACAAATGGAGCTGGGAAGAGAAGGATGTTTTTTAATATAAAAAGAACAGATGGATATAAGAACAGCATTTAAGCACTTCTTATACAGAAGCAGACTCTTCAGAACATATGCAGCCTTAATAAATGAGTAACCATTAAATAAAAATGTGAAGATGGCACAATGCTAGAGAATGCTTTTGCCTGATCTCTGGCCCATGATGGCTGAAATGTCTTGTGATCTGCACTTAAGAGCATAGTTACCCTGGCCTATTCATCCATGATTTTCTAGAGAACATTCAAGATGACCAGAAAGGCACTTATTAGGTGTAGAGAGCACTGGAAATTAGGGGAGTCTGAACCTACAAAGACAAGCGCTCCCCCAAATACTGAAGAGTTAAGAAACCAATCATAAAGCTGGGATAACAGAATAGCTGTCATCACATTGTTTGAGTTAGAAATCAAGGACCAAGAAATAAATGGTGGCAGGAATTTTAAAAAAATTAGATACTAGGGACTATTTGAGTGTTTTGAATAAAAGATGAATATAAAATTAATGTTGTATGAAGATGATGGACACTTAGAGACTGGCATTGCTTTGATTTTTAATGAAATCATCATAGATCTGAGGTTTGAAGGACAGTAACTGCCTCTCTTCTTGCAGTATTTTTTTTGGTGTTTAAAATCAAAACCTATTTACCTCTGGTAATACACAGTGGTCTAACTCTCCTGTTGTTGTTGTTTAGTCACCAAGTCCTGTCCAAGTCTTTTGTAATCCCATAGACTGTAACCCGCCAGGCTCCTCTATCCATAGGATTATCCCAGTGAAAATACTGGAGTGGCCTGTCATCTCCTCCTCCAGGGGATCTTCCAATTCAGGGATTGAATCTATGTCTCCTGTCTTCACATAATATAAACCATGCTAAGTTACTAATTATTTTCAATTTTTGTTCTATTACATTGCATTTCATAGAGTCAAATATTCCTCTACATAGAAACTTTCAGTGAAAATTTTGGTGGAAAAAATATGAATTTACCAACACTCTAAATATGCTTACACAAGAAAATAAATGTATTTATCTAAGACAGGACTGTCTCTGTTCTATGCATTACCTTGCATTTATATGGAAGTTGACAGATTGGCTTTTGTAGAGCAGCAGATATTTTACACGCACTAAATACTGAGAAACAAACTGCACATCTTGTTAGCTTATTTTAATCTTGCTTGTGGTGAACAAAATATCTGCGCATTATAAAAACCTTCCTTAGGAAGGATACAAATTTTATAAATTGCCAATCCTCCAAATAAAGTAATCTGCAGTCCCTGGGAAATTGCTATTCCTTCTATTGATTGAGTAACTTCAAGGAAAACACTTCAGTAACAGAACAAAATCTCCCATATTCCTAAACAGCTTCATTGCATCTTTGAATCCATGGCCCCAATATTCCACAGTTATATATTATAACACATTCACTATGAAAAATGTAATAGACATCTGTGTTATCTCCAAAAGTCAACAAAGGAATTTTTTAGAGTAATTGCAAATTTTAAACTTTTCAAGAGAATTAGTTTAGCCTTGTGATGCAGGTGGTACTCACTGAATAATCCTCCTTTTCTAAAAACCCTCCAAACTTTCAATTCATATAAATTGCAAATCAAAAGACTTAACAAGAAAATGTTATATTTTTATGAAAATGCTTTAAGTAAGTGTGTCAAGTTGTTCACTGTTGGAAAATTCTGTTCTTAAAGGTATGTCACTTAAAGGTTTCTGCACCTTTACCTTCTTAGCATATAGACTTACTGGGCACAGAAATAGACAAATTAGAAATATATGGTGAAGATAAAAATTCCATCACAGCAGGCAGGAAAATGTATGCAAGAGAACCACCATTAAATAAACAACCACCCTAATAGCTGCTGCCGGAGATAATGTTGTGCTGACACAGTAGAAACAGGGCTGAAATATTACTGAAATTCAAATGCTGGGAAGTTCCTTTTGGGTATATAGTTTTTAATAAAAATTATTAAGTGATACTGACTTTTATTCCTTTTCATGATTGAAATATGGTTTTCTGAAAGGTATGCAACAAAATAAGGTTAAACTGCATTATATTTGTTATTTGGTATGTCAGCTATGAAGGAGTAGCTTTAAAAAAATAATATCCAAGATACAAATTTAAGATGGTCATGCTGACACTTTATTTTTCTTGTACATATGGATCTGATCTCTCTCAATTTTCAACTTAAACTTGGAGAGTGCACAGCTAATATTCTGTGTGTTTTGGAACAGTGCCTGGAAAAGAAGACTGTGAGAAATGGATAGAGAGGTTAGGCTAGCAATATAGCATTTTTGAGTAGAATGTCACTATGCAATACAAGCTTTGTAAGTACATATTTTATATTAAACTACCTAGACTTCAATACTTTTGGAATGGTTTTCAACTGTTTTATCATATTTTAAGAGTAATACTAAGTTTGAAACACCAACATATGTTAGCTTTATGTGCAGCAATTTCCTTTCCTATGAGCAGTGAACAATTGAATAAAACTTTTCCCACCAGTACTTACTCATATTCATTGATTAGCAATGTAATTATTCTTTAAACACATTACATTTTACTCTGTTAAATATGGGTCTTTTGATATATATGTCAATCTGTAAAATTAGTATATATCTCAATCTATAGTTTAGAAAGTATAAAGGCATCTGCTGAAGCTAGAATGGCAAATATTTTTAATACTTATACATGTATATTATTTAAAATGAAATATTATATGTAATAAAAAATATTTGGGTGGATATACCAGTACTGCTCCCATTCTCCAAAATAGTTGTTCTTTCTCTTTTATGCTTCTCTACCTATCTCTCTGCAAATCTATGTGGCACATTCTCAAAGGGCATGAAAGATAAGAAAGAAAAGTATATAAATATTACTTATACTGATTTTAATATTTGTCCTAATGATAAGCATTCATTTGATAGCTGTTGAATGGAATTTATTCATTAACTGACCAAAAGTTTGGCTATCCACTTCTAACTTTTTACAAACTTTTGATGAACATGAGATGGTTTTATGTTCATTTGCTTCTAGAAATATTTTGACAATTATATTTGACATGCTACAGAATCTTATATACAAAATATTATTTTTGATTATATTTTCACAGAATTATGGAAATTCTCAAATAATTCTACTTTCTTCTAGAATAACTGAAGTATATATAGTATGACTGTCCATGTCATCAATTTGAAATAAGGTTGGTTTGACTTGTGTCCATATGCATGGGAGACCATGTATTAATAGGAATTGTCATCTAGAGCCTGAAGTAGTACATGGAACATAGTAGGTAGTCAATAAATATTTAATTACTTAATGAATATCTCTATTTTATCCCAAGTCAAGATAGGAGGTGACAGAGCATGGAAAAGAAAACAATGGACTAGGGGTTAGAAGAAATGGTTTCCGTCCTTTCTTTTTCTCACTTAGTATAAGAAGGCAATGGCACCCCACTCAAGTACTCTTGCCTGGAAAATCCCATGGATGGAGGAGCCTGGAGGGCTGCAGTCCATGGGGTCGCTGAGGGTCGGACACGACTGAGCGACTTCACTTTCACTTTTCACTTTCATGCATTGGAAAAGGAAATGGCAACCCACTCCAGTGTTCTTGCCTGGAGAATCCCAGGGATGGGTGCGCCTGTTGGGCTACCGTCTATGGGGTCGCACAGAGTCGGACACGACTGAAGTGACTTAGCATAGCATAGTATAGCATAAGCTGTTCACTTAGCTTATTTGTATTCCATATTTATTCCCAATAATTTGTCTTCCCAAATTATCATATCTAGGCTTCAAACTGCTTTTGCTTGGAATGCTGCCCCCCCTGCTTACTGTGACCAATAGCCACTCATTCTTATTAAACTCATTAAGTTTCAGATATCATCACACTCCTTCACATAATTCTGGTTTAACCTCAGCCAGCATTGATCTCTTTCCTTTTACACTTATAAGTTCCTTAACATGTTGTAAGTCTTACTTACCCAGTACAATCTCATGTTCATCAAAAGTTTATAAAAACTTAGAAGCTGATAGCCAAACTTCAATAACAGTTTGGTCAGTTAATGAATAAATTCCATGCAGCAGCCATCAAATGAATATGTACCATCAGGGACATCCAGAGGTCTCAAACTTACAACTGAATTGTCTCAAATATGTGTTTTATTTGACCATTACACAATTTGAATGTTTAAACAATCGCAGATATTCATGTGAGAAAGGATGACAAAAAATAGTTTTCTAATTTCTCTTAGAAAAATACACAATCTGGTCCCACTGGGCCTGCTTCTTGTCTAGCAGTGATCAACCAGAGCTGAATAACTACTGCCCTATTTAGTCCAGGCACATATTTACATTAATCCCCACCCAGCATGAACCTGTGAGATTTTAACTCCTGAAGATACTTCATCCTAATATACCCACCCTCAGCACCACTCTGAAACATCCACCTCATACACACAGACTCCAAACTTACTTGGTTTCTAAAAAGACCCAAGGTCTCTATCTATATATCTGTTAGGCATTTCATATTTTAAATGTTTAAATTTTAAAAAGCTATCTAAATTGTCAGGTTATCTTCCTGTTTTCTATATGTCCGTAAAGTGAGATTCAACTTAAAAATGGTGTTGAATCTACTTCTTATTTCCCATCTTCACTAATGATACATTGAGCAATTAGAAATCAAAAAGCCATTTTGACTTCTTCATCTACATATCAGTATCCAGTGATTTCCCAAGTTCTGTCAGATTTACTGGCAGAGAGAGCAGTTAGGGTGGTCGTGGTGGTGGGAGGGGGACTCATTTTCTCCTCTCCATTCCTATTGCTTCTTGCCCTCAGAGTCTGCACTTGGTGAAATGGTGCCCCTCACTCTGTGAGGGTACCTAGCCTTAAAATTAACAGAGCTGCACTAAGCAACTCCATTTAGCTCTGATTTCAGATTCCAGAAACCAGAGTCAATTTATAGTCAACAGTAAAAGAGTTGTTTTGGAGCCCAAATTCACTTTCATGGAGCTTGCAAAATGGCACTTCGAAACATTTACAATGATCTAAGAGACGACTGGTGAAATGTTTTGGCACCAGCAAGTCTGCTGTGCAGCTCTCAAGACAAGTGGCATTTCAACCTATATCCTACTTGACTTTATTAGAAGCACTGTATGTGAGAGAAACAGGAAATTTGCACAGCACTTTTAAAGTAATGCGGTGAATTATAAATTAATGAGGGTTTAGTATGGGAAGGGAATAACATCTGCAGAAGAGCGGATTTCATAAAGACAAAAGGGAAAAAGGTTTCCCTTAATAAAACATAACCTTTCTGCATGCACAATCAATTCTCAATTAGTCATACCAGAGAGAGTATCCACCACAGACTGTCAAACTGCCTCACTTTAACTGCTTCCTTTCCCCCACACTGTTTTCTGATTCTTCCTCCTCTCACCCAAGATGCTCCTTGAATTAATATTTCCAACAATTTTCTTCAATCTGTTTCTGCCATCAAAAAATCCAATTTTCTTTTTATTTCAATGGAGTCTCTATTGCATGATACAGCTTTTCCTCCCACAGTTTCCTGGCCTTTCTCTGCTCAAGCCTAATGTTTAGTCAATCAAATTGGGTAAGAAGCCAGAAGAGAACAGGAACTCAGAGGAGAAATGATTTCCCTAGGAAATTCTCCAATTCCTTCTTTATACCTCTTTAATGAGCATACAACAATGAAGTCATCACTTTGGAAGTGCAAACAGACAACAGAGAAATTTTTGGAATGCTTTCAAAGTTCAATTCAACAATTATGGATTGAGTACTTACTTACTATGTGCAAAGCCTTTAAGTGGGTACATAGGAAAAAGAACTCTCTACCCTACAGGGCTTACACTCTAACTGGAAGGGGAAGTAGAAGATAATTTTACAAATAACGAAGACCCACACCATGACTTCTATCATAGTAAAACCATCAATGTTTCATTCAGTAATGTCAGTAGACAGTAACCAAACATTCACTACTTTTTAGATGCCCTATAAAGCCCTGGGGATACCAGGATAAACAAGATAATACCCTATCTTCACAGTCTATTAGGAAAGTAATGCAAGGAAACAGTTACAAACATCAAGATTAAAATGTTCACTTAAGTGCTATGTAGAAAAGCATGGCTATATGTGTGCCAGAAAGAAAGTTTCTCTCTCTGCCCAGGAATGGGCAGGAGTGCCAAGAAAGTTTTCACAGAGAAGGAGCTGCATCTTGAAGGGCAAAGAGAGAAAGGCATTTAATAATGAAGCACCAGGATGTGCAGAAGCCTGGAAGTATGAAAGAACATTCTGCATTCCAGAAGAGTTCATAGTTCTGTAAGGTTGGTATACTCACAGGACCTGACCAGGGGTGCTGGGAGATGAAGCAAGGAAGAAATATGATCCTGGAAAGCTTTTATGAGTTAAGCACCCAGCACAGCGCCTGATACAAAAATAGGTGTCAAAAATTTGTGTGAATGAATGAATGAATAAGGAGTTTGGCTTTTATTCTAAAGGTGTTGCATATGTATAGAAGGATTTGTATTTGGGAAAAGGTTCCAGAAGGTGAATGTGATGGTTGGATTGCAGGGGCTAAGATGAAAGGTACAGAGACCAGACAGGACATTCCTGCAGTTGTCCATGTAAGATGACGTGCATGTGTGCATGCTAAGTTGCTTCAGTCATGTCTGACTTTGCAACCCTGTGGACTGTAGCCCACCAGGCTCCTCTGTCCATGGGATTCTCCAGGCAAGAATACTGAAGTGGGTTGCAATGACCTCCTCCAGAGGATCTTCCTGACCCAGGGATCAAACCGAGTCTCTTATGTCTCCTGCACAGGCAGCTGGGTTCTTTACCACTAGCACCACCTGGGAAGCCCCATGTACAATGATATGAGCCCTTAATACAGGGAGAGCTGAAAAACCAGAGTAGAACTGTTTCAGAAGTTAAATGGCATAGCTTGTTGAATAACTGGATATGAGGAGGTAAGACAGAGCTCAAACATGAAGTAGTTTTTCAGGTTTGTAGTTTGGATAATTGAGTAGATTTTGGTGCCCTTCATACAGATAGGGAATCTGAGAAGAAAAGCAAGTTTTTCATTCTACCTAAGCTACCACATGCTCAGCAGAAATTCCTCAGGTACTTATTTGAGGTTCATTTGATCTTTACTTGTGGGCTTCCCTGGTGGCTCAGATGGTAAAGCGTCTGCCTGCAATGTGGGAGACCCAGGTTCAATCCATGGGTTGGGAAGATCCCGTGGAGAAGGAAATGGCAACCCACTCCAGTACTCTTGCCTGGAAAATTCCATGCACTGAGGAGCCTGGTAGGCTACAGTCAATGGGGTCGCAAAGAGTCAGACACGACTGAGCGACTTCACTTTCTTTCTTTTGTTCTTATCTTTACTTAGATAATTTAAAAATAAGCCTAAATACCTAGCTTACCAATTCAGCATAAGTTAGAAACTGAAATTTTTGAGTAGGTAGGTTTCACAGAGCATTAAAAAATGAGAGCCAATAGCTTAAGAGAAAGAGTCAAAAAAACCTTAAAAGCAAACAAAATCACACCAACTGGTGCAGTTTTTATTTCTGGCATTGCTTAATGACATTTACCATTTCTCTATGTGCTGAAGTAGAATGCTACCTTGGCCCACATATGCCAAGGTAGGTTTTCCATACAAAAAGTAACGGTCCACCCAGCTTCACTAATGGGTTAAGCACATGGCTCCTCATTTAAAGGAGCAGCTTAGAACTACTGCATTCAAGGTACTTTCCAGGGAAAGTAACCTTGAACTTAGTACTGCTTAATACACAGTAGCGCCACCTTTTCTGTAGTTTTGATTTCCATGGTTTCAGTTACTTTTAGTCAAAAACAGTCTGAAAATATTAAATGGAAAATTCCAGGAATAAACCATTCATACATTTTTGAAATTTCTGGCTTTCTGAGTAGTATGATAAAATCTCATGCTGTGTGCTCCATTCCACCATTCCTGGAACGTGAATTGTCTCTTTGTCTAGCGTATCCAGCCTGTAAGTCACTGAGTAGTTGCTTCCTTAGTAGCCATCTGAGTTATCAGATCAACTGCTGGGCTATCACAATGCTTGTGTTCAAGTATCCCTTATTTTACCTAAGAGCCCTTCAGCATAATAGTGGTAATGCTGGCAATTTGGCTATGTCAAAGAGAAGCCATGAAGTGCTTCCTTTAAAGTGAAAAGGTGAAAGTTCTTGAATTAATAGGGAAAGAAAAAAAAAACTAGGCTGTGGTTGCTAAGATATATGCTAAGAAGGAATTTTCAATCCATGAAATCATGACAAATGGAAGAGAAATGTGTGCTAGTTTTGCTGTAGCACCTCAAACTGTAAAAGTTATGGCCATAGTGCAGGATAAGAGCCTAGTTAAGATGGAAAAAGCATTCAATCTGTACAGTAAGATATTTTCAGAGAGAGACCATGTTCATATAACTTGTATTACAGTAAATGGCTATAATTATTCTATTTATCATTGTTATTATCTCTTACCATGCTAATTTATACATTAAACTTCATCATATGTATGTACGTATAGAAAAAAACATTGTATATATTTGGGTGCAGTATGTTGGCAGTTTCAGGCATCCATGAGAGATTGCTGTATATCAAAAATCTGGGTTAAAGAACTTTTAAAGTTCTATAATGATTCCTGATCCAACCATTCCTCTAAAATTTATGTTCTGAGTTAAATGATTACCCTAGATGTAGATGTTCAGTTGTAGTGTGCTGGTTCAGCTATAAAGTTGTTTTTCTGAACTGCATGTACAGTAAGGATGATTATAAGAAATAGTTCTAGGAAACTAGCTTTTCTTAATCTTTCTAATGAGTGTGTTGCTTAAGAGGTTCTTTAGTACAATATCAGTACCCTTTCATTCATTGAAGATATATTCATTGATTATCTGTAATTTTTCAGACACTGTGCTAGGTTTTAGAGATAAAATATGAATAACACAGCACCACTGCTATTAAGAAACTTTCAAAACCACAGTGGAGAAAGATGATTAAACAAGTAATTATAATACAATGTTGTAAGTGCAATGATACTGATATGTCTCAAATGACAGTACTACAGAGGAGGGGCACTTAACAATGCCATTGTAGGAACGCATGCGGAATTTCTAAGTGTTCTGAGTAAGTCAGTGAGAAGTGGTACGACATGCCAGGTAGAATTAGAGAGCATATGGGAAGGCATGGAAACACCGTAAAGTTTTTCTCAGTACCAGAATAGCTCTGATTCTTCTCCACATCTGAACACGAGAACGTGCAGCACACATGACATCTCCCTATTTTTGTAGGATGCTAGTCACTTGTGCCTTCCTTTAACAAATGAGTAGCACTTCCTAATACACACTTTGTAGTATTATTATCCCCAGCCTCATCTTATTGGTTTTACTTAATTCATCTCTGTCCTGATTTCCTTGCTTTTTAACATTATTTTAAAGTCATTAAAATGCATTTTGTAAGGAATATTAAACCCTTTAGCATAAAGTGGAGTATAGATAAATAAAAAACTCTAATGGGGGGTCATGATAATAGTAACATCTTTTAGAACAAAGGCAAATAACTCCAAACACTTGATCATCGTGTGTAACTGATATTCATGATGTTCACCCCTAAATCATCAAGAAAAGTTTAAACCTTTTATGTTCTATATAAATCAGGATGGGGAGCACATGTACACCTGTGGTGGATTCATGTTGATGTATGGCAAAACCAATATAATATTGTAAAGTAATTAACCTCAAATTAAAATAAATAAATTTAAATTAAAAAAATAAAGTTCATTTGTTTTAAATACCCCAATTATTTAAAAATGGTTAATTTAACATATTAGCGTGAACAAACTTATAAACCTTTAGATCAAAAACATGTCTAACTGGAATTGCTTTTCCCTGAGGTCCATAATAAGTAGAAGCTTTCATGTGCTTGATTTAAAAATACTTTTAATATAATGTAAAAATCTACTTAGCACTCCAAGCTAATAAATTCTCTTTTTAGCTTAAAATAGTTTGTTTACTGTTACTTGCCACTAAGTGAAACCTAGCTAATAGTTAATCTGTTGGATAACTTTGTGATTAATCTCTATGAGTATGAATAAATTAAGGAAAGTATTATTTGATTATAGTACTAGTTGATAAAAGCAAAGCACCTGTCATAATCCTGCTAGAGTTTTCAGAATTACATTAAAAATACTATAAATATAATGCTATCTCCCTTTCAATTAGATGACTTGAGCAAGTCATTTAATCTCCGAGTGCTTAAGTTTTCTCATATGTATAATGAATAAAGTACTAGCAAATAGGGCGGATTTGAAGATAAGATTAAATGAAATAATACATATTTTATATAAAACATAAAATTGTACCTGACAAATTAAAAGTACTCAAATAGAATACAAATATTTTTATTAGTATTAATTTTCTCAAAGGGGTTTCTGACACCCAAACAGTTAAAGAAACACTGCTCTATATTTTCATGACTTTTATTTTAGAAATTATGTGAGGTAACCAAGATTGATTCGAAGTATTTAAAATTATTTTTAAAATGCTAAATGGGCCTATGTGAGGTGGTGTGGGAGATGACAGTTGGCCCAGGACATTGAGAAGATGAAGAATAATCTGAGATCTGCAAATCTGCCTACCAATTTTTGTAGAACTTCTACCAAAATGCATCTGCTTCCACAGAGCAAAAAGGAATGACATGGAGGGACAATATAGAATCTCAGTCAAGATCAGGAGGAAAAGAATAAAAGAGGAGATTCCAACCACAGAAAACAAAAAAGGAGAAGAAAATACCATGACCCTGTGATTTAATTGGTGGAGTATCTCAACCATTACTTAGATTGGCTACTCTATGTAACATATGAAGCACCTTCAAACTGATAAATTTGTGGTAAATATTCATGGTGCTATTATTTGAACTATTATTAGTAGCATTTGGGAAGCAATAAGTAGTACCCAGAAGGCAGTAACCGTGTGGAACACTTTTTTGCTTCAAAGACACAAGGACCTATCATTCTTTTTTAATGAGAACTGTGGTAGTTTGGCATCATAGACTAGTTTGGATTCAATCAGCAACATTTTTTTAAATTCATCATTTAGGAAAAAAGAAAATGAGAAAACAATCATTTGATGAAAATAGTATACTTCCATTGAAGTACACAGCAATACCACCATTCTCTTGGTGACTTTCCTCCTCTATTTCTCATTAGCTTCATCCCATTAAAATTTTTGACAAATATAAATCCTATAAAGCTGATTGGTTTGATTAACCTAATAAAGAAAAAAAAGTCAGCCACTTATCAACCTTCACCTGACATTGACATAAAGTCTTTACATGGCACAGTTCCTGGGCTTTGTCATTTGAAATGGGGCAAGGGATAGCTTAGTAGAATGAATAGGGTTGCAGTGCAACAGATTAATTAAGCAGCTCACAGGAATGATATTGAGAGGTAACTGATTAATTGAACATTGAAGCCATCTAATCAAATAGTAGACACAATAAATATGTTTCTTCAGAGATAAATTATGCCCTGATTAGCATATTCATTCATAGAGTTGAATTAACTCTTTATCTGCTTTTAAAACTTTGCTTAGCTGTAAATAATTACCTCTTTCATGTTGTTCTAAAAATGCCTGGTGTACATGTCTGTATCCTTCAAGATTTGAGCAGCTTATTCATTAATTATGCAAGCTTTCTGTTCACAAAAGAGGTAAAAAGTCCATTGAACCATTATTATTATTCCACACAACCACAGGCAGACAAAGCATACAATATAATTGAAGAGGAATCAGTAAGAAACAAGAACCTAGGGTTTAATAAGAAAGGGAGAATAGATAGTTGTGAAAATATTAAAATCAAAGATCTACCAAGTCATTTATAAATGAAAATATGCCTTTTGAAGTGTGAAAGCATGGTAATTATTTTTTTTCATATGAGCCTATGGAAAAGATGGTCACTTTGCATTTATGAAGTTTCAGTAAAATAAAGGGTTGAACTTAAATCAGGGCAACTGGGGGAAGATGAATTCACAGAGCGTAAAGCAGTTCATTTGTACTTAAACTGTCTTCCCTTTTGCTAATACTGGAGCCTTGCCCCCTGTTTTTGACACCCGGGCAGAATCCAGTTGTCACAGCTGTGTAGCTCAATGAATAGCAAGAGTCTGCTCCCTGTGCTTGTGGATGCTCATCATCAAAGAGGGTCTGTCACCCCCTAGTCCAAAGGCAAGTTCCCTGCCAGCCTGAAGGAACTGAGCTTCATGGGGGAAGGGCAGAAAGTCCCAGAGATAAGAAATGTGGCCTTGTCAGCATCTGAGCCCTGGCAGCATCTAGTCCTAAAGCAGAGTCCTCATTGAATTCCTGTGTCAATGATTTTCTTACAGAAATTCAAGCTCCACCCAAGGAAGAGCTCTCCAGGAAAGAGGTCCTATGAATGCCTCTGCTGCCACAGATGTCATGTGGAAAATTGGATGGAGCCATGGTTACTCATCTCTCTGAGTTGGAATTGGCTAAAAGGGCAGTATCATGTGTACAGGCAAGATGTTACAGAGCTGTTGGCTGAAAAGGGATTCAGATTACTGGAATTATTTATTCTAATGGAAACTAAAGAACTATAAGTGAGATTTTTTTTCTTTCAGCTTAGAAGAATTTCAACATATCAGGGGTGATAATGCCTAATATTTTATGCATATATTTGCATTTTGTATATACATGTACAGATGAAGATTTCTTAAAATTGATGAGAAAGAGTAGGTCTCTCTCTGTGTACCTCACTTCCTCTCTGTTTTTTATTATTTATTTACCACATTTCTACAGTTTACAAAATCCTAATGTTGAAAGATTTGTAGGCAGAAAGAAATAATATGTAAGATGTATTTCATATATATGATAATTATTTTAAAATGATCAGGACAAGGAAGTCTCTAAACTGGAACTGAAATAATTTCATGATGTTACTGAAATACTTATAGTTCAACTTCAGATGACTTTTAAATAAATAACTCTAAAAGAAAATAGTGTATCTATTAGAACTTCACAATCACAACTGCTTTTATTTGGTTGTGGTGGTATCTATATATCGAGGGTTCATGTCAAACACATCCAATTGCAATAATCTATAAATCTATATGAAAAATATAATCAGGACCCAATCAAACATCTTTCTCCTCATATTTTTGATCTACTCCTTAGAGCATTATAAAGATAAAGTGAAGTACATCTTTTCAATCTATTCGTGTGTTTATTGGCAACAATGTTGTGAAGGAAGACAGAAACCCATTCCACTACCAAAACCCAGCATTATTTGATAACAAGAGTAGTTCAGTTCAGTTCAGTCGCTCAGTCGTGTCCAACTCTTTGCGACCCCATGAATCGCAGCACGCCAGGCCTCCCTGTCCATCACCAACTCCCAGAGTTCACTCAAACTCAAGTCCATCGAGTCAGTGATGCCATCCAGCCATCTCATCCTCTGAGTCCCTTTTCCTCCTGCCCCCAATCCCTCTCAGCATCAGAGTCTTTTCCAATGAGTCAACTCTTCGCATGAGGTGGCCAAAGTACTGGAGTTTCAGCTTTAGCATCATTCCTTCCAAAGAACACCCAGCACTGATCTCCTTTAGAATGGACTGGTTGGATCTCCTTGCAGTCCAAGGGACTCTCAAGAGTCTTCTCCAACACCACAGTTCAAAAGCATCAATTCTTCGGCGCTCAGTTTTCTTCACAGTCCAACTCTCACATCCATACATGACCACTGGAAAAACCATAGCTTTGACTAGACGGACCTTTGTTGGCAAAATAATGTCTCTGCTTTTCAATATGCTATCTATGTTGGTCATAACTTTCCTTCCAAGGAGGAAGCGTCTTTTAATTTCATGGCTGCAGTCACCATCTGCAGTGATTTTGGAGCCCAAAACAATAAAGTCTGACACTGTTTCAACTGTTTCCCCATCTATCTCCCATGAAGTGATGGGACCAGATGTCATGATTTTAGTTTTCTGAATGTCGAGCTTTAAGCCAACTTTTTCACTCTCCTCTTTCACTTGCATCAAGAGGCTTTTTAGTTCCTCTTCACTTTCTGCCATAAGGGTGGTGTCATCTGCATATCTGAGGTTATTGATATTTCTCCTGGCAATCTTGATTCCAGCTTGTGCTTCTTCCAGCCCAGTGTTTCTCATGACTTACTCTGCATATAAGTTAAATAAGCAGGGTGACAATATACAGCCTTGACGTACTCCTCTTACTATTTGGAACCAGTCTGTTGTTCCATGTCCAGTTCTAACTGTTGTTTCCTGACCTGCATATAGGTTTCTCAAGAGGCTGGTCAGGTGGTCTGTTATTTCCATCGCTTTCAGATTTTTCCACAGTTTATTGTGATCCACACAGTCAAAGGCTTTGGTATAGTCAATAAAACACAAATAGATGTTTTTCTGGAACTCTCTTGCTTTTTAGAGGATCCAGCGGATGTTGGCAATTTGATCTCTGGTTCCTCTGCCTTTTCTAAAACCAGCTTGAACATCTGGAAGTTCACGGTTCATGTATTGCTGAAGCCTGGCTTGGAGAATTTTGAGCATTACTTTACTAGCGTGTGAGAAGAGCAGAACACTTGTCAAAAACAAGCTAGAGCTTTGAGGATTATATTTTTCAAAATTATAAACATAAACTTGTCTTCCTTTTAATATGACAAGTGGTGATTTACCTTTAAAAATATATTTAATCTCATTAAATTCTGAAATTTAATGCTGCACTGAAATTACAACGCTTTTACATCTTTCCCTCTTAGCTAATCCTTCCAATTTTTAAAGATGAAAATTACCTGTTCATGTATTACTTAACCAACATTTATTGTATTTGAATATGTGGCAGCTGTGTAATGGAGTGAATTAACTTATGTATGTCTTCAGTGTTAATTTCTCCAATTATTTTTGTTGTTGTTGCTCTTTAAGTTCATTATAAATATAATTATTGTCTGACAGACTAAGATGAATTAAGGTCACAAAAATAATTTGTTTCATAAATTATTCATCAAAAAAACTGCTAGTTGTTTCCTGGATGTACTTGGAATGTATGAGTTATATACATTTGTGTATATGTATCAGTTGAGTTCAGTCCCTCAGTTGTGTCTGACTCTTTGCAACCCCATGGACTGCAGCATGCTAGGCTTCCCTGTCCTTCACCAACTCACGGAACTTGCTCAAACTCATGTCCATCAAGTTGGTCATGCCATCCAACCATCTCATCCTCTGTCGGCCCCTTCTCTTCCCACCTTCAATCTTTCCCAGCATCAGGGTCTTTTCAAACAAGTCAGTTTTTCACATCAGGTGGCCAAAGTATTGGAGTTTCAGCTTCAGCTTCAGTCCTTCCAATGAATATTCAGGGCTGATTTCCTTTAGGATGGACTGGTTGGATCTCCTTGCAGTCCAAGAGGCTCTCAAGTGCCTTTTCCAACACCACAGTTCAAGAGCATCAATTCTTTGGTGCTCAGCTTTCTTTATATTCCAATTCTTACATTCCTTACATGACTACTAGAAAAACCATAGCTTTGACTAGAAGGACCTTTGTTGGCAATGTAATGTCTCTGTTTTTTTATTATGCTGTCTAGGTTGGTCACAGCTTTTCTTCCAAGGAGCAAGAGTCTTTTAATTTCACGGCTGTAGTCACCATCTGCAGTGATTTTGGAGCCCAAGAAATTAAAGTCTGTCACTGTTTCAATTGTTTCCCCATCTATTTGCCATGAAGTGATGGGACTGGATGTATGATCTTCGTTTACTGAATGTTGAGTTTTAAGCCAACTTTTTCACTCTCCTCTTTCACTTTCATCAAAAGGCTCTTTATCTTCTTTGCTTTTTGCCATAAGGGTGGTGTCATCTGCATATTTGAGGTTATTGATATTTCTCCCAGCAATCTAAATTCCAGCTTGTATTACATCCAACCCAGCATTATACATGATGTACTCTGCATATAAGTTAAATAAGCAGGGTGAAAATATACAGCCTTGACATACTCCTTTCCCAATTTAGAACCAGTCTGTTGTTCCATGTCCAGTTCTGTTGCTTCTTGACCTGCATACACATTTCTCAGGAGGCAGATAAGGTGGTCTGGTATTCCCATCTCTTGAAGAATTTACCAGTTTGTTGTGATCCACACAGTCAAAGGCTTTGGCATAGTCAATAAAGCAGCAGCAGATGTTTTTCAGGAACTCTCTTGCTTTTTTGATGATCCAACGGATGTTGGCAATTTGATGTCTCGTTCCACTGCCTTTTCTAAATCCAGCTTGAACGTCTGGGAGTTCATGGTTCATATACATATAAACTTCTTTCTAGGGTTGTTGTTGCTGTTCAGTCACTAGGTTGTGTCTGACTTTTGTGACCCCATGAACTGCAGCATGCCAGGCTTCCCTGTCTTTCATTATCTCCCTGAGTTTGCTCAAACTATGTCCATTGAGTCAGTGATGCCATCCATCTTTCTAGTGTAGCTTTCAATATTTTCAAAATGACATGTCATTGTTCATATTTGTTACAATCTGCATAGGTGATTACTTACCTGACTACTTATCTTTTAAAAAGAGCAGAAAGATAAAAAGCATGAATATTTTTTAAAAGTATATACAATAAAAATAATATTACCAAGCATTTTGGTTCTAATTATAAAGATGAATACTTTGAACATTGGATTGACCAGATTTAAATAATCATGGCATTTTGAATTATTTTTTCATCTTTAGAACAAATTTTAAATGTGTTTTGTGGCTTTTTGAATTTATTTTATTTGGTCAATATTTTTGTTTACTTAAATAAAAATCCCAGATAATCTAACTGATTAAGGGAAGAAATAAAAAGTCTAAACACACCAATCACTAGTAATGAAATTAACTCAATAATCAAAAAACCCACCAAATAAAAGTTCAGAACAACATGACTTTACACCAAACTTTTATAGAAGAGATAACACCTATCCTCCTCAAACTATCCCCCAAAAAATTTAAAAGGAAGGAATGCTTCCAAACTCATTCTATGAGAGTGAGTTACCATTACCCTGATACCATAACCAGATAAAGACACTACAAAGCAAATATTAGAGTCCAATATGCCTCATAAATATACATGTAAAAATCCTCAACAAAATATTAGCCAACAAAATTCAACAATGCATTAAATAGATTATATACCATTATATACCATTATCACAGAGAAGGCAATGGCACCCCACTCCAGTACTCCTGCTTGGAAAATACCATGGATGGAAGAGCCTGGTAGGCTGCCGTCTCAGGGGTCACACAGAGTCGGACACAACTGAAGTGACTTAGCAGCATACCATTATCAAGTGGGATTTATTCCAAGGATGGTTCAGTATGTGCAAATCAATCATGTGATACACCACATTAACAAAGTGAAGGATTAAGAATCCTGTGGTCATCTCAATAAGTGGAAAAAAAGCATTCCAGAGAATTCAACACCCATTTGATATCACTGTCAACAAAGTGGGTGGAGAAGGGACATACATCAGCTTAATACAAACTATGTATGATGAACCCTCTGAAATCAGGAACAAGACAAGAATGCCTAGTATCACCAGTCTTAATCAAGATAGTATTGGAAATCCTAGATAAAAAAATAAGACAAAAAAAGAAAAAGAAAAAAGGGAGAGATAAAAGGTATCCAAACTGAAAAGAAAATAAAACAGTCACTATGTGAAGATGACATTATGCTACATATAGAAAATTTAGGTATTTTATTCTCTATGATGCAATTGTTTTCTTAACTTCTCTGTCTGATAGTTCTTTTCAATGTAGAGAAATGCAACAGATATCTCTATATTGATTTTTTTATCCTGCAACTTTACTGAATTCATTTATCAGTTCTAATAGGTTTTTGGTGAAAACTTTAGTTTTCTATACATTGTATAATGAAGAAAATCCAAAAAATAGGGGGTATATGTACATATATATATATATAGATGATTTACTTTGCTATACAGTAGAAATCAGCACAACCTTGTAAAGCAACTGTACTTTAATAAAAATTAATTTAAACAAGAATAAAATACCTAGGAATGAATTTAACCAAGGAAATGAAAGACCTGTATTCTGAAAAATATAATACATTGAGGAAAACATGTGAAGATGATGCAGATAAATGGAAAGATATACTATGCTGATAGATCAGAATTAATGTCATTAAAATGTTCATAACTACATAAGTAATCTGCAGATTCAATGTAGTCCCTATCAAAACATACATGACATTTTTTCACAGTACTAAAACAAGTAATCATAAAATTGTATGAAATTCCAAGAATCCTAATAGCCAAACAATCTTAAGAAAGAAAAATTGTAGCTGGATGCATTATGCTCTCTGATTTCAAAATATACTACAAAGCTACAGCAACCAAAATTGTATAGTACTGGAACAAAAACAGGGACATAGATCAAGGTAACAAAATGGTGATCCCAGAAATAAACTCATACTTATTTTGTCAATTAATTTATGACAAAAGAGCAAAGACTATACAACCAGGAAAAGAGAGTCTCATAAATAAATGATATTGGGAAAACTGGACAGCAACATGCAAAAGAATGAAATTGGACCACTTTCTCACACGATATGTAAAAATAAACTCAAAATGGATTAAAGACTTAAAGGTAAGACCTGAAACCATAAAACTCCTCCAAAAAGACATAGACCGTGTACCCTTTGACACTGTCATTACCAGCATTTTTTTTTGGATTTCCCTCTTCAGGCAAGGGCAACAAAAGGAAAAAATAAACAAATGGGACCACATCAAGTTAAAAAGCTTTTGTGCAGCAAAGGAAACTATCAACAAAATGAAAAGGCAACCTACTGAATGGGAGAAGATATTTCAAATCATATATCTGATAAAGAGTTAACACCCAATACATATAGGAACTCACACAATTCAATATCAGAAAAAAAAATCCAAATAATAAATGGACAGAGGACCTGAATAAACATTTTTCTCAGGAAGACATACCAATGGCCAACAGACACATGAAAAGATTCTTAACACCACTAATCATCAGGGAAATGCAAATCAATACCATAATGAGATATCACCTCACACCTGTCAGAATGGCGATTACCAAAAAAAACAAAAATCAAGTTTTGGCTAGGATATGTGTAGTTACTAGGATTGAATACTGTTGTAGCTACTATGGAAAACAGCATGGAGGTTTAAATTAAAGATTAAACTTCCCTGTGATCCAGCAATTCCACTTCTGGATATTTTCCTAAAGAAAACAAAAACACTAATTCAAAAAGGCATCTTCCCCACTTGTTACACTGCTATATACAATAGCCAAGAGATGAAGACAAAACTGAATATTACTCAGCCATAAGAAAGAATGAAATCTTACCATTTGCAATAACATGAGTGGACCTAGAGAATATTATGCTGAGTATTGATATATGTCAGATAGAAAAAGACAAATACTGTATAAGTTCACTTATATGTGGAATCTAACAAAACAAAACAGAACATAAACAAATTCAGATACAGAGAACAAACTAGTGAATGCTAGAGAGGATGGAGCTGAGAAGTTGGGTGAAATAGGTGATAGGGATTGAGGAACAAACTTCCAGTTATAAAATGAGTAATTCACAAGGATGTAAATGTATGTAGCAGGGGGCCCCAACTCCTGGGCCCTGGACTGCTACCATGCATGGCGGGTTAGGAACTGGGCCACACAGCAGGAGGTGAGAGGCAGGAGAGCGAGAGAAACTTCATCTGTATTTGCGGCCACTCCCTATTGCTTGTATTACCATCTGAGCTCTGCTTCCTGTCAGATCAGTGGCAGCATTAGATTCTCATAGGAGTGTGAACTGTATTGTAAACTGAATATGCAAGGGATCTAGGTTGCGTGTTCCTTGTAAGACTTATCTGAAACCATTCCCACTCCTGGTCTGTGGAAAAATGTCTTCCATGAAACCAGTCCTTGGGGTCAAAAGTAAGGGGACCACTGATGTACAGTATTGGGAATATAGTCAATAGTACTGCAGTGCCTTTGTATGGTAACAGATGGTTACTAGACTTGTGGTGATCAATGAATAACATATATAAATGTTGAATCACTATGTCTTAAACCTGAAATAACATAATGTTATATGTCAACTATATTTCAATTAAAAATATATATTTTGTCTATTTGTAGAAAATAAATTGCAATACCACTGTAAAAGCAAATACAACTACCTTTATTTTGAGTGATTATAAAAAGCCATATTTCTTGCCCTGTTATGAACAAATCATGCTATTCTTACAGTCATTTTTTAAAAAAATTATTTATTTATTTATTTATTTTTTAATTTTATTTTATTTTTAAACTTTACATAACTGTATTAGAAGGATAATTGCTTTACAATATTGCATTGGTTTCTGCTACACATCAACATGAATCAGCCATGGGTGTACATATGTCTCCTTCCTATTGAACCTACCTCTCGCCTCCCATCCCTTCCCACCCCTCTAGGTTGTTACAGAACCCTGGTATGAGTTCTCTGACTCATAGCAAATTCCCATTGTCTAGCTATCTTACATATGGTAGTGTATATGTTTCCATGCTACTCTCTCCATTCATTTTTTTAAAGGCCTTTTAAGAAACTAGTAGTGGTTTCATTTTATTCAAAAGGAATAAAATCAGTTCAGAAATAGACTATATTACACAATTATCCCAAATTCTTTTTATCATATCAGGAACTTTATTAAAAATTTAGTCTATGTTTTTGGCATCATGACCACAGTCCTCTGAAACTGGGTATAGATTGAAAGTAGGCATTAAAGAAACATTTGATTTATCTTCTAATACTGTGAAAGTAAGAGTTCTGAATTTGATTCAAGGTATGAAAGCTATAACTGGCCTGAGTTAAAATTACTCATGTCAGCAAGTTTATATGCAACTTCTCTAAGCCTATTTTAATAACAAAACTTCTCTCAGCCTATTTTTATAACAAAGATATTTCATTTTACATTTGTCCAGTGTTGAAGACACAAGCATACATATATATTTTTTTAATTATAATTTCAAGAGAAATCATATTTTCTAGTTTAAAAAGCCTATTATTTTACACAAACCTCTGCTATGGTTTTAATTACTGAATAATTGAATTTTATTATATACCTTTTACTATTATTCAATGTATAATGTTGAATTATATTTTGTATAGCTGTGATTTAATTCATTGGTTCTAAACATTTTTTCTGCTTTTAGGAAGCTCATTTGCACAATATCCTTTACTCAGAAACATTGCACATGGGCAGTATGAATTTCAATGCAATAGAAATGAGGGAAACAGGGAGGCTGCTGCCGCTGCTGCTAAGTCACTTCAGTCGTGTCCGACTTTGTGCAACCCCATAGACGGCAGCCCATCAGGCTCCGCCATCCCTGGGATTCTCCAGGCAAGAACACTGGAGTGGGTTGCCATTTCTTTTTCCAATGCAAGAAAGTGAAAAGTGAAAGGGAAGTCGCTCAGTCATGTTCGACTCTTCGCGATCCCATGGACTGCAGCCTACCAGGCTCCTCCGTCCATGGGATTTTTCAGGCAAGAGTACTGGAGTGGGGTGCCATTGCCTTCTCTGAAACAGGAAGGAGGCATTTCAAATTTAGAGAAAGTTGGAGAGGGAGGATGCAGTTTGTAAAAGGTACCTTTAAGGACCATGATTTAAACCTTATGAAAATATGCTTGTCCTCATATAAAAATTAACAACTAAATGAATAATCTTTCAATTTAGTTTTCCAAATAATACATATTATTTTAATCGTATATCTTAGGGTGCACTGAAAAACGAAATAATAAAAAAATCCTTAGGTTAAAACAACTCTCTTTATGAAAAAGTATCCTATTGATATTTCTTGTAATCATGTTTTGATTTATTGTAGGCTTCTTCCAATCTGAGAACTTTGAATTTAATTATTTAAAAAAAGTAATTCTTTCTTTAAAAAGTCTTTTTTTTCCCCTTAAAATATTTGACTTTTTCTTATTTATCCTAAGGCACAAAGTAGAAAGATATCTTCATTATTACCTTGAGGGGAAATGTTTTAATTTAAAAAAAATTTGTAAAATTACTTGGCTCACATCCTTCAATGTTTTAATACACTTTGAAAACAATAAATGTCATTAAGTTCATGATGTCTCTGAGAGTTAGGATGGCCCTAAGTGTACCCTGGTACCTCAAACCTGGGAGACAAAAAGAGGTGCAAAGGCCAAAGATAGATTGGCTCTGGTCATATTCTAATTCTAATTAATAATATAAAATCTCAGTCAGCCTCAAAACCAGCATCAACCCATTTATAAGCTTTCAATCTTCTACTCTTCCCAGTGTGCATGTGTGTGTGTATGTGTGTGTGTATGTGAATCCCCTTGGTTATTTTAAAAAGCAGAGAACAAAAAGTCTTAACCTGTAGTAAATGATAAAAATTGAGGCTTGACTATAAAGTATTGAAGTTTGAAAACAGGTTCTAAATGCCATTCCAAAAGAACAACAGCAATAACCTACATGTAATGGCAGTGGCCTTGGAATAAACGTATTGCCACTCAGGGTGACTCCTTATAAGTATGTAGCATTCATTTAGATATTTAAGTAGAGTTGGATTTCTTTAAATATCAATCTTGTTAACATTATCTTACAGTCATACTTCAAAACTTAGAAGAAATGCTAAACCCTTCTTTTATGAAACATTAATATAATGAGGATTTTGGAGCCTGTTGGGCAGGGAAAAAAAGTTTTGCAGAAGTTTTAGATATGTAGAAAAACAAACATTTGAAGGTGAGTTGTGAATGGGCTGGAATACTATTTCATTTATTGATCACAGGATTTACAACAGGCAACATGAGAAGGATGCATAGTCAAAGTCAGCTGCATCTTTACATTTAAGTTCATATATTAACTGATGAGCTTTGGCTATATACTGGAAATCTGTGAAGGCTTTTTCTTTCAATTGATTAAAAGCAAAGGAAAGTTGACAGGGGAACTAATGAGCTATGCATAATGAATAAGATGGCAATGTTCTCTTCTAGTCAATATTCCCTTTTATAAAAATGGGAGCAGAAACCTGATTCGATGCATTGCCATAGAGGCTGATCTGTGAACTTCGGCCACTGTAGCAACTACACTGTTAAGAACCTTTAGTTACCACAGATAAAAAGTATATGTAAACATGAAAACAAAATCAATTATCTGATTCTGGACTAAAAAAATGGTGAGCCTGCAAGAAAAGTCATATCTAATATTTAGAACTTGTGTTTCCTTTTATTCTTGTTTGGTCACAAAGTACATTGGTCCTTTGGCAAATGGCCAAATGATATTTGGGCTTCTATTCAAAATCCAGTGATTATGGTTGATGTACAGAACCAAATTGTAAATTCAGGTCTTATTATTTATTCAGGTCCTATTAGCTCAGGCTTTAGCTGGACAAGGAAATGGTAAACCAACCCAGTATTCAGTCAGTTCAGTCACTCAGTCATGTCCTACTCTTTGAGACCCCATGGACTGCAGCACATCAGGCCTCCCTGTCCATCATCAACTTCCGGAGCTTGCTCAAACTCATGTCCATCGAGTAAGGTCATGCCATCCAACCAGCTCATCCTCTCCCCCTTCCTCCTGCCTTCAATCTTTCCCAGCACCAGGGTTTCCGCAATGAGTCAGTTCTTCGTGTCAGGTGGCCAAAGCATCAGTCCTTCTAATGATATTCAGGACTGATTTCCTTTAGGATTGACTAGTTGGATCTCCTTGCAGTCCAAGGGACTCTCAAGAGTCTTCTCTGACACCACAGTTCAAAAGCATCAATTCTTCAGTGCTCAGCTTTCTTTAAGGTCTTCTCACATCCATACATGACTACTGGAAAACACCCAGTATTATTGCCTGGAAAATTCCATGGACAGAGGAGCCTGGTGGGCTATAGTCCATGGAGACGCAGAGTTGGGTATGATTTAAAAGACCGCATGGACAAGGCCTCAGCAGCTTAGAACAAATGCTCTTGAAAGGGTTTTCTAACTCATACAAAGCCATAGGTGAAATTTTTTTTAAAGAGGAAGTTTCTTTTCTCTGTTTCCACACCCTCATTCTGTTACCCCAAGAAGATTCACCAAGACCCAAATGGCCCGGACTTCCAAAGAAACTCACACCTTTCCTCTATTGCCTGAAAAGAAATTTTCTGGGGCAGCAGATCTGAGATAGCATTAACAGAAAAGCAATTTGTTTGGTTATCTGATGGAGGTAATTTATGTAGAAGTGTGCAATGACTTACATTTCCTGCCTGACTTGCTTTTTAAAAAAGGGATTATTAACATAAATGAATCTTGATTACTGACAGGAGGTGGTAGGCTCAGTGCTCTTTGCTAAAGTCTTCCCTAGGGCATGTTGGAGGTAAGAAGTCAGTAACTTGGCAACCCTTTAAAGACTGCAGCGACTTTTTAGTTCAAAGTCTCTTATTTGATGGCCTCTGAGCAAAGTGCCGAAGACAGGGTCATAAAAGAGACACTCCAGTCCCCATCCTTGAGAAGTTGTAACTTGAGGAGGTTGTCTCCTCACCATCTCCCCTCCTCTAGCAAGAACAAAAAAATTAAGCAAAACAGAGCAAAATAAAACAGGTCTGAAAAGACTCTACGCTACTCCAGGATGGGCAGCATGATAATCAGTAAATATTTTGCTTTTTAGCTTTAGAGTTGTTCAATAATATTTTTTTTCTTATCAAAAGTGGTACCACTTAGGAGTTTCTCTTTCCTGTTTCATTTTGCTTTGACTTTCCTGCCCCAAGGTTCCCTTCAGTTCACTCGCTCAGTTGTGTCTGACTCTCTGTGGCCCCATGGATTCAGCATGCCAGGCTTCTCTGTCCATCACTAACTCCTGGAGCTTGCTCAAACTCATGTCCATTGAGTCAGTGGTGCCTACTCAAGGTTCCCTTACTTGATTTAGGTGTTATTTCTTGTGCGGACCACAGCTAAATTACTCCCAGGTGTTTTCTCTCATCTGAATTTGTTTTCTCCTTATCCTGTTAAGAGTTTTATCCTTATCACCTTAGTCTGCATTGATAAGTATTGTTCTTTGCAAATATTAAATGATCTTTACATATGGTTGAATGAATGATATACAACTGATATTTTTCCCATAGGAAAGAAGTAATACTGTGTATCTAAATCATCTTTAGAAAGAAAAGTTTACCCAAAGTAAGACCATAGCTTCATATGCTTTTAGATTCAAGACAGTAAGTCAAATGCTGCAATCTATGAAAAAATTTTCTTAATTTGTATTAAGATGGAAGAAGAAAAGAATTTAAAATAACCATTAATGAAAAAATTATTCAAGTTTTACTGAACCTTTGACTCAACAAATTGATGAAAACTGATTTTGAAGCATTAACAGTTCACTGTGTTTACAAAAGCACCATAATGGAAAAGCACATCTAAATTTTGTCATTCTTATCTGTTTTTTTAAAAGAAATATTTAAAAATGAAACTAAAGGACAGCACTTCAATTAACCATGACAGTATTCATTTAAAAAATCTCTCCTATTATGGTTAAATATTACTAGATGATTTTAAATTGTTTACTGTGCCAATAAACAATTATTATAAATAACTTATAAATATTTGATTTTTAGTCATAAATCATAAGGTAAAAGAAAATCACAGCTTGTCTGACTTGGTATTTTGAACTTAAAGCTAAATGGAAAATAACTACCATCTTTATGATTAATGGTGCTATAGGTTGAGGGCTTTTATTCAAAATATTGGCTTAATTGATTTATGCCCTGAACTAAATAAGTAAGGAAATGAGAGAAGAGAAATAGCATGGACATTCAGAAATTACTGAATATAATATAAAATTCTGAAAAATAAATTGCAAAGATACAGCAATAAAATAATTTTCTTTTTTAGGATACAGGATAGTGTCACATAAAATTTTATTTTTTACAAAAAGCCTGAATGTTAATGTTAAAACATAAAATGTAATTCATTTTTATTCATTTATTTCTTTCCATCATTTAAAAAAAGAAATAGAAAAAATGGTATTACCTATATAACTTAATCTAGTTTTTCTATTATTTGTATTTCATTCATTAGCATTTCATGCTGGAAATCTTACATTTCTTATTTACTTTCTGTGAAAGTCGCTCAGTCGTGTCTGACTCTTTGTGATCCCATAGACTGTAGCCTGCCATGTACCTCTGTCCATGGAATTCTCCAGGCCAGAATACTGGAGTGTGTAACCATTCCCTTTTCCAGGGAATCTCCCAACCCAGAGATCAAACCCAGGTCACCTGCATTGCAGGCAGATTCTTTACCAGCTGAGCTACCAGGAATCTTTGATTTGCATTTTAGGCAGTAATTATTGATATGCATTTTTTTATGATGATATTTCAGAGCAAGGGAAAGTAAAGAATACTTATGAAAAGAGAGTGGATATGTTCTACAAATTCTGCTAGGAACTTTCACATGACATGCCTAACTTTATTTAAAGACAAATTTAAAATCAAAAAGAAAAATTACTGGCATACACAAAAATGGTACCTATAGTTTAATGTAAAATAAACTGTTATAATAGTAGAATATTTATTAACACTTTAAGCTTTATTTCTGATGATACAGACCAGAACTGAACTGTAAAAGTATTCTTTTAACCACACTTTTCCTTTCATGTTATAGCCAATAAAAACAATGACAACAACAACAAAATAGCAAGTTTTGTAGCCACAGGGAATTCTGCTCTCTATTAAGCAACTATACTTATCGTCCTGATCTGCAGCCTGGAAGATTCCTTCAGGAAATATAAAACAGAATACAGAAATTACTCACTCAGGATTGGGATTGGATTCATTCTGTGCTCTGCACACTTGTATCCTGATCTTACTGCACCTGACCTTTTTAATTCTAGATCAATACTTGCTCCAACTTTCCATTTTAAGATACAAGAAGGTCAGAATTCCACACTGAGTCCAGATTCTTTCCATCCCCAATTCTCATTCATGTGTTTTACTTATCTTATTTCTTTCTTCCCAACAGAATCACAAGCTCATTTTAGAAAGAGACTGTTTCTTTACCCAGATCATATTAAGTATAATTTGTTGAATACTTACCATATGGAAAGTGAATTTCATGATTTTCTACACATACCAACAACAACAACAACAAAAAATCCCAAACATATAAAGTGTTTTTGTTTAGTTTCATTTTACAGTTGGCCCTTGAACAACATGGGTTTAAACTGCTTGGATCCACTTATATACAGATATTTTTCAATAATAAATATTACATGATCTGTGGTTGGCTGAATCCAAGGATGCTGAGCAATCTTGGATATGAAGGGCAAACTATAAATTACAGGCAGATTAACCACTGCATTATCCAAGGGTAAACTGTTTTACTTTGTCATTTTTATTGATAATGAAACTGATTGAGTGCTGTCGCATTAGTCATATCTGACTCTGCACAACCCTATGGATGGTAGACTGTCAAGCTCCTCTGATGGGATTCTCCAGGCAAGAATACTGGAGTGGATTGCCATTTCCTCCAGGGGATATTCCCAACCCCAGGATCCAAACTACAGCTCCTAAGTCTCCTGCATTGGCAGGTGGGTTCTTTACCACTAGCGCCACCTGTGAAGTCAATGATCTTTTTTTTCCTGAAAGACGAGTGTGAAAAAAGCCGGAAAGATGACTTTGTGCATATGAGTTGTTGGGCAGAATCATATATTTACAAATAGGGTTTGAGCTTAGGCTACAGCTTTTCTTTTAAAGTTTAAATGGGGCCTAAATTTAAAATTGATAAAAATGTAAATTTTCCTTCAATGAGAGCTGAGGAACCTTTTCATATGCATAGATGTAAAAATAGGCTGCTTCTAATTTGTATACAATGGTTTAAGTATGATATTTTGTATTCATTTGTAACAAAACTGAATACAAAATGAAAAGGAATTCATAACACCGTAATAAATTTTGGGGTAGATTTTAAATGAGAAACTTTTTATGTTAACTTACATCCTTTTTCTTTCTTGGAGGAAAAAAAAAAGTGTTAAATCAGATTCAGGAAGAGCCTATTACCCAGGAAAATGATATGCTATTAGGACAGTAGTTCCTTTAATATTATAGCTAACTAGATTTTCCTAAGTTCATGTAATATAGTTGAATTAATTTAAATGTCCTTATGCATTAAATTTCCTTTCTTATTAGCTGTTGTTGATGAAGTGTTCTAATGTTTTAATATGTAAGAACCAGCCAGAACTTCTTTCACAAAACACCTAGGATTTTTAAAAATCATTTTTATTACTTTAGAAAAGAAAACAACAACAACAAAAAATCCTTCTAGGTAATATCAAGAATGTTAAGGAATAGTCTTTAAAATTTTTCCTTGTCTCAAGATATCTGGGGACCTTGAGGGGTAGAAGTGATAGAAAAATAAAAACTAATTTTATCTTTGTCATGAAGATATATACTATCACAGAAACAGTAGTCCAGAAATTCAAAAAGGTTGTTCTAAAGAATACCAAATGAGCCCCCCCAGAAGGTATATGAAAAATAATTAATCTTTTTACTAATAAAATTAAACAAAGGTTACTATTAAGTATGACATATTACAGGTTTAAAAATTCTGTTATTAAGTTTTTAGAGGACTGTAATTATTATAGTCAATAATCAACTATAAAGAGAATAAAAGAAAATTCTTAGTATTTCTCCTCAAAATTATAGTATGTGGAAATGAGAAATGAATTAATGCAAATACCCTCTTGAATCAAACTTGAATCTAATTCCCATATCACAAAGTATATTATGCCAGGTATCATGAGCTGAATGTTTATGTCCCCTTTAATTTATATGTTGAAGTCCCAACTTCAATATGATTGTATTAGGAGGTGGGGCTTTGGGAAGTGATTATGTCCTAAGGGTGGAGCACTCTTGAAGGAGATTAGTGTCCTGATAAAAGAGACCCCAGAGAGTTCCCTTGCTCCTTCCACCACATGAGGACCCGAAAAGAAAAAGATCATTTATAAATCAGGAAGTGGGCTCTCATATGACACTAAACTTGCTGGTGTCTTGATACAGGACTTCCCAGTCTCCAGAACTATGAGTAGTATTACGTGTCTATTATCTTTAAGCCAACCAGCCTATTGTATTCTGTTATAGGAGCAAAAAGGTGAAAGTGAAAGTCACTCAGTCATGTCCAACTCTTTGCGATCCCATGGAATTCTTGAGGCAAGAATGTTGGAGTAGGTTGCCATTTCCTTCTCCAGGGGATCTCCCTGACTCAGCAATCAAACCCAGGTCTCCTGCACTGCAGGCATATTCTTTATCATCTGAGCTGTGAAGGCAGCATGAACAGACCATAACATTATTTTGCCAGAGGTCAACACATATTTGGTCTCTCCCACCTGGGCTCCAAAATCACTGCAGATGGTGATTGCAGCCATGAAATTAAAAGATGCTTACTCCTTGGAAGGAAAGTTATGACCAACCTAGATAGCATATTAAAAAGCAGAGACATTACTTTGTCAATAAAGATCCATCTAGTCAAGGCTATGATTTTTCCAGTGGTTATGTATGGATATGAGTTGGACTATAAAGAAAGCTGAGCACCAAAGAATTGATGCTTTTGAACTGTGGTGTTGGAGAAGACTCTTGAGAGTACCTTGGACTGCACGGAGATCCAAGCAGTCCATCCTAAAGGAGATGGGTGTTCACTGGAAGAACTGATGTTGAAGCTGAAACTCCAATACTTTGGCCATGGGATGCGAAGAACTGAACCATCTGAAAAGACCCTGATGCTGGGAAAGATTGAGGGCAGGAGGAGAAGGGGATGACCAAGGATGAGATGGTTGGATGGCATCACCAACTCAATGGACATGGGTTTGGTAGACTCTGGCAGTTGGTGATGGATAGGGAGGCCTGGTGTGCTGTTCATGGGTTCACATAGAGTCGGACACAACTGAGCAACTGAACTGAACTGAACTGATGGGTAGGAAATAGGGATAATCACAAGGTGTACTCTAAGAAAATCTAGCAGTGTTTGTGTTCTCTTTTAATTTACTCATATTAAATTTAAGAAGGAGAAAAAATAGCATTTATTTTTCTGTCAACAGCTCTAGATGGTATGTTTTACCTTGTGTGACTTGCCACTGGTGGCTTCAGCTGTGCTGACTACAAAATTGAAGATAATTAATCATTACTTCTTTCTGTCAATAGCATACAATGATAAGCATGGTTTAAAAAAAGAGAAAGAACAATCCAATCTCCACAGAAGGAGTTGCAATTTACTGAATCATACAAAAGCCTAAAATTTCTTGAGGAATCAACACATATGCCCTCATTTCACAGTTGAAGAAAGTTAAGAGTTTTGCCTAATGTCATATCACTGCCTTGTAGCAGAAGCAAAGACTAAAACACAACAAACCATACTAGGATTTTACTTCATACTATAATTTCTTTTCAGAGACTTCCTTTTAAATCACAAACATAAGAGTTTACAATATTTATTTAGGCTTAGAATTCTATTCACATGTAGAAAACTGGTTCACAATTTCTACATATATGTATTATCATTAGGAAGAATTTCATACTGTGCACTACTAAATAAGAGTTCAATAAACAATGATTTTATTAGCACCTTCAAAATTCCAACATAAGCTTATGTAAGAGTTAAGAAATAAACAGCTTCCTTTCTGGAGAAGTGGTTATCTTTTAGGTCAGTGGTCCATAATTTACCTAATGCTACTTTAGTGTCCTGATAAATTTAATTTATGTTTTCTCACCAGTGAGAATGGGTCTATGAATTACTTTAGTAAGAGGATAGAAAGGCCAATGTAGAATATATTTAGATATATTAAAAGATATAAAACTTTTAGTAAAGGAAACTCAAAATCTGAGACAAAATATTCTCTATATTACACTTTCAAAAAAAGAACAAATCATTTAAATTAAAATCTAATTTAAAATAAACAAATACTGTATGTTCAACCTAAGTGAGAAAAGAATTTGAAAAAAAAATAGATACATGTATATAAATAACTGAATCACTTTGCTGTACAGTTGAAACTGTCACAACAATGTTCATCAAC
This sequence comes from Bubalus kerabau, assembly GCF_029407905.1. Classification (NCBI taxonomy): domain Eukaryota; kingdom Metazoa; phylum Chordata; class Mammalia; order Artiodactyla; family Bovidae; genus Bubalus; species Bubalus kerabau. Next base: position 96,434,947 of record NC_073625.1, on the reverse strand, counting down.
TATACTTCAATATAAATTAAAAGCTAAAATAATAAAAAATAAGTAGATCTTAGCAAAATGAACTTTTCACATTTCAGTCTCATTTACCATGAACTCCACTATTCTTGACTGGAGAATCCCATTGACAGAAGAGCCTGGTGGGCTACAGTCCATGGAGTTGCAAAGAGTTAGACACAACAGAGATAAAAATTTTATTTTATTTTATTTTACCATGAAGAGAAAACTAAGACAATTGATTAAGATAAAATCTTAGGTATTTGAAAGCTTTCCCAAAATCGCACTCTGTTTTTCTTAATGGTTTCTCACTTCTATGTCAATCACAAAATTTATAGTCATATTAAATTAGCTATAGTATGAGACAAAAAGTGCTTTGAAGTTCCTGGATGAAAAGCTCTGTTTTAATGCAACACATTATTAATTTCATAAATGCCAAAGAATTTAAAAGAGAAAGTCATTTTATGAGAACAGGTTTTGAAATTGATAAGAATAAGAAATTCTTACTATCAAGGGCACCTTAGTCTTATTTTTTAAGATCAGTTAGTCTCATAATTAAGACCCTTCCATATATCCCCAGTGGTGGGACAATGAGGTAAGTAATTTGGGGCAGGGGTAGAAAATATGAAGAAACTCTTCTATTGCTCTTAATTAATCACTCAGTCTTCTTTGTGGCAGCAGATCCAGGAAAACTTCTCTGCAGTGTGATAAAGCCTAATTGGAGGATTCATTCTGACCAGCTCATAATGTCTATCACGAAATTTAAAGATACTGTCTATAACCCACTTACAGGGTGTCAGCTTGTCTGAGAGCGTGCATATATTTTTGTACTGTGAAGGAAGTAATGTCAAGCTCTGTTTAGAAACTTCCTCAGCACATTCCAAAGATGGTAGAAGAGGAATTTGGTAGCTTAGACACAACTTTTTCATGGATTCTATGAAACAATATTCAGGGTCTTGTAGTGAAAAACTACTTGTCTTGGAGTATCTGAATGTTTTATTGAATCAGAGGAAGCTCTGATTTGAAACTGCACACTGAACATTTATTTATTGATATAGCCTATTTGTCCTTAACAAATCTTGGCATTGAGGACCTAGCATCAACTAGGATATTCTGTGACAAGCATCCAGCAATAACAGAAAAATTAAACCAAGAGTGGTTCTTAGAAATGTATCTAACATAGTACCTGATTATTATAGCAATAAGCAAGAATTTTCATTGTCTATGGAAGGAGGAAAAAGTGATATCTAAACTTAAGTGTAATATTTGCACATTCTCTCTGCTTTACTACATGGCCATTTCTGAAAGTTCAAAGTGTTATGAACAGAGTTCTCCAGTTTAATTTATGTGTGTGTGTGCGTATTAGCTGGGCAATTAGTTGCATTACATTTAACTGGTTAATGTTCATGCTCCTATTGTTTCAGAAACTATGATTAGAACAAAAGTGTATATATAAATCCTTGTAACACACTGGTTACAAAATGTGGTCCACTGGAGAAGGGAATGGCAAACCACTTCAGTATTCTTGCCTTGAGAACCCCATGAACAGTATGAAAAGTCAAAAAGATAGGAAAATGAAAGATAACTCCTCAGGTCAGTAGGTGCCCAATATGCTACTGGAAATCAGTGGAGAACTAACTCCAGAAAGAATGAAAGGATGGAGCCAAAGCAAAACAACATCCAATTGTGGATGTGACTGGTGATAGAAGCAAGGTCCGATGCTGTAAAGAGCAAAACTGCATAGGAACCTGGAATGTTAGGTCCATGAACCAAGGCAAATTGGAAGTGGTCAAACAGGAGATGGCAAGAGTCAATGTCGACATTCTAGGAATCAGAGAACTAAAATGGACTGGAATGGGTGAATTTAACTCAGATGGCCATTATATCTTCTCCTATGGGCAAGAATCCCTGAGAAGAACTGGAGTAGCCATCACAGTCAACAAAAGAGTCTGAAATGCAGTACTTGGATGCAGTCTCAAAAGCGACAGAATGATCTCCATTCATTTCCAAGGCAAACCATTCAATATCAAGGTAATCCAAGTCTATGCCCTGGCCAGTAATGCTGAAAAACCTGAAATTGAATGGTTACATGAAGACCTACAAGAACTTCTAGAACTAACACCCCAAAAATGTATCCTTTTCATTATAGGGGACTGGAATGCAAAAAAAGTAGGAAGTCAAGAAACACCTGAAGTAACAGGTAAATTTGGCATGGAGTACAGAATGAAGCAGGGCAAAGGTTAATAGAGTTTTGTCAAGAGAACGCACTGGTCATAGCAAACACCCTCTTCCAACAACATAAGAGAAGACTCTATACACGGACATCACCAGATGGTCAATACCAAAATTAGATTGATTATATTCTTTGCAGCCAAATGGAGAAGCTCTACACAGCAAAAGCAAGATGGGGAGCTGATTGTGGCTTAGATAATGAACTCCTCATTGCCAAATTCAGACTTTAATTGAAGAAAGTAGGGAAAACCACTGGACCATTCAGGTATAACCTAAATCAAATCTCTTACAATTATAAGTAGAAGTGAGAAATAAGATTCAAGGGATTAGATCTGATAGACAGAGTGCCTGAAGAACTATGGACAGAGGTTCATGACACTGTACAGGAGGCAGTGATTGAGACCATCCCCAAGAAAAAGAAATTCAAGAAAGCAAAATGGCTGTTTGAGGAGGCCTTACTAATAGCCATGAAAAGAAGAGAAGAGAAAACCAAAGGTGAAAAGGAACGATATACCCATTTGAATGCAGATTTCCAAAGAATAGCAAGGAGAGATAAGAAAGTCTTGCTCAGGAATCAGTACAAAGAAATAGAGGAAAACAATAGAATGGGAAAGACTAGAGATCTCCTCAAGAAAATTAGACATACCAAGGGAACATTTCATGCAAGATGGGCACAATAAAGGACAGAAATGGTATGGACCTAACAGAAGCAGAAGATATTAAGAAGAGGTGGCAAGAATATATAGAAGAACTATACAAAAAAGATCTTCACAACCCAGATAATCATGGTAGGATCACTCACCTAGAGCCGGAGATCCTGGAATGCAAAGTCAAGTGGGCCTTAGGAAGCATTACTATGAACACAGCTAGTGGAGGTGATGGAATTCTAGCTGGGCTACTTCAAATCCTAAAAGATGATGCTGTGAAAGTGTTGCAACCAACATGCCAGCAAATTCGGAAAACTCAGCAGTGGCCACAGGACTGGAAAAGGTCCGTTTTCATTCCAATCCCAAAGAAAGGTAATGCCCAGGAATGCTCAAACTACTGCACAATTGTACTCATCTCACACACGAGCATTGTAATGCTTAAAATTCTCCAAGCTAGGCTTCAACAGTACATGAACAGTGAACTTTCAGATGTTCAAGCTGGTTTTAGGAAACGCAAAGGAACCAGATATCAAATTGCCAATATCTTCTGGATCATCCAAAAAGCAAGAGAGATCCAGAAAAACATCTATTTCTGCTTTATTGACTATGCCAAAGCCTTTGACTGTGTGGATCACAAGAAACTGTGGAAAATTTTGATAGGGATGGAAATACCAGACCACCTGACCTGTCTCTTGAAAAATCTGTATGCAGATCAGGAAGCAACAGTTAGAACTGGACATGGAACAACAGACTGGTTCCAAATAGGAAAAGGAGTATGTCAAAGCTGTATATTGTCACCCAGCTTATTTAACTTATATGCAGAGTACATCATGAGAAACGCTGGGCTGGAAGAAACACAAGCTGGAATCAAGATTGTTGGGAAAAATATCAATAACCTCATATATGCAGATGACATGACCCTTAGGGAAGAAACTGAAAAAGGACTAAAGAGCTCCTTGATGAAAGTGAAAGAGGAAAGTGAAAAAGTTGGCTTAAAACTCAACATTCAGAAAACTAAAATCATGGCATCTGGTCCCATCACTTCATGGCAAATAGATGGGGAAACAGTGGAAACAGTGACAGACTTTATTTTGGGGGGCTCTAAAATCAGAGCAGATGTTGACTGCAGCCATGAAATTAAAAGACAATTGCTTCTTGGAAGGAAAGTTATGACCAACCTAGACAGCATATTAAAAAGAAGAGACATTACTTTGCCAACAAAGGTCCATCTAGTCAAAGCTATGGTTTTTCCAGTAGTCATGTATGGATATGAGAAATGGACTATAAAGAAATCTGAGCACTGAAGAATTGATGCTTTTGAACTGTGGTATTGGTGAAGAGTCTTGAGAGTCCCTTGGACTGCAATGAGATCCAACCAGTCCATCCTAAAGGAAATCAGTCCTGAATATTCATTGGAAGGACTGATGCTGAAGCTGAAACTCCAATACTTTGGCCACCTGATACGAAGAACTGACTCATTTGAAATTACTCTGATGTTGGGAAAGATTGAAGGCAGGAGGAGAAAGGGATGATAGAGGATGACATGGTTTGATGGCATCACTGACTCAATGGATATGAGTTTGAGTAAACTCCAGGAGTTGGGGATGGACAGGGATGCCTGGCATGCTGCAGTACATGGGTCACAGAGTCGGACACGACTGAGTGACTGAACTGACTTAAGATACTTGTTTATACCAGTTATTTGTTTAGTTCAGGCTCTGCAGGATGATTTTCTTTCTAATATGCATTTTCCAATGCCTATATTTGAACCAAAGTTTTGATATATGGCAGATAATTTCAACCTGAGAATAATAGATATACAGACCCTGGCAAGTGACTGAAAGAGTTTTTTAAAGCTAGTATTGGAAAGTAAGGTATTAAATAAATACAAGATTATATACATCAGTGGTATCAAATTATTACTAATGATCATCTTATGTATTAAGCACAGTACTAAGTTTGACAGCCTATCATTTAATTCTCATTAAAAACCATATAAGATAGACTCTATACTTCCTTTTTACAGATAAGGTAACTGGGGCTCACAGAGGATAAAAACCCTAGCTAAACCAATTTTTCAAAAGACAGAATCAAGATTTCAACCCAGATCTTCTTGGATTTTAAACTCTTATCTTTTTCATTACAAAGTGCTACCTCAAACATAAGCAGCTTTCTAAGGCAAGTGTAACAGAAACTGCTTCTTTTAGGATTGTATTTAGAATATGAGATGTTAACATATAAGTTTATATTTAATTACATCTCATACATTATTTTCAAATGTTTTAAGAAAAAAAAGCTATTATTTGTTTGTTTCAATTTTCCTACAGAAAAAAATAGGATTGATATGCATGAATTCTGAAAGGCTTATTTTATTTCCAACAAACCCTAAAACAACAAATATGCAAGTTGCGTATTTTTCAGTTGTCAATAACACTATTTTAAAGAACATTTCCATGGAGACCTCTTTAGAAGTATGAGTTTATCCTTTCCTGAATATTCACTAAGAATAGATTATTCATATGTCTAATTCTGGCATAAATGTATATGGGGGAGATTTATAGGCTTAGCTGATTCTTTCATTTTACAGACCTGTTCATTATTACACTTCAAATTTTGCCACATGAAATTCTTTTTCATATTGAAAACACACTCCTATTAAAAAGCTTTTGTTCAATAAGATTTTATTATAGCCAAGATGTGTGCAGAATTGAAAAGTAAATTACTATCTTATACTTTTAATCTTATACTTCTATCTTCAGTTTGGATAGAACAGCTTTTGAAATATGACAGTTAATGAGAGCACTGCACTTTCATTTACTTTCATAATTCATAACAAAAACAGGGTGGAAACACCTTGAAAACAATAAACACACACCCAGGAGAGCTTAGACACTTTTCCTTGCATAGTTAAGCTCCTTAGATTGATTGCTTTAATGGCCCTACTTTGTACCCCTTCCCGTACAGCCTATGCTTGCCACATGATCTTTTAGTTCTGCTCGCTAAGGAGGCACAGATCTCTTTCTCTCTTCTTAAATTTGGGCTCATATTGAATCTTGATTTGACCACTCTAATGATAGCAAATGTGATACAAGAGTCTTCAGAAAAGTGCTTACACATTGCTGCTCACTCTTGCCCAGAACATGCCCAGACTGGTCTCTCTCATGAAAAGAGATCTTGGATTGGAGCTAATTTGCCCCAGTTATGATCCCTGAGCCAGCTGATATCTCTGACCTCTCTCCCTCCCCTCTGACACCTGCACCTAAGCAAACCCAGCCAAAATCAGCCGAGGTTGGACCAGACTGGCTGAACTCCATGGACTCGCAAGGTATATAAATGTTTATTTGTTTAGATCTTTAATCCATTTTGAGTTTATTTTTGTGTATGGTGTTAGAAAGTGTTCTAGTTTCATTCTTTTACAAGTGGTTGACCAGAGTTCCCAGCACCACTTGTTAAAGAGATTGTCTTTAATCCATTGTATATTCTTGCCTCCTTTGTCGAAGATAAGGTGTCCATATGTGCGTGGATTTATCTCTGGGCTTTCTATTTTGTTCCATTGATCTATATTTCTGTCTTTGTGCCAGTACCATACTGTCTTGATAACTGTGGCTTTGTAGTAGAGCCTGAAGTCAGGTAGGTTGATTCCTCCAGTTCCATTCTTCTTTCTCAAGATTGCTTTGGCTATTCGAGGTTTTTTGTTTTTCCATACAAATTGTGAAATTATTTGTTCTAGCTCTGTGAAGAATGCTGTTGGTAGCTTGATAGGGATTGCATTGAATCTATAGATTGCTTTGGGTAGTATACTCATTTTCACTATATTGATTCTTCCAATCCATGAACATGGTATATTTCTCCATCTGTTAGTGTCCTCTTTGATTTCTTTCACCAGTGTTTTATAGTTTTCTATATATAGGTCTTTAGATTCTTTAGGTAGATATATTCCTAAGTATTTTATTCTTTCCGTTGCAATGGTGGGAATGCAAACTAGTACAGCCACTATGGAGAACAGTGTGGAGATTCCTTAAAAAACTGGAAATAGACATGCCTTATGATCCAGCAATCCCACTGCTGGGCATACACACTGAGAAAACCAGAAGGGAAAGAGACACGAGTACCCCAATGTTCATTGCAGCACTGTTTATAATAGCCAGGACATGGAAGCAACCTAGATGTCCATCAGCAGATGAATGGATAAGAAAGCTGTGGTACATATACACAATGGAGTATTATTCAGCCATTAAAAAGAATACATTTGAATCAGTTCTAATGAGGTGGATGAAACTGGAGCCTATTATACAGAGTGAAGTAAGCCAGAAAGAAAAACACCAATACAGTATACTAACGCATATATATGGAATTTAGAAAGATGGTAACAATAACCCTGTGTACGAGACAGCAAAAGAGACACTGATGTATAGAACAGTCTTATGGACTCTGTGGGAGAGGGAGAGGGTGGGAAGATTTGGGAGAATGGCATTGAAACATGTAAAATATCATGTATCAGATGAGTTGCCAGTCCAGGTTCGATGCACGATGCTGGATGCTTGGGGCTGGTGCACTGGGACGACCCAGAGGGATGGAATGGGGAGGGAGGAGGGAGGAGGGTTCAGGATGGGGAACACATGTATACCTGTGGCGGATTCATTTTGATATTTGGCAAATCTAATACAGTTATGTAAAGTTTAAAAATAAAATAAAATTAAAAAAAATGTTTATTTGTTATTTGCTGCTAAGTTTTAGTGGTTGTTTATAATGTCACATTACTGCAGTTCAGTTCAGTTCAGTTCAGTCTCTCAGTCATGTCCAACTCTTTGCGACCGCATGAATCACAGCACACCAGGCCTCCTGTCCATCACCAACTCCCGGAGTTCACTCAAACTCATGTCCATCGAGTCGGTGATGCCATCCAGCCATCTCATCCTCTGTCATCCCTTCTCCTGCCCCCAATCCTTCCCAGAATCAGAGTCTTTTCCAATGAGTCAACTCTTCGCATGAGGTGGCCAAAGTATTGGAGTTTTGGCTTTAGCATCAGCCCTTCCAATGAACACCCAGGGCTGATCTCCTTTAGAATGAACTGGTTGGATCTCCTTGCAGTCCAAGGAATTCTCAAGAGTCTTCTCCAATACCACAGTTCAAAAGCATCAATTCTTTGCCACTCAGCTTTCTTCACAATCCAACTCTCACATCCATACATGACCACTGGAAAAACCATAGCCTTGACTAGACGGACCTTTGTTGGCAAAGTAATGTCTCCGCTTTTGAATATGCTATCTAGGTTGGTCATAACTTTCCTTCCAAGGAGTAAGCATCTTTTAATTTCATGGCTGCAGTCACCATCTGAAGTGATTTTGGAGCCCCCCAAAATAAAGTCTGACACTGTTTCCACTGTTTCCCCATCTATTTCCCATGAAGTGATGGGACCAGATGCCATGATTTTAGTTTTCTGAATGGTGAGCTTTAAGCCATCTTTTTCACTCTCCTCTTTCACTTTCATCAAGAGGCTTTTTAGTTCCTCTTCACTTTCTGCCATAAGGGTAGTGTCATCTGCATATCTGAGGTTATTAATATTTCTCCCAGCAATCTTGATTCCAGCTTGTGCTTCTTCCAGCCCAGTGTTTCTCATGATATACTCTGCATATAAGTTAAATAAGCAGGGTGACAATATGCAGGCTTGATGTACTCCTTTTCCTATTTGGAACCAATCTGTTGTTCCATGTCCAGTTCTAACTGTTGCTTCCTGACATGCATATAGGTTTCTCCAGAGGCAGGTCAGGGGTATTCCCATCTCTTGAAGAATTTTCTCCAGTTTATTGTGATCCACACAGTCAAAGGCTTTGGCATAGTCAATAAAGCAGAAATAGATGTTTTTCTGGAACTCTCTTGCTTTTTCCATTATCCAGCAGATGTTGGCAATTTGATCTCTGGTTTCTCTGCCTTTTCTAAAACCAGCTTGAACATCTGGAAGTTCATGGTTCACGAATTGCTGAAGCCTGGCTTGGAGAATTTTGAGCATTAGTTTATTAGCATGTGAGATGACTGCAATTGTGTGGTAGTTTGAGCATACTTTGGCGTTGCCTTTCTTTGGGATTGGGATTACTGCAGATATATCTAAATTATATACTCTGGCTCTTCTCCTTTTTCCATCTTTCTAAGAGTATAAGTGGGGATCTGCAATTAAGAAATAAAGTGAAAGCGAAGTCGTTCAGTCGTGTCCGACTCTTTGAGACCCCTTGGACTGTAGCTTATCACGTTCCTTTGTCCATGGGATTTTCCAGGCAAGAACACTGGAGTGGGTTGCCATTTCCTACTCCAGGGGATCTTGCCGACCCAGGGATCGAACCCAGGTCTCCTGCATTGTAGGCAGACACTTTACCATCTGAGCTACCAGAGAAGTCAATTAAGAAATAAGTTCATCTTAATAAAGTACATTATGTATTTCTTAATTAGGAAACAGCCCATGAGCACATTTCTACATTCAGGTTTCTATTAAATTACCATTTACTGAGCATCTATTATATTTCTGGCACTGTGCTAAGAACTCCAAATATAAATAAATAGTTCAAAAGATATGTCTGGAACTGTTAGAGCAACAAAATAAGCAAAGTAGTAAAGAAATATGATTGAAAGCATAAAATAAATATACATGAGCATATATGGATATAAATGATTACATAAATAATAAGGGAGAACAGATAAATGTCTCATGCAGAATGTGTGTGTGTATGTGCATGCATGCATGCTCAGTTGTGTCTTACTCTTTGCAACCCTATGGACTGCAGCCCACCAGGCTCCTCTGTCCATGGAATTTTCCAGGCAAGAATACTGGAGGGGACTGCCATTTCCTAGTCCAGGGGATCTTCCCAACCCAGGGATGGAACCAGTGTTTCCTGGGTCTCCTCATTGGCAGGCAGATTCTTTACCATTGAGCCACCTGCGAAGCCCATGTAGGATAATTCTGAGTAATTTAGGTAGGTACTTCAAACTTAAGGAGGCAGAGAATAAATAACCTGTCCTTAAGCGAGGGCTGCACATAGTGACTTCTTTCCAAAATGCATGGTATAGAAAGAGGGAAAAAGAGTAACTTCACTGGGCAGAAACCTAACAAACACCAACTCAGCCAGGCGTTCGAGGTTAACAGCAGCAGCTGTTAATCATGTTGATAGTATGAACCTCGGATATGATGGGATGAAAACTGCATTTTGCCTCTGTGGTTTTCCTCCTCAAAACCTAATATTTTAATCCCAAAATATCACAAGAAAAACAACAGATGAATCCCAATAAAGAATATTCTACTAAATAACTGACCAGTACTCCTCAAAACTGTCAAGATGAATAAAAAAGGGGGTAGGGTGGGATTTGAGCAACTGTCATAGTAAAGAAGACCTTAAAGAGGCATGATGACTGAATGAAGAGGGGTGTTCTAATGATATTAGGGCAAAAACTAAGAAATTCTGAATAGAGTATGAATTATAATTAATAATTACTTAATTATTATTCATTCATTAATTGTGACAAATGTACCATACTGTTTAAGATGTTGAGAATAGGGAAAACTGGGTATGGAGTACATGGGAATCTGTGCTATTTTCACAACTTTTCTATAAATCCAAAACAATCTGAAATTAAACTTTTATTAAAAATATAGTGTCCCTGAAAATATGCAACAATTAGTATGTGTTTTTTAAAAAATGAATCATTCACTGCTCTACTGCACAGATGGAAGATTTTGATTGATTATATACAACATTTTGTTTATGTATTATTGACTTGTTTGCTTTCTCTTTCATTACCTAGGAAGATTCTCTTGAAATTTCAGACAGTTTTTCTAAAAAATCTGAAAAATTATTATTTCCCAAACAGTGTTATAAAGAAATGAATTTTAACAGATTGCTAATTTAATATAAATCACTAGTAAACAAACAGTATCTCATTCTGAATTTGGTAGGTTAAAGTAATTGTAATTTTAAAATGAATTTAAATGAACATATCTTGCACTATTTTAACATAATTTTGAAAGTATAATGTAAATTGAATAATCACATAGTTTTCACTATCATTTTCTAAAATTATGGTCAAATATCACTTCTTGTCACAGTTTTCTGGAGAAGATTAATGGTAAGATCACAGAGATAGCAGCTGTTTAAATATTCTTTTTATTTACAAAGCTAGCTTAATAAATAACCAGTCTGCTTAGCAACTATAACCTTTTTTTCAGCTGCAAAACTTTCATGAAGGTCCCCTACATACACAGAACATTATTATTTTTTAACACTAGTTTATTATCCTTAATAACTTAGTGGTATGAGACAAATGTTCATTGAAGTGACAGAAATAACCATTAGCTCATATGTTTGGTAGCTTTGAAGAAATGAAAGCTATCCATTGAGCTTTGGTAAACAGGTCTAAAAGATAAAGGAAGCAGGTGTAGAAGACATTTAATAAAACATGCCTCTCATTTTTATTCCTTTTCTGTTTGGTTTCTTGGGAATCTCTGTTTGACAGTGAACTGCAGTATATTTGCTTCAGGCAGATACTTTTGTTCTTTCTGTCTACTGACGTGGCAACCAAGAGAAGAATAATAGAAGAATAGTTGACACCTAATATTGTCTTAAAGAGCAAAATAGACTTTTTGCAGATAGGATTATAGTGTAAAACAATTTAAGATGTTGGGTTTTGTTTTTGTGTGTATGTGTGTGTGTGTGTGTGTGTGTGTTTCCAGCCATGCTGTATGGGGGATCTTAGTTCTCTGACCAGGAATCAAATCCATGCCTGCTTCAGTGGAAGCATGAAGTCTTGACCACTGGACTACCAGGGAAGTCCAAGACATTGGTTTAGTACTTATTATCTGAAGTTGGCCATAAAATGGAAGCATAGATTTCAAAGGTTAGAAGGCAATCATGTTATGCTTGATTTTTTTTTAATCTGGAAGGAAGAATATTAACATAAATTCACTAAAAGTGTTTTGCTCTGTCCAATGTGAAGATTATATTGAGTATAAATGGACAAATTTAAATCACTAGGTCATAAAGACTAAAGATTTGTTCTTCCTTTCTTAAGGACCTGGTTACACCAATTCCCTTCTGGAGACCAACTCCAGTGCACTGTGGGACCAGTTTGTTTTTTTGCATGCCCTCACAAACACATGTTTCAGTTTTAATAAATATTTTTGGTTAATGGTTTCAGACACTAATAGTATTAAGCCACCTTTGCTTTGTATAATGGTCCATACAACTACCATGTCTCCACAGGAGATACAAATAGTGGAATTATTAAAAGATATAAAAATGCAGTGTTCCATGAATTACCTTTTAAAAGTAGAAATTCTGAATATTTATTAGAAGACTGTAATATCTATTATTGCACTTTCCTCAATATCTCATTCCTTCTTTAATGAGATTAGCAGAAATTTTATATATAATAAATTTATATAAATACATAAAAATGTTTGTATATACATTACTAGTATTTATAGTACTGCAGTATATGTAGTATTCTAAAAATATGTATGGAGTACTCAACTAATCTCTCAACTAAACTCAAATCATAAATTTTATATATAATAAATGTATATATACAAATGTTATACATAATTAATTTATATATATACATAAAAATGTTTGTATATATATATATATATAACTAGTATTTATAGTACATACATTATATGTAGTATTCTAAAAATATGTACAGAGTACTCAACTAATCTCTTCCAGTACCAGAAAACATGACTATCACAGAAGATATTCATAGTTGCAGAGAAAAACCATTAGAATTTTTTTTTTAATTAAAAAAAAGTGGCTTATAAGGGTGAAAAATTAAGAGGTAAAAAATATTCTGATGTCCCTGGATTTCTTTTTTTTTTAGATTTTATTATTTCCAGATTCATTAAACCTTAAGAGGAACATTGTGTCAAAGGGCCTTTTAGCCCTGGAAAACATTTAGCTTGAAAAACTTAAGCATCTAATTCTAAGGTAGTCATGGGAGTTTACCAAGGATATGAGTAGTGTGATTCTAAGAGCACACAGCAACTCATGGTCTTTCTAGGCATTCTAATATTTAGTTCAGGTGCTTCAAGGTTATAAATCAAGGATTTTAAAATGTTTTTCTTTCTTTTTCAAAATTGCTTTGTGTAGGGGCTAGAGGGATAAAATATATCTTACCTCAATCTAACCTTTGATTTGCATATCATTTTAATAAATATTATAAATTGTGTCTAATTCTAAAATTAGACACATCTGGATGAGCATGTCTGGATGCTCATCCATGCTCATCTATCTTTGGATGAGCATTTCTGCTCATGTCTGGAAACGTCCTTTGCGTACAATTTGTAAACATTTTCCAATGGAAAGAATTGTGCACATATTAGTTAAATTTCTAGGAGAGCTGAGAGAAGCAAAATAACAGGTGCTGAAGAGCTGGCAAGGAGAAATCAAGGAAAGAGTTAAAAAGTACACATGGGTTAGGTTACACTGAACCAAAATGAAGTCTAGGTTAATCTAAGAATCTAGTCAATTCTATGTACTCTCTCCATACAAACCCTCAAAAGCACTCCAAACTTTACTAAAGAACATTGTGAAGTTCATTTAAGGACTCAGAAGGACTCAGAAGCTCAGGTGTTAAAGAGTCCTTGCTTTCAGTAAAGTGTCAGACAAGGCAGGGAAAGAGATGAAGAATGGTAGATACTGAGGGGGACTACAGTTTTACTGTCTCCAGGTTCATTCTTTCCTTCACCACTCAAAGGCAATCTTCAGCCTATGATGATGAAACAGTGTGAACAGACGGCAAAAAGTAGCGGCAATGGAAGTTTTAAGGCAATCTAAATTAAAGTTTGCCCTTCTACCCACATCCCACCTTTTTTCTCTCTCTGCCTCTCAGTTCTTCCTCTCCCTTCTCCTCTATCACTTTATTACAGATGAAAGAAAGACACAATTGTGTCAGGGGCAGCCTCAGTTTACCAGAAAAGGAGGAGCATAGCCATTAGGAGTCTTCTGGTAAGAATGAGAACGATAACCTTGGCCAGCCATTCCGCTTCACCAGTTATCCTGGCTGCCCTCTCCCCACTTCCCTACTGTGTCTGCTTTCCCTCCGTTTCCCTACTGTGCAAGGAACTAGTAAGAACTAGAGACAGTTCTTTGGAAAGGATGGGCAGTGGTGAAGGAAAGAAAATGATTTCCCTTATTTTTCCTTCCTTTCCCACTCCTAAAGATTTCTTCAAAGCCAGACAATTCCCACTGGCACTGAGGAAGGCAGCAGAATCTCTGTGTCTCTCCAGAAGGAATGACTGTTCAACTGTAAGAGAACTATCTTAATCATTGAATCATTGGATATAAATACAAAACTACCCATATTGTTAAATTATGCTTATTTTTAATCAATAATGGAAACATTAAAAAATACATTTACAAAAGTCTAGTGATTCATTTTTGCTGTTAATTCTAGTCATATTTATAATATCCAGGGAATAATATGTTGTATGCTAATTTACATTTTACATTTGAAAGTGAAAGTGAAGTTGCTCAGTCATGTCTGACTCTTTGAGACCCCATGGACACCAGGCTCCTCCGTCCGTGGGATTTTCTAGGCAAGAGTACTGGAGTGGGTTGCCATTTCCTTCTGCAGGGCACTTCCTTACCCAGGGATCGAACCCAGGTCTCCCACATTGTAAACAGATGCTTTACCATCTGAGCCACCAGGGAAGCTAATTTACATTTTGCATTTGAAGCAAATAGTAATTCTACATTGTCTAGACCTTTAGGCTTCCCAGATGGCTCAATGGTAAAGTCTGCCTGCCAATATAGGAGATGCAGGTTTGATCCCTGAGTTGGGAAGATCCTCTAGAGTAGGAAATGGCAATCCACTCTAGTATTCTTGCCTGGGAAATCCCATTGACAGAGGAGCCTGGTGGGCTACAGTCGATGGGGGTCACAGAGAGTCGGGCACAACTGAATGACTAAACAGCAGCAGCAGACCTCCTTTAACATATCCAAGATGAGTTATATCCCCAAGGAAATTCCTTCACAAAAGTAGATAATGCTATACACTCTTGAATTTTTTGGCCAGCTGTTATATTCTTTCCTCCATTTTCTGTTAATCTTAAAAGTAACCAAAAGATAAAAACAATCATCACTGTCTCAGTAGAGATATCTGGGGATTGATTCTAAGTCTTCCTAAATTCTAGGTAGGCTTATGAACTTTATGGTATCTTGCCAAATGAAATCCCAAAGTCTAATTCAGAAGAATCCTCATTGCTTAAGCAGTTAACAAACTGTATAACTGGAAAGCAACTGAAAGTTTTTCTTCATGTCAGAATATTGAGGGGTTGCTTTTTAAAACCCTTTTGAGTATTTTTGATTTCTAACGTAATATTGAAATAACTTAGGGGCCAAGAACCTTCAAAAATAGAATAAACTTAAAAAGATGATTATTTTTATTTGACACCAATTATAATTTAATTCAAACTGCTAGTTTATCAGCTCAAAAACTAAAGCCTATATAACTCAAATGATTTACCCAAAGTCACTCACCAAGTTAAAGTCACTATATATAGATCAAAAAATACCCAAACTTTCACTCAAATTAAGTTTCTAGTTTATAATCCTAAAATGAGGAACAAGTGTATAACCTAAAATGAGCAAGACAGCGCCTACAAAAATAGCAAAGTAGAGTTTAGTTTTGCTATGATCTGAAGGCCAGCATTCCCTTCAAAGCATAAGTCCCCTATTAAAGTAAATCATTGAAATCTTCTAAGGATCTCATTTTTGAAAGAGAGACTTCTACTTTTCTAAGAAATAAACAAATCAGCAACCACAGAGCAACTAGGTAAAGTCTGCTGCTCATGTTCTGACAGAGTATTTTGCTATTCCAATAATCATGTGATGGATACTCCAATTCTCCAGAATCTGCCCCCCACTTTACTGTAAAAAGTATCAAACTATGCCAGCAAAAACTGCCTACTAGTTGTAGTATTAATCTTTTTACTATGTACATACCAGTGGCTATTTAATCTATGCCTAGTTATTATAAGGTACTGAATGTTACATTTAAAATATAAGCTTACAGCTAATCAGAAGCTAATTAAAAACTTTACGCTATAATTTTCTCTGCTTGCTTTCATCTGTAGTTTTACAGGAATAATTATGTGATTTTTATAGTGTAATCTGTTTGATTTTTATAGTGTAATACATTTAATCTTTATGATAAATTATTCTTTACATCATTTCTGGAGAACAAAAATCAGTTTCCTAGACTCAAAAAGTACTCAGCTGAAGCTCTAAAAGAACAATATTCCTCTAATAGAAGCTCCTCCTCTGACAATTTGAGAGGGTCTCCTCTGGATGAAGAGAAAATTTCTCAAGCCTAACTACATATTATACAGACACATGAAAAAAAAAAAAGTAAAGCAAATGGAACCATTGTGTCACCAAACATATAGCACAGCCTGAACTCAAGTAAGAAAGTAATCTTTTCAGAAAGATTAGCACTTACACTGAAATAATTATAGATGTACTTAATAATTACGAAGCACAGAACATGACTACATACATACAGAATTTTAGCACTTATTTCTTCTATTTATGGTTATAATAACTTGCATCTTTGAGCTCCATCCTCCCTATCTCTAGAATGAAACTCAAAATAGCTGAACACACTGCCACCCACAAGCTTGAGGCCAGAGTTCAAGTTCTAGTTCTAGTTCTTCTTACTTCAGGGTACTTAGTGCAATGGCAGGTACACAGCAGGTGCTCAGTTTTTTGGATATGTCTAAAGGTGATGAAAAATGGCAGGTTTCTTTGGGAAAGGGCAAGATTAGCAAGAGAAGTAAGGATGACCTCGTCAGAATATTGATGTGAAGCCCCAGCCACACTAAAATGACATCAAAACAATGATATCATGTTAGAACACTATAGCTATTTCAAAGAAACAAATCTTTGTTGATAGATTATGATAGGTGAAGAAGAGGAAAAAGAACTTACTCTCTAACCTGTGAATCTGGCTTCATTCACTTAGCAGATGTGTTCAGTTGTATCCAACTCTTTGCAACTCCATGGATTATATGTAGCCTGCCAGGCTCCCCTGTGCATGAAATTTTCCAGGCAAGCATACTGGAGTGGGTCACCATTTCCTTCTCCAAGGGATCTTCCCAGCCCAGGGATCAAATCCATGTCTCCTGTACTGCAGGTGGATTCTTTACCACTGAACCACCAGGGAAGCCTTGAATACTGAAGTGGGTTGCCATGCTTTCCTTCAAGAGATCTTCCTGACCCAGGATTCAAATTTTTGTCTCCTGCATCTGCTGCATTGGCAGGTGGATTCTTCACCACAGAGCCACCTGGGAAGCCCAAACTGGCCTTAAATTATTTAATATTATCTACCCCAAATTCTAAGATAAGCGAAGTTAATTCTTCAGTATAATACCATAAAAGTTTTCATTCTTATACCAACATGTTTTTGCTCTGAAATGCCCTCTCATTCTCAGCATAGTAAAAATAACATGATTTTTGGATTAAAAAAATTCTGTTTTAATATGAATTCTGACATTTGACTAGATGTATAATTAGGATAGCATGGCTCCTTATAAATTTGGACTAAGTACTTAATAAGCTTTTTTGTGAGGATTAAATGAGATAATAATAATGAATAATGGACATAATTTATTGAGAACATACTGTGGCTAATACCCAATTCAATACCATTATACATGTATTTAAACCCCATGTTTTTTACTGGTATTTAAACATGTATATATTTACATGTATGTAAAATGTATTTACATGTTTTACATGTATTTAAATACTACCCTTATGGTGGAAAGCACAGAAGAACTAAAAAGCTTCTTGATGAAAGTGAAAGAGGAGAGTGAAAAAGTTGGCTTAAAACTCAACATTCAAAAAACTAAGATCATGGTATCCAGTCCCATCACTTCATAGAAAATAGGTGGGGAAACAATGGAAACAGTGAGTCTTTGTTTTCTTAAAGTGAGAGACTTTATTTTTGGGGGCTCCAAAATCACTGCAGATGGTGATTGCAGCCATGAAATTAAAAGATGCTTGCTCTTTAGAAGAAAAGCTATGACCAACCTAGACAGCATATTAAAAAAGCAGAAACATTACTTGGCCAACAGAGGTCTATCTAGTCAAAGCTATGGTTTTCCCAGTAGTCATGTATGGATGTGAGAGTTGGGTTATAAAGAAAGCTGAGCATCGAAGAATTGATGCTTTTGAACTGTGGTGTTGGACAAGACTCTTGTGAGTCCCTTGGAATGCAAGGAAATCCAAACAGTCCATCCTAAAGGAAATCAGTCCTGAATATTCATTGGAAGGACTGATGCTGAAGCTGAAACTCCAATACTTTGGCTACCTGATGTGAAGAACTGACTCATTTGAAAAGACCCTGATGCTAGGAATGATTGAAGGCAGGAATAGAAGGAGATGACAGAGGATGAGATGGTTTGATGGTATCACTGACTCAATGGACATGAGTTTGAGCAAGCTCAGGAAGTTGGTGATAGACAGGAAGGCCTGGTGTGCTACAGTTCATGGGGTCGCAGAGTTGGACACAACTCAGTGACTGAACTGACTGACATGTATTTATATACTTGATACTTGAAATAACCCTATGAAGTAAGATAAGATACCATTTCTCATACATGAGGAAGTTGGGGCATGGAAAACTAAAGCAATTTTCTAGTAAAGATGTGTGGTTTCTGAGCAGGCACTGTTAACTTCTAAAAAACATATGTATCTGGAGTAGTAGTGTTCCTGGTATAGTAGAAAATGTTACTAAATGAACAATCTGAAATTTTAATAAGAAATCATTTATTTAAAAAAATACTAGGCGTATTTTCCCCAAACTATTCAAATACAGGTAGCTTATTTGACACAAGATAAAACAGTTGCCATGAATCAAAGTTACTGTATATATAATTAGACTCTTAGCTCTATTTTCCCTCTATAAAAAGTGTATGAACTCTTAACTACAGGATCAAGATTTATTAATGTGTGGATTTCCTTAGACTTAAATACTAAGGGATCTTTTCTTTATATTAAATTAAAACAACATTAATTTGTAGAATAAAATGACATGAGTGTATATAATTTTCTAGTAAAATCTTTGAAAATACTGTTACCAACTAAAGTAATTTGATTACTGCAGTAATACAAATTTTAGTCATTAGAGAAACAAACATGGTCCTGACAAAGAATTAGAATTAGTATAGAACTTGACGCTTGCTCCTTGGAAGAAAATCTATGACAAACCTAGACAGTGTACTAAAAAGCAGAGACATTACTTTGCTGACAAATGTCCACATAGTTAAAGCTATGGTTTCTCCAGTAGTTATGTGCAGATGTGAGAGCTGGACAGTAAAAAAGGCTGAGCGCCGAAGAACTGATGCCTTCATACTGTGGTACTGGAGAAGATTCTTGAGAGTCCCTTGGACAGCAAGGAGATCCAACCAGTCAATCTGAAAGGAAATCAACCCTGACTATTCACTGGAAGGACTGAAGCTGAAGCTGAAGCTTCATTACTTTGGCTACCTGATGCAAAGAGCCAACTCATTGGAAAAGACCCTGATGCTGGGAAAGATTGAAGGCAGGAGGAGAAGAGGATGACAGAGGATAAGATGGTTGGATGGCATCACCAACTCAATGGAAATAAGTTTGAGAAAACTCTGGGAAATAATGCAATTTGATTAGCTTCTTATGGTAAAAGTTTATTAAAAATAGAATATGTGGTCATTGAGATTTTATATTTTCAATGTTACACTCAACACAGAATTTTCATGGACCACAAAAGAAACATAGCACAGATATTATTCTCTTTTTTCTATCAATTCCACAGTGTTTTCCTCCTATCATAGGTTCTTGTCTTATATTTAATTCAGTCAGTTAGAACGTTAGTGGTGATTAGTAATTGTGACCAGTGCCATTTGCTTACTCTCTCTGAAGCTATTTCTGATTCTTTGAAATAAAGCTAACAACTCTTATCTCTGAAGGTTATTGCTACTATTAAGGGAGATAGTATAGGTAAAACACATCATATCTAAAATATGTTTTAAATAGACTCTGAGGATTATAAAAAATGTTTACTTAATTATTTGCCCACAGGTTGCCAATCCTGAAAAAAACTGCTCCAAAGTTACTACTAATTTATCATTCATTTCATGCCTTAAAATGCAACCAAATTGTGTTGCATTTAACCCTGACTCTTTTAACCCATACTCCCACAGAGATGACAAATCTCTGTCCTTTTGCTTTCCTCTCTTCTGCACAGACATCTTCCACACCTTCACCAAAATATATTGCTCCCTCATTTATGTTCCCATAGCAATATCTCCATTATTATCCCCATCCTAGTGCATTATAGCTAGCTGTGAATATGCGTGTCATTTTGACTGCACTGAGTACATCCAGAGAGAGAACCTGACACCTTCTGGAATGCCATCACTGAACTGAATGATTCAGGAACGGCTTTAAGAAATAAATGCTCTATGAGGTAAGGAAGATAATACTAAAAATTATTATTTGATAGGAAACAATTTTCAAAATTCAAATATATAATTCCAAATGCTCTTGTCTACTGAATCAGTTCAGCTCCCTGAGAGTTCAGTCTATGGTTACTCGATTCTGGCTGAAGTTTAGATGCAATATTTCCTCAAAGCTAGCATTCTTGGAACCAGATTTTGATTCTCTTATAGTGGATAGCAACCTGTGGAACCTGTCCTTGAATTTTGCTAAGTTAAAACAATCTTTTCAATGTTCTTTGATACAGAACTCTGAGAATATAATAAAGGGCATTACATACCTAGGCATTAAACACTTTTGGAGCACCATTTTTAAAAGAAAGGCAAGTTTTGTCTAAGTTTCTGCAAGTGTTCTATACATGGCAAGTTGGAAAGAAGAAAGCAGCTCCTTCTGGAGCAATAAAAGAGCAGGCTTCTCATTTTTCACATCTGGGATACTCAGGTATCTTCATTCCTTGTGACTGTTTACTAGTCTGTGTGCTACTTGTGGAATGAAGGAACTTCAGGAACTCTTTAGTGAGCACAACCCTGAATCAATTCCTATCCAGTTTTTCCTAAAGGACAATTCAGATGGCTGGTATTTGAGAGGGGCTTCCACAGAGATGTGTGAACATTCACTTTCTATTGGCTTTTTAAACTTTCTATTATACTGGTTTTTGTCTTTTCAGAGGTAAAGGCCTTTTTGAGAAACCAAGAAAAGCAATGAAAATTCTCTTAAGAAGAATGCAAGTGA
Organism: Bubalus kerabau; assembly: GCF_029407905.1. Lineage (NCBI taxonomy): Eukaryota > Metazoa > Chordata > Mammalia > Artiodactyla > Bovidae > Bubalus > Bubalus kerabau. The sequence continues at coordinate 96,413,823 of NC_073625.1, read as the reverse complement.
GCAGATACTACAATAGTCATATCACCAAAACAACATGTATGCATCATATCAGTTTGGGTGTCCACAAACATGACTTAAATTGAGTTATATGTCAATGAATTGTTCTAAATTTTTATTGTTGAGAACCAAAATAAATGCGATCACTTGAAGATCACGTATACATGAAGAAGAAGAAAGGAAAAGAGGAAGAACATCCAACAGTGACTCTATGATGCGAGGTAACTCAGTTGTCTACAGGAAAATTGGAGCATGTACACTTTAGGAAATTTTTTAAAGTCTTTTGTATTCGTTAATCTCTCACTTTAAAATATGAAATAATATTTATGATTCTTCAAAAATTCCAAAAAAGGTTTTTATATTTGATCTTATATATATATACATATACAAGCCCCATCCATCTTCCACATACATAACCAGATGGCTAAAACAGAAACCTATAAATGTGCCAGGCACACAGTAGGCACACAACAAACACTCATTTTGGGAAATGAAGCTCAATTCTTTTTATTTTTATTATTATTATTTTTTATTTATTTTTATTTATTTATTTATATTTTTTTCTTTAATGATCTTTATTTTTTATCCATTTTTAAAATTTTATTTTATTTTTAGACTTTACATAACTGTATTAGTTTTGCCAAATATCAATTCTTTTAAAAAATTTTTAATTTGGGTACAGTTTTTTACAAAGATGTGTTAGTTTCAACTGTACAATGAAGTGAATCAGCTATATGTTTACAAATATCCCCTCCCTTTTGGACCTCTTTCCCTCCCTCCATCCTACCCACCTAGATCACCACAGAGCAAAAAGCTGAGCTTCCTGTGCTATACATCAGATTTCTCACTAGCTGTCTGTTTTACACATGGCAGTGCACATAGTTCAGTCCCAAACTCCCAATTCATCCCTCTATTGTCTGTGTCTCTATTCCTGATGCAGATCAAAACTACAATGAAGTATCACCTCATACCACTCTGAATGGCCATTATCAAAAAAAAAAAAAAAATACAAACAAATGCTGGAGAGGGCATGGAGAAAAGAGAATCTTCTTGCACTGTTGCTGGGAATATAAATTGGTAGAGCCACTGAAGAGAACAGTATGGAGGTTCCTTAAAAAACTAAAAATAGGAAGGTTGATTCCTCCAGCTCCATTCCTTTCTCAAGACTGCTTTGGCGATTCGGGGTCTTTGTGTTTCCACATGAATTGTGAAATTTTTTGTTCTAGTTCTGTGAAAAATGCCATTGGTAATTTCATAGGGATCACATTGACTCTGTAGATTGATTTGGTAATATAGTCATTTTCACAATATTGCTTCTTCCTACCCAGGAACAAGGAATATCTCTCCATCTGTTTATGTCACTTTTGATTTCTTTCATTAGTGTCTTATAATTTTTTGTGTACAGTTCATCTTCTTAGGTAAGTTTATTTCTAGATAATTCATTCTTTTTGTTGCAATGGTGAATGAGATTGATTCCTTAATTTCTCTTTCTGATTTTTCATTGTTAGTATATGGAAATGCAAGTGATTTCTGTGCATTGATTTTGTACCCTGAAACTTTGCTAAATTCACTGATTAGCTCTAGTAATTTTCTGATACCATCATTAGGGTTTTCTGTGTACAGTATCATGTCATCTGCAAACAGTGAGAGCTTTACTTCTTTTCCAATCTGGATTCCTTTTATTTCTTTTTCTTCTCTGAGTGCTGTAGCTAGAACTTCCAGAATTATGTTGAATAACAGTGGTAAGAGTGGACACCCTTGTCTTATTCCTGATCTTAGGGGGAATGCTTTCAGTTTTTTTACCATTGAGAATGATGTTTGCTGTAGGCTTATTGTATATGTCCCCTAACTATGTTGGGGTAGGTTCTTTCTATGCCCATTTTCTGAAGATGTTTAATCATAAATGGCTGCTGAATTTTGTCAAAGGCTTTTTCTGCATCCATTGAGATGATCATATAGTTTTTATCTTTTGATTTGTTAATATGGTGTATCACATTGATTGATTTGTGTATATTGAAGAATCTTTGCTTCCCTGGAATAAACCCAAATTGATCATGGTGTATGAGATTTTTGATGTGTTGCTCAATTCTGATTGCTAAAATTTTGTTGAGGATTTTTGCATCTATGTTCATCAGTGATATTGGCCTGTAGTTTTCTTTTTTTGTGTTGTCTTTGTCTGGTTTTGGTATCAGAGTGATGGTGGCTTCGTAGAATGAGTTTGGAAGAGGTCATTCCTCTGCAATTTTTTAAAAGAGTTTTAGAAGGATAGGCATTAGCTCTTCTCTAAGTGTTTGACAGAATTCTCCTGTGCAGCCATCTAGTCCTGGATTCTTTGGGAGATTTTTGATCACAGCTTCTATTTCAGTGCTTGTGATTGGGTTGTTCATAATTTCTGTGTCTTCCTGGTTCAGTCTTGGAAGATTGAACTTTTTTAAGAATCTGTCCATTTCTTCCAGGTTCTCCATTTTATCGCCATATAGTTGTTCATAATAGTGTCTTATAATTCTTTGTATTTTTGCATTGTCTGTTGTAACCTCTCCTTTTTCATTTCTAATTTTGTTGATTTGATTCTTCTCTCTTTTTTTCTTGATGAGTCTGGCTAGAGGTTTGTCAATTTTGTTTATCTTCTCAAAGAACCAGCTTTTAGTGTTATTAATCTTTACTATTGTTTCTTTCATTTCTTTTTCATTTATTTCTGCTCAGATCTTTATGATTTCTTTCCTTCTACTAATTTTAGGGTTTTTTTTGTTTGTTGTTGTTGTTGTTCTTCTTCTTCTTTTTCCAGTTATTTTAGGTGTAAAGTTAGGTTGTCTAGACATTTGATGTTTTTCTTACTTCTTGAGGTAGGAGTGTATTGCTATAAACTTCTGTCTTAGACCAGATTTTGCTGTATCCCATAGTTTTGAGTTGTCATGTTTTCATTGTCATTTGTTTCTAGAAAATGTTTTCTAGAAATGTATAATCAACTTATATGACTTCAGATTATACTACAAAGCTACAGTCATCAAGACAGTATGGTACTGGCACAAAAACAGAAATGTAGACCAATGGAAAAAGATAGAGAGCAAAGAAATAAACCCATGCACCTACGGATACCTTATTTCTGACAAAGGAGGCAAGAATATACAAAGGGGCAAAGACAGCCTCTTCAATAAATGGTGCTGGGAAAACTGGACAACTACATGTAAAAGAATGAAATTAGAACACTTCCTAATACCATACACAAAGATAAACTCAAAATGGTTTAAAGACCTAAATGTATGACCAGAAACTGTAAAATTCTTAGAGGAAAACAGAGGTGGAACACTCAATGACATAAATCAAAGCAAGATCCTCTATGACCCACCTCCCAGAATAATGGAAATAAAAACAAAAGTAAACAAGTGGGACCTGATTAAACCTAAAAGCTTTTGCACAGCAAAGGAAACTATAAGCAAGGTGAAAAGACAACCCTCAGAATGGGAGAAAATAATAGCAAATGAAACAACTGACAAAGGATTAATTTCCAAAATATACAAGCAGCTCATAGAACTCAATACCAGAAAAACAAACAACCCAATCAAAAAGTGGGGAAAAGACCTAAACAGACATTTCTCCAAACAAGATATACATGGCTAACAAACACATGAAAAGATGCTCAACATCACTCATTATTAGAGAAATGCAAATCACTACAATGAGGTATCACTACCATATGAAGTTCAATTCTACTTTCGCTATGTGACCCTCATCACAATGTGAACTATGTGGTACTATGCTTCCTTGCATGTCATTATTATTTAATCATTCCCCAAGGAAATTAAATTTTTCATAACCATCTGTTTATTTTGACCACCACATACTTTTTAATCACAGATTAGTAGCAGATACTCCAAATGAAGAAATGATTCCTTTGAGACCACTCATAATTTCTAGTATGTTACATTTTTAAAAATTCTCTATAGGAAATTTTATTACCATCTACTTTAAGGCCTAACAAAATTTGGCACTTTATGTTCATTTTCCTTCATTATTTCTGGACTCTCCCTGTCAAAAAGACCTTTAAAATATTGCAGAGTTATTGCATTCCCTGTGACGTGGTTAGGGGCATCACTTTTATCACTTCTCAAAGTGAATGTTCCTCTCTTGACTTATTACCTCATTTTTCCATTAGTGCTCTAGAAACATTATTGTTTCCCTGACTCCTATTTTTTGTTTTCATTTTTATTAGTTATGTCTGTTATAGTCCAAACTTAACTGTTTGACTTTCTCAAATGCAGCAATGAAAAGAAGTGGCACCAATCTGAATGTGACTCAGAAATCAAGTTGCCTCCTGAACTTAAACACTCCAGATTTCTTCCCTAACTTAAATTTCTTTGGCCTCACTGTATCCTTTAGGGAAACAAATGATAATTCAAACTGTAATTTTGTAATGTAGTGGATTCTTTTACATTTTTGAGAAAGAGGGTAAATTTACTATTTTGTACATATAAAAACTATATAGTAAATTTTATCTTATAGCATCCTCTTTTGGAAGATTATAAAAATAAGAGGTCTTGTAGATGTGCTGGAATTGTGGGGAAAGATAAATATCTTAAAATACAGCAAAGTATATCAACTGTTCAAGGAAACAGAAATGGAAACTGATAAGGAATTTTATTTGTAAGAAGGCAAGAAAATGGTAGAAATGAAAGAGCAGTTAGATGATAATATGTAAGGAAGGAATTGGAAATGTTTTATGACTTGGTATAAAAAATAGAACTCTGAAAAAACTCCATTTACAACAAGTTGCACTTCTGGGGTGAAAAATATTTAGGAGACTCAAGAAACTAAAGATATAACTGAATACCTAAAATAGGAAACAGTAGCTTTTGTCCTAACTGTACTTTTTATAACTCCATACTCCTCATTTGTATTTTAGTTATTACAGCTTTTTTATGCAAAAACCCTCCAAATTCTGAGCCAGATGAACCTTAATGTATCAAATTAACTTAGTGGCAAAATCAGACTAAATCAACCAAATACACAAACAAAGAAACAAAACCACACACACATCAGAAGAAAAAAAATCCAATTCTCAATCATCACAATCCATGGTTTTAGAAAAATTTACTCTATGACGTGAATTTGAACTGTCGTTAATTTTTGTAAAATCTCTTTGTAGAGCAGACTGATTGAATGAAGCACATCTGCTTAACTGCAGAATCAAGGAGAACTGATGTCATACTCAGCCTATCAGCTGTTTCTTAGTGGAGATTTAACTTAAAAGCTTTTAGAGCATTTAAATTCTTACTCTAAAGCTAACCAACACTCACAGTGCCCCATGTGAGAAACGGAAATATGATTTTTAAATGGACAGCTGGTGAAGATTACATTTTAATATTCTTAAAACCAAAACAGTAACCTCCTCAACCCCCTTATTGTCTGTTTTACCTTTAAAAACAAAGTAAGAAACATTTTCAAAACATACAAGATTTACATTAAAGCTTAAACTTGATGAATGCAAAGACCTCTGTAGAGAGAATGAGCACAGCCATGTATCATAGGAGGAAATGAAGACAAAATATATATCTTCACTTAGGGTGAGTCAGTACCAATGCATCAGTCCCCTCAAATTAACCAGCAAAAGGACAATCCCTTTTTTGTGGTATTTCTAACCAAAATATCAGGTCCTCAGGTTACAGTGAAGAAAATAATACTCATCTTTGAAGAAAATAAAGGGGGTTAATAATTTCTCAGAGGCTCATCATCAATCATTTAAAGAATATTGACAAAAAAAAGGAACAGATTTTGTTTTGTATGTCCTGGGAGAGTATACAATAAAAGGACATGAATGCTTCACACTAATCAAAATTACTGCTACTACTTCAAGAACTACGAACAAAGCTAGTGGAGGTGTTAGAATTCCTGTTGAGCTACTTCAAATCCTAAAAGAGGATGCTGTGAAAGTGCTGCACTCTATATGTCAGTAAATTTGGAAAACTCAGCAGTGGCCACAAGTCTGGAAAATGTCAGTTTTCATTCCAATCCCAAAGAAAGGCAATGCCAAAGAATGCTCAAACTACTGCACAATTGCACTCATCTCACACGCTAGTAAAGTAATGCTCAAAATTCTCCAAGCTAGGCTTCAGCAATACGTGAACCGTGAACTTCCAGATGTTCAAGCTGGTTTCAGAAAAGGCAAAGGAACCAGAGATCAAATTGCCAACATCTGCTGGATCGTCAAAAAAGCAAGAGAGTTTCAGAAAAACGTCTATTTCTGCTGTATTGATTACTCCAAAGCCTTTGACTGTGTGGATCACAATAAACTGTGGAAAATTCTGAAGGAGATGGGAATACCAGACCACCTGCCTCTTGAGAAATCTGTATGCAGATCAGGAAGCAAAAGTTAGAACTGGACATGGAACAACAAGACTGGTTCCAAATGGGAAAAGGAGTACGTCAAGCCTGTATATTGTCATCCTGCTTATTTAATTTATATGCAGAGTACGTCATGAGAAATGCTGGGCTGGATGAAGCACAAGCTGGAATCAAGATTGCTGGGAGAAATATCAATAACCTCAGATATGCAGATGACACCACCCTTACTGCAGAAAGTGAAGAGGAACTCAAAAGCCTCTTGATGAAAGTGAAAGCGGAGAGTGAAAAAGTTGGCTTAAAGCTCAACATTCAGAAAAGGAAGATCATGGCATCTGGTCCCATCACTTCATGGGAAATAGATGGGGAAACAGTGGAAACAATGTCAGACTTTATTTTTTGGGGCTCCAAAATCACTGAAGATGGTGATTGCAGCCATGAAATTAAAAGATGCTTACTCCTTGGAAGGAAGTTATGACCAACCTAGACAGCATATTAAAAAGCAGAGACATTACTTTGTCAACAAAGGTCCATCTAGTCAAGGCTATGGTTTTTCTAGCAGTCATGTATGGATGTGAAAGTTGGAGTATAAAGAAAGCTGAGTGCAGAAGAATTGATGCTTTTGAATTGTGGTGTTGGAGAAGACTCTTGAGAGTCCCTTGGACTACAAGGAGATTCAACCAGTCCATCCAAAAGGAGATCAGTCATTGGTGTTCATTGGAAGGACTGATGTTGAAGCTGAGACCCCAGTACTTTGGCCACCTGATGCAAAGAGCTGACTCATTGGAAAAGACCCTGATGCTGGGAAAGATTGAGGGCAGGAGGAGAAGGGGATGACAGAGGATGAGATGGTTAGATGGCATGACTGACTCAATGGAAATGGGTTTGGGTGGATTCCGGCAGTTGGTGATGGACAGGGAGGCCTGGCGTGCTGCAGTTCATGGGGTTGCAAAGAGTCAGACATGACTGAGTGACTGAATTGAACTGAATATATAAATTGAAAAAATGAAGTAATATTCATAGAATATACACTATGTTAACTGCTTTACATGTTACCTTATTTAACTTTACTAGTCATCATGAGGGGAGTAAAATTATCTCCCAATTTCCTGATTTAAAATAAACAAATAAAGAAATCCCACAAAACCTGAGACTAAACTATCTGTTCAGGGTAATAGAATCAGCAAGCAGTCAAGCTGTGATGTGAGTCTAAGCCTCAATGGTTAGCAAAAGACTATTATCTTCTTACTAGAGTTATTTCATTTAATTCAGCAAGTATTCACTAAATATCTATTACTCATATATGTTACATATTTGGACAAAATGGTGAAAAAAATGGAATTGCCATTGTCCTCAAGAAGCTTAAGAATCAGTTGGAGAACACCTTGCCCAAATGACTAAACATAACACAATAATGTAGTGTAAAATCCTGAGGATTTAGGCCAAGAGGGCGTGGAATGGAGACAAAGAGAGCCATCAGGAAAGATTTGGGGGAAAGTTCCTAGAACTGAAGGGAGTTAACCAGGAGAAACAGGATTTTTAGATGCAGAGGAAATGGTATGTGTAAAGGTCTTAGGTGGGAGAGTAAAGCAGGGAGATTTAGAGGGAACAAAAGAAGTTCAGTAAAGCTGAAGCTTGGGTATACAGGAGGTGAACATCACTAGGGAATGTCACTAGGCCACAGCGTTGTGCTTTTCCATAGTTCCTAACAGGGATTTTTATAAGAGGTTATAAGATGCTATTGAAATATTTTAAGCAATGGATGACACAGATTTTTTTTCTAAAAAAAAATTTCCAGCTATGAGAATAGACTGTAGAGTTTCCAAAGGAAATGTGGGAAAATTAGAAAGCTATTGCAGTAGTTCAAGGAAGAAATGAACTAAGAATAGACCATTTCTTTCTCATAGAAATGGAGAAAGTTTATTGAGACATAACTAGAAATAAAATCAACATAATTTGCTGATTAACTGTGGAATATGATGGATACAGTGATGTCAAGAATAATTCAGAATACTCATCTAAAAATTGGTTGACTTATCAACACTGGGAACACTAAAAAAGGGGCTGTTGCTGCGACTGCTAAGTCGCATCAGTCGTGTCCAACTCTGTGAGACTCCAGAGACGGCAGCCCACCAGGCTCCCCCGTCCCTGGGATTCTCCAGACAAGAACACTGGAGTGGGTTGCCATTTCCTTCTCCAATGCATGAAAGTGAAAAGTGAAAGTGAAGTCACACAGTCGTGTCTGACTCTTCGCAACCCCACAGACTGCAGCCCACCAGGCTCCTCCACCCATGGGATTTTCCAGGCAAGAGTGCTGGAATGGGTTCCCACTGCCTTCTCCGAAAAAAAAAAGGGGGGGGGCAATAAGGGCAATTTCATTAAGATGACAGTTATTATTATCAATAATAATAATGATGATAACCAATTGTTGAATGCTATGTAGCAGAAATTTTATATGCGTTTTCTCATATTCTCACAACTGCCCTCTGAAGTTGCTATTCTAATTATGTCAGTTTTATAAGTGAAAAAAATGAAGACAAGGAAAGTACTTTAGTAACTTACCCACTAGTATGAGCCAATGCCAACTAGGAGGATGTAAGAAAAAAATCATTAAAGAGAGATTAGATGCTATATTTCGAAAAAGATCAAGGCATTGTTCAAGTCTCCTCTTAGTACTCTGTATCCTAAGGGGACATCCTAATGAATTTATTCTCCATGGGAAATCATTGGTCAGAAGACTCTATACTGCATCCTTGAAAGAGAGCAAGGTCAAGTTTAGAATGACAGATGGAGCAAAGAATTAGGAGCCAGACAGAAGCTAAATGAAAGGGCCAAATTTGGAAACAAGCATGGTTGTTGGAAGACTACCTCAAATAGCATTACCCAGCACACCTGCCTTGTCTGTTGGCAGGAATATAGTGCAGGAGAGTGCCCGGCTGTCTTATAGAGATACACTAAAGAATTTCAATAGGAAAATGTACTAAAAAGAAAATAAAACATATATCAACTTTACCTTGAATTGTGAGTAATTCTCATTACATTTTAACTGTACAACCTACAGAATAACACTATGAATGCTCTCCGTAAACTCCTTATGGTGGCATAAAGGAAAGTTCAGTTCAGTCGCTCAGTCATGACCGACTCTTTGCAACCCCATGAAAGGTAGCACGCCAGGATTCCCTGTACATCACCAACTCCTGAAGCCTACTCAAACTCATGTCCATTGCATTAGTGATGCCATCCAACCATTTCATTCTCTGTCATCCCCATCTCCTCCCGCCTTCACCCTTTCCCAGCATCAGGGTCTTTTCAAATGAGTCAGTTCTTCACATTAGGTGGCCAAAATATTGGAATATCAGCTTCAGCATCAGTGCTTCCAATGAATATTCAGTACTGATTTCCTTTAGGATGGACTGGTTGGATCTCCTTGAAGTCCAAGAGACTCTCAAGAGTCTTCTCCAAACCAGAGCTCAAAAGCATCAATTCTTCAGTGCTCAGCTTTGTTTAAAGTATAACTCACATCCATACAAGCTACTGGAAAAACCATAGCTTTGACTAGACAGACCTTTGTTGGCAAAGTAATGTCTCTGCTTTTTAATATGCTGTCTAGGTTGGTCACAGCTTTTCTCCAAGGAGCAAGCATCTTTGAATTTCATGGCTGCAGTCACCATCTGCAGTGATGTTGGAGCCCGCCAAAATAAAAATTAAAAACAATAAAGTCTCTCACTGTTTCCATTGTTTCCCCATCTATTTGCCATGAAGTGATGGGACCAGATGCCATGATCTTAGTTTTCTGAATGTTGAGCTTTAAGCCAACTTTTTTCACTCTCCTCTTTCACTTTCATCAAGAGGCTTTTTAGTTCTTCGCTTTATACCATGAGGGTGGTGTCATCTGCATATCTGAGGTTATTGATATTTCTCCCAGCGATACTGAATCCAGCTCGTGCTTCATCCAGCCCAACATTTTGCATGATGTACTCTGCATATAAGTTAATTAAGCAGGGTGAGAATATATAACCTTGATGTACTCCTTTCCTGATTTGGAACCAGTCTGTTGTTCCATGTCCATTTCTAACTGTTGCTTCTTGAACTGCATACAGATTTCTCAGGAGGCAGGTAGGTGGTCTGGTATTCCCATCTATTTCAGGATTTTCCAGTTTGTTGTGATCCGTACAGTCAAAGACTTTGGCATAGTCAATAAAGCAGGAGTAGATGTTTTTCTGGAACACTCTTGCTTTTTGGATGATCCAGCAGATGTTGGCAATTTGATCTCTGGTTCTTCTACCTTTTCTAAATCCAGCTTGAACATCTGTAAATTCATGGTTCACGTACTGCTGAAGCCTGGCTTGGAGAATTTTGAGCATTACTTTACTAGCGTGTGAGATGAGTGCAATTGTGCCCTAGTTTGAGCATTCTTTGGCATTGCCTTTCTTTGGGATTGGAATGAAAACTGACCTTTTCCAGTCCTGTGGCCACTGCTGAGTTTCCCAAATTTGCTGGCATATTGAGTGCAGCACTTTCACAGCATCATCTTTCAGGATTTGAAATAGCTCAATTGGAATTCCATCACCTCCACTAACTTTGTTCGTAGTGATGCTTCCTAAGGCCCACTTGACTTCAGACTCTAGGATGTCTGGCTCTAGGTGAGTGACCACACCATCGTGGTTATCTGGGTCATGCAGATCTTGTTTATATAGTTCTCCTCTGTATTTCTGCCACCTCTTCTTAATGTCTTCTGCTTCTGTTAGGTCCCTACCATTTCTGTCCTTTATTGTGTGCATCTTTTCATGAAATGTTCCCTTGGTATGTCTAATTTTCTTGAAGAGATCTCTAGGCTTTCCCATTCTATTGTTTTCCTCTATTTCTTTGCATTGATCATTGAGGAAGACTTTCTTATGTTTCTTGCTATTCTTTAGAACTCTGCATTCAAATGGTTATATCTTTCCTTTTCTCCTTTGCTTTTAGCTTCTCTTCTTTTCCCAGCTATTTGCAGGCTCTCCTTGGACAACCATTTTTCTTTTTGCATTTCTTTTTCTTGGGGATGGTCTTGATCCCTGTCTCCTGTACAATGTCACAAACTTCCATCCATAGTTCTTCAGGCACTCTGTCTATAACATCTAATCCCTTGAATCTATTTGTGACTTCCACTATATAATTGTAAGGGATTTGATTTAGGTCATACCTGAATGGTCTAGTGGTTTTCCCTACTTTCTTCAATTTAAGTCTGAATTTGGCAATAAGTTCATGATCTGAGCCATAGTCAGCTCCCAGTCTTGTTTTTGCTGACTGTATAGAGCTTAACCATCTTTGGATGCAAAGAATTTAGTCAATCTGATTTCAGTATTGACCATCTGGTGATGTCCATGTATAGAGTCTTCTCTTGTGTTGTTGGAAGAAGGTGTTTGCTATGACCAGTGCATTGTCTTGGCAAAACTCTGTTAGCCTTTGACCTGCTTCGTTTTGTACTCCAAGGCCAAATTTGCCTGTTACTCTAGATATCTCTTGGCTTCCTATTTTTGCATTCCAGTCCCCTATAATGAAAAGGACATCTTTTATGGGTGTTAATTCTAGAACTTATTGTAGGTCTTCACAGAACTGTTCAAATTCAGCTTCTTCAGCATTACGGTTGGGGCATAGTTGGATTACTGTGATACTGAATGGTTTGCCTTGGAAACGAACAGAGATCATTCTGTCGTTTTTGAGATTGCATCCAAGTACTGCATTTTGGACTCTTTTGTTGACTATGATGGCTACTCCATTTCTTCTAAGGGATTCTTGCCCACAGTAGTAGATATAATGGTCATCTGAATTAAGTTCATCCATTCCAGTCCATTTTATTTCACTGATTGCTAAAATGTCGATGTTCACTCTTGCCATCTCCTGTTTGACCACTTCCACACCATTGGTAAAAGTATAATGAAGCTGTATTCTTTGACATAAAATTGTAGGGTTGATTTAAGAAGAAAGAGCACAAAGACAAAAATCTTGATGGAAAAAGATTTTTTTTTCTTTTTTTTTATTATCAGTAACACCTTCTGGGGTTAACATTCTCAAGTAAAACTAATTTATATATGGCTACTTTGATTCAACATACTTGCTGGTTCATGTTGTTTCCAGAAGAAAACCAATAAATGTTTCCACCATTTTCATTAATTTGGCCATGGGGCTGAGCAGCAGGTTGTTTTCTGAAGGGAATATCTATAAACTGTTGTCAGTGGACAGAAATTTTCATTTCCTTGCAAAAGCTGGTCTTTAGGAGATCACTTAGATCTCTACTTATCTTTCACTTCACACAATTTCTGCCTTTTAAAAATTTATTTCCAAAGCATAGACTTGAGACACCTATAAGATTTATTTGTTTCAGGAAAACTATATGTCCCATAGTTTTTCTTTCTAAAGAACTTTATCTCAACTAATTAATCCATAAAACCTCTCTGAGACCAAAGTGGTGAAAGCAAGTATTTCATGTTTATTGAGAAAGAGCAAATTTAGGCATCTTGCCTGGAGTATCTCAATAAATAAGCACGGAAAAATGTGGCATCCATCAGATATTCCAATATGCTCTCTAAAGAAGACTCCACAGTAGTTTCAGGCTGCTAGCCCAACAGTGCATGCAAAACAGTACTCTAGAGAGAAGCCAAAATTTTCTGAGTTGGCACAGATCTTGCTGGTGCTGTATCTAATATATCTCTTGAATCAGCTCTACCAGTTCTGTTCTCAATGCTGTTGATCAGATTGAGTTTGTCTCTTACCTTCATTATAGCTTCTTAAATGCTCTTCTTCTTTCTAAACTTTCTCCCCAAACATATCTTAAATACTATCATCAGACTTGCCTTTCTCAAATGCAAGTAGTTTCTTCATTCCCTCAGTCAAAAAAGCTTTTGATATATTTACAAAATAAGCTCCACACCCCTTATCTTAGAATTCAAATCCTCCTCAAGTTTAACTACAACTTTATTTTTGAACTTTATCTCCCACTACACTGACTCTTAGTCCATCTTTTACCAAGAAACACAACCACACACACATACATGTGCATACACCCTATATTCTCTGAACATGCTTTACGCTTTCTCAAACTTGAGTTTATTTGATCAAGCTGTTTTGTAAAGTACTCTTAAACTTCATAGCACCCTTCCCACACTTCATAGGTCAACTGCATAAAGAAGCTACCCAATTCATCCCAGTTTGATAAAAATCTATATTTCTCTTCTAAACTCACAGTACTTTGAATGTGCATCTCTTCAAACACTTTCACTGCTTATCTTAAACTTTGTGTTTCTCTGCATCACTGGATTTTAAATCACTAAATAGAAGAACTTTATCTAAGTATTAATACTTGTATTTATTCCCCTCCATCAGTGTTGGGCATGATGTTTTACATATAGTAAGCACTGCATTTGCTAAACTTAATAATGTTTGATCAATGACATCATAGCACATGTCCATTTTAGGTCTAAGTAAAGATAATTATGTCCTATATCATTTTCTTCCATTCATTGATTGCAAAAATTCAATAAAAATATTCCACATTCTATTTTATTACTTTTCATTTGTGTTTCTTCGATAAAAAGAGATTGTAACTAAAAGGAAGCCTACAATGATCAAACACATGTTGCAACAAAAAGGATCTGTGGATATATTACCTATCCAGTATTGAGCCTGCTCTATATCAAATAGAGATTCTTGGCATTATTACACTGATAATTCCAAACAACTTGTTAAATATCAGTCCTTTCATTTTACAGATGAGAAGGACAGAAATGGAATATGTGACTTATCCTGTGCCCAGTTATTAGGTTCCAGAGCAGGATCTATAAGTCAAGTTTATTTTACCATAGAGTCTAGACATGTTCTAGACTACAGCACAAATTCCCAGGTCTACAAAATTGAAATGCAGTGCAAATATGTATAGAAGAGATGGAGAAACTATTTTTCATCCTTATTTGTATAGCAAATTTATGGAGAGATTTAACATGAGAAAGAACTACTAAACAAATATATCTTTCTATAAATGCCCCAGCCTATAATATTTAACCTAAAATATATGGTGTTACTATCAGATACATATTTTAAATCATATGATAATTTAAAAATATAATCTTTGCAGACATAATAAATACCAATTACTGTGCCAAGCGTTTGATTCACTAATTAATCATCACAAGAACACTAAGGTAAATACTTCCATACATTTTACAGATGAAGAAATGGAAATTCAGAGATGGTATTAATTTATCCAAGATCACAATGCTAGGTAGGGGTGGGACATTGATTTAGAATCAGGACTGCTGGAATGGCAAGATATATTTCCTAACTATATGTGCAAGTTTATATAATCCAGGCAGAACTTAAGCAACTGAAATGTTAAATTTAGATAAAGCTTTTATTATTATTTATCATATGATAAGGAGTTTACATGCATGAGATTTATAATAACTTTGTTCAAAATGTTTCCTTGAAGAAATCCTAATTAATATCGTCATTAACACAACCTTTGGTTGTTACTGAGTATTTAATATAAAATATTAAACATAGTGGATGAACATTAACTTATAGTTCATATTTTTATTTACATGCTGTTCTAGTATTTCCCAAAATTAGGAGCCAAGGGAAATTTTTTCTTAAACTAGACAAAATCACCATTTGTTTTCTGCTTTTGTTGACTTGTGGCGCTATATCTAAGTTATTTTTCTTCCAAAGAACATAGCACTTAAGACTGTAAATCATCTCATGTGTAAAAGAAACAATATGGCACTTAAAATATGATCCTGAATTAAAATTTGAGCATTTCCTAAACACAAAAATACAATGTAAGATTAATAACTCACAAACAAGGAGTGCAAATGGATCACTAATTTTACTGCTTTTAATAAAAAATCATTTTTACTTCTAACAGTGTTACTATGAGAGGAATATATTTGTTTAAATTTTGAATACCACATTTCAGACTAATTATAATTATGTAATTTAAACATCATCTACCATTTCAGTTAACAATGAGAATAAGGCACATCTGTTTCTAATAATTTTGGCCTTCAAGTTTTTCTTTAACTACATGCTTCAAGATTGTTAAAGTTGAAATGCTGAATGTCCTGATTATTTGGTCACACGAATCTCTTTTTCCCCTTATGGGTACAATTCTGTGACACTAAAAATTTAAGAATTACTTTATACTATACACTCAGAGGTCTGTAAATGACTTTAGAGGTTTATCCTCTCATTCTCCAGGTTTTACTCATATCATTCTGTATGTATGCTATTAGTCCTGATAGTAAATATCTCAAAGGGAAACGATTTCATTTCCTCCTTCAGCAATTTGTTGCAGTTCATAAAATGCCCTAACCACTATGACAGTTTTTCCATTCTTCCTATTTACAATATAAATGTTACATGTGATTAAATCATTTCGTACACTTTTCATCTGAAAGATAAATACATTCTACTCCATCATCCCTGGTGGCTCAGATGATGAGTCTGCCTGCAATGCAGGAGGACACGGAGTTTGATCCCCAGGTTGGGAAGATCCCCTGGAGTAGGAAATGGCTCCCCACTCCAGTCTTCTTGCCTGGAGAATTCCATGGACAGAGGAGCCTAGCAGGCTGTAGTCCATGGGGTCAGAAAGAGTTAGACACAACTGAGCAATTAACATACATACTTCCTCCTTCATTTTAAGTTATATTTCTCTCCAAGGTTATGAAACCCCAAACACAGAGGACTGTAGAACCTTCTATATATTCTGCTCCTTAGCATTAGAAGCTGTTCATGTCAATAGTTACTCATGGAGTCAAGTAAGGACTTCTGTTGCCATAAAGGCAACATTGCTAAGAAACCCCTGTTCAGCTCTGTAGAGATGATAATCAGCATCTCTAAACTCTGGACACTATACCAATTTGCCCTTAGTCCCTTTACTGATTTTGATGAATAATTTCCTCATAGATAATCTCTGTACAATGGGAATAGCCCATGTTTTAGGGGCTAATTTGAGAATTAAATGAGTTAAAACATGTGAAGAGCTTATAACAGTGCCTGCACATAGTAAATAATCAATAAATGTCACTTGTTGCTCCTAATACCATGATACTATTTCAATTACTCCTATTATTTACTACTATTGCTCTTGCTACTACTACTGCTGCTGCTACTGTGACTATTATTACTACTACTCCTTTACTACTACTACTATTGCTACTACTATTACTTCTTTGATTCTCTTCTACTGCCATCAGACCCTGGCAGATGCACTTTTTCTACCATGTGGGGCATCCAGAGTGAGCTTTAGGAAACTGAACGTCACTTCCTCCCAACTCCTACTGCTAAGTCGCTTCAGTCGTGTCCAATTCTGTGCAACCCCATAGATGGCAGCCCACCAGACTCCGCCATCTCTGGGATTCTCCAGGCAAGAACACTGGAGTGGGTTGCCATTTCCTTCTCCAATGCCAACTCCTAACTCCTCTTAATTGTACAGTTGAGCCAGGCTCTCCCTGATCACATGGCCTCTAACATAATTATTATCCACAGTTGATAAAGACACTGCAGCAAATTTATACACATCAGGGCCTCTAGCTTTTCTGGCCCTTCATCCTTCCTGAGAGCTTTCCGACAGTCTGTCATTTTGTAAGATCTGCATTAGTGTTCTTCCATTAACATGAATAATTGAAAGTTGCCTAACAGAAATATCTTTCAATATTATATGATGTTTATCAACTTCATAAATGGGCTGTGATGTTTTGTATACAAGTATATATAAAATTATAAGGATAGGCCAAAAATTAAATTTCTTAAAAACTGTTATATTGGGAAAATATACCTTTTTTCTCATAAGGTGATGTCAAAGGAAATTTTGAAAATAATTAAAAATACTTTTTTAAAAAGCAATTTGAATTTTCAAAATGTCACACAATCATTCTTAATGTTTACTCCTTAAATCCCCATGGGAGAGTATGTCATCATCAAACATTTTTTTTCAAAGATGAAAGGTCTAACTTGTAGATATGAAGCCACTTAAAGATCAGTCAAACTGTGATTAGATTTCACAATCTCTAAGTCACTAGCATGCTGTTAAGAGTATTGAAGTACTGCATGCCATGGAAAGGTAACAGAATAAATGAGTTAGCCTTTAGGTTTCCAAATAAACCCACAGTAGATCATCAACCAAGTAAATAAAGCCTATTTCCATGGAGCTACAAATAATATCAGAGTACACAAACACATACACACCATAGACAAACACATAGATGCACATGTACAAAGGAAAAATGGGCACACGCCTCTGCCCTGAGGTTGCCTTGAACTCACTCTGATTCTCTGATGGATTTTATGGAAGACCTCAGATGCTACGTCCTTCCCACCAATGTTAGACAACTTGCCTTTGTGACTTCTAACGCCGCCTGTCCAACCTGCCTTTCCCATAGTGCTAATTCTGAGTGACCCAGATTGATGATCTTAGAGACTGAAACTGCAAATGGACGGCTGTTCAGATGGCCTTGTTACAACATCAAAGGTGACTGTGAGGATAAAATAAAGCCAGTAAAGTTACAAGTAGCAAATTCAAATTCATGTAGGTATTATTACAAAAATATAGACCAATATGTTCTATATGCATTGCAATCATATAGTTCCTGTTAGCAACGTATGGCACAGTAAACTATTTTTAGGACAAGAAATTCCTAGTACTATGATAAAGTGTCTAGAATTAGCACATTTCTTGACAGAAATTTCCATTGAGTACAAATGAAATCACTAGATTACGTAACAGTAAGTTGTTTCACTTGTTTTCTGTATAAGCCATATACTTGAAATACTTCAGTATTATTTTTATCATTCTCTTTGCTTGGTGTTTGTCATTATTCATTATCTCAGAATTACTTAGTGTTTCTCTTCTCTGCTTTTCACTCTCAAGCAGTAGTTCTCGATCATAGCTACACATCAGAATCAACTCCAAAGTTTTTTTTTTTTTTTTTTTTTTTTTTACTTAATTGCCTGCAGTGAAAGTCAGTTATTAGTATTTTGTAAGACTCCCAAGATGATCCTACAGTGCAGTCAGTGTTGAAAACCACTGATCTACAGGCATTTACTTTGTTTCTGAGAATCAAATCATTACCTAATAATGAGTAAAGGCAGTAGTCACTGAAAAGATTACAGTATGGGAGTGGAAACTGCATAATTTATTCTACATGGTATGAAGAATATCCTACAAAAGAGTTGAAATTATTAATTTTTTAAATTCTGTGAAAGTAGGGACTATGTCTATCTTGGCTACTACTACATTTCCAGGTGTTCAGTTCAGTTCAGTTCAGCCGCTCAGTCATGTCCGACTCTTTGTGACCCCATGGACTGCAGCACACCAGGCCTCCCTGTCCATAACCAACTCCCGGAGCTTACTCAAACTCATGTCCATTGAGTCGGTGATGGCATCCAACCATCTCATCCTCTGTCATCCCCTTCTCCTCCTGCCTTCAATCTTTCCCAATATCAGGGTCTTTTCAAACGAGTCCTTATTAATAACATAGTAAACAATTGCTGGATAAATGAATAAACAAACAACCATACTGAATTTATTGGGAAGGAAAAGAAATTTCTTATGAGAAAATGATCTGAATATGATCTTCTCCTGAAAATTCTGTCTAGCTCCTCCAATGTATTGCCCCTGTGTCACAGTCCTTTAAGTAGTAAGGGACTTCTCAAGTAGTTGTATATAGAAGTCAGCAAGGTTTAAATGTCTCAGTGGCACTCCATTAAACACATGATACAAATTCCAGAGAGACAGCTATTACACTTTTAAGTTCAACTTCAAAACAGGAGTAGAATACATATAAACATATATGCATATAAAATTTGTATATAAAAATAAAGGTATCAATATACTTGTGACAGAAAGTAGGTAATGGTAGTGAGGGATGGAGTAAGGGAAATTAGAATAATATTTGCTACTTTTTAAGAGCAGTTTTTATACAAAGAGACAGAGGCTGTCTGCTAAACAAGTTAATTTAAGCCAGTGGTTAAGAATACTCTGTATTTTCAGGCCAATGGCAACTCTGCTGAAAGAAAGCCAAAGTTTTCCAAACAGAGTGACCCTTGTTGTCTTTGTGTGAACCGACCAGCTCTTTTGGATTTTCCAGGGAGGGCAGGTTTTCACGGTTGGGTGGTCAGAAAACTCCAATCTCTAAGATTGGACTAAAAACACAAAACCATAGTGATAGACAGAGCTGTGAACAATTATGAGACAGAGAAATTAATATTAACAACAATAACTAGATATAATCTTTTGCTTATTTCATTCACTGTTTATATTGAAATTTGATAAGGAAATTTAAAGAGTTGCAGACAATAAATTTACATAGGTCTAATATGTATATATATGTGCAATACAATGTTAATTGAGACTAGGTATTTTTTGTTAGCTATTTTGAATTTTTTAAACTAGTTTTTTGGCAAATGAATAATAACTAAGTTAATATTTTAATATTTTTACACAGTGTTATATTTCATCTTTTCAAATTTATAAAATTTATAAAAATGAGTCTTGTAAATGTAGCAAGCTATTTTAAGCTTCAGAGAAATAAAAGACATGCAATTTCCTCTGAAGCTAAAATGTATAAAACAAAAATAGGTCAGTAAATATTAACTAAATGTATTTTGCACTATAACAGATACAGAAATAAGGTGACAAGCACACAAATTTTATCTGAATAATTCCTATAGAATCTAAAATGCATTCATTTTGAGATGGAAAAGACCACCAAATTCAAGTAGCATTTTTCAAAACTGATAAAACTTTATTGCTATTGGTATCTTATGGTAGTTTCAAATATACCTTATAAGAAATTCACATTTAAGGCTGTTTCAATGTACTTTGAGTAAACTGTCCCGAATCACTTAAGATTCCCAAGGGAAAGGGCTGAGACTGAGAACAAAATAAAGGAAGTGTAAAGGTAGTTAAAAAAAAAAAAAAAAAAAGGCTTATGAAGGCTAGAGGCCCTTTTCTTTTGCTGCT
The DNA here is from genome assembly GCF_029407905.1 of Bubalus kerabau. Taxonomy (NCBI): domain Eukaryota; kingdom Metazoa; phylum Chordata; class Mammalia; order Artiodactyla; family Bovidae; genus Bubalus; species Bubalus kerabau. The sequence continues at coordinate 96,393,494 of NC_073625.1, read as the reverse complement.
CTTGGCAGAAGGAACAAAGTGAAAGGCAATCTTCAGTGTTAAGAAAAATGCAGACATGAATAATGGTGATTAAAAATTGGTAAATACTACCAGCTTCTTTATAAACACCCTTCCTAAATGTACTATGTTTAATCGTTTAGTGTACAAAAGATATGACCAAAGCAAAAGCCATAAAAGAGGTTTTCATGCTAGGAAAATAATTTATACAACAAACACAAGTGTAGTCATTCTAGCTGGCATGCTGCTATCCATCTTAATTATTGCAATAAATGAACTGCTGGCCATCACTTTTAAACGACTATGCAAATCTGGAGGCTTACCAAAAGATCAGAAAGAAAAGCTTTATGTTAAAATAAAGTGATGATTAAATTGGAAATCAAGCCATAATGCTGATGATACATTTTTCTGGGATAAACAAGGTGGCTTTGTCTTTGAAAACTGTATCTATCTGACCTTGTAAATTTCTTGATTATTTTATAAGCAACTACACAATATGTGGGCTATCCAAACACCAGACTGCATATATAGAAAGCATACTTACTGCTGAAAATAACTACAAAGGGAGTCCTGCAATGGGCAGGGGTCATCAGAAGGTAGGCTCATTAGAGACTGGGTAGATAGACAACATTGCCTTCCTCTGGCACAGCAGTTACCAAAGTGCGGTTCCAGGAACTGCAGCACCAGCAATATAAGGGAACTTGTTAGAAATGCAAATTCTGGACCCCATATCAGAAGTGCTGAAATTGGACATTCTAGGCACTGGACTCAACAATCTATGTTTTAGCAAGCTAACTAGGTCCTTCTGATGCATGTGTGAGTTTGAGAACCATGGTTTCACTGAAATGAAAGCTCATGGGACCATATTGTGTTTGCTGCTGATCCCCACCACTCAACCTAGCACAATGGCTAGTTCATGGTAGGCACTCAAATATTTGTTGATTGAATTCATTAAAAAGAAACCTTTTTCTGAAATAAAGTAGACTTTAAAAGATATCCCAAATCATTTTAGGTATTTCTAGTGCTATAAATAAATAATTTCATTTATAGAAGTTAAACTTTTAAAAAAGTTTCATTTAAATGGAATCATTCTGATTCAAATTTAGTCAACTGCTGTTGAAAAACAAAATGTTCTTTAACAAGTTATCATGACAATCATTACATGCTGCTGCTGCTAAGTCGCTTCAGTCGTGTCCGACTCTGTGCGACCCCATAGATGGCAGCCCATGAGGCTCTGCCGTCCCTGGGATTCTCCAGGCAAGAACACTGGAGTGGGTTGCCATTTCCTTCTCCAATGCATGAAAGTGAAAAGTGAAAGGGAAGTCGCTCAGTCGTGTCCGACTCTTAGCGACCCCACAAACTGCAGCCTACTATTGGATGGAGGATTATTTGAGGAGGAATTGGTCTTCTTGAAAAATAAAATCTATTACCTATTATTCTCCATAACTGGTATAAATTATTTATTAAACGTAGTCATCCATTTAAACTTTTTAGCTATCATTTCTTGTTATTCAACATAATTTAATATACTCATTAAATTCTGTGTCACAAAATAGCTAGCACTTTGGATAGCTTCAATTCATATATATCGATACATGTGCAAAATCTGCAAAAGATATCCTTTATTTTTCAAATTCAGTGCTCACAGAGGATGAACAAAAATAAAAACTTGAAAATAAGAGTAAGATTTGTATCTGCAAACTCTAAACTTATATTGCCAGTTAAATAAGGAAACAAATGCCAAGAGGACAATTTATGAACCTCAAGTGGCAGAATAACGACTGTCATCATTTTACAAATTACAATTTTAGGAGACATGCTTTTATTGCATTTTTGTTTGAATTATAAACTTTAGTAGAAAATGGGAAATTGGGCACAGTCATATATTTTAACTTTAGCAAACCATGTGATATAGCTTCACAAAAATATGTTACTTAAAAAATTAATTCCATTCATCTGCAATAGGAAACCTGTCACCAGGATCTGATAATTGGCTGAAAGCCAACAAATAGAAAGTCAATAAACAGTGTTTAATGCTTAAAGATATGCATTCCCTTTTTATAAAAATTACTATTTCACATGCTGATGTATAACAAAAGAATTATAGAACTGCTATGAAATGAATCCAGAGGCCATGAACTTTGGAAAGGAATGAAAACCCGTAATGGAACAATCTATTCTCCTGAATGTCATCAGTGGTGATAGCTATGCCAATAATTGCTGACACCAGGAGCATCCAGGGCAGGAGAAAAGAACAAAAGAAACAGAGGATCAGGTAGTGAAGAAAGCTATGGTTCCATCAAACTTTAATTTCTAGGGAGTACATATCACAGCAGAATGTCAAAAACTTTATTAAGCCCACTACAAATCTACTTTTAAAACCCAGCTGATATTAATGCCTTGATCCATCTTTTGTTTTCTCCTCTGAGGAAGAAGCCCAAGTTGCTAAGCACCCTATTTCCATTTCTTGGCTCCTCCTCCTCCAACTTTAACAGTTTGCTTAATCAATCCCCATTTGCTCCCAAGTCTAGTTCTGCCACTTCAGCTTGCTCCATCTTCTCTGTTGACCCACATACATATTAAGATCTCTTCTTTTCCAAATATACTCCATTGAATCAAACCCCTTAGCTCCTTGACCTCCTATTTCTCTCCTTATCATTATCAATCTCCATTTTCTGTCTGCATTGTACTCCATTGACTGGTGCCATTGCTGTGTTCCTCTTACACCCTTTGACGTAGGAACTACCTTATTTGTCTTTATCCAGCACAATAGCTATATGCAATGGCATGCTCCTCATGGATATCCAATAAATATTAAGTTAATTAAAGTACAAGTACTATTGTGTATTATTGTGAAAGTATTACATAGTATTAAAACTTACTTGCAAGTATTATATAGTAAAGAAAAGTATTATTGTGCCTGTCCAGTCCCTTCCGTTACCACATTCCCAATTTTCATGAAACTGTGCAGAAAGCTGTCAACTTTCCCTCCTCCAATCATAGCTGCTTGGTCTGAAGTCAGTATCTGATCCAAGCTAAGCCAAAAACAATCCTTTCCATGCTAATTTAGACCTGGAACTAGGCAAACAATGCTGGTTAGTTTACTGAGTGAAGATGAACCAAATCCAGGCGATATAGCCTAAACTTCAGCATTAGAATCAAAATATGATAGTTTGCAGAAAGAGAGAAGGCACACAAAGACAAAGAAAAACTAAGAAATGGAGAAAGAGAACTGACAGCAATCATGCCCTTGATTCTATTCAGTTCCCAGTCCTAAATCCTAGGTGTATCATTTCCCGTTGTTGTACAGATATTTTGTACCCTCATTATAAACCCCCTTTTTTGCTTAAACTACATCAAGTAGACCACTGTCACTGCAATAAAAGATCCTAACCAAAACAGGTACCAGAATCATGGGTCATATTTAGTTAATTACTTTTGACTTAATAAGAGAAAAGCATATTTTCAGCGTAAATAAAATAGAAAGCTAATGTGGAAAAATCACTTGAAATCAGACAGAACAAATATATAACATGAGTATATACAGAGTAAGAAAGTAATAAAAATCATTTACAGGTGGGAAGTAGGAATCTATTTGTCATTTTGGGTTTTTACACATTTGTATATTTTCAGAAGACAAAAAGCACTAGATATCCATTTTACTATATAGGATGAGGGTGATAATATGTGGAATATTGCCATGAAAAAATTCCATTGAATATGGTTCAACATAAAATGCAAAAGTGTACTCTGTTGTGGTCACTGTTGTTCAGTTGCTAAGTTGTGTCCAACTCTTTGTGATCCCATGGAATGCAGCACGTCAGGCTTTCCTGTCCCTTACCATCTCCTGAAGTTTGTTCAAACTCATATCCATTGAGTCGGTGATGCTATCCAACCATCTCATCCTCTATTGTCCACTTCTCCTCCTGCCCTCAATCTTTCCCAGTGTCAGGATCTTTTCCAGTGAGTCAGCTCTTTGCATCAGATGGCCAAAGTAGTGGAGCTTCAGCTTCAGCATCAGTCCTTCCAGTGAATATTCAGGGTTGATTTCCTTTGATTGACTGCTTTGATCTCCTTGCTGTCCAAGAGACTCTCAAGAGTCTTCTCCAGCAACACAATTTGAATGCATCAGTTCTTCTATATGGTTCAACTCTCACATCCATATTTGACTACTGAAAAACCATAGCTTTGACTATATAGACCTTGTTGTCATCACTACATATACATATTTTTAGTGGACAGCTATAAAAAAGTCCAGAGTAACCGTTAAAAATTTGAATAGTACAAAACCTTTGTCAATAAGTTAGCAGGAAAGTCACTTCATTAAATCACAGATCTTGCTTGTTAACTTATGATAAGCTTTAGGTGCAATTCTGTGGTATGTGATGCATACCTTGTCATTATTAACCTACCCTGAACTTGTTTCACTAATTATAAAACTACTTCTACTTTCCATATTAATAGAAAGGATAATAACATAAAGCAAAACCTTATGAGAACACCATGATGGATTCTGAAAAAGCAAAGGCAATCTTTGTAAGCTACTGACTTATTAAATAATTTTCCAAAATATATTCATTGGCTTGCCACACTTTCTACATGGCTGCAGTTAATCTTAAAATGAAAAAAGAATCATTTGCCAAACTAAATAAGTTTGCTCATGACAATAAATGCATGAGACTCATAGACCATAAAGCTGCATGAAATAACTCTGAAATAAGAAAAATAATTTTGTGGAGTACTTTGTGGAATATGTTTCATATCTTGTATTTTCTTAAAAACAGTGATAACTTATTAAAAGTCCTCTGGGACAAAGGTCTGTTTTACAAAGTCAGCCTAGGTTGAAGCAGTTAAAGAAAATCTTTGAAGCCCTAGTAAATGTAAATGGTAGCAAAGAAATGTCAATTGAGAAGCAAGTGATGTGCCTTTTGAAGATGGAAAAGCCCAAGCATCCGGGACTGAGGGTGGGGGCTGACTGACCAGGGTTGTGTGCATCTGCAGCAGCCAACTGAAAACATATCAAGATGCCTATGCTTCCCTCCTTGCTCGAATATCCAATTTGTGTGTGCCTGCTCACTCAGTCGTGTCTGACTCTTTGCAACCCCATGGACTGTAGCCCGCCAGGCTACATGGAATTCTCCAGGCAAGAATACTGGAGTGGGTTGCTATTTCCTTCCAGTTTAGGTACCATCATCTCATACAGATGCACATAGGCAGTGAGTCAGGTGTTATGGGCTACATGGAAAAGGAAAAGAGGAACTAAATACACTCACCTTACTGCCTCAAACTATTCTGTACCTTCTTAGTGGGTTCAATGATCTAAGAATTAATTTTAATTCTTTCAGCTTTAGGTGTTTTACATACTGTTACCATACTTGGTGAAAGTGCCATAGTACTCTGCCTACCAACGTGGCATTCTTGAGGAAATGGACTATAATCACATTTTAAAAACACACAAAGCCTTTTTGTTTGCTCCTGTAGCTATGGGATTACTATGGCAATTTGAGGGGATTCATAATGCCTTTCATATACTATTCATCCCAGCTCATAAACTGAAAGCACTTTTACTTAAATCAGCCTGGCTTCTATACATGACACGTGAGATCAGTTATAATACTCTGGAATTGTTGATTACCTACAGGCAGGTGTTCATTATATTTTTCAATTAAAAAAAACCCAAAAACCTTTTACTCCCTGTCTTAATTTTAGTATCTTATTCTTTCAGTTGTTTCTTTTAATACACGTTTATGTGTGTTTTAAAGTCTAATCTCTTTTGAATTAGCTCTTGAATAGCTGTGAACTAAATGTCAGATACAAAGGAAGGCCTAGAAATCAGAACAATTTGTATTTCTAAATGCCAGAATACAATCTAAAAGTAAGACACCATTAGACTGCCAGTACTGAAAAGAATCATTTTATGAGCAACGTTTCTGAAAAATGCCAGAGATAACGACTACAGGGAGATTGTGGCCCAAGTGGTGTTAATGAATCAGGTGAGTTATGAATCGTTTTGTATGAATCTACACTTGAAAAAATAATCCTTTGTTGTTAGAAGGATTGCAAGGAGAGTTAACTCTGACTCACAGAATTTAGCTCTGCTAAATTCCTCCTATGAAGACTTAAGATTTAATATTTCTCCATTCCTCTAAGCACTCCTTAAATTAGAATAACAAAAAGTTTTATTTGCAGATATTTATGCTTTGAAATTTTCTAATTGATAAAATCTATTTGGTAATACAATTTTTTTTAATTTTATTTTATTTTTAAACTTTACTTAATTGTATTAGTTTTGCCAAATATCAAATGGTAATACAATTTTTCTATATTCTGTGTAGTAATATTTTATCTTTGATAACCCCTGAGTCCTCCAGCTTCTTATGAGGTGCTAAGAATTCAGCATACCAGCAAAAAATAATGAAAATAATACAATTATTGTTGGCTACTTCTCCAAATTTAAAATTAGTCTTAATTTAAGTAAGCTTAAAATTAAAAACTGGATGATATAAATTCCAAATTATGAAGAACTCATATGTTCATATAAGAACTTCATAGAAATAAATTGTGTAGACTTCTTTAGCAGGCTATTTTGCTCTTCTCTTGTATTTTTATTTTTAATGCAGAAATATAGTTCTAGATGATCCCAGAGAGCAAATAATCTTAAATTTGGAAAATATGTTTCATTTGTGTAATATATTTTATTTGTAAATGTGAATAGAATGTTTCCTAAGCACTGATTCTCCAAGCGTTTTAAATCAGAAACCAGATTAAACAATGCTAAACAAATTTCTTTACATCAGACATTAGTAAAGCTTATCTGTACACTGAATTTTAAGAGTGAGTATAAATGTGTACCATAATTAGGCCTTCATGAATTTCATGATGGCCAAATTATTGGGATCATAAGAGTATAAGAAATTTCATAATGGCCTAATTATTGGGATCATAAGAGTATAAGAAACACTTCTCCAGGACTACAATTCCACAAGCTTCTAAATTTATCAATTTCATAAAACAAGGTTCAACAACCTTTGGTGTCAGAAAATTATCACTGATACAAAATTAAAATTTCTCTTATATGTTTTCTTCTCAGGCTCATTTGTTTATCTACACAGATGTGAATTTGTTACCTATATGCCTGAACAATCTTTTAGTAGGTATCATATAGGCTTACATTTACATGTGCAAGTCACTTCAAAATATCAATTAACAAGCAACCTGTAATATTTAACTTATATACAGAGTACATCATGAGAAATGCTGGGCTGGAAGATGCACAAGCTGTAATAAAGATTGCCGGGAGAAATATCAATAATCTCAGATAGGCAGATGACACCACCCTTATGGCAGAAAGTGAAGAAGAACTAAAGAACCTCTTGATAAAAGTGAAAGAGGAGAGTGAAAAAGTTGGCTTAAAGCTCAACATTCAAAAAACGAAGATCACGGCATCTGGTCACATCACCTCATGGCAAATAGATGGGGAAACAGTGAAAACAGCATCAGACTTTATTTTTTTGGGCTCCAAAATCACTGCAGATGGTGATTGCAGCCATGAAATTAAAAATGCTTACTCCTTGGAAGGAAAGTTATGACAAACCTGGCCAGCATATTAAAAAGCAGAGATATTATTTTGTCAACAAAGGTCCATCTAGTCAAGGCTATGGTTTTTCCAGTAGTCGTGTACGGATGTGAGAGTTGGACTATAAAGAAAGCTGAGCGCCAAAGAATCGATGCTTTTGAACTATGGTGTTGGAGAAGACTCTTGAGAGTCCCTTGGACTGCAAGAAGATCCAACCAGTCCATCCTAAAGGAGATCAGTCCTGGGAGTTCACTGGAAGGACTGATGTTGAAGCTGAAACTCCAATACTTTGGCCACCTGATGCGAAGAGCTGACTCATTTGAAAAGACCCTGAGGCTGGGAAAGATTGAGGGCAGGAGGAGAAGGGGACGACAGAGGATGAGATGATTGGTTGGCATCACCGACTCATTGGACATGAATTTGTGTAAACTCCGGGAGCTGGTGATGGATAGGGAGGCCTGGCGTGCTGTGGTTCATGGGGTTGCAAAGAGTTGGACACGACTGAGTGACTGAATTGAACTGTAATATCATCTTAAATTTATTTAAAGTTAAATATGGACTAGTATTTTGTAAAATGTCAATAGAAATGAGGGGTCATTTTAATTCCAATATATTTGTTAAGTTTACTATAATAAATCAAAAAACTTTCATGGGTCTAAAGAAAAGAAACAGAAGCAAGAAACAGGCAAAAATGAGTATAACTGTTACTCTAAAATTTTATAATAATGAATGGCACTATATGCAGAGAAATGTTCTAATTTCTCAAGTCAAAATAAATACATTACTTTCTTGAGAAGAAAGTATCTCTTCTATAGTTTTGGTAGTAGCACTATTGTTTAATAATCTTTGTACTAGTAGCTTATTTAAAAATAATATACAAATTATAAATACTCAAATCACGTAAAAGAATATGCTAAAACAGAAAAAGCTTCCTTCTGTCTTGTATGCCCTGCCCTCCCTTTCAGAGATAGCCATTACTAAATGTTCTTATATGTTTTTCAGAAAAAAAAAAGCTTTGTATACACAAGCATGTTAAATGACTATGTCTGTGTAAAGATATATTCCATTTTCTTGCAAATGAGCATATTACATACACTGTTCTGTCACTACTTTTTTCTGAATAAAAAAAGGATAAAGAAAACTATAGTGGGATAATTTTCCACTTTACATGAAAATTTTTTCCTCTTATGTATTATATTTGCATATATATAATATTTAAACTTTTCCATGGAAGGTTTAGCATATTAAAACATTATTTAAGATGTTGACAACAATGGCAGTACTAACAATAATAGATAACATTTCAGCCTGTACTTCTTGCCATTCAATTTGCTAATAACTTTACAAAGATTATCTCATTTAGTTCTTTCAGCAACTCTGATATTATTACTACTTTCACATTACAGATGGGCTTCCCTTGTGGCTCAGCTGGTAACAAATCCACCTGCAATGCAGGAGACCTGGGTTCAATCCATGCATTGGGAAGATCCCCTGGAGAAGGCAAAGGCTACCCACTCCAGTATTCTGGCCTGGAGAATTCCATGGGCTGTATAGTTCATGGGGTCCCAAAGAATTGGACACGACTGAGTGACTTTCACTCATTCACTCACATTACAGACAAGGAAACTGACCTAGAGACATTACATAACCTGCCCACTTAAATAGCTGTTTTAGTTATTCATTCTTCCTCTTTTCTTTCACAAAATCCTTAATATAACCACTCGATTTATACTGTCTATGAGTGCATGCATGCTCAGTCACTTCAGTCATATCTGACTCTTTGTGACCCTCTAGACTGCAGCCCACCAGGCTCCTCTGTCCATGGGATTCTCCAGGCAAGAATACTGGAGTGGGTTGCCATGCCCTCCTCTAGGGGATCTTCCCTACTGGGGGATCAAACTCACATCTGTCTTCATCCTCTGTATTGCAGGCAGATTTTTTTGCCCACTGAGCCACCTGGAAAGCCTCTATGGTCTTTATATCTTGAATTTAAAGTCTCAGGTCTCTGAAACCTAAAGAGCTAAAAGATCCACAGGGTCTGGTTAGACTCATTTGCAATCTAATTATTAAGTTCAAAATCTACCCATGTGGGGCTTCCCTGGTGGCTCAGTGGTAAAGAATCCTCCTGCCAGTGTGGAGGACATGGGTTTGATCCCTGGTCTGGGAAGATTCCACATGCCACAGAGCAACTAAGCCCATGCACAACAACTACTGAGCCTGAGCTCTAGAGCCCAGGAGCCACAACTACTGAGCCTATGTGCCACAACTACTGAAGCCCACAGATTCTAGAGCCGTTGCTCCAGAACAAGAGAAGCCACCAAAGCCCATGCACCACAACTAGAAAGTAGCTCCCACCTGCCCCAACTAAAGAAAATCCTGCACAGCAACGAAGACCCAGCACAGCCAAAAATAAATAAAGTAAAAAATCTACCCATTTTATCTTTTAAAAGAAAAAGAAAAAGAAGTCTGATCTCTTAAACTAAGTTTCCTAAAAGGATATTTCAACAATTGAATATTAAGCTAAGGTTCAGATCCAAAATTCCAACACTCAAAAACATAGACAATTTGAACCAGAAGGATCTTAAGTTACAGTTTCTATCATGTAACAGGTAAGAAACAGTTTCTATCATGTAACAGGTAAGAAAAATGAAGTGTTTATCACCAAGTTTATTATCCTTTCATACTGATCTCTGCATTGAAAGAGATATCAGAAAAATCTCTGCCTTGATTATAAAATACATATAAAACATCCCAGACAGACAATTCGCTATAACATTTTGTAACACTATCAGAGACGGCAGTCTCTGAGTCATTCTCAAAAGCAGCAAATTCATAGTCAAGGAACTATCTTTTTTCAGTAGCTGAACCCTGTGTTGTGATTATTGATGTAGGACAGCTGTCTGTGAAAATAGAGTCATGGATTAGTGTTTTCATCACAGCTATTAATTCACAGTTTACCCCTTCCTTCTCCAGACTTTAACTCTTCCTCACAAGACCTGTATTCTGTAAGGTTTAATCAAGTTTATTGTTTTTCTCTGCAACAAATCTAACTTCTCTATATCTTTATTTCAAATATAGAGACCAAAATGAAAACATGATAGTAGATTCTCATCAAGTATGTTCAGTGTTGACTAGGGGAGAAGTTATATCCCTCCTGTCTGCCATAATTCCACACACTGATAATGCCTGTCTATACTTTATTCTTTATTTCTACAGTTTACTATTTTATTTATGGGACAATGTGATTGGTAATCTCAAACTGCAAAATGTTACATGACTAGCTCTTAATGAGCACATTGGTGAGAACAAAAGAACAACAATTAATACCAAGAGAGGCAATGCAAAGATCCTTTTTATTTGGCAATATAATTAAATCACACAACACTTATAATCACATGGAAGGAAACACCTATAATCACATGGAAGGAAACTCACCCACTTATAATCAGTCACATGTTCTGGCCTAATATCATCATTGAGCAACCAAAGAAACAGAAAACAACAAAATCCCAGGGCAGAACTGAAACTTGGGGCTCATTTTTCCTCTCCAGTCTCCTACATCACTCTGCCATTGATCACTGGCAGTCAAGCCTCACCAAGTAGGAAAGCTCTTGGTCACTGTTATCAACGCCACAACGATCCTGGTTACTGTTACTGATTTAACAATGATAAACAAACACTCACTATTAAATATTTTCTAGTTTAATCATTAAACAATAAAGTTAGTGAAGTATATAACTGTTTTCTTAGCTTCTTTTTCATTTTATTTTACTATTTGTGAAGCAACTATAGTTAATAATGTAGTTATGTGGTTAACAAGTACACACAGGTTCTGTTGTGAGAATCAATTCATTTTTAAAAAACTTAGTAGTACATCCCATATCCTGCAAACATCTAAAGAGAAAAAACTAACAGATTGTGCAATATTTCCAGAAGGCAAAGTAAATAACCACAAAAAAGTAAAGGATGATCTTATGTTTGAACTGTTTCCGGGCTTTGTTTGATGGTATTTTGTGGGGAGTGGAGAGGTTTGGTTAAATATTTTATTTTTTATTTCCGCCTGCCATTCCTGTAGCAAACTCATTTGGAAGTTCAGCCTGTTTGACTACTAAACACTGCTGTGGAAAATGTAATTATCACTCAGTTATTTTAATTTTTAAGGATAAATCTCTAAATATCTATCTAAAAAATTATCTGAGGTGAGAAAAGATAAAACTCAAAATTTACCAATTTGAAGTATCATTAATATAATGATATATAATAGTATAATTAATATAACACTTAATATGATATTAACCAGAGTGAGATTAAAACTATTGGGAAAATAATGTTTATTAGGTAACTTGATCATTCTACCTTTGACCTTGTTTTCATGTTAAACAATTAAATTCAGAAGGATACCATTCTAAACATTAGAGATTGTGCTTGAAAAAGGAATATAATGATAACGAGTTATTTGGTAGTTCTTGAATTGGGCTTTGTGTTCAAACAGGCATGTGTCTCATAAATGTGTGTAACTCTATAGGAAATAATAAACATCTCTCACACTATTTTAGCTTTTAAAAAATCCACAACTCATTTAAAAATCAACTAAACACATATATTTATTTTAATATAATGAGAGGCCAAGTTGAGGCTGTCAGGAAGCAGGGTCTAATGTCTCAGGATAAAGGCAATGGGGAAAGAAGGAAGGAAGGTAGTATGTGGGGGAAAGTGTCACAAAATCTAAGCATGGGGAGTAATGTCCCCTGCCAATAAGAATTGATTTGGCTGAATTCTTGCCTTATGAATAAACCAGGGAAGGGAAACTGTAAGTGGAACCAAATTTGCAGTTATTATGGTCTTGAATTCAGTCGGCTTAAACACGAGCCATTGTGCAGTTGATGCCAAACAGATGTAGAGGCACCTGTTCTAACCAAAGATATTTCACTGCTTCATTTTTGTATACCTAACTCTGGTTTTCTAATATCCACTTCTTCCTCCTTCAGGATATCCACCCATCAGACTTCCTTTTCCAGAAGTTGAGTAGTCACCCACTTATCTTTCTGTTATACTCATTTCTCTAACTTTAACTTTCTCTGCAAACTTGGGAGTTAAACTCTTCATTTCAGCCCAGACCCACTCTTTGAAACAGAAGCTCAATGCTCAAGTCTTATCTCAGGCCCACTAATCCCTAGGTTTAGGGCAGATCATTTAATACTATGTTAATAGCATATGCTCCATCCATCTGTAGGGGGAGTAGTTTCAAAAACACTGTCTTAGCAGATTCTTGCTGGTTCATGTAGGGAACTGGATTTGTATAAACAAGACTTCAGCACTCATCACTGATCAGAATATACATAAATATGCTTAGTTGGAAAATGACAGTTATATTGTATATTTATATAATTTCACTACTAAATGATATGCCCTAGAATTACTTGATTTAACTTAAGTTGATCTCCAGAATTCAGCAAACATACCATTCAGAATTACTCAACTTTGATAATTTCACATTCTGCTATGGTAATATTGGATAGACACTGCTAAATTTGGTTAATAATTATCTGGGTTTCAATAGAGATTTGCATCAAAATTTCTCCATAAGAGGTTTCTTTCCAGCCATTGTTCTCCCTACTCCAAGATTTAAAAAAACATTAAGTGATTTTTAGTTATTGAGAAGAGAGATTCAAATTTGGAATTACTAGAGAATATTATCAACCAGGTGCTGAGCTGAAAAGAAAAATTATTTTATGGTATGATGCTACGGGTCCACATAAGCAATCTGTGATAAACTCTTTTTAAATAGCAATTTCTCTTTCATGCTAGAATTCAAGTTTTGTCTCTCTTTTCTCTCTGTAGAGAGGTCCACTCATTCACTCTTATATATTCCTCTGTAGTACAGGCTGCCCCCTTAAGCATCCCTTGTCTTTTATAGCATATACAAAATACTCATTTTTTCCTGTAATCACATCTTCTATAAGAAAATTTAACTTTTGAAACCTGTTAACATAGAATAAAATAAGGCTCATTGATAAGGAAAATTATTTCATTGTATTAACCTTAGATTCTCTATCCATGGAAAATTGAAAGCTCTATGATTTATATATTGTCTGACACGACTGTGGGATGATTGCTTTGTTGGATCACAATATTGTTAATGTGGAGCCTATATGAGAACCCTAGAATCCATGCAACATTTGTCATAGAAATCAGTAACATTTTTTCAAGCAGTAGAAGACATTAAAAAAAAAAAATTCTCATGTGGACTACTTGATTAATCCAGACTCTTGACAGGTCATTGACATGTCCCAACCAGTTTTATATATATAAATAAAAAGTCTCATTTACTTGGCTTTATTTGAGAATATGTTTACAGTGATTAATTTTTGATACATATGCATTCAACACTATACACATTCAAAGTCCTATATTATAAAGGCTGAAAGTGACAGTAGACTTTGTAACTCAAAATATAAATAAATTAAAAAAATAATAAAATAAAAAACTAAATGGCCTATGCACACTATTATATGTAAAATACATAATCAACAAGGACCTACTGTATAGCATAGGCAACTGTACTCAATACTCTGTAATAACCTATATGAGAAAATAATCTGGAAAAGAATAGATATGTGAATAACTAAATCACTTTGCTGTACCCCTGAAACTAACACAATATTTTAAATCAACTATATGCCAATGAAAAATTAAAAAAACAAATGCCTGGGGGAAAATATAAAATAAAAAGTATAGTCTTTAGGCTTAAAATTGATTATACAAATATACTGGTCATTCTTTTCTAAGGTACTACTGTGCATGGAGCATACCAGGTATATAATCTGTGGGAACTATTAATGACAATGTGTTGCATTTGTGTTGGTTTATCTGGACAAGGACTTTTATAATATACTAGAAAATATTAGAATTTCTCTGTGGGATTCAGGACTTGAGTATCAGACCATAGAAGTAAAAATTTACTAACAAGGTATTCTATAGGGCATAACAGAATAAAGCCATGATAGGAAAGTTAAAATTCCAAACAACTGGGAAGGAGTCACGGTAAAGTAAAAAATAAATAAAGGCTTATGTTTTAAAAAAGACTTTAACTAGAAATCTTATAAGGATTAAGATTACTTTACCCAGAGAAAAAATGTAAGTTTCAAGTGCACAAGGTTTATTTTTCAGTAAAAACAAAATCCATTTTTTTCATGAACTTTTCTCTATCTGTGCCTACATTTTAAAAATTCTTCAATAAAAAATACTTCTGCAGAAGTAACACTAGATTTTTTTCAAATTATCTCTGATATTTTACCATTAACAGCCTTCAAGGCATGGCCCACAATACATACGTATCTTCTGTGGTACAAATATATTCAATATTGCCTGTGTGACTAATAAACTTCTAATGAAATCTTTTCTATCCTGTTTTTGCCATAATCAGGAAAATGCCCTGATCCAAAGTTTTAACTTAAGAATTCAAAACAGGAGAAATAAAATTATTACCAGTCATTTACTGCCTATTGAGGATGTGTTCCTATAATTTTCCTAGAAAAACTTAGTCTTAAAAACAAAAATAAATCAGTTTAAATGCACTTCTGTATTTCTCTGGATGATCTTACCTTTAATGTTCAATGTCTATGAACACTAAAGGAACACAGTTATTAAGGTTTTTATTTTATGTTAACCTGGATTGACACCTGGAAGTAAAATTAGACCAACTTTACTCTACTTCTTTGTATACTTCATTGCATAGCTTGGGTGAAAAAGTGAGAGTCAGCTGCTCAATCGTGTCCGACACTTTGTGACCCCATAGATTATAGTCCACCAGGCTCCTCTGTCCATGGGATTCTCCAGGCAAAAGTACTGGATTTGGCAGCTATTCCCTTCTCTAGGGGGTCTTCCTGACCTAGGGATGGAATCCAGGTATCCTGCATTGCAGGCAGATTCTTTACCATCTTAGCCACCAGGGAAGCCGGCAGCTTGGGTAAAATATGGCAAATATTTCTTTTCAAGAACCGTAATTCAGGAGATTATCCGTTCTCTAACTGAATTTCTAAAAACCATTGAAAAATTGTCCCAGTACAGATATTCATATATAAAATATATATATAGGCTTTATTAAGGGCTTTTTCCCCTGGTGGCTCACAGGTTAAAGCGTCTGCCTCCAATGCGGGAGACCCGGGTTCGATCCCTGGGTTGGGAAGATCCCCTGGAGAAGGAAATGGAAACCCACTCCAGTGTTCTTGCCTGGAGAATCCCATGGACGGAGGAGCCTGGTAGGCTACCGTCCAAGGGGTCCTAAAGAGTCGGACACAACTGAGCGGCTTCACTTTCACTTTCTTTCACTTTATTAAGATTTCTATTTTTACTTAATGTATTTATTCAATCCCCCTCATATATTTATGGGGGATATGGTGTGTATCAGTAGACTCTGAGTAGGAAAAGAGATTAAGACATAGCCCCTGCCTCCAGAACATAAAAATCCTCTACTACTACTACTACTAACTACTACTACTACTACTACTACTACTACTACTAAGTCACTTCAGTCATGTCCGACTCTGTTCGACAGAGTCGAACAGCCATTGACGGCAGCCCACCAGGCTCCCCCGTCCCTGGGATTCTCCAGGAAAGAACACTGGAGTGGGTTGCCATTTCCTTCTCCAAGGCATGAAAGTGAAAAGTGAAAGTGAAGTCTCTCAGTCGTGTCCGATCCTCAGCGACCCCATGGCCTGCAGCCTACCAGGTTCCTCTGTCCATGGGGTTTTCCAGGCAAGAGTACTGGAGTGGGGTACCATTGCCTTCTCTGAAAAATCCTCTAAGGTAGACAGAAATGAGTAAACAGGCATTGGGCAATAGAGGAAATTAGCTTTAGAACTATAGAGAGCATACACTTTAGGGCAATAACGGAAGAATTTCTGAAGATGGCATCCAAATTGTGTCTGGATGGAGATGCCAGTTATTTTTCAGGCAAAGAGATGGTGATGGAGGAGGGTAGAGAGAGAAATCTGGAATAAGACAGTGACATGAATAACAACACAG
The DNA here is from genome assembly GCF_029407905.1 of Bubalus kerabau. NCBI lineage: Eukaryota > Metazoa > Chordata > Mammalia > Artiodactyla > Bovidae > Bubalus > Bubalus kerabau. The sequence continues at coordinate 96,376,894 of NC_073625.1, read as the reverse complement.
GGTCAAGGAGGTCATGGCACACTTAGAAGTATGGCTGGAGCACAGATTTCCAAGAAAGACTGTGTCAAGAAAGGCATGAAGGACCTAAAATGTTACACTTATAAGTTTGTATTTTATCTTTACAGTAACAGAGAGCCACTGAAGTATATTAAGCAGAACAGTAACAAGATTCTTTCACATCTTAATTTCATTTTAATGGCAGGTAGAAGAGATTGGAGGGGTGCTAGACTGAAGTTTGGGAAAACAGACTATTTTTTTTTACTTCCTTAAAATTGCTTATGATCACTACTCTATTGTACTCTGAATCTAGGGTCTACATAAATCTGTCTTAAGCACATACACACTTTCTTACTCTTAAATTACCTCTTGCCAACTTACAAGAATGACCTAAAACAACAGTATGCTTTCAGACACTGTGAACTACAGTCTGAAATTTTAGCTTTAATTTTACCTCTAAATTTAGATCACAATGCAATTATGCTTCATTATCAGATAAGAATTGTGTCATAATGAATATAATACTAATAATTAATGGATAAAGTCTAGGCATTTGTGAATGACTTGTTTCATATAACGAATAAATTCAAAGTTAATGACTAATAAATAACATGACATCACTGTCATTCATAGTCTACTTCTTGAGTAGAGAAAACAGGTGGACTGGGGAGGAGCTACAGCTGTCAATTTTATAATTTTGAACAACCTGAGACCTCTCTGTTTTATGTGTTATATTAGTGGGAGTAAGTTGGGTTTATAATCATATTTGGGGAAAGTTGGAGATTAACTGAATTTAAATATTTCAGTAATATTAACAATGGACTGAGAGCAGATTATTTGACAACCACACTACTGAATGAGCTTGCCCCTATTGCATGCATTATTACAGAAGAGGGATTAAACAATTTTCCCAGTGTCACCCAGCTAAGAAGGTGAAGAGTGGAGATGAGGTCTCAAAACCACTCAGTTTGCCTCCAGAAGCCACACTCTCAAAACTCTAATCTAAACAGAAAGAAAGCTAAATTAAACGAGCACTTACTTCAAAGAATGCTTAAAACTATAATGAATAAGTTACAGGCCTCAATCCCAGGTTTCCCTATTAGCACTGCCATGAAAGCACCTATCTAACTTTAATTTATGAAATGTTTAAAAGATGTCTCTTTGTTGGCAATTCTTACACGTACTGGGCCATTTCTTTAATTGATGGCATTTTTAAAATAAATTACCCTTGGTGAATTCATGTTGATGTATGGCAAAACCAATACAATTTTGTAAAGTAATTAGCTTCCAATTAAAATAAATAAATTTATATTTAAAATAAAATAAAGAAAGAAAAAAAATAAAATAAATTAGGAGGTCTATGTATAGAATTAGGCAATTTTCTGTAGAACTCATAACTTCTGTTTTGAATAAAAAGTAAATAAGAATCATAATTTAAAAACCTTTTTTCTTAATTGGGCCTCCAGTAAAAGTTATTGATTACTACTGGTTCAAACCTGTATAAATTTTTCTAAATCAATGTGTAATTTTGAATCTTAGAATTTTTAAGACCTTAGAAATCATATGAGACAATACTTCCATGACAAAAGTGAACCCCAGAAAAGATAAATGAATTGTCAGGGTCACACACAAGTGACAGATTTCAACTTAGACTGAAAATATAGTTGGAGCTATCTAAATCAAGGGGATATTTGGAAAAATAAAAAAGAGCAAAAGATATGAGTATAGGCTATTTGCACATAGAAATCTATAATCACTTGTTTAAAAATCTAGGCAGAGTGTGAAAAATCTATTCCAATATATAACTGTCTTATTTAACAGATATCACAAAAGTAATATCAAAATATTCATTATTTTATCACTGGAAATAAACTTGTCCTTTGATGTTTTGCTGTATTAATTTGAAGTATGCTTCTCAAGAGTATATCTACTTTAATTTCCTCTAGTGATTTATTATTCAAAGGATATAGAGAACTAAGAACTAGGGTTTTAAAACATATATTATTTGCAGAAGCACTTTTTGAATTCCATTAATAAGAGGAAACTATTGTTCAATTTCAAAAACATCATTAATATTAAAATTATAGATTTTTAATAATTTCATTATTAAATTAGAGGTCAGCAGAAAATCATAATAAATAGAAGCATCCTACAGTACTCATAAAAGTAAAGTAGTGGAGCTCCCTCTATTGAATTATGGTTGAGAAAATGCATCTTGTATTTAAAATCATAATTTTGTCTTCAAAACAACTCTATTATAATACTGTAAAACTTTTCCCTTTTCAAGCTCTAATACTTTTCAAATTATAGAAGCACATATGCAATATCAATTTCTAAGAATAATATTATAAATTGCTTATGTCTTTATAATTTTACAAAGTGTTATTTTTCTTTAATGATTTTTGTTTGCAGAAAATTACATTTTAAGGCTGCAATTTTCAATTTGTGTTTTTCTTTTGTTTTCCTTGAGTTTGTAAAACTGAAAAGCTACTTGGCAGATACTGGGACTATGATACATCCTAATAAGAATATGAATTCCAATTTTGTTATGGAAACTCAAAAATGTACTTTAATGGAACTAAATATATCTTCCAACTAGTAAAGTGAGGTATTTCACATATTTTTCTGTTACAAATAAACTGAAATTTATTATAATATTATGAATACAGAAAATGTGATTCATAATGATTATTATTGGTTGAGAGTCCACTTTGTGCCAGGCACTGAGTCATGCACTATGCCTTCATTACCTTCTTGAATATTCACATCAAATGAACTTGATAGTATCGTAATCCTCGTTTTACAAACGAGAAGATAAAGGCAAGAAACAGTAATCAAACTATTGTTCTGATCCACAGCCCAAGTTCTTGAGCTCTTGTGCAATGGAATATACGCTATGTATTGACAGTCTGTAAAATCTGTAAGCAGTGACAGTCTACAAAAATTAAGCAATTATTTTTTAATACCACTGAGGTATAGCCACAGTGTACACACACACACACACACACACACACACACACACACACAAAATCACTACTCAGGTAATTAAAATCCTTTTTAGCTCAATATTGAGGATCATTTCTAGAAAATGATTACCTCCAAACCATACCTGGAAACTCTACTCTTTTTACTGTTTAATCATTTATTTTAGAAAGAATACATACTTATCAGCAAAGAGAAAAACAGCTGAGTTGATGCAGGTTTTGTTTTAATAAACATATTTATTTGCCATTCCAGTATGATAAGAAAAGCTGTTTTATCATATACTAATCAGTCATTTCTAATGGAAATTTTCTATTTGAGAATTAGATTATGATACACTGGGGATGGGCTTCATAGAGGATTAATCCAACAGGATAAATCCAAATATATATTACATTTTTCTCTTAGATCTGATATCAAAAGCATTATTCATTATTCATATTTTGTTCATCTCTGCAAAAATATAAAACCTATGCCTTATGACCAACATAAACATTTTTCTTAGAAAATGTCATACCTATCACTAGGTAGAGAAAATGCCTATAGAATGAAGGCCACAAGTTTGAATATTTAAAAGTAAATGCTAGGCAGAAATTGCTTTATTTATAAAATTACAGTATGTACATACAGTAAGTCCATTATGAGCATTTGTTGCCTTTTAAAAATATATCTTCAGCATATACTTGTTGGAAACTTCATGTATATATTTTATGGTTTCTCCACATAAAAGTAATTATAAAATTATACTTTACTCATTTCCATAGTTGGGCCAAAAATTACAGGGTGAAACATATGTAATAGCACTGATATTTTTCATAAACTTATGGAAGATGGTATTTTTATCAGCTCAAAACTAATTTTGACAATCGTGTTAAAACAAACTTGGAAGAACTTTTCAAAATATGATTTACTTAAAAATGAGGTCTGTTTAGTAAAACTTATTAAACAGTTTAGAAAATGGCGTCAGTGAGACCACCCACAAATGTATATTGCATCCACAATGAACTAACATGAATACTTGGAAACCACTTGTGTGATAAAAAGCATTATCAACTACTCTTAAGGTTCACATCTTGCTCCCTCTTAATCCACTGCTTCAGTTAATCTCATCCCACAGAGTATGAATCTTCTAAAATGGAAAAAAAGTATGGCTCATGATTATATGGTTTATGTTCTAAAAGTTACCTATCTTATGTGGAAATAGCAATGATAATAATTCATAATAAATGCACTTCTTTCCTGCATTTGTGGCTCCATGGTCATGACTGAGCATGCACACACCGTCCTGTATACTGGGGCTTCCCCAGTGGCTCAGTGGCAAAGAATCAACCTGCCAATGAAGGAGACACAGGTTCAGTCTCTGGGTGGGGAAGATCTTCTGAAGAAGGAGATGGCAACCCACTTCGGGATTCTTGCCTGGGAAACCCCATGGACAGAGGAGCCTGGCGGGCTACATCTCATGGGGTCGTTAAAAGAGTTGGACAGAACTTAGCGACTAAACAATAACTCCTGTGTATTCAAGTTAGACATTAAATTGTCTATAATTTTCCCTTACATAAAGATGTGTGCCAATTATCCCTATAATTCTCATTTTTCCCACAAGCTCTAAATAAATAAGAATTAACATATTATCCTGGTTTTCTAAAAGTTATAGTAATAGTAGAGAAGTATGGGTAAGGTGCATCCGCATATACCTTTGTTGCGATTAAAGATATGCCCCTGTGTGCTAAGTCATGTCTGACTCTTCACAACACTATGGACCACAGCCCTCTAGGCTCCTCTGTCCATGGGATTCTCCAGACAAGAATATTGGAGTGAGTTGCCATGTCCTCCTCCAGGGGTTCTTCCAATCCCAGGATCAAATCCAAGTCTTCTGAGGCTCCTGCATTGGGAGGCAGATTCTTTACTGCTGAGCTGCTGAGGAAACTTCTCAAAGATACATATTCCATTTTTAAATAGAAATATAATTGACATATATTTGTTTTAGGTGTACAACATAATGATTTTATAGATGTATATATTGCAAAAACCATCCAGCACAATAAGTTTAGTTAACCATCATCTCCACACATAGTTACAATTATTTTCTGTGATGAAAACTTTTAAGATCTACTTTCTTAGCAACTTTTAAGTATACAGTTCAATATATCCTCTTTGAACTGTAATTATTAACAGAATCTCTTTCTAAATGTAAAATACATATATTCTTTGACTCAGCAATTTCACTTCTAAGATATTTTCCTGCCAACATAATTGATCTTATGAAGGAGAACCAGTATTAAAATGTCCACTACCACACTGTTTGTAATAAAGATTAGGAAAAAAATCTACATTTCCAAGAACTGGGGAAATGGTTAATTATGGTATGCACAATAAACTCCAATACACCATGTGAAAAAATGAGGTAGAGATGAGCTGATATTAGATATTCTTTTATTCTCCAAAATGTGCTTCTAAATGAAAAAGGAAAAGTACAAAATGGTATGTAGAGTATGTTCCCCCTAGGTATTTTTAAAGTGGAGAAAGTAAACATGCAAATATGTGTTAGTATACAAGAATTTGAATAAAATCAAAGAGATCCTCTGCTGAACCCCACAACTGGCAAGTAAATTAGGGAAATTACAAAAAAGAATTTGAACAACGTCAAGAAATTCCTGGTTACCTCCAGGAGTGAGAACCATATTCCTTCTCCTTAGTGTATTCACTCATCTCATTCCTTCAGTTCATATCTTCTGCTTAATTATCTCTCAACTTTAGATATCACTTCTTGAAAGAACCTTTCTGATTTGTTTTCCTAACCTCCTGACCAAATTTGGCCACACTGATGTAAAATGTTCTTTATGCATCCTCGTAGTACTTAGCAAAAGTTCTATCCAATAATTATATAATTAGTTGACTTATGTCTGTTTCCCAGAGAGAACATAATTTCTTGACATGAAAGACTTGGCTATTTAGTAGCTAGTTTATTACTGTATCTCCAGCACCAAGCTCAATGCTTTGCACATACTGAACACAATTTGAATGCTATTATATGTGTTGAATGGTTAACTGACAAGAGTTTTAATTAATTTTGGCTTGGTTATATGATCTTAAGCAAGTAGCTAAGTTCTTTTAAGGTTCTTCATAGCTCTAAAACCTTGAACCTATGGGTCTAAACATACATCAAACTAAAACCACTGCTGTCCCAAAAATGGTGGTTAAGTTTCTTTTGAATTTTACTTCTCTTTACCTGTATGTTCCTCTATCTTAGCTGTCAAATAGAAGAACTGAACAAGACGGAAGTCTAAGACACCTTCTCAGTTTTCCAGTAACCTCTCTTCTATCACATTTTAGCTTCTGATCATGAACTGCATGCCTTTAACCCTTCAGTGTCTCTCTCCACATACACATACACACACACATACACAGATTAAACTTGCCATAATTTTATTCCAGGGGAAAATTAAGTTTGAACAGTGGGCAACAGTATTCTTATTGGACACTGCTCTACAATATATGAGCCCCTATAATATGTTGTGCCTAATAATCTGGAAAAGAAGGGTGTAAACTGTGGATATGGAGTTAAGGATCTGTAGGAAGGATCCCTGCTACTGCCACACTCCTCACTACTATTGTGAGAGGCAGACTTATTGCAAAAATAATACTAACCCTCTCTCCTGGTCTTTATCAACCCCTTTAGCAAAGGGATTTTTAGCTCCTTCCATTCAATAAATGGAGATGATTTCCCCACCCTTGAATTTGAGCTGGGATTGAAATTTGTCTTTACAAACAGAATGTGGCAGAATGGTTTTCCAGAAGACTTGCACACTTCTGCCTTCTCTCGGAATCCAGCTTCCATCAAGAGAACTAGCCTATGGAAGCTAATCAGAAAATGAAAGACTATGGAAAATAATTAATTTTTCCTGAACAACAACCAGTTAAATCCCAAACACAAAGCTACATAGGCTGACCCACAGCAGACTACAATAGAATGATATGGAACTAAAACCATAAAAGCACCCAAATGTCTAGTCTAAATTGCCAAACAGAAAAATAATGAACTACATAAGACAGTTGCTGTTTTAAACCATTATATTTTGGAGTACTTTATTATGTGGCATAGTTAACTGACACATTGTGGTTCAAAATTTTAATAAGAGTAGCAAGACTTCTTTTTGTTTTTTGCTTGATTTGGAGCTAGGTAAATTTTATACCCCAGAAACCTCTCAACTATTAGGGAAAGTACTTAAGAATATGCTGATAAGAGTTTTAGCCACAGTGTCCAATGCCCTCTCCCTTCAATCTATTCTATTAATAAGGACAAATCTATGGCACCCTTTAACTGTGTGCTTAGATAATACCCTCTCACATTTCCTACCTCCATTTGCTTTTGGAGTTTTCTGAATATCTGAGACCCTCAGAGACAGATGAACCAACCAACCAGTGAGTGACCAATTAGAAACAATCAGTCTTGACACCGACTGTCATGGCCATGTTGTTGGCTGTTGCAAGTCAAGTCACCATATCTAACTGATAGCTCACAACTGTAGCTCACATATACAAAAAGACTCGATACCCTCCTACAACTGTATAGATATCCTTGGTAATTTATTTTTAGATCTAAATTGACAATGGAGCTACTGAGAAACTTTACAGAAGAACAGAATGAGAATTGTGCAGCTGGCTAAGAAAGGATTTCAGAATCAAATTGAAATAGGCCTTCTCTAGATAACTCCATGGCTAAATATAGCTTTCGGGTGAATTCCAAATACCACTACTCTCTTGGCATCTCAGGTCGATTTGATTTCCACTCCAGTCCATGGAATCCTTAATGTTTCACACATACTACAATATTCTGGGGTTCTAGCCATAACCTTATATCTCTGTCGAACTTGACATTAAAGAAACATATAACCCCTTATTGATACTTCACTGTAGCTGATACTTAAATTAAAAAGGTTAGAAATAAGCAGTGTGTCAGGATGAGGAATGCCTTAACTGTAGTATTCTAACTTAAGTATTCTAAGACAGACACATAGACAGTCAAATCATTAATAATTATTGTGACCATATAATTTGCCATCCAAACTGCACTTGTGAGAGTGAAAGGGTACCATTAATAATTGAATAAACCAGGCATAATCCAGGAGTGTCTTGGATCTACCATGATGTATGGGTCATGGAGTGACAGAGAATAGAGCTTTTGGGGAGTAAAAAGGCAGGTAAGCAAGCCAGAGGAACTGGACAGCTGTCTAATTTCTGATTAGACTTTTCTCCCACAATTTCATTTCATTATATTGCAATACTATGAATTCTTAGAAGGTCAGTCATAGTCATGTTCATTGAAGTACCTCAACTCAAAGTTGAATTGCATAATCCTTTGATTAGAAATTTTTGGATTTTGCACAACTCTGATTGCCCCTTGAATAGAATGGATAATTGGGAACTGACTGGATAAATAAAAGAGGAAGCACTAAAAGCTAATTTCATTCTTGGAACATACACTACAATAATGGGATCTGATAATAGGTTACCATAAAACAATTACTGAATACTACAGCACATTTGGAACTAGGCCTAGCTGAAATATATATGGTATTCTGTCTAATACGTTCGGGGGAGAGAACATAAATTTTGTTATCTAAACAGAGAAATTAGCTGGATGAAAATATCAGTAACTACAAATATATGATCATATTTTGTACACTATAGGGATACTTGTAATAACTGTAAGATTTAACCTTATCAAAAGCCAATAATATCCTTTTTTTAGATATATTTTAGTCTTGGCTTTGTTCTCCACAGGAAAAGGAAACTTATGCCCAAATAAAAAAGTAATGAGAAATATAAATGGACATTTTTCTGGTCTTTTTCAATCTGTATCGAAAATAAAAAGGAGCTGATATCCAAAAGTAATAATCAAATAAACATTAATTCATCACTTACCACTCCCAAGAAAATTTTCTTTAGTATTCCAATAAGTTAGCTGAATTCTTAATATGCTATATAAAATCATGTGTGAGAAATAAAATGGGCCTTTATGAAAACCTAACAATTAAGAATAAAATTAACACTTTGAGGGAAATGAAAGTTTCTGTGTATACACACAGGCACAGAGTTACTCTTTTATCATAGCTGCACCTATGTTGCTCTCCTGTATATTTGGGATACACATTGCATGTGTCTACTTGAGAGAATTGTTCCAGAGAGCTAGAACTCTTTGATGACGTTTTATGTAAAATAGATGACTAGAACAAAAAGAGGTGTGTTTGGGAATATAAAACAGGGTGATTATAAAGCATTTAAAATACTATATGACAAAAAGCTGCCATCTTACACTAAGTAATGCTGACAACTTAGTGCTTGGTTTTACAAAGGCCTGTATTTAGTGTCATGAAAACTTGAGGGTGAAAAGGGGAAAAAAAGAAATCATTTTTGCCTGCTTTTAATAAAAAGGTCAAAGTGATAAGTGGAATATATTTAAAAGTGTTACTCTATTAAGGATATAATAAAAGTCTTAATATAGCATGTTTTACTTGAAAAATTCAAAATGCTGAGCAAGGGAGTTACTAATCTCACCAAAATCAGAATGATGCACTACACAAGGAGATAATTTTACAGATGGGAAATAAAAAGGAGTAGAAAAATAACTTCCCCAAGGTTACAAAATTCTTATGCAGCATAGCTACAAACTGAACACATGAGTACTAATACCAATATAAAGAATTTTTTGTTAACTTTTAGGAGTCTTAAAGTAGGTTTTTGTTGATTTTTTTCTTTTTAATAAGTCAACAATAGAGAAGCATTTCTTCTAAATTTCTATTTTTAAAGACAAGCTAGTTTAGATTTTCTAAAAAGTCAGAAAAAGTTTAGAATCTAGTCATAAAAATATTTTGGATTTCTACAGATTTCAAAATGACACAAAAGCATTATTATATTCTATTTACTTCTGTATTGTACACACAACTATGAAGCAAATCAAGTTTGTTTAGGAGCATTTTTAATGTGTACATATAAGACTTTGAACATATTAGCATAAACCATGACTTACATTTTATTCTAGGAACTATATATGAAGTTTAAATACAGCCAGTCTTCCAGAAGGGATGGGCTGCAGTAAAGAGTTTTTCTGTATCTGATTTTTTTTTTTTTTTAACGACCTAAAGCCTTTTCTGACTGTTGGGATCCCTTTTACCAGGAGAATGGGAGACTAATTCTATTATACATTTTTTAATAGTCTGATTCAGGCCCAGAGGAGTAAGCACAAGTTATGAGTTTAAAAAGAAGGAAAAAAGATGGAAAAATAGCAATTGGGAGCCACTCACATTTTTCTAGTAATAGAATTTATAGGAATTGTGTCTGTCCAGACTGTCTGAAAGCATTAGAAAAATACAATTGGAAAATGACTCTGCCTTGCCTAAATGGGCTTTTTACCTTAGGTCATTAGAAACAGAATTTTGAGCTGGCAGAGCTCTCAGCAGAGTCTCAGTCCACCCTTTTCCTTATATATGCGATACTGAAGCCCAAGATGGTGAAATGACTTGCTCAAGTGCCTGAAGGTAAATGGTCCTGAAACAAACCTAGGAAAGCAGTTTACTTTAAATAGTGACCCATTAAATTATGAATTGCTATTGTATTAAATCGTCAAGGAAACAGCAATATTACTGGCTTCTAAGCAGTTTGCAGTTTTCAAATTATAAATTTTAATAGTCCCACATCAGGTAGTCTGAAAGGACATTATTTGATGTTTTTCCCAAGGCCTGTTGAGATAAACAGATGCATTCCGAACATAATATTTCACTGGGGGAGGGGGGAGGGAGAGCTTCAAGGGTGCTTATGTTTTGGAATGAACCTTATGTCAGTGAGCAATTCAGAAACATTGCAGAGAGGAGTGCACACAGATGACCCAAGAGAAGAAATAGATAATTACAGGACCCCACCTTCCTGTAAATAACCAAGGAAAGCCTTTTAAAAAGCAATACAAAATGTCACCACAGGCTGACGCTCTTTCTACGAGAATAATGAGATTCTTGCGCCCTCAGATAATGAGCACATACTTCATCGCCTTTATCGCCGAATTAATTTTCCGTGGTTCATAGATAATTCTCCTTCTCCCTTCAAAATAGACTACATACCATGCCTACAATATATTGATTTCAATGCTATATAGTGACTATAGACGGAAAGACCTGCAGGGGCAGTTTCACAAACTCTAGGTCTAAACACACTGTCAAAACGGCTCCGGAAATGAAGGGCTGCACGCGGGGCAGTCAGTTAGTGCCTTTGAATAAGCCAGCTATTGGCACTGCATCCCCACCGGGCTCGGCTGTGCTGAGGGATCCAAAGAAGGCGCACTTGCAGTCCAAGACTTGTGTCCAGAGTCTGGACATGGCGGTTTTAGTGTCATAATCCTTTCTTTCAAAACACACATGCCGTATGGAGAATCTGGAGCATAGGTCAGCCGGGTAAATTCAAGGAAAGCGCCGATCTGAGGGTCCGAGCCTTCCGACCCGCAGATCAGTGGCGGGTCGGCAGCGTTAAGGGAGCCCTCCCGGGCTGGCTGGAAGCATGCAGTTGGGTGCCGGAGAGAAACGCGAGCTTGCTGCGCCAAAATAGTCGCCCCAAGATCCGAAGGAGGAACCTCTCCCTTTTTAGCAGTTACAAGTGCGGAAAAACCTGTCCTCGGAGGTGGCCCAACTGAAAATAAATTCAGCACAGAAAAGGAAACTGGGCGTATGCGTGTGGTCCGGGGGTGGAGGATGTAGGTTAGACTTACACTCTTAAGGTGGCCAGGGGGTTAAAACCAACTGTAGGCGTGTGGATCTTTGCATTTTACAAACTACAGCACCCTCACGCTCCCTCCTCTCCCCTCGGCTCCTGAGTGAGTGCCCTTGCTTCCCACACCAGACACTGGGATCTGGAAAAAGTGAGATTTGTACAGTGCCTGACCCAAGGGGGTCTCCCCTTCCTCCTTCTCAGGTGTTCTCGCCCCACCCCACCAGCTTTCAATCCGGTTCAACTCTCGCTTCACACTCCCAGCCCCAGAGCCGGAGATCTGTCACAGACCTCTCTTGCCTCAGAACAGCACGCGAGCTCATCACCTCAACTAGAAATGTAACTTTAAAAGAGACCAGATCTGGGGAGGACACCCACCTCCCGCGTACCACCACCACTAACACACACAGCGGTGGCGGTTCACCAACACCAGGGATCTTCAGGCTCTAACCCCCAGCCTCACTCCCCCCTCCTTTCCTGGGAGAGATCCAGAGGCTTTCAAACCTCTGCTTTGACCTGAGCTTGCCAACAACTAAAGGTATATGCAGAAATAAAAGATGAGAAAAGCAAGTGAGTTTTCCTTTGATAAAAACTAAAGTAAGGAGCAAGAGGACAAACAGAAGCCGGAATAACAGGAAGTAGGAGTTTTATCTTCAACTGTCTAGGAGGGGCTACAGATCAAAACTTCAAAGGGAGAAAAGAATGTCCCCCCAAATCCTCAAGTCAAGGGAAAATTAACCTGCTGCTCTGGCAAGCGACTGCGAGCACGCGGAACGCCCTGTGAGGATCAACTCCTGTCAGCCACCCAGCGGGTCTCGAGGATGACAGCGCTAGGGGACGTCCCTAAGGGGGAGGCAAGGGATTCCCAGACGAGATATATTAGTTGTTGGGTTGTTTTTTTTTTTTTTTTCCTTATGAGTCTCAATACAGAACTGAAAACTGAGGTCGGATCACCGGTCCTGACCAATCCTCAGCCGCCTCACTAAGGGCGCACAGACCTGGCTGCGGATTCCAGTCCAGGCTGCGTCCTTTGCCCGCCGTCACCCCCACCCTCACAACCCACCCAGACAATGGAGGAAGGGGCTTCCAAGCCGCGGCCGGAGCTTTTCAGCGGATCCAAAGAGGAAAGCCCTCCCTTCCTTTCTTCACCTCTCACCCAGGGGAAGTTACCACGGGATTTATCAAGAAAAAGTGCGAGTTATTGCCTCAGAGCTAAGCGAAAGGGAAACTGCCCAGAGCGCAGTGACGTGGACTTTGATACCCGGGGGGTTGTCAGAGGGCGAGAGCCCGCCACCCAGGCGGGAGCCGCATGGGGGAAGGGGAGAGAACCAGACGAATCTCGCCTGCGGGGCCCCTGAAGCCCCGACCCCGGCCGCACCCAAACTTCCTGGAGATTTATCCAGTGCCCCCAGTCGCTGCCCCAACTTGAGCCAACCGACCGAACTCAAACATGCGGCACAGGTGAGGGAACCCAGGGCCAGCTCTGTGCCCGCACCATCGGTCCCTTACCTCCCCCAACCGCCTGGGCGCGCCGCCCACGGGGGTGGGGGGCGCGAGGCCCGGGCCCGGGACCTAGGAAGCCCTGGGGTCCAGGCCGCCCTGGGGCTGCTCCGAGGCCCCTGTTCTTACCTGGCCTAAGGACAGCAGCGGAGATCAAGAGGCAGAAGACCAGACGGCAGGAGGGGGCCGCCTTCGAAGCCATATTCCTCCTCCTCAGGGACCACCGACAGAGTCCGCGCCGCAGGAGGGGGCGTCGTCCCCGGCCCCGCGCGCTCGCGCTCCGGACGCTGGGGGCAGAGGCTTCTCCCTGACACACTGCCCTCTGGGCTGTGGCGCTGCACCTTCCCGTCTCCGCCGCCCGCAACTTTCCACCACGCAGTGCCCAACTCCTCCCGCCTCCGCTTCCACACCCGCCCTCGGCCCCTTTGGCTGCTCCTCCCGGGGCCGGCGACCCTCTTTTCCCGGGAGACACTTGAGTAATTCGGAAAGGTATACGTGGTTCTTTTTAGCGGGTCCGTTGTTTTCCTTCTCTTGTAATAATAATAATGGTAGTGGCAGTGTGCATAAAAAGCCCAGTATCAGGAAAGAACTGCCGGGGGTGGCAACCGAGGGGCGACAGGTCCAGGCGGTCTCCTCAGGTGGCAGCGGCGGTGGCAGCGATAGCAGCGGCGCCAGCGGCGGTCTCTGGGCTGCTCTGAGTGGAGGGACTGGAAGGCGTGTGTAAGCTGCCGCTCTCCTCCTCCCTTCGCCTCCTCCCTCTCTCCTCTCAGCTCCCCGCTTCGCAGGAGGTAGAGCCAAGTGCAGGTGGTAGGAGCGGGATCCGCAGCCTAGAGGCGCTGCAGGACCAAGTCCCAGACTGAGGCCGAATCTGGAACTCCTCTGGGAAGTCGCGCGCACCGCGTCCTGGAGCCCCAAGTGGGCGGGGTATTTTAGTGGCTCCGCCCCGGGGCCACGCCCGCCAATAGGAAGCGGACCCAGAAGCAGCCGGCTTTCGGTAGGGCCTCCAAGACCGCCCCTTGCAGTGTGGTTACCAGAGCTCTGTTCAGACCTACTCGAACTTCACACTGCCCACGCAGCTTCGCAGCGTTTCATATTGCCCTTTTTTGCCCCCAGACGCCTGTTCACTGGCTCACTCCTCAGGGACTTTTCGGCCGTGATATCGCAGCCTGCTTCTTCTGCAAAGGGAATAGTAGGGCAGGGAGGTAGGAGTACGGACTTCGACAGACACTCTCAACTTTGGGTCCAATTTGTGGGGGGTGGGGAGCAAAAGAGGGGGGAAGGGGCTGGAGGAGGTAGCTAGGGTGGGAACTTGCCTCCGAGAAGTTAAAATGAACAGCTACTGATTGGCGCGGTTGGGGGAGCAACTCATTAGGCTGAGTCCTCCTTCTAACCTCCCGCCCCCTCTCCCCCCCGCCACGTGCCCTTCTCGCACACACCTTTTGCAGGCAGATCACTTGAGTCGACTGCCCAGTTGCAAATAGAAAATATTTACTCTTTCCCTGGGGAAATTAAACCAGGAATTTCTAGATCCATACTTCGTCACACAGATTTTCCCAGTATCTGCAAAAGCCAAAGCGTGTGTCTTTTTTATTTTGAATTAAGCGGCGACTTTAAATTGCAAACAGAAATCTTCAAGTTACTCTAACAGCCAAGCTTCTTTTCCGTTTCAGAAAGCCAGGCATCCCAGCAGATGGGCAGGCTTCTCCGGCAATTTCTAAAGATTAAATCACCTCCCAGGCGGAACATTAGGAAGCTGTGTTGCTTTCAGATCAGGCAGAGAGCATGAAGGAATATTTTCCTCTAGAACACCTGGGTGGAGCTGTCGAAGCCCTTAGTGGCTCTAAATCCAGGATGTGGGATCACAACTCTCATCCACAAAGCATAATAAAATCTTGGTCCCATAACCACTTCGCCAAGGCATTGAATAGCCTTCCGTGCACCACAGGGTCACCCCTGTTGTGAGGCTAGTCTCCAGAAGAGAATGTCAACTAGCAATCTTCACATACTGCGCTCTTTCATCAGAAGGCTTGAGTCACCAGCTAGATGGGGATGAGGGGAGTTGGTGGCAGGAGAAATAATAAAACAAGCGGGAGCACGGTCGCGTGTGCACACACAAGTCTTTGAATTCTTTTTCTTTTCATGCTGAAATCTCTAAGCTCCCTCTTCTGCTGTGATTTTTATGATAAAGGCTGCCAGTCTTGTCTTCCTGGTTCTCCTTACATTACATTCACAGTATTCTAGAGTTCTTATATTTTTTCTCTCTAAATAAGTAGTTTCTCCCTCTTGATTTTAACATGAACATCTCATTTTCATCTATGGACCTACAAGAAGGCAAATGCTATAAGGCAAACACCTTTTAATTCAGTATTCCATGAGTTAAGCTTGACTGCATTGCTAGCATTCCGATGGGATCCTGTAGAAATCCTTTAGGGAATTGTTTCCCTTTTAATAGCAGTTCTAAGTAGCTTTACGGGGACAAATCATCCTAACTATATATTTAACCTGGACCCCTCTCCCTCTCAACTCTCTCTGTCTGATCCCCTTTATTTTGGAATGAGAGTTAATATAGCATAATTGTTAAAAAGTGGATCTGCAAAAGGCAGAGTGTTTGATTTGGGTTTTGACATTTATCAGCTACATGATCTTGATGAACTCAAACTCTCTAAGCCTCAGTTTCCTTACTTGTAAAAACTGATAATAATAGTGCCAGCTTTGTGAGATTGCTCTCATGATTAAATGAAATCTCACAAATAGTTGGCTAGGCACAGTAGAAGGAGCTTGGGCTTTAGGGAGCAATCAGAGTCTAGTTAAAACTCCTGTTTTGCACAAGCGAGTGACCTTGAGCAAAAGTCAGTCTCATAATCAAAGTGTGAAGACACATCAGAGTGCCACCTTCAAAGGTGTGCAGCTAAGTTGGATCAAAATACAATCTATAAGTTGAGCATGCTATACATTCTTACATTTAGGACAAGTATGCTTGTAGGTAGTGCTCAGTTGCTCTAGTATTCCTTTTAGAGAGGAATTTGTCCTATCCTAGGAAAATACCTTAACATGACACTTGGAGCACTAACTCCAAAAGTTATTACTCATCTATAGCTAAGGTTACAAAAGTGATGGTGAAACTACTCTATATTAAATCACATAATAAAAAAATGAGAAATTACAAAATAATAAAAATAAGAATTTGGCAGGGGAGTGAAGACAGTGATGCTGAGAAAAGAAGGGACAAAAAAAAGGAAAAAAAAGAAGGGACAATGACTAAGCCACACAATTCTAAACTGAAATGGTAGAAGACCTTTACATATATTATGCTGCTGCTGCTGCTAAGTCGCTTCAGTCGTGTCCGCCTCTGTGCGACCCCATAGACAGCAGTCTACCAGGCTTCCCTGTCCCTGGGATTCTCCAGGCAAGAACACTGGAGTGGGTTGCCATTTCCTTCTCAAATGCATGAAAGTGAAAAGTGAAAGTGAAGTAGCTCAGTCTTGTCCGACTCTGTGCGACCCCATGGACTGCAGCTTACCAGGCTCCTCCGTCCATGGGATTTTCTAGGCAAGAGTACTGGAGTGGGGTGCCATTGCCTTCTCTATTAAATATATTATAAATAACATTAATAACAGTTATTGAACACTTACTTTTTGTTAGGCTATTCTAAACAATTTATATGAATTAGTAGAATAATCACCCCTCAAAAAACCCTATGAGGGAGGTGCTAATATTGTCTTCATTTTACTCATGAAGAAACTGAAGACCAGAGACATGAAGTAACTTTTCCAAGGTCACACAATCATCCATGATTCATAGTAATGGTAATGCCACAATTCTACCCAAGGCATTTTGATGTTAGAGCTTCATTTCTATTTACTTGCTTATCACTATCCACTTCATTTATCAGAAATGTGTAACAGTAAATTTGACTTTTTTTGCTTGGGGAGGGGGGTGTTGATTAAATATAAACTCCTTTATAGTCTCAAAGCTTTAATAAAGGCTCCTACTCTCAAATACATTTCCCTTGAGGAAATTAGTGAAGCAGTGCACCCTATCTGCATGAGCAAGGTCAGTGCATATGAGATGACAATACTATTTCTAGTAATTTAGCATAAGTAAGAGCTCAGAATTGGAAATAAGCTTGAAATACAAGTTCCACAAAACAATGTAGTAGAGTATTTGTTCTTCACAATCTAAACCACTTTACCTAGTTCTTAACAGGAAGACCTTTTCCGGTGCATCTGGATCACAATTGCTTTTGTTATAACCTAGAAAACAGTATTCCAATGATATTTACCAGTTTAGTCATGCATCAGAGCATCATAATGGGTACTTCTTATTGCAGGAAATAAAATGAATAATGTTCAGCCAGAGAAAAACATATTTCTTGTTACCTGAAACATGAGAAGCATTTTGCATCTCCAGTATAAAAGAATTCATCATCAGTCAGGACAGTATGCTGAAAGCAGTAACAGCACAGTAAACAATTTTTCAGTTTAGAATCTGTTGAGATCTGTTCTCAGGATCCCAGAGACTCAGGTCAGGAACTTGTGCCCCATCTGTACTAATCCATCAGTATGTGACAATACAGTTAGGTGGGGCATGTGAGCATTTAAAAAGTTGAGGTGATTTTTTCTTTGATCAATGTAAACAATTTCCCACTGGAGATAAAATTTCTCAAAGATAGTTTTGGAGGCTGGGGATGCTTGTTACTTACCACATTTGTCACAGTGTTTTGTGTGCCTTCCTAGTTTTTTAACAAAAGATGTATGCAATTCAAGAGCATACAACAAATCTGACTCACTTTGTCCCCACCCCCACCTCCCCACCAATGAGTACACATTTCTGGCCAATACTTTGCAAATACATAGAGTACTCTGTAAGTATGAGGGATATGTAATGAGAAAGAGTTCTTTACAGAACAGAGACCCTGAAACAAACTTAACAGAAAGAGTGAAAAATAGAGATGAAAAGTGTTTCCACTGTGTCTTCAATGATTGGACTCATATGTTCTGGTACCAATTCCAAAGTGTGGGTTTTTTTTCACACACCACCAAGGAATTCTTGGACACTAGCTAAATGTTCTACAATTCAACTCAATTATGACAGTATCAGCCTGGTTATAGTCTTAACCAGAGAGAAGAAATGCCTAGGGCAACTTGTATAGGAAGGAGAGCACAGCTTCCTTGTTCTCTGAGCAAGCCTTTCTCCCCAAATATCCACCTGTTTACCAACCCAGAAGCTCTTGGAACCCAATCCTTTCAAGTTTTTATGGAAGCTTCATTACATAAGCACCATTGATTACATTCTTGGCCATTAGTGGTTGAATTCACTCTCAAGTCCCACTCCCCACCCAGGAGGTCCAGAGGTGGGACTAAAGGTCTCACATTTTAATCACAGAGTCAGATCTCCTGGCAACCAAGAACCATCCTTAGGTGACCTAGGGCTTTCCAAAGTCACCTCATTAACATAGCAAAAGATCCCCTTTTCTCTCTCCTTATTTAGGAAATTCCAAGAGTTTTAGGAGCTGTGTGGCAGGAGTCAAAACCAAATATTATATTTCTTAGTATCACATACAATTTTACATCTAGGCAGACTAAGATTTAGGAAAGGCAAAGAGAATGAGTCAAGTCCTAGTCACCATAGTGAAAACCTTGAAATATAAGCTGAGGAACTTAATCTACAGGAAGAAGAGAGTGGAAACAATTATTTGTCATCAGTGAGAAGAAAACAGAAAGAGCCATGCTGACTGAGAACAGAAGCCTGACTAGTAAAGTTCTCCAGTGACCAGGCAGGGAATGGGCAAGGGCCTTGCCTAATGCATTGATGAGAGAGATTGAAATAGATTAGACTGAAATGCTAAGTGGTATTTATATTAAGTCTAGAAAGATACAATTATTTTAAAGACGCACAGGGTTTACACAGGTTTAAGACAAAGCTCTGTTTCATTTCTGGACCCTAAAGGTTTTTAAGTCAGTGATGCCTAAAATGACTCTAGACAGGATTGGGGAACAGAAGGGTATCTGTCCTTCTATAAAATTTTCTCTTGAACTTTATTGTTTAATTTTGATTAATAGTAATATAAGTCATCACTTGAATAAAATTTTGCAACTCACATCTTCAATAACATTAGCTAATAAAGCTGTATCACTGGAGCTCAGGAGGGCAAAAACTTTCAAAGTCTATGGTAAACACTAAGTTCTTATTTCAGACTGTGGATCACTCAGTGTCTGGGTACAAAAAGAAATTCACAGCTTTTTCAATCAAAGCAGAAATCCACTTAGTCATTTCCTTCCTGTCTTCTACATGAGAAATGGAGAAAGAATCTAGTAAGCTCTTTGACTATGAAATATATACCATAACTATAAAACAGATGCCAAAACTCTTAGTGTATTGAACACTCATAATTCATTAATGATTTCACTAGATGCATAAAATTTACTCAAAAATTATAACAGTCTGAGTTCATCCTATCAGTTGAGAGTTTCTCTTCCAAGGTCTTTATATGTTTTCAACTTTTAACTGAAATATACCATTCTTTCAGTTTTGGGTAATTAGAAAGAGTGTGATTATTCAAATTTTTGATACCTCAAAAGAAGTTTCAACGTGATTAAAGGCAATGGCACCCCACTCCAGTACTCTTGCTTGGAAAATCCCATGGACGGAGGAGCCTGTTAGGCTGCAATCCATGGGGTCGCTAAGAGTTGGATACGACTGAGCAACTTCACTTTCACTTTTCACTTTCATGCATTGGAGAAGGAAATGGCAGCCCACTCCAGTGTTCTTGCCTGGAGAATCCCAGGGACGGGGAGAGCCTGGTAGGCTGCCGTCTATGGGGTCACAGAGAGTCAGACACGACTGAAGTGACTTAGCATAGCATAGCACCTCTCCAAAAATTCTCCAAACTTTTCTCTACTTGCTCTGTCATATGTCTGCTGTGCTCAGTCCCTCAGTCATGTCTGACTCTGTGGCCCAAGGACTGTACCCTGCCAGTCCTCTTCTGCCCATAAAGTTTCCCAGGCAAGAATACTGGAGTGGATTGCCATTTTCTACTCGAAGCATATGTCTGCTAGCCATTGTGATTTATTATAATTTTATTCAGGAATTAGAAGAGAACAAATAATGACCATAGAAATTGAAAATAATGTATTTTTGATTTTCTAAAACAAATCATCATGGATTTAATGGACCTCTGGAAAACTGAATTAATTAAATATTAACTAGGCAATGGCACCCCACTCCAGTACTCTTGCCTGGAAAATCCCATGGATGGAGGAGCCTGGTAGGCTGCAGTCCATGGGGTCGCAAAGAGTTGGATACGACTGAGCAACTTCACTTTCACTTTTCACTTTTCACTTTCATGCATTGGAGAAGGAAATGGCAACCCACTTCAGTGTTCTTGCCTGGAGAATCCCAGGGACAGGGGAGCCTGGTGGGCTGCCGTCTATGGAGTCGCACAGAGTCGGACACGACTGAAGTGACTTAGCAGCAGCAGCAGCAGGCCTAGGTTATGTATACCATTTTTACTTAAAATAATTAAGATACTTGAGTTTACAAAAAGGCAATAAGAAGAAATTCTTGTATAAATTTATTATCCTTAAGGAGTTATTTTTTTAGGAGTGATATTAATTAATAAAAAAGATAAATAACACTGAATAATGTCTCATTGATTATGTAACATATGAATCTTTTCATTTTAATGTTTCTTAGGGACTTACAAGGAATTGAGATGAAGAGTTTTCATTCTTTATTTAAATACAAGCTTTTTTTTTTCCTAATGTAGTCTTACTCTAAAGTCCAATTTCCTATTTCCCCATTTGATCCATTCAAACCACCTACCATATTCCCACAATCGGGCCTTTGCACTCGCAATTTCTAATCCTTGATACTCTTTAACCCTGTTATTAGTGTAGCTTACTCCATCATCTTTTCCAAGGTATTTGCTCAAATGTTACTGTCTCATTGAAGCTTTCCATGAACAACTGTTTAAAATTTCAGCCCCAAGCCCTAAAACTCCTTATCTTCCTTTCACGTTTCATTTTTTTCTCTATCGACTTTATCACCATATAACGTGATAGCTTGAAAGCTCAATGAGGGCAGAAATGTGTGTAGCTGTATGACTAGAATAGACAGACACATTAGTAGGCACACAATACTACTTGACTAAGGAGTACATCCAATCATGAATGGTTGATGAATAATAAATTACTGTGAAAGGTAATTAATAAACTGAAATAGGTGGGGCTGCTTTTACTGAAGTTTGATAAAGCAGCCTGCAGGTTCACTTCCCCTTTAGATACTTCAAAGCTTTTCAGGATAGTTAGGAAACCCACCAGGCCAGTGTAACTGTATCATATGACAGGTGAGGTAACTGAGGTCCCAGGAATCAGAAGACTTTATCAAAATTTACACAGATATGGGTAAGTACCATCTTGCTTAAATGCAAAAGGACCACTTTCTGGCAGAGTAAATACACAAGATCCTCTGTAACTTTCAAGTCAAATAAACCAATATAAAAAAATATTTGGATGCTATCAGGTATTATTAGTCAATTTTAAATGCAGTGTATTTAACCAAATTTTTTCGGAACAGACATTCTGAATAAAGTTCTATATAACATTTCACTAAGACATGATTATGGATGCAGTATCAATATTGCAAAGTCTACAGAGGTGGCTCAGTTTTCAAGATTTTAAGCCTCAATGTTCTTTATACTTTGTTCTTTACAGGGTGCATTTGGCAAAATTATAAATCAGAGCAATGTATTCCACAAACATAGATGATTCATAACCTATTCAGCTAACAGTGCTATAGGACAAATATTTAATTTAATTTAATGTCCAGCATTTTAACATTACAGGGAGGTGTTTAATGTGCTTACTTTTCTTTGTAAGGGCAAGAAATCCACTTAATAATTGTACCTCAAGGTGAAAGCTTAAGAGAAAACACAATACATTTTAAAACAGCTCTATAAGCTAGTGCACAAGAAGATTTATAAACATGTATGTGCTTTCATTGAAGTCACCAGAATATGTGATGTGTGTGTGAGCTGGCAGGTAAGTATCAATAGATGAAATGATTTTTAGCTATGGCTTCCAGTGTTGAAATTCTGTTAAAACTAGTTAATTGATACATCTTTTAAGGAAAATGATTTGCCTTTTTATAAAACTGATATCCAAGTTATAGAGTGAAGCATAATGTCCAAGAGCAGTTAATATATCAAGGTAGGAGATAATGCCCAAAGAATGTAACTCTCGATCATTTTTCCCAGAGAGTGCTAAGTCACCTAAGTGTCTGATTCTTTGGAACATTATGGACTGTAGTCCACCAGGCTTCTCTGTCCATGGGGGTTCTCCAGGCACGAAGGACACTTCAAAAGAGAGCAAGGTTCATGGTTATTTCTCAGATTTTCTCAGGACTGAGACAAATCTTGAGTTTCTGATTAAACTCTCTAAATTCAACACTTAAAGGTAAAGGGACATCAAAGAGCAGCTTGAGAAGTGTGAATGGAAGGGGAATCATAGTCATCTAGCCTTACTGAGAAGGTAATAGCCTTAATTACTCAGGTTTTTCTCCCACAGCAGCAACTGAGTCATCTTCTATTCTCACTTCTGCTCTCCTCATGTCTTCAACTTCTGGGATCTTCCCAGAAAGTCTAAGTAAAACTCCCAAGTTACTCTATCTTGAGGTGATTTTTCACCATCCGCTCAAATTCCTGCCATGAAATTTAAGATGTGAAGCCTTTTTTTCTAGCACTGATATGTCTTTCCAGTTCTAAAATGATTAGCATTTCCTTCTCTTGTCTTTTTCTCCCAACTGAGTGCCTTGTCTTTGGCCAGTTCTGTGAAAGCTCAGCTTCAAATACTAAAGTCATGACAATTTCTGAAAGAAGGAAGAGATGTATTATGGTCTGGATATCAGTGAAAGAAAGAGATATTTAAAGAGAGGTGAGTCATAGGTCAGGAAAACACACAATTAAATAAGAATTATCTTAGAATATGGGCCAAAAAAGGGAATTTAGTTCTTGGTATTTCCCCTTCCCCTTTCCTTCTGCTTTTTATTTATGTATTTGAGCTACAGAGACATTGTTTTAATAATGCCAGTCGGCCAGAAAGAGTTCGTCATCATGTCGGGAAATTTTTACTAAAGTTTTTGTAATGGTCAGGATACTTTCAACTGAAAAATGACAAACACATGATCCAAAGAGTATAACTGAGAAAAAAAAAAAAAAAGAAGAGGAGGAGGAGGTGACTTACTGGTGTAAATGGCTGGGAATCCCCAAAGTATGTATATGTTTAGGCATATCAGGATCAAAGCATTTGAACAAAGTTGTCAAGACTCTTTGTTCTTTTTTCTATATTTCAGCTCTATATCCCTTTTCTTGTCTTGGACTGTTTTCTTAGCTTCTCTGCTGTGGCCCAACTTATTTCATCCAAAAAGATACCTTCAAACCCACCTTTGACCAAAAAAGATACCTTCAAACTTAAGCTTATATTCATAGGGATTGAAATTCTAAGGGAAGAAATAGCCTCTAACTCATGGAAATAGGTGGGGCTTCCCAGGTGATGCTAGTGGTAAAGAAACTGCCTGCCAATGAAGGAGACATATGAGACAAGGGTTCAATCCCTGGGTTGGGAAGATCCTCTGGAGAAGGGCATGGCAACTCATCCAGTATTCTTGCCTGGGAAATCCCATGGACAGAGGAGCCTGGTGGCTACAGTCAGTTCGACATAGCACACACGCACACATGGAAAAGTGTACAATTGGTTTTACCCATCTCTTCAGTAATTTACTGTAAATAAGAAGATCCAGGACCATGACTGACCAGTCCTGAGTCATATGTCCACCTCTGCAGCCAGAAGGTGGGTGGGCATCACACTTGACAGTACCTCAGAATTGCAGGGATGGGGGCCATTCCCTAAGGAGCAGACAAAAACAGTAGATATACATTGCATTTGCTTTATGTTATTTTTTAACTGATTCTTAGAACCAAGATGCTTTCTGTTCAGATTGTGTACAACAAGAGCTTTTGATTATGAAGGTGAAAAACAGAAATATTCTGTAACATAGGAAAACCTAATCTTGTCTTCATCCTTGCTCCTTTCTAAGGGCTAGATCACTGGCACAAAGAGAAAACAGGCATTACTTGCAAATTCTTACTAATGGTTTCCCAGGTGCCTCAGTGGTAAAGAATATAATGCAATGCAGGAGACACAGGAGATGCCAGTTCTTATCCCTGAGTTGGGAAGATAACCTGGAGAAGGAAATGGCAACCCACTCCAGTATTCTTGTCTGGACAATTCTATGGACAGAGGAGCCTGGCAAGTTGCAGTCCTTGGGGTCACAAAGAGTTGGACACAACTGAGCAACTGAGCATACATGTCCTGTACACACTGTGTTTATGTGGGGAAGGAGTAAACATTAGTGTTGTTCTATGCTTAGAAGGATGTGAAACAAAGTGACAAAATAAATAGTCTGAAGTGTTCACAAATATGCTTATTTCCTCTGAAAATCTGCCAAACAGGTATTTCCTCAGGACTTCTTTTGAAGATGAGCTGAGTAACTCCTTTCAACTTTATTGTCCATATATTTGTTACACCTCATTTTCCATCAATTTATCACTGTCATCAGCATGTTGTCCTTACATAAAAGAAAAGTAGAAAAATAGCCAGAAATTCCTATTGGCCAATCTCTCTGATTCATCTAGCCCCAATATTTTCAGTTTCAGCAGTGCTTAAGACAAGTACCTGTAGAAAGTCAACACTCTGGTCTTTTTTCAAGCAAACTGCCTCCCCCACACTGGAATGGTGATTTTAAGCAAGGAGCAGCTAACAGCCAATCCTCAATCACACATTCTACTGGATCCCTTTACAATTAGCTCAATCTGTCTACCTTCTTGAGTATAACTAAATGAACCTTCTTTCCAGCCTCCATGCATTATCCCTTCTTTCTTTTTTTTTTTTTGATACCTAAAATATGTGTTTAATGTAAAATAATAAAATACAGGAGGAACTGATACAGAAACAACAATGACAAAAACATAAAAGTCAAATATGTGATCTGGAGAACAGCCGTTATGGAACTAATAATTTCAAATTATAGTTTTAAAAACTTACAGAGGAATTAACCTGGTGCATTTAGAAGTATTTGTTTAACAGCAAATGAGGCAGTATGGGAAAACAGAGAACAACAACAATAAAAGAAAAAAAAGAAAAAATATAGAAAATAAACACCAAAATGACAGATGTAAACCCAGCCATATAAATAACTACATTAAATATGAATGGACTAATCACTTCAATAATAAGGCTGAGATTCTTAGACTTGATATAAAAAAACCTGACTTTCCTACATGCTATCTATAAAGATACATTTTATATTCAAAGACACAAATAGACTGAAATGATAGAAAAAAATGCGTACCCTACAAATTGTCTCCATAAACTAACTGAAGTGGCTACATGAGTATTACAGAAAATGACTTGTATTTCTTGTAAGAATTATTTCTAGAGACAAAGAGAGACATGCCATAAAGATGAAACAATCAATATATCAAGAAGATATGACAATTACAAATGTATCAGTTCAGTTCAGTTCAGTCGCTCAGTCGTGTCCGACTGTTTGCGACCCCATGAATCGCAGCACGCCAGGCCTCCCTGTCCATCACCAACTTCCGGAGTTCACCGAGACTCATGTTCAAAAGCATCAATTCTTCGGTGCTCAGCTTTCTTCACAGTCCAACTCTCACATCCATATATGACCACTGGAAAAACCATAGCCTTGACTAGACGGACCTTTGTTAGCAAAGGTCCAGTGGTCATGTATGGATGTGAGAGTTGGACTGTGAAGAAAGCTGAGCACCGAAAAATTGATGCTTTTGAACTGTGGTGTTGGAGAAGACTCTTGAGAGTCCCTTGAACTACAAGGAGATCCAACCAGTCCATCCTAAAGGAGATCAGTCCTGAGTGTTCATTGGAAGGACTGATGCTGAAGCTGAAACTCCAATACTTTGGCCACCTCTTGCAAAAAGTTGATTTACTGAAAAAGACCCTGATGCTGGGAGGGATGGGGGCAGGAGGAGAAGGGGATGACAGAGGATGTCATGGCTGGATGGTATCCCTTCTTTCTTAAAGAAGGATGGAATGGGGAGGGAGGAGGGAGGAGGGTTCACGATGGGGAACACATGTATACCTGTGGCGGATTCATTTTGATATTTGGCAAAACTAATACAGTTATGTAAAGTTTAAAAATAAAATAAAATTTAAAAAAAAAATGCCAAAAAAAAATTCATAACCACAAATCTCAAAAAAAAAAAAAAAAAAAGAATCACCAGGAATCATACCCCTTCTCTAACACATGGCCCAAGTTTCCACTCCTCTGTGGTACTGTTGTAAACTTCTCTCCAGAGATGCTTGTGTGCAGTGCTTCTGAATGCCACCTCCTGTATGTCACATTGGCAGCTTGAAATTGCCATCGTGGGAAATGGAAATTGGAAATTGGCAAACAGTACAAATCCAGGTTGGTTTTGGTTTTGAGAGATGGTTGTTTTCAGTTCACTTCAGTCGCCCAGTTGTGTCCGACTCTTTGTGACCCCATGGACTTCAGCATACCAGGCTTCCCTGTCCATCAACAATCCCCAGAGCATGCTCAAACTAATGTTCATCAAGTCGGTGATCCTATCCAACCATCTCGTCCTCTGTTGTCCCCTTCTCCTTTAGCCTTTAATCTTTCCTAGCATCAGGGTCTTTTTCAATGAGTCAGCTCTTTGCATCAGGTGGCCAAAGTATTGGAGTTTCAGCTTCAACATGTCCTTCCAATGAATATTCAAGACTGACTTCCTTCAGGATTGACTGGTTTGATTTCCTTGCAGCCCAAGGGACTCTCAAGAGTCTTCTCCAACACCACAGTTCAAAAGCATCAATTCTTCCACACTCAGCTTTCTTTATAGTCCAACTTTCACATCCATACATGACTACTGGAAAAACCATAGCCCTGACTTTGTTGCCTTTGACCTTTGTTGCAAAGTAATGTCTCTGCTTTTTAATATGCTGTCTAGGTTGGTTATAGCTTTTCTTCTAAGGAGCAAACATCTTTTAAATTCATGGCTGCAATCGCCATTTGCAGTGATTTTAGAGTCCAAGGAAATAAAGTCTCTCACTGTTTCCATGGTTTCCCCATCTATTTGCCATGAAGTGATGGGACTGAATGCCATGATCTTAGTTTTCTGAATTTTTAGTTTTAAGCCAATTTTTTGACTCTCCTCTTTCACTTATATCAAGAGGTTCTTTAGTTCTTCTTCACTTTCTGCCATAAGGGTGGTGCCATCTGCATATCAGAGGTTATTGATATTTCTCCTGGCAATCTTGATTCCAGCTTATGCTTCATCCAGCCTGGCATTTCGTATGATGTATATGTTAAACATATACATATAAGTTAAACAAGCAGGGGTTCCATGTCCAGTTCTAACTGTTGTTTCCTGACCTGCATACAGATTTCTCAAGAGGCAGGTCAGATGGTCTGGTATTCCCATCTTTTTCAGAGTTTTCCACAGTTTGTTGTGATCCACACAGTCAAAGGCTTTGGCATTGTCAATAAAGCAGAGTAGATGTTTTTCTGGAACTCTCTTGCTTTTTCTATGGCCCAGCATATGTTGGCAATTTGACCTCTGTTTCCTCTGCCTTTTCTAAATCCAGCTTGAACATCTGGAAGTTCTCAGTTCACGAGAACTTCATGAACTGTTGAAGGCTGGCTTGGAGAATTTTGAGCATTACCATGCTAGTTGTGAGATGAGTGCAGTCGTGTAGTAGTTTGAACATTCTTTGGCATTGCCCTTCTTTGGGAAAAGAATGAAAACTAACCTTTTCCAGTGCTGTGGCCATTGCATAGTTTTCCAAGTTTGCTGGCATATTGAGTGCAGCTCTTTCACAGCATCATCTTTTAGGATTTGAAATAGCTCAACTGGAATTTCATCACCCCCACTAGCTTTGTTCATAGTGATACTTCCTAAGGCCTACTTGACTTCACATTCCAGGATGTCTGGCTCTAGGTGAATGATCACACTATCGTGGTTATCTGGGTCATTAAGATCTTTTTGTATAGTTCTTCTGTGTATTCTCGCCACCCTTTCTTAATATCTTCTGCTTCTGTTAGGTCCATACCATTTCTGCCCTTTATTGTGCTCATCTTTTCACAAAGTGTTCACTTAGTATCTCTAATTTTATTGAAAAGATCTCTAGTCTTTCCTATTCTATTGTTTTCCTCTATTTCTTTGCATTGATCGCTGAGGAAGGCTTTCTTATCTCTCCTTGCTATTCTTTCGAATTCTGCATTCAGATGGTTGTTTTAACAACTAGCATATCATACTGTCCTTGGAATTGACTTTATTCTTCACTAACCACTCTAACAGTGCTGAGGGTGGTGTCAGATATACTCGAGTTCTGGTTCATTGATCTAGTATTTATGTGACAGTGAGTTGTTTCACCTGTCTGAGTCAGTTTCCTTAAGTAAAATAACACAGGTGAAGTTTCTGGCGGAGAAAAGTGCTGAATAAGAGTAGCTATTTCATCAATGGCACTTGATCCTTCATGTGTATTCCATTTATAGTTTGGATTAGCTATGTTTCTGGATGTATGTTGATGTCTTTTGTATTTGCTTTCCTTCACCACAGAACCCCCAGTGTTAAAAAGAATCATCAGAGTATCTTTCTTAGTGTGCTTGGTAGATAGTGAATCCACAGTAAATACTACTGTAGAGCATATTCATAGAGTAGGCAGTCACAGAGTCAAAAATGATGCCTGACAGCACTAGATTAAGAGTGTTGTGTGTGCTGTGCTAAGTTGCTTCAGTTGTGTCTGACTCTTTTCGAACCTATGGACTGTAGACTGCCAAGCTTCTCTGTCCCTAGGATTCTCTGGGCAAGAATACTGGAGTGGGTTGCCATGCCCTCCTCCAGGGAATTTTCTGGATTCAGGGATCTAACCCGCATCTCCCAGGGATCAACCCCCCATCTTCCATGGATCGACTCTGATGTTTCATGCTTTGGCAGGCCGGTTCTTTACCACTAGAGTTAAATGGGAAGCCTAGATTAAGAATGCCTGAATTTCAATCTCAGAACACAACATACTAAATTGTGAGAACTCCTGGATCAAACATCTCTACTTTTGAATCATAGTTCCACCTCTAATCATCTGTGCTGACTTCATCAAGTTACTGGCCTCAGCTTCCTCATCTGTTAAATGGATGAAAGAGTAGCTTTGTACTTAGTGTCACAGTTTAGGAAGATCCCTTGTACTAAAAGATGTTAAATGTGTGGACAGTCTTAATAAAAAGTGGCTACTACCATTCTTCCACTAGTTGATCCTGTGGTTTAATCTTCCTAAGCTTCATAGACTTAACTATATCTATAAAAGTGAGAGGGCTAATTTAGTGTTCTTTCAAGAGAACATTTTTTGTTTTGAATAAGTTTCTTTATGTCGAAAGCCCTTTATTCTAGAAACAGATAGAAGTCCTAATGCCAATACTCTTTGGTGAACAAAATCTCTCCCTTCGAGTCTCACTACTCCTAGCCCAGGCCCCCATCACTGTACAGGAATTTTCCAACCAGTCACCTACCACTGGCTCTACTTTTCATCCTCCAGACTTCCCTGTGGTCTTCTTAGGCAGACACAAACACACACATTTGATTGTGGCACTCCCTTTCTTTAAAATCTCTGCTGGAATCATTTTACCTACAAATGAAGGTTAACCTTCCTAGCAAGATCTCTGAAGCCCTTGACATTCTTGTCCTGGTTTCATATTTGCCCATGTTAGTTTCATATCACAACCCTCTCTTGTGAGCACTATGCTTCAGTCAGGTGGAACTCACTGTTTCCTAAACATACCCTGGCAGCCTTTCTCAACTTATGTCATTACACATATGGTTCTTTTGGCAGCCTGAGATGCACCTACTAGCCTACCCTTTTGTTTTCCTGGGATACTCCTACTCATATTTCAAGACCCACCTCACTTGTCAAGTTGTCTTTTAAAAAGGTTTTCCTGATTCCCCCAGGCAGTGTTAGTCATGCTGTCTCTGTATTTCTACAGTGCTAGCACTTTCCTCTTTGAATTATATTTATCTGTTTACAAGTCTGGCTCCTCCACTGGAACAGTAACTTCTCAGTAGTGATGTGCCACAAGTCTGGAGTCAGACTGTCTGGTTTATAAACCCCTGCACCAACACATACTAGATGAATGAGCTTGAGAAAGCTACTCAACTTCTTTAATCGCCCATTTTCTCACCTATAAAATAGAATGTTGCATTATCAGGGTCCTTATAGTAATTAAAAGAGAAAATGCATGTAAAGCTCCTACCCATATGCCTGGCATAAATTAAGGACTCAATAACTTAATCATTCTCAATGTTGATGGTGATGACAAAGGAGATGGGACAGCAGCAGTGGGAGAGAAAGTGATGGGGAAAAAAGAAAAGAAAAACCCTCATTTATCTTTGCAGTCCCTGGACCGGTTCCCAGTCTGGCATCTAGTAAGTACTCAATGCATGTTTGTTGAATGAATGGTGCTACTTTATAGCACACCTAAAATGACAGATACCAGCTCTTTTCTCATATGTGAGTCCAAGATGTTGAATTAATTTTTGAGATGCCAACAACTGAGTTGCTGATGGAGACTGGGAGGAGGGGAGACAAAGGATGATGGAGGATAGAGAAGGAAAGTAGTATGTTGGGCATGCTCTTTATAACTTCGTCTAAGCATTACTGTTATTGTCATTATTAAGAACGGAAACTTTTTTTTAAAGAAATTAAGTGGTGAGGATTCCCAGTCTAGAGAGCAGCCCCACCAACAGGCATCACTTGGGTGTGAGGGCAGGACTTCCCTGGTGGCTCAGACGGTAAAGCGTCTGTCTACAATGTGGAAGACCTGGGTTCGATTCCTGGGTCGGGAAGATCCCCTGGAGAAGGAAATGGGAATCCTCTCCAGTACTATTGCCTGGAAAATCCCATGGACAGAAGAGCCTGGTAGGCTACAGTCCATGGGGTCGCGAAGAGTCAGACACGACTGAGCGACTTCACTTTGGGTGTGAGGCAGTCAAAGCAAACTCCTTTGATGTGATAGGGAAAGCCAGAGGGCAAAACCTCAGGCAGCGAGGGGTTGGAATGCAAGGGGCTCAGAACGAAAATACTTTCATACTATCGGGAGGGGCCGAGATCACTTAATGATGAAAACCCCTGGACTAGAAAGGACTGAAACATTGAGAGTGGAAGTCCTGATTAGCGAAACAGTAAACTCCGGAGGCATTTACACAAATTAAAACCAAACAAAAGCCTAATACACAGGACATTAAAAAAAAAAAAAACAAAAAAACAAACTAAGAAATTTTTTCAGTTAGTTCCAAAGAACAGCTGGAAATCAGACTAGGGCTGCTGCGAGAATGGGATATCAGAATTTAAAGTGGGAAAGGAGATGAACAGAGGAGGTGGAGAGAGAAGCGGTGCTGCTGAATTTATCTCAAAGAAGAAAAAAGAATAAATACATGCTCTCTTGTATCCATTAAACGTTGGATGCTCCCCAGACCAGAGTATCGGCTGATTCACTTTTTGCTGCGCTCGGTAGAGAAAACAACACACAAACAAAACCAGAAATAAACACAGAAAAATAAAAGCATGCTTTCGTCTTCTCCTCCTTTTCCCTCCTTCCAGTTGAGTCCTTCCCCGCAAGCAAAGGTTCGCCTTCGCTGTCCATGTCCTTCCAGACCCTCAGCAGCCGGCCTTGCATTCCATTCTCGAGCCCCGAACTAGGCTTGGTCCCCAGATCTCACAGTCCCAGAAGCAGACCCACTTCTCTCTCCTTCTTTTTTCCCCTCCCACTTCTTCCCTCCTCTTCCCTCTGGTCTGTCTGCTCCTTTGCCCAGCTGTCACCGGCTCCCCTCGCTCCCCACGCCTACGCCCCGAACCCACGGCTGAGAGGAGGGCCTGCTGACGCTCGGCAGAGTTGGCAGGGTCCCAGAGAAAAACCCCGCTCTTCCTCTTTAGCAAACCACTGTCTTTCGCAGCGGAAACTGATTTCCACTGAGGAGCACCATCCAGTCTGCGTCCGCCGGAACCGACCGAGAGAGAGGCTGCGCTTGGTCTTTGGCTGCTGATTCGGAACCCGAGAGACCCCGGCCGGCCGCGCCCTGGCTGCGAACACGCTCGTCCCCAGGTGCCTCAGGGACTGGGGCATCGCCAGCCCCCAGGTTGGATAGCACGGTTCCGCCTCGCACCAATCCTCCGGTACTCTGTTCCTCTAGATGAAGGGCCCCAGCCGGCCTCCTGGGTCAGAAACCGTCGATTCACCGTTTCTGAGAATTGATTGATATACATAGAGAAACCAAGCCCACAAATACGTTAAAAAAAAAAAAAAAAAAAAGCAAGTGCATGCCTATATCTTGTCATTATCACTAGCAAAAAGAAGTCTAGGATTTTCCCAAGTAAAATTCTAGTAGCCCCACTCTCCCTCATAAACTTCCATTATTAGGGACTGTGCGTCTGTCTCAGTCGTGTCCAACTCTTTGCGACCCCATGGACTGCAGCCCCCTAGGTTCCCCCGTCCATGTTTTCCAGGCAAGGCTACTGGAATGGGTACTCCGAAACGACTCTGTATTCCATATAATATTTAGAAATGATGATTGTACTTTAATCAACATCTGATTAAACCAACCTACCCAGATTAAATACAGCTATCTTTACTGGAAGGAATTCCTCAACAAAGCAGAATGTATAACTTATGGAAGGCTACTACTAGAATTCTCCTCTGAAAACCAGAGACCAGGGTGTGAAATAGCCGACAGTGCAGCTGAGTTGGTTGCACTAAGTGAAAGGCCTGTCATGTCTTAGCGGTTCTGGGGGGCTGTTTTTTATATTTAGGTGTGAATGCTGATTTTGTCATAATTGATACAAGAAAGTTATGAATCGATGTAGGAAACAAAATCATAAGAAATCCTTGGGCAATATCTGAAAGAGCATTTAACTCTGTCACTCATGAAAAAGGAACAGTTCAGTTTTCAGAATGTACCTACATTATACAGTCAGCCAATAAAACATAATCCCCACTTAAGCAATTAGAGGAGGGCCTTGGGGTTGCAGTTGGGATTTTTAGATTGGTTAAAGCAAATAAAATACTGTAGGAAGAATGAAATCATACTTGTTGAAACTTGGATTTACAGAAATATAAGGTAGCTTGAAGAAGATGAATTCAGGTGGAAAATGACCTTTCTATTATGTTCAGGAAGGCATTAGAATGTCAGGAGAAATGCTGTAAAGGAGATTTATTACCATAAGCACAGTTGACAAGTTCCATTTTGTTGAGTACCTTGGAAGGAGGAAGGAAACCAACATTTAAGGAGATGATTAAAAAAGCTCTGAAAAGAGTGTTCAGTAATCCAGGGAGACCTGAATGGTGGAGGCATGTGTTGCTCCTGGTCTGCTAAGGGGCTCCTGGGTGTCTCAGAGTCCCCCTGATTTGCTTGTTCCTTGTCTGAATATTTGTACTAGATGAATTACATGTGATATGAGATGGGATAGAGACAATGCGTGTGTATGTGTATATCCTTCTTACTCCCTATAAAAAATTCTTCCCCCTCCCTTCCCTCTCTGTATTTGTGTGTATGTGTGTACATGTGTTTGTTCAAGCATATCTATCTACATATATATTTAGAGATGAGAAGGGAATTTTCAAAAATATATCATTTTTTTGTAGTAAAGTCGCATTTATATTGCTTTACATTTTGAAGGCCATATTCATTTGAGACATATATATACCTTGTATGGCCTAGAGGGCTTATGTTACATTTCCACTGCAATGATAAGGAAATAAAGATCAGAGAAAGGAAATCATATAAATATTGTTTTGTTTTGAAAACCACCTTTCAGTTGAAACATACATATGCTTTGTGTGGCCTAGAGGGCTAGTGTTAGGAGCCCCATTTTAAAGAAGAGGAAATAAAGAAGGGAAGTGATTTTCCCAATGTCTTTTTCAAATTTGCCACGAAACCTTTCACAGTACTTGTGATTCATAAGCACAAACTTTAAAACAATGCAGGAACTCAACACATCCTCTTTTCTTGAGCATTTTCTGTCTCTCCTTTTTAGTTTCAATATTTAGTTAAAATCTGATAAAAACTTCAACAAGTCTCTGTACACAGTCACCTCCTATTCTTTTTCCTTGTTTTGTTTTCTTCCTTAGCACTTCTGACTCTCGAACACACCTTGCATTTTACATGTTCATCTTGCTTTTTGCATGTGCTTTTCTGCCTCAAAGAATATGCTTAGTGAAGATGGGAATGATTTTGAGGGGTAAAGTGGGAACTGTGGTTTTTCTGCTGTATTCTCAGTGCCAAGAAAAGTGCCAAGCAAATAGGAGGCCCTTAATAAATGTCTGTGAAATGAATGCCCACGTGCATGAATGAATGAGGGCTGAAAATAGTCCATGTAAATCTACCTAGCATCTATCAAGCCACTGCTATTTTTGTAAGGGAGAGGTGCTCAATAATTACTTGTAAGAAAAATAATGAAAGGACCTCACTGCAGGCCCCTGGACACTTGAAGTAAAGATAGTATTCCTTATTTGTCTTAGTTTTTTCTGTTAGCAAAATATGGTCGAAACCTCACTTCTGATGGCCAAATGATGCCTCTGCTGTGGCTGGGAAAATTTTTGTTGTCTTATGTCTTTGTTGCCTTCTACTCTGCCTTTACCTTTCTCTCATGTGTGCACAACCCTCAGGAAATGCCCTCTGCCTACAACCCAGCCAGCAATGTATTTTTCCTGGACCAGTGCCCTTTACTTAGGATCTTTCCAGACCTTTTCATCCCTCATTAAATTTTACCTACCTTTTCCCCCATTCCCTCTGGTGTCTACTTTCCATACTGTTTTATGCTTCCTAGGTAATACATTTTTATTTTGTTAGAAACAAGTAGTCTTAGAATTACAAGACCACACAGTACAGCTTCTCTTTCAGTGATCCAAGTCTTTCTATGGTTTGCCAAGTGGGAAGCGGTGTGAGAACTCAGTCTCCAGATATAAAATGGATAAGCTTTCTGCCTTTCATGAATTATATGACTTTGGGCAAATTATTTGACCTCTCTAAGCTTCAGTTCAGTTCAGTTGCTCAGTTGCATGCAACTCTTTGTGACCCCATGGACCTTAGCATGCCAGGCCTCCCTGTCCATCACCAACTCCCTGAGTTTACCCAAACTCATGACCATTGAGACGGTGATGCCATCCAACCATCTCATCCTCTGTTGTCCCCTTCTTTTCCCCACTTCAGTCTTTCCCAGCATCAGAGTCTTTTCAAATTAGTCAGGTTTTTTTTGCATCAGGTGGCCACAGTATTGGAGTTTCATCTTCAACATCAGTCCTTCCAATGAACACTCAGGACTGATCACCTTTAGGATGGACTGGTTGGATCTCCTTGCAGTCCAAGGGACTCTCAAGAGTTTTCTCCAACACCACAGTTTAAAAGCATCAATTCTTCTGCACTCAGCTTTCTTTATAGTCCAACTTTCACATTCATACATGACTACTAGAAAAACCATAGCCTTGAATAGATGGACCTTTGTTAGCAAAGTAATATCTCTGATTTTTAATATGCTGTCTAAGTTGGTCATAACTTTTCTTCCAAAGAGCAAGCATATTTTAATTTCATGGCTATAGTCACCATCTGGACTGATTTTGGAGCCCCCCAAAATAAATTCTGTCACTGTTTCCATTGCTTCCTCATCTATTTGCCATGAAGTGATGTGACTGGATGCCATGATCTTAGTTTTCTGAATGTTGAGTTTTAAGCCAACTTTTTCACTCTCCTCTTCCACTTTCATCAAGAGGCTCTTTAGTTCTTCTTCACTTTCTGCCATAAGGGTGGGGTCAACTGCATATCTGAGGTTATTGATATTTCTCCCGGCAATCTTGATTCCAGCTTGTGCTTCCTCCAGTCCAGTATTTCTCATGATGTACTCTGCATATAAGTTAAATAAGCCCATGACAATACACAGCCTTGATGTACTCCTTTTCCTATTTGTAGCCAGTCTGTTCTTCCATGATCAGTTCTAATTATTGCTTCCTGACCTGCATATAGATTTTTCAAGAGACAGGTGGTCTGGTAGTCCCATCTCTTTCAGAATTTTCCACAATTTATTGTGATCCACACAGTCAAAGGCTTTAGCATAGTCAATAAAGCAGAAATAGATATTTTTCTGGAACTCTCTTGCTTTTTCCATGATCCAGTGGATGTTGAAAATTTGATATCTGGTACCTCTGCATTTTCTAAAACCAACTTGAACATCTAGAAGTTCACAGTTCATGTATTGTTGAAGCCCGGCTTGGAGAATTTTGAGCATTACTTTACTAGTATGTGAGATGAGTACAATTGTGAGGTAGTTTGAGCATTCTTTGACATTGCCTTTCTTTGAGATTGGAATGAAAACTGACCTTTTCTTTTTTTTTTTTTTTTTTCTGTTTTATTTTTTTAAAATTTTATTTTATTTTTAAACTTTACACAACTGTATTAGATTTGCCAAATATCAAAATGAATCCGCCACAGGTTTACATGTGTTCCCCATCCTGAACCCTCCTCCCTCCTCCCTCCCCATTCCATCCCTCTGGGTCGGCCCAGTGCACCAGCCCCAAGCATCCAGTATCGTGCATCGAGCCTGGACTGGCAACTCATTTCATATATGATATTTTACATGTTTCAATGCCATTCTCCCAAATCTTCCCACCCTCTCCCTCTCCCACAGAGTCCATAAGACTGTTCTATACATCAGTGTCTCTTTTGCTGTCTCGTACACAGGGTTATTGTTACCATCTTTCTAAATTCCATATATATGCGTTAGTATACTGTATTGGTGTTTTTCTTTCTGGCTTACTTCACTCTGTATAATAGGCTCCAGTTTCATCCACCTCATTAGAACTGATTCAAATGTATTCTTTTTAATGGCTGAATAATACTCCATTGTGTATATGTACCAAAGCTTTCTTATCCATTCATCTGCTGATGGACATCTAGGTTGCTTCCATATCCTGGCTATTATAAACAGTGCTGCGATGAACATTGGGGTACTCGTGTCTCTTTCCCTTCTGGTTTTCTCAGTGTGCATGCCCAGCAGTGGGATTGCTGGATCATAAGGCAGCTCTATTTCCAGTTTTTTAAGGAATCTCCACACTGTTCTCCATAGTGGCTGTACTAGTTTGCATTCCCACCAACAGTGTAAGAGGGTTCCCTTTTCTCCACACCCTCTCCAGCATTTATTACTTGTAGACTTTTGGATCGCAGCCATTCTGACTGGTGTGAAATGGTACCTCATAGTGGTTTTGATTTGCATTTCTCTGATAATGAGTGATGTTGAGCATCTTTTCATGTGTTTGTGAGCCATCTGTATGTCTTCTTTGGAGAAATGTCTATTTAGTTCTTTGGCCCATTTTTTGATTGGGTCATTTATTTTTCTGGAGTTGAGCTGTAGGAGTTGCTTGTATATTCTCGAGATTAGTTGTTTGTCAGTTGCTTCATTTGCTATTATCTTCTCCCATTCTGAAGGCTGTCTTTTCACCTTGCTAATAGTTTCCTTTGATGTGCAGAAGCTTTTAAGGTTAATTAGGTCCCATTTGTTTATTTTTGCTTTTATTTCCAGTATTCTGGGAGGTGGGTCATAGAGGATCCTGCTGTGATGTATGTCAGAGAGTGTTTTGCCTATGTTCTCCTCTAGGAGTTTTATAGTTTCTGGTCTTACGTTGAGATCTTTAATCCATTTTGAGTTTATTTTTGTGTATGGTGTTAGAAAGTGTTCTAGTTTCATTCTTTTACAAGTGGTTGACCAGAGTTCCCAGCACCACTTGTTAAAGAGATTGTCTTTAATCCATTGTATATTCTTGCCTCTTTTGTCGAAGATAAGGTGTCCATATGTGCGTGGATTTATCTCTGGGCTTTCTATTTTGTTCCATTGATCTATATTTCTGTCTTTGTGCCAGTACCATACTGTCTTGATAACTGTGGCTTTGTAGTAGAGCCTGAAGTCAGGTAGGTTGATTCCTCCAGTTCCATTCTTCTTTCTCAAGATTGCTTTGGCTATTCGAGGTTTTTTGTTTTTCCATACAAATTGTGAAATTATTTGTTCTAGCTCTGTGAAGAATGCTGTTGGTAGCTTGATAGGGATTGCATTGAATCTATAGATTGCTTTGGGTAGTATACTCATTTTCACTACATTGATTCTTCCAATCCATGAACATGGTATATTTCTCCATCTGTTAGTGTCCTCTTTGATTTCTTTCACCAGTGTTTTATAGTTTTCTATATATAGGTCTTTAGATTCTTTAGGTAGATATATTCCTAAGTATTTTATTCTTTCCGTTGCAATGGTGAATGGAATTGTTTCCTTAATTTCTCTTTCTGTTTTCTCATTATTAGTGTATAGGAATGCAAGGGATTTCTGGGTGTTGATTTTATATCCTGCAACTTTACTATAGTCATTGATTAGTTCTAGTAATTTTCTGGTGGAGTCTTTAGGGTTTTCTATGTAGAGGATCATGTCATCTGCAAACAGTGAGAGCTTTACTTCTTCTTTTCCAATTTGGATTCCTTTTATTTCTTTTTCTGTTCTGATTGCTGTGGCCAAAACTTCCAAAACTATGTTGAATAGTAATGGTGAAAGTGGGCACCCTTGTCTTGTTCCTGACTTTAGAGAAAATGCTTTCAATTTTTCACCATTGAGGATAATGTTTGCTGTGGGTTTGTCATATATAGCTTTGATTATGTTGAGGTATGTTCCTTCTATTCCTGCTTTCTGGAGAGTTTTTATCATAAATGGATGTTGAATTTTGTCAAAGGCTTTCTCTGCATCTATTGAGATAATCATATGGTTTTTATTTTTCAATTTGTTAATGTGGTGTATTACATTGATTGATTTGCGGATATTGAAGAATCCTTGCATCCCTGGGATAAAGCCCACTTGGTCATGGTGTATGATCTTTTTAATGTGTTGTTGGATTCTGATTGCTAGAATTTTGTTAAGGATTTTTGCATCTATGTTCATCAGTGATATTGGCCTGTAGTTTTCTTTTTTTGTGGGATCTTTGTCAGGTTTTGGTATTAGGGTGATGGTGGCCTCATAGAATGAGTTTGGAAGTTTACCATCCTCTGCAATTTTCTGGAAGAGTTTGAGCAGGATAGGTGTTAGCTCTTCTCTAAATTTTTGGTAGAATTCAGCTGTGAAGCCGTCTGGACCTGGGCTTTTGTTTGCTGGAAGATTTTTGATTACAGTTTCAATTTCCGTGCTTGTGATGGGTCTGTTAAGATTTTCTATTTCTTCCTGATCGAGTTTTGGAAAGTTGTACTTTTCTAAGAATTTGTCCATTTCTTCCTCGTTGTCCATTTTATTGGCATATAATTGTTGATAGTAGTCTCTTATGATCCTTTGTATTTCTGTGTTGTCTGTTGTGATCTCTCCATTTTCATTTCTAATTTTATTGATTTGATTTTTCTCCCTTTGTTTCTTGATGAGTCTGGCTAATGGTTTGTCAATTTTATTTATCCTTTCAAAGAACCAGCTTTTGGTTTTGTTGATTTTTGCTATGGTCTCTTTTGTTTCTTTTGCATTTATTTCTGCTCTAATTTTTAAGATTTCTTTCCTTCTACTAACCCTGGGGTTCTTCATTTCTTCCTTTTCTAGTTGCTTTAGGTGTAGAGTTAGGTTATTTATTTGACTTTTTTCTTGTTTCTTGAGGTGTGCCTATATTGCTATGAACTTTCCCCTTAGGACTGCTTTTACCGTGTCCCACAGGTTTTGGGTTGTTGTGTTTTCATTTTCATTCGTTTCTATGCAAATTTTGATTTCTTTTTTGATTTCTTCTGTGATTTGTTGGTTATTCAGCAGCGTGTTGTTCAGCCTCCATATGTTGGATTTTTTAATAGTTTTTCTCCTGTAATTGAGATCTAATCTTACTGCATTGTGGTCAGAAAAGATGCTTGGAATGATTTCTATTTTTTTGAATTTACCAAGGCTAGCTTTATGGCCCAGGATGTGATCTATCCTGGAGAAAGTTCCATGTGCGCTTGAGAAGAAGGTGAAATTCATTGTTTTGGGATGAAATGTCCTATAGATATCAATTAGGTCTAACTGGTCTATTGTATCGTTTAAAGTTTGTGTTTCCTTGTTAATTTTCTGTTTAGTTGATCTATCCATAGGTGTGAGTGGGGTATTAAAGTCTCCCACTATTATTGTATTATTGTTAATTTCTTCTTTCATACTTGTTAGCATTTGTCTTACATACTGCGGTGCTCCCGTGTTGGGTGCATATATATTTATAATTGTTATATCTTCTTCTTGGATTGATCCTTTGATCATTATGTAGTGACCATCTTTGTCTCTTTTCACAGTCTTTGTTTTAAAGTCTATTTTATCTGATATGAGTATTGCTACTCCTGCTTTCTTTTGGTCCCTATTCGCATGGAAAATCTTTTTCCAGCCCTTCACTTTCAGTCTGTATGTGTCCCCTGTTTTGAGGTGGGTCTCTTGTAGACAACATATGCAGGGGTCTTGTTTTTGTATCCATTCAGCCAGTCTTTGTCTTTTGGTTGGGGCATTCAACCCATTTACATTTAAGGTAATTACTGATAAGTATGACCCCGTTGCCATTTACTTTATTGTTTTGGGTTCGAATTTATACACCATTTTTGTGTTTCCTGTCTAGAGAATATCCTTTAGTATTTGTTGGAGAGCTGGTTTGGTGGTGCAGAATTCTCTCAGCTTTTGCTTGTCTGAAAAGCTTTTGATTTCTCCTTCATACTTGAATGAGATCCTTGCTGGGTACAATAATCTGGGCTGTAGGTTATTTTCTTTCATCATTTTAAGTATGTCTTGCCATTCCCTCCTGGCTTGAAGAGTTTCTATTGAAAGATCAGCTGTTATCCTTATGGGAATCCCCTTGTGTGTTATTTGTTGTTTTTCCCTTGCTGCTTTTAATATTTGTTCTTTGTGTTTGATCTTTGTTAATTTGATTACTATGTGTCTTGGGGTGTTTCGCCTTGGGTTTATCCTGTTTGGGACTCTCTGGGTTTCTTGGACTTGGGTGATTATTTCCTTCCCCATTTTAGGGAAGTTTTCAACTATTATCTCCTCAAGTATTTTCTCATGGTCTTTCTTTTTGTCTTCTTCTTCTGGGACCCCTATGATTCGAATGTTGTAGCGTTTAATATTGTCCTGGAGGTCTCTGAGATTGTCCTCATTTCTTTTAATTCGTTTTTCTTTTATCCTCTCTGATTCATTTATTTCTACCATTCTATCTTCTAATTCACTAATCCTATCTTCTGCCTCTGTTATTCTACTATTTGTTGCCTCCAGAGTGTTTTTAATTTCACTTATTGCATTATTCATTATATATTGACTCTTTTTTATTTCTTCTAAGTCCTTGTTAAACCTTTCTTGCATCTTCTCAATCCTTGCCTCCAGGCTATTTATCTGTGATTCCATTTTGATTTCAAGATTTTGGATCAATTTCACTATCATTATTCGGAATTCTTTATCAGGTAGATTCCCTATCTCTTCCTCTTTTGTTTGGTTTGGTGGGCATTTATCCTGTTCCTTTATCTGCTGGCTATTCCTCTGTCTCTTCATCTTGTTTAAATTGCTGAGTTTGGGGTGTCCTTTCTGTATTCTGGCAGTTTGTGGAGTTCTCTTTATTGTGGCGTTTCCTCGCTGTGTGTGGGTTTGTACAGGTGGCTTGTCAAGGTTTCCTGGTTAGGGAAACTTGTGTTGATGTTCTGGTGGATGGAGCTGTATTTCTTCTCTCTGGAGTGTAATGAAATGTCCAGTAATGAGTTATGAGATGTCTATGGTTTTGGGGTGACTTTGGGCAGCCTGTATCTTGAAGCTCAGGGCTGTGTTCCTTTGTTGCTGGAGAATTTGCTTGTTATGTCTTTCCCTGGAACTTGTTGGCCCTTGTGTGGTGCTTGGTTTCAGTGTCGGTATGGAGGCGTTTGATGAGCTCCTGTCAATTAATGTTCCTTGGAGTCAGGAGTTCCCTGGAGTCAGGGATTGGACTTAAGCCTCCTACTTCCAGTTATCGGTCTTAATTTTACAGTAGTTTCAAAACTTCTCCTTCTATACAGCACCACTGATAAAACATCTACGTTAAAGATGAAAAGTTTCTCTACTGTGAGGGTCACTCAGAGAGGTTCACAGCATTACATGGAGAAGAGAAGAGGGAGGAGGGAGTTAGAGGTGACCCAAATGAGATGAGGTGGAATCAATAGTGGAGAGAGTGGGCTAGCCAGTAGTCCCTTCCTTATGTGCACTCCACAACTGGACCACTCAGAGATGTTCACGGAGTTATACAGGGAAGAGAAGAAGGAGGCAGGAGACAGAGGTGGCCAGAAGGATAAAAGGGGGAAATGAAAAGGCGGGAGACAGATCCAGCCAGTAATCAGTTCCTTAAGTGTTCTCCACCGTCTGGAACACACAGAAAATCACAGAGTTGGGTAGAGTAGAGAGGGGTTAGGGAGGAGATACAGGTGACCTGGTGGAGAAAATGGAGAGTCCAAAGGGAGAGAGAGCAGTCAAGCCAGTAATCTCGTACACTAGTGAAAAATGGGTCCTGAAGATTGGGTTCTTAAAGGTACAAAATTGGTAACAAATACATAAAAACAAAAATTAGAAATCTAGAGTAGAGTTTGGAATTTCAAAAATGCGATGTTAATGAAAAGGAGAAGGAAAAGAAAGAGAGAAAAAACGAACAAAGAAAAACAAACAAGGTCGTGAAAGTAATAAAGAAACTACAGGTACAAAATTGATAACTAATACCAAACAGCAAAAATTAAAAATCTAGAGTAGAGTTTGGAATTTCAAAAATACAACGTTAAAAAAAAAAAAAAAAAGAAGAAGAAGAAGAAAAATAAAGAGAGAAAACAAACAAACCAACAAAAACAATGTCGCAAAAATTATAAAGAAAATACAGGTACAAAATTGATATCAAATACCAAAAAGCATAAATTAAAAATCTTGAGTAGAGTTTGGAATTGCAGATATACGATGTTATATAAAAGAAGAAGAGAAAGAAACAGAGGAAAAAAAAAGTCACAGCAATAATGAAAAAAACTATAGGTACAAAATTGATAAC
Organism: Bubalus kerabau; assembly: GCF_029407905.1. Lineage (NCBI taxonomy): Eukaryota > Metazoa > Chordata > Mammalia > Artiodactyla > Bovidae > Bubalus > Bubalus kerabau. Next base: position 96,333,538 of record NC_073625.1, on the reverse strand, counting down.
ATATATCAAAAGGCTAAAATTAAAAATCTAGAGTAGAGTTTGGAATTTCAAAAATGCAATGTTAAAGAAAAGAAGAAAAAGAAAAAAGAAAAAAAAAAAAAAAAACCACGGTCAAAAAATTATAAAATATATATATGAAGTTTGCTGAAGAAGAAAAAAAAAAAAATAGGGTCTTTTTTTTTTTTTTTTTTTGCAAAGTAATAGTTATAAAAGTGAAAATTAAAGGACAATAGAGGACTTAAAAAAAATTTTTTTTAATTAAAAAAAAAAAAGAAAGAAAGAAAGATTGATCGTAAAAATAGTAAAAATATATCTAGGTCTTTCTCTGGTTTTGTTGTGAGTATTGTGGGTTCAGTTCATTTTTGGCAGTTCCTTAGTCCGACTTATATTTCTCAAGATCTATAGGCCCCTTCCTATGTAATCCGTAGTAACCACAGGGTTTTAATCTATGGCCTGTAGCTTCCAAGGCGTTTCCCTCTGTTATAGCTTCTTCTGTTTGCTGGTCTCTTCAGTGTCTGGTTCCCGCCCTGACACAAAGGGGACTGTGGAGGACCCTATTTTTTTTTTTTTTTTTTTTTTAATTTAGGCTCACTTGTTCAGCCGCGCTGTGGGGAGGGAGGGAGGGATGCTGCAAACAGATAACACTGGCATGCGCTCGCAGTGCCTCGGCCACACTGGGTCTGCCCCCGCTCACGGCGCGTGTAACCTCCCTGCCCACAGTGCTTGGGCTCTAGGTTGTTCCGCCGGGAACAATCAGAGGCCGGCCCTGGACTGAGCTCCCAGGTCCAAGCCGCTCAGGTTCAGGCACTCGGGTAGTCCTCAGAGGCGCAGACTCGGTTGGGCCTGCGTTTTGTGTTCTTCCCAGGTCGAGCAGCTCAGGTGATGAGGTGTTTGGCGGGCGCCAATGCTGCGACTTATCGCCTCCCCGCCACTAGGTTATCTGGGTGTAAAACCGGCGCACCTTCTCAGGCAGATGTTGACCGTCCAGACCCCCAAGAAGTTTTAGTTAGCAAAGAAGCCTGCTTACAGTTTTATAGATAGTGTCTCTCTGGGGCTGCGATGTCCCTCTTCCGGCTCTGGCTGCCTGTCACCGGAGGGGGAAGGTCTGCAGCCGGCTATCTCTGTTCAGTCCTTTGTTCTGTGCGCGGGCCTGGCGGTGTCTTAGGTTAGGGCTGGCTTTTCGCGTGGTAGATATCCCACAGTCTGGTTTGCTAGCCCAAATTATTTCGCTCAGATAGCGCTCAGGACATTCGGCCCGATTCTTACTCTAAGGGACACAGCCCGCGCCGCACTTCCCTGCCCAGCCCCCGCTCGCTAATGCCGTGTGCAGGCGTCTGCGCTGCTTCTCCGCTGGGGGAGTTACCGTAGGGCTCACAATCCGCGATTTTTAATTGTTTATTTTTTTTTTTTCCCCTCCCTTTTATGTTGCCCTCTGTGCTTCCAAAGCTCGGCACAGATTCAGCAGTGAGAGGGTTTCCTGGTGTTTGGAAACTTCTCTCTTTTTAAGACTCCCTTCCCGGGACGGAACTCCGTCCCTCCCTCTTTTGTCTCTTTTTTTGTCTTTTATATTTTTTCCTACCTCCTTTCGAAGAGTTGGGCTGCTTTTCTGGGTGCCTGATGTCCTCTGCCGGCATTCAGAAGTTGTTTTGTGGAATTTACTCAACGTTTAAATGCTCTTTTGATGAATTTGTGGGGGAGAAAGTGTTCTCCCCGTCCTACTCCTCCGCCATCTTGGCTCCTCCTCTCGAAAACTGACCTTTTCCAGTCCTGTGGCCACTGCTGTGTTTTCCAAATTTGCTGGTATATTGAGTGCAGCACTTTCATAGCATCATCTTTTAGGATTTGAAATAGCTCAACTGGAATTCCATCATCTCCACGAGATTTGTTTGTAGTGATGCTTCCTAAGGCCCACTTGACTTCACATTCCAGGATGTTTGGCTCTAGGTGAGTGATCACACCATCGTGATTATCTTGGTCATGAAGATCTTTTTTGTACAGTTCTTCTATGAATTCTTGTCACCTCTTCTTAATATCTTCTGCTTCTGCATGTCCATACCATTTCTGTCCTTTATCAAGCCAGTCTTTGCATGAAATGTTCCCTTGGTATCTCTAATTTTCTTGAAAAGATCTCTAGTCTTTCTCATTCTATTGTTTTCCTCTATTTCTTTGCATTGATCATTGAGGAAGGCTTTCTCTTATTCCAAAGAATAAGAGAACTCTGCATTCAAATGGGTATATCTTTCCTTTTCGCCTTTGCTTTTCGCTTCTTTTCTTTCCATAGCTATTTGTAAGGCCTCTTCAGACAGGCATTTTGCTTTTTTGCATTTCTTTTTCTTGGGGGTGGTCTTGATCCCTGTCTCCTGTACAATGTCTTGAACTTCCATTTGTAGTTCATCAGGTACTCTGTCTATTAGATCTAGCCCCTTAAATCTATTTCTCACATCCACTGTATAATCGTAAGGGATTTGATTTAAGTCATACCTGAATGGTCTAGGGGTTTCCCCTACTTTCTTCAATTTAAGTCTGAATTTGGCAATAAGGTGTTAATGATCTGAGCCACAGTCAGCTCCCAGTCTTGTTTTTGCTGACTGTATAGAGCTTCTCCATCTTTGGCTGCAAAGAATATAATCAATCTGATTTCAGTGTTGGCCATCTGGTGATGTCCATGTGTAGAGTCTTCTCTTGTGTTGTTGGAAGAGGGTGTTTGCTATGACCAGTGTGTTCTCTTGGCAAAACTCTATTAGTTTTGCCCTGCTTCATTCTGTACTCCAAGGCCAAATTTGCCTGTTACTCCAGATTTTTCTTGACTTCCTACTTTTTCATTCCAGTCCCCTATAATGAAAAGGACATATTTTTTTGGGTGTTAGTTCCAAAAGGTTTTGTAGGTCTTCATAGAACCGTTCAACTTCAGCTTCTTCACCATTACTGGTCAGGGCATAGACTTGGATATCTGTGATATTGAATGGTTTGCCTTGGAAATGAACAGAGATCATTCTGTCGTTTGAGATTGCATCCAAGTACTGAATTTTGGACTCTTTTGTTGACTATGATGGCTACTCCATTTCTTCTAAGGGATTCTTGCCCACAGTTGTAGATCTGATGGTCATCTGAGTTAAATTCACCCATTCTAGTCCATTTTAGTTATCTGATTCCTAAAATGTCGATGTTCACTCTTTCCATCTCCTGTTTGACAACTTCCAATTTGCCTTGATTCATTCACCTAACATGGTCCATGGACTCTCAGCTTCAGGCCTTTCATTTAAGACTGATAACAAAATAGATCTCATCACCCAGGGCCATTCTATTAAGTAGAATATGTGGGATAATGTATCAAATAATTCCTTGCCAGTAGTAACCACTAATAAATAGCGATTCCATATACCATTTCAATGCCATCAGTATTGGGACACAAATCTCTACTTCCCTGAGTCAATCAGTTCTTTTTTGAAGATACATTGTCCATCTCCTGTAAAGATCCTTTATAGTTAGCCCAAACCTGCTCCCTATTAGCTTCTTCCCATTGGTACCCAGTGTTTACTTGGAGAAACAGAGTCGGTATGTGCTGTTATGATCTGAATGTTGGTATTCCACACCCCTTAAATTTATATGATGAAGCCCTAACCCTCAATGTGATGGTGTTTGGATGTAGGGCTGTGGGGAAGTAATTAAATGTAGATGAAGTCAGGAGAGTGTTTCCCTTATGTTGGATTGGTACCCTAAAAAGAAGAGCAAGAGACAAGAGAAAGCTTTCTCAAGGAGCATGCACTGAGAAAGGACATGTAAACATACAAAAAAATGGCAGTCATTGCAAACCAGGAAAAGAACCAAATCTACTGGCATCTTGGGCTTGGGCTTCCCAGCCTCTCAAATTGTGAAAAATAAATGTTGCTGTTTAAGTAACCTAGTCTATGGTATTTTCTTAGAGTAGCCTGAGATAAGATATGTGCCTTCTCTTTTGTGATTTTTTTAAAGTTTCTAAAACAACTTTTATAGTCTATCTACATCTTCTCCATTTTAAGCTAAGGTTTTCCAGTTCCTTCAACTGCTCTTCATCTGTCATGGTTTCTTTTTTCCATTACCAACTGATTGCTCATAATGACATCTACTTTACCTATGTGCCTCTTTAAAAGGTGCACCTGAAAGATACACAATAGCCTAGTCATTGTATAACTAACACAAATTACAGGGGAGGTATTGATGAGCTATGGAATGAAGTTCGTGACATTGTACAGGAGACAGGGATCAAGACCATCCCCATGGAAAAGAAATGCAAAAAAGCAAAATGGCTGTCTGGGGAGGCCTTACAAATAGCTGTGAAAAGAAGAGAAGCAAAAAACAAAGGAGAAAAGGAAAGATATAAACATCTGAATGCAGAGTTCCAAAGAATAGCAAGAAGAGATAAGAAAGCCTTCTTCAGCGAACAATGCCAAGAAATAGAGGAAAACAACAGAATGGGAAAGATTAGAGATCTCTTCAAGAAAATCAGAGATACCAAAGGAACATTTCATGCAAAGATGGGCTCGATAAAGGACAGAAATGGTATGGACCTAACAGAAGCAGAAGATATTAGAAGAGATGGCAAGAATACACAGAAGAACTGTACAAAAAAGATCTTCATGACCCAGGTAATCATGATGGTGTGATCACTGACCTAGAGCCAGACATCCTGGAATGTGAAGTCAGGTGGGCCTTAGAAAGCATCACTAGGAACAAAGCTAGTGGAGGTGATAGAATTCCAGTTGAGCTATTCCAAATCCTGAAAGATGACGCTGTGAAAGTGCTGCACTCAATATGCCAGCAAATTTGGAAAACACAGCAGTGGCCACAGGACTGGAAATGGTCAGTTTTCATTCCAATCCCTAAGAAAGGCAATGCCAAAGAATGCTCAAACTACCGCACAATTGCACTCATCTCACATGCTAGTAAAATAATGCTTAAAATTCTCCAAGCCAGGCTTCAGCAATATGCGAACCATGAACTTCCTGATGTTCAAGCTGGTTTTAGAAAAGGCAGAGGAACCAGAGATCAAATTGCCAACATCCGCTGGATCATCAAAAAAGCAAGAGAGCTCCAGAGAAACATCTATTTCTGCTTTATTGACTATGCCAAAGCCTTTGACTGTGTGGATCACAATCAACTGTGGAAAATTCTGAAAGAGATGGGAATACCAGACCACCTGATCTGCCTCTTGAGAAATTTGTATGCAGGTCAGGAAGCAACAGTTAGAACTGGACATGGAACAACAGACTGGTTCCAAATAGAAAAAGGAGTACATCAAGGCTGTATATTATCACCCTGCTTATTTAACTTATATGTAGAGGACATCATGAGAAATGTTGGACTGGAAGAAACAGAAGCTGGAATCAAGATTGCCGGGAGAAATATCAATAACCTCAGATATGCAGATGACACCACCCTTATGACAGAAAGTGAAGAGGAACTAAAAAGCCTATTGATGAAGGTGAAAGTGGAGAGTGAAAAAGTTGGCTTAAAGCTCAACATTCAGAAAATGAAGATCATGGCATCCAGTCCCACCACTTCGTGGGAAATAGATAGGGAAACAGTGGAAACAGTGTCAGACTTTATTTTTCTGGGCTCCAAAATCACTGCAGATGGTGACAACAGCCATGAAATTAAAAGACGCTTACTCCTTGGAAGGAAAGTTATAACCAACCTAGATAGCATATTCAAAAGTAGAGACATGACTTTGCCAACAAAGGTCCGTCTAGTCAAGGCTATGGTTTTTCCTGTGGTCATGTATGGATGTGAGAGTTGGACTGTGAAGAAGGCTGAGTGCCGAAGAGTTGATGCTTTTGAACTGTGGTGTTGGAGAAGACTCTTGAGAGTCCCTTGGACTACAAGGAGATCCAGCCAGTCCATTCTGAAGATCAGCCCTGGGATTTCTTGGGAAGGAATGATGCTGAAGCTGAAACTCCAGTACTTTGGCCACCTCATGCGAGGAGATAACTCATTGGAAAAGACTCTGATGCTGGGAGGGACTGGGGGCAAGAGGAGATGGGGACGACAGAGGATGAGATAGCTGGATGACATCAGTGACTCGATAGACATGAGTCTCAGTGAATTCTGGGAGTTGGTGATGGACAGGGAGGCCTGGCGTGCTGTGATTCATGGGGTCGCAAAGAGTCGGACACAACTGAGCGACTGATCTGATCTGATTTGATTATCTCATATGGTTTGGACATTTTATTCTTGATGGAGACAGATCTCATTAGGTTCCTTGGCAAAGATATCACACAGTTGGAAGCATGTCTATCTTGTCAAACACAGCTTAGAAACAAAGTAAGAACTCCAGATCCTTTTCACATGAAGCACTGATAAACCAGGTCTAGCCTGGTCTTCTCACATGAGTAACTAGGAGTGTGCCTAACAGCAGGGTTTGATATTCATTCCTTTTAAGTCACACTAAAGGAATTTCTGGAAATAATCTCTTCAATCTATTGTTCCCAACGTTTTTTTTCCTTCTCAGTACAGATTAATGATGGTATTCACACGAAATACAAACACAGGCACACCCATGATTATTTGAAATTCCCATCTCCTATTTTTTTTTATTTTTTTAAATTTTATTTTATTTTTAAACTTTACATAATTGTATTAGTTTTGCCAAATATCAAAATGAATCCGCCACAGGTATACATGTGTTCCCCATCCTGAACCCTCCCCCCTCCTCCCTCCCCATTCCATCCCATCTCCTATTTTTAACTCCACCCTTCACTCTTCTGTGCAAAAGAGCATATCAGAAGTTGAGTGAGTAAAGTAAAGAACTAAATGTGAAAAGCAATAGCCCAATGCTTTTGTCAGATTACATAGGTTAATATCTTCCTGATAATAGGGGAAAAAAGAATTTCTCACACAATGTCAGAAAGAAAGAAAGCAAAAATAATAAAGAAGGAAGTTGAGACATTTGGTTTTATTAAACCAAAAAATTCATTGATTCCCATAAACAGAATGAAAGGTATTTGCAACACATACTTGATAAAAGTGCTAGTGAAAGTGTTAGTCAGTCATGTCTGATTCTGTGATCCTGTGGACTGTAGCCTGCCAGGCTCCTTTGCCCATGGGATTCTCTGGGCGAGAAGTAGGTAGCCATTCCCTTCTCCAGGGGATCTTCCAGACCCACGGATAGAACCTGGGGCTCCTGCATTGCAGGCAGCTTCTATACCGTCTAAGCCACCAGGGAAGCCAAAGGGCTAGTATGTTCCTTTAAATTAAAATGAATTTTTACAAATTATTAAGAAAAAGACAACCAATGGAAAATTGGGTAAAAGACTTAAATATTACTTTACAAAAGATACCTGATTGAACTAAAAAATCATGAAAAATTAGCAATATTATTCAGGAAAATATAACTTGAAACTCAGTGAGCTACACAACACAGATGAATGTCATAGCAATGCTGGAAACAGAAGCAAGTCAGAATATACAGATTGATTTATTGGCTTTGAGGGTAAGGAATTGGCCTGCAATGCAGGAGACCCAGCTTCAATCACTGGGATGGGAAGCTCCTCTGGAGAAGGGAATGGCAACCCACTCCAGTATCCTGGAGAATCCCATGGACAGAGGAGCCTGTAACTGGCAGGCTACAGTCCTTGGGGTCGCAATGAGTTGGACACAAGTGAGCGACTTTCACATACATACATATATACATACATGGAATATATACATAGGATGATCCATTTGCATAAAATTTAAAACAGGGAAAAATTGAAAAATGTAATGTTTAGTGATACCTAACATGTGGTAAATTGATGAAAAATGTGAAATCTTAAAAGTCAGGATAAGTGGCTGTTTTTTGTGCAAAAGGAAGTTTATGACTTTGGGAAAAAGCACTCAGTAGTATTGGCATTGCTCTATTTCTTAAATATTGGTGATAATAACAAAATTTTCCCTTTTTTTCTGTGTATATATGTTGAGCAACAAAACTTTTCCTAAAAAAAGCAAATTTAAAAAGTAAATAGTTTTTAAGATTCTGTATTTTAAGTATATAATTAACTAATTATTTGTGACATCTGTCTAGATGACATAATCATATACCAGAGGATGGATTTGTAAAGGGAATTTCAGCAATTCTTGGGCCAGGCTTCAGGGAAGCCTTTGAGGATATTGGGGAATGAATGCTTTTTCTATCATATGATGCAGACTCCATGTTTCTGTCTTCTGTCCTCTGTGAGGTCAACTTGTTCAGGGCCAACCTGTATGTAAATCAGAAAAGAATATCGACTCCATACTAACCACAGTTCTGATTTTAACAAGTAGCAAGCCTATGTCAGTGTTCTCATCAACTCTTTCAATGCAACATAATGATGCAAAGATGGTTCTAGAATCAGAGTGTTTATGTTAAAATTCTGATTTTTCCCTGTAACCATTGACAATCTTTTTAACATCACCAAGTCTCTCTGTTTTTTCATCTATAAAATGGAAACTTTAATAGTACCTACTAGAGTAATTGTGCGGAGAAGGCAATGGCACCCCACTCCAGTACTCTTGCCTGGAAAATCCCATGGATGGAGGAGCCTGGGCTGCAGTCCATAGGGTCGCTAAGAGTCGGACACGACTGAGCGACTTCACTTGCACTTCTCACTTTCCTGCATTGGAGAAGAAATGGCAACCCACTCCAGTGTTCTTGCCTGGAGAATCCCAGGGATGGGGGAGCCTGGTGGGCTACCGTCTATGGGGTCGCACAGAGTCGGACACGACTGAAGCGACTTAGCAGCAGCAGCAGCAGCAGGGTAATTGTGGGGTTAAATAATATAATGAATAATAATTTTACACATCTGTTTTATAGTAGGTGCTTAAAAATGTTAAGTTAAAGAATACAATAAGAACATTTTTTCAACTAGTAATTGGTTAATACCAAGAGATATAGAAATGTAACACACTGCCCGGCCAAATACAGAGACTTTTACATATGTGCAGAAATTAGTTTTAACGTGGTAGTCCTGGCATGTAATGGGTACTCAATAAACTTAGCTTCCTTTTATTTTTGGGTATTTATAAGCTTTGTCTTGTTTATTTCAATATGTTATTATCCACGAATCTACTAATTAAAATCACAAGTTATAATTAGGAGGTGAATATACTATAACCTCTCTGAAGTGTTGAAAATTTTTGTTTAAAAATATTTGCTTGTGTCTAGGGATCCGGATCAGAATCTCAAAGGGTCAATGATGAAAAATATAATGTAAAGTTAAATGGGATAACTATATGTAAGCGTCTAGAACTGTAATTGTATATAATAAGAACTTAGGACACTTGAATTTTCTTTCCCTCACTTGGAGTTACTTTTGATTCTGTATAAAACACTAAAATAAATCCTTAATATATCTTTGCTTTTGGAATTTGAGTTTGATTTTTGGAAATAGCTCAAAGCCACTCAGAGCCAACTGTCATGAATAATGTAAGTGAACAAGTTGTATAATACCATTTTTGGTCAAAAAAATGAGTTGTGATGAAATTAATGAGATTTTTTTACTTGTGCCAGCTTGTAAATGGTCTCCGAAGACAATTCTAAAAAGGAGCTCCACATGTGGCTTAGGCAATGACAATATCTTTGGAATATATTTTAAGACTCCTATTCCTCTCATCAAGCCATGTTGACTTCACCCTGATATACTACAGTCATATCAGTTTTAAAAATATTAAAATAATTATGTGCCTACTACCAACAGCGTTAGTGCTATGTGTTAGTGTTAGTCGCTCAGTCGTATTCGACTCTTTGTGATCCTGTGGACTGTAGCCCACCATGCTCCTCTGTCCATGGAATTCTCTAGGCAAGAATACTGGAGTGGGTTGCCATTCCCTTCTCCAGAGGATTTTACAGCCCCTGACCTAAATTCCCTTGCATACAGGTCCCAAACTTCCCAGCTGTCACTGCCCCTACATTAGGTTAACTCATAGGGATCTCAATCCTGTTTAAGCACTACAACCAGTATGAATACTGATTGTTTGATGCCTGTACCATTCAGTCTGCTAATTATTTTGAACGTCTCTACTGTCTGTCATGCTGTCTGACCAGCAATTTCATGGTGCTGGCAATGTTCATTTTGATATTAGACTTGGGTAGTTTGCGTAACATCAACAACAATATATTTCTGAGATGACTAGAACAGAAAATTATAGTTCTTCTTTAGAATAACTGATCACCCTCAAAACTCTTTCCTTAATAAAGTGCTACATGCATCAGATTAAGACTTCAGGTGTGTTTATCTTCAACAAATAAGTGTTTTATTGCTGTTTGCAGTACAGACAGAAAAAGATCCTAAATAGTCTAGTTAATTTCAATACCTTATAAATGATAGTGAAGAAGTGAAATGAAGTTGCTCAGTCGTGTCCAACTCTTTGTGACCCCATGGACTGTAGCCTACCAGGCTCCTCCATCCATGGGATTTTCTAGGCAAGAGTACTGGAGTGGGTTGCCATTTCCTTCTCCAGGGGATCTTCCCAACTCAGGAATTGAACCCTGGTCTCCTGCATTGCAGCCAGATGCTTTAACCTCTGAGCTACCAGGGAAGCCTAAATGATAAGGCATGATTAACTCTGCCAATGATGCTTCCATGGGACTCCTGTATATGATAAAAAAAAAATAGAATGAATTCCTGGATGCTTATAAAGCAAATAGTATAGATCAATCTGCAGACAGAATAAGAAAAATCTTTGAAAATCCATATATGTATTATGGTCCATTTATTTTCACAATTTTCAGTTGTTCTCCATTGAACTTACTTCACTGATGTTTTTATTGGTTACAGAATGGTGATTCTCTCATTCTTGTCATAAATCATCCCACCTTATTGCCAATTTTCTATTACAGTTTCATTTGGCATTAATTGCAATTGCCAGCTATTGACATCATATGATCATACATTCAGGCCGTGGCTGAAGTTTACATCCACTAATCCCAAAGAAACTGTATTATGAGGTGAGCACTGTGTTATAAATGTTATAAATAAAATATGTTATAAAAAGTGCATGTCTTTTTTATTATGTATTCTTATACATACATTTGAAAGTAATTCTGCTTTCCTTTTCTGTTCCTGGCATTTTAGAAGAAAGAGAAAAAAAGAAAAACAAGGAAAAAAAGAACTAGAAACCTTAAGATTGCCAGAGTCTCCAGCATCTAACAGTCCCTGGCACATAAAAAGTGTTCAATCAATAGTGAGTGAATGGAGAACTATTTAAGCATAGAAATCATGTGTCTTAAGTCCTTTCCTCTGTTACAATTTTGAAACTCCTAGCCACAGGCTCTGTGGTAGCCAAGAGAGGAGGCTGGAGCAGTTAAGGCCCTTGACCTTCCCCCACTTAATTTTTAACTTGAAAGGACTGTGCAGTAGATACTATGTGGGAGGTTTCTGGGCTCTGTTGTCAAAAGCTTTCTCATTTTGAAAAAATGAGCCACTTTGCAAGTTATGGAGTGAAAGTGTGATAAAGATGTCCAAGTAGAGACTGATAGACTTTCCTATAGTGTTGTGTTTGAAATAACTAGAGTAGGCTAAAGAAACAAGAAGAAAATGGAAACTGGAAGATGATTATCTGTTTATTGCCAAAGGGGCTAATACCTTGAGCTCTTTGTTACAAAGTGATAAAGTCTAAGGAGTAAATGGTTCTTAATACAGGAGCACATTGATATACTATGAAGCGTATAATTTCATTCATCCCTTCTCTGAATGACACAAACTTAGTGTTTAACTTCAATAGTAGGCTATGGTTTTACTACTTGGAAAAATTCAAACTAGAATGATGTATTAGGTATCTATTGTTGTATAACAAATTACCTAATACTTAATGAAAGCAAACATTTGTTACCACTATTTTAGTAGGTCAACAGTTTGAGAGTGGATCAGCTCAGCAATCTTGCTCAGGGTCTTTCATGAGACCAAATGAAAATGTTGGCTAGGGCTATGATCATATGAAAGCTGGACTGGGCCTGGAGGATCCACTTCCAGGATGGCTCATGCACATAGTTAGCCAGCTGGCGCCTGTTGTTGGCACAAGGCCTCAGTTCCTTCCCAGAGCAGCTCTCCTCAGTGCTGCTTGAGTGTTCACATGGCATGGCTGCTGGCCTCTTCACAATGAAAGATACAAGAGATGGTACTAGCACAGCACTGCCTTTATAACTTAGCCACAGAAGTCATATATGGTCATTTCTTCAATATCTTGTCAAGCAGAACAGACTTAGTCATTGCAGGAGGGAACTACAAAAGGATGTGAATACCAGAAAGAGATCATAATTTGGGGATCATCTTGGAGGCAATCAGAAATGCAAAAAACTTAAATGTAAACACTGGACTGGAGGGCTAGGAAATGGTTGTATCCTATCCTCAATTCTCCAGCTCTCTAAAAGTTTTCATTAATTTTTTGTGCACTAGGACTATTGTTTTAAATTAAACCTTAAAACTATAAGTAAGATATATTATTCATCCCATTTCAGATAAGAAAATGGAAGCCTAGTGATTAAGTAACATGTAATGCTATACATCTAGTAAGTAATTGAGTCAGCATTTCAATTTACTGCCACTTAAACAAATAGATGATAATACTGCAGCTATTTATGATCATGTATGAGATAATACTCAGGGCAGATTTTGCCTGAATTTCTATCAAAGTTAGATAACCTCTCTTAATCATTAAACTAGGGTGTCTTTGCATGCTGCAAATGTGATTTCACCTGATTCTTGCACTCAAGTTATTTAAGTGTAGGAACAATGGATTTATAAATTAAAATTCTAGGTAATTCACTTATAATATGAAATATGATTGCTGGAACAATTAGGTGTTTACTTCAATCTGATTAGCACGTTCTTCCCCTGTAGGGAGTTAGTTAATTGTATCATTTGTGATAATCTAGATTGTGCTGCTATAACAACCTCACAGTTTCAGTGGCCTGAAACACAGATTTATTCTTTGCTCCCCCTTGTCCATACTTTATTGGCAGGGTGATCTCATTGTAGTACATCAGGAAACTAAGCTGATACAGGCTCTATGTCATGTGTCAGGACAGATCCAAGATATGTGGGGTCTGAGACTTATACTGTCTTGAGTACTCTTTTTAAGAAATACAATACAAAATCATATTTTGAATATTCATTGGAAGGACTGATACTGAAGCTGAAACTCCAGTATTTTGGTCTTCTGATATGAACAGCTGACTCATTGGAAAAGTCCCTGATGCCGGGAAAGATTGAGGGCAGAAGAAGAGGGCATCAGAGGATGAGATTGCTGGATGGCATCACCGATGTAATGGGCATGAACTTGGGCATGTTTTGGGAGATGGTGAGGGATAGAGAGGCCTGGTGTGCTGCAGTCCATGGGGTTGCAAAGAGTTGGGCATGACTGGGTGACTGAACAACAACAACAATACAAAACTAGAAATAGAGAATTAAATACAGAGCTTTGAAGTGGGCCGATGCAAATGAGGGACCCTAAAACTTAAGTGTTTTTAAATTAACTTCACAATCAGCTTCATGCTTCAGTGATTTCCAGTGCAGGAAAAAGCAATGTGGTGAATCATACACTGTTCAAGCTTCATTCTGGAGGTGACATAGCCCAAGTTCAAAGTGGGTTGGGAAGCATAATTCTACCATGTGTCCCCAAGGAGGAGAGTAGGCATATTTTGTAAACAGCAGTAATAGTTACTACAATCATTAAGGAGCAGAGCAGGAGAGATACCTGATTTGAATGCATGGTCATATTACTTTTCAACTTTAGGCATCCACTTGTCCACTTGAGCAAAATGTCATTACCTACCTCTCTAATAGAATGCAACCACAAGTTAACTTTCTTGGGTATCCCTCCCAAGGATAACACAAGATGAGTACAGGAAATGTTTGTTTCCTACATTTCTATCTTTTTTCCCTTTTCTTTCAAAAGTCATTAGTTCCTTTTCATACTGATACATTCTTTCTTAAATATTATACCATCTTTTGTCAAATTAAATCATATTATATGTATAGGTATATATATGGATACTGTACTATCTGTATATATACTGTGTACTGTGGATATTATAGCACAGTATACTATATATATGTGTGTGTTAGTTGCTCAGTCATGTCTGACTTTTTGTGACTCTATGGAGTGTAGCCCACTAGGCTACTCTGTACATGGAATTCTCCAGGCAAAAATACTGGAGTGGGCTGCCATTCCTTCTCCATGGGATCTTCCCAACCTAGGGATCAAATCTGGGTCTCCTGCATTGCAGGCAGATTCTTTACTGTCTGAGCCATCAGGGAAACCCATATATACACATATATATATATATATACACACACATATATACATATATACATTATAATATACTCTTTGTATATACAGTTGACCTTTGAATAATGTAGTCATTAGGTGCTCCCATCCTCTGCACAGTGTTTATATCCTCTGGATGTAGCTAATAGTTAGCCCTCTGTATCTGCATGTCCATACCCATGTGGAACCAACCAAACATGTAATACTGTAGCATTTATTGTTGAAAACAATCTGTATATAAATGGACCCAGGCTGTTCAAATTCATGTTGTTCAAGGGTCAAATGTATACTATACATATATAGTATGTATATAGATAGACATACAGTTTAGACAGTATATATAGATGCATGTATATATACACACACAGTATAGCTATATAAGTATATATACTATATAATAGCATGTGTATATTACAACTAGTATAGATATATAGATAGATGCTGTAGACTTATATAGCATTCAATATATATGCTCTGTATAATATATATATATGTCTACTATATTTTACCAAGGTTCTTTGGTCTCTTTAATGTGGTTTTATACATAATCTTTGCTACTATACTATATGTAGCATTTCTAGTTTGGTGCAAAATCACCTTACTTTCAATTTCTTGGAAATATACTGCCTAAAATATCTTCTAGCTTTCTTATAATGATGCCCATGCCCCAAATTAGCAAGTATAATTGCTCTGAGTAATAGCTGCAACTGTGAGGATCTGAAATAATCAGCAGAATCAGATTTAGTACAAAGAGAAGAGGAATATGTTCATCAAAAGTTGGGATTTTTTTGTCTTTTATTGGGTATTCTGGAAAAGTACAGTACAGAGATAGAATTCACAGTTAACTACCATTTTTGAAACATGTGAATTGGAGCCCTGTTTTATAGTTGCATATTGACAATTCTTATAATATTTTTTGAAAGACAAATCATTGTGCTTATTTGCTGTTAATCTGAAAATATGCCAAAAATTCATGTACATTAACATGTACATGTTAATCTATTGAAACAATTATAATAAGTCATTTGCTTTCTTTGATTTCTTGTATTCAGTTCTTAATCATCTACTTTAATGAAAGGCTGCGGCTCAAATAATTTTAAAAATAATGACAACAGAGACCTAAAATTTGTTGTGTGTGTGTGTGTGTGTGTGTGTGTGCAGCTCAGTCGTGTCTGACTCTTTGTGACCCCATGGACTGTAGTCCACCAGGCTCCTCTGTGTATAGGATTTTCTAGGCAAGAATGCTGGAGTCGGTTGCCATTACCCTCTCCAGAGGTATTCCCAATCCAGGGATTAAATGTGCTGAGTCTCCATTAATGTAATAATAAATGATTTAAATTCACGCTACCTAGGTATGATATTTTACTTCATTTTATTTTTTTAAAATGTATTCTCTATTGTTTGAATTGAGCTGCACTGAACTTTCAATCTCTGCTACAATGAAAAGGAGCTTTGGCATAAATAATATTTGAAAAAAATAATGACAATGTTTAAAATATGCTTTGTGTGAAGCATGGTGCTACCTAGTGTATGTAATATCATTTCATTTGCTCATAATGACTCTGTGAGGTAGATCCGACTTCCCCCATTTTACAGGCTGAGACTCTGAGAGATTAATGAATTTGGCGTCACACAGTCAATGAGAATAGGCAAGCCTAATTCAAAACTGCAGTAGATGGTTTCACCAATTATATTATCTTTGCAGTCTTCAAATCCTGAATAAATGGGTTGTCAGTAAGAGAAAGGTATTTAAGAGCCTTTTATAATAAGTAAATTATTCATCTCTAGATAATCTACAAATGGGGGTTGATTATATTTTTTTAAAGAAAGCACAAAAGAAATGAAGGAAAGTTGAACAAACAAGTAAACATATAAGTAAACATCCATCAAATATAGTAATTGGTGGATGCTGGGGAAGTTATCGGGCTTCCCTGGTGGCAGTTATCAAGAGGACATGATCACTGGTTGGCTAGAAGGCTGGACTTTCACAAAGGAAGATGACTCACTTCCTCCTCTGTCCTCAGAATGTATGTTCTGCCCACCATTTCCACAGTAGGAGCTGTTCCAAGGACAAAACCTTGAGAGAATAAGATGTTGAGACCATGTGGACTGAATATGTGACTGAACTCAAGGTTTCTCTATGAATTTTAAGATTCTGGTAGGCAGGTGAGGAAATCTACAAGCCTCATATGTAAGTTCCCTTGCTTATTGAAAGTGCCACCTTCTTTCTTTTGTCTCTTCAGGGTCTTAAAATGCAGGGATCAGATTGTGAAACAATGATTGGCAAGCCAGCCAGGAAATCAAATAAATGGGTCTTGGGAAAAAGGCATCCAAGGGCAAATCCTGGGTTGGCCACTGACTTCGGTGCAGGGAGTGATGACTCATATGTTCAGTGCTTGTGGACCACTGTGTGAGCATGGTAAAGCCTGGAAAACAGAGGCTCGTTCAATGCACTTGTGAGAGGAACTGCATATAGTACACCATGGGAAAGAAAAGAAATAAATAGCTGGTTTGCTGAATTAGCTTCGGATACCCAGCTAGAGGCTGAAGCTTAAGTTAGCAGTTGGAAGAAGACCTGAGGTTAGAGAGGGACATGGGGTGTCCACTGCTCTGCTAGCTTGGGGCTGGCAGACAAGGTGGGAGAGCAGGAAAAGAAGCTGCAGAACTTAGTGAGCATTTTGCAAAGCTAGGACAGTGGAATGGCCACAGATTAAGGTCACAGCCCTTGTGATAAAGCCTGATTTGGATTCTAAGAGGTGGAACCCCTGGAAGTGGAGAGGAGGAGGTTATGATGACTGACTATGAAATGGAAAAAAAGCCCCGTTCCATCCGACTCCTAATACACAGAGAAAGCGAAGTACAGTAACCACAACCCCAGCCAGCAAGACAGTCCCCCATTCAGAAAATTTTCATGATGAGAGGATTTGCTCTGACTGAGCTTATTGAATTAGCTGCCAAGTCCAGGGAAAGGCCAAGGGAAGTCTCCATGTCTGGTTAGTGCTGCTCTGAGATACAGGATCGGATGGCATTTCCCTGACTGGGAAGGAGGCAGAGAAAATGAAAAATGTCACCACACACCCTGCTCTCTGGTGGTGCTGTGTGGTGATCAGGGGGTTCAAGTTACCTACTGCTTTGCAGACTGGATTATTCTGGCTGCAGTGAAGTTTGACCCAATGAGGAGGATCTCCCTGGGCACATGGGACCTTGGAAATCTATAGAGGAAGTACAACAAATTCTTAGGGAGCTTGGAATGAGACAGGCCTTCTATGCCTCTGCCTTTGAAGGCTCTGATCCAGTCATATTCACTGTGGGAGTGAAAGCCAAGATACTCTAGTCTGCCCTCAGCACCTGCTATGAAAACCCAGTTGATATTCATGCTGAGCCCAGTTGTGGAACAAGGCATTTATGAGGTTGTGCAACCCACTGTTGATTTGGGGGAAACTGAGAAATCTAGGGATTGGATATGGGTTGTGGAAATGGCCCAAGATAGAGCAGGAACTCAAAAAGCCCAAAGACTATCCCAATAGGGTCTGAAGGGTTCAGTAAAAATAACCTAGAAGTAAATATGGTTTAGTTTCACAGCTGCTGGGACCCAAGCTGAACAATTAAGCTGAAAATCCAGCACGATGTTGGTTGACCTCA
Organism: Bubalus kerabau; assembly: GCF_029407905.1. Taxonomy (NCBI): domain Eukaryota; kingdom Metazoa; phylum Chordata; class Mammalia; order Artiodactyla; family Bovidae; genus Bubalus; species Bubalus kerabau. Next base: position 96,315,637 of record NC_073625.1, on the reverse strand, counting down.
ACCAATCCTTTGGGAGGACTGAAATTGCTTCATAGTGAAAGTGAAAGTGAAGGTGCTCAGTCGTGTCTGACTCTTTGCGACCCCATGGGCTGTAGCCTACCAGGCTCCTCTGTCCATCGGATTTTCCAGGCAATAGTCCTGGAGTGGATTGCCATTTCCTTCTCCAGGGGATCTTCCCAACCCTGGGATCAAACCCCGGTCTCCCGCATTGTAGACAGACGCTTTACCGTCTGAGCCACCAGGGAAGTCAATTTCATAGTATGAAATTGCTTCATACTGTGATCCTAAATTTTATATTCAGTATATTCCCTAATACTCAGTGATCAATGCAAAGAAATAGAGGAAAACAATAGAATGGGAAAGACTAGAGATCCCACCAAGAAAATTAGAGATACCAACGCAGAGATGGGCACAATAAAGGACAGAAATGGTATGGATCTAACTGAAGCAGAAGATATTAAGAAGAGGTGGTAAGAATACACAGAAGAACTGTACAAAAAAGATCTTCATGGCCCAGATAAAAACCATGGTGTGATCACTCACCTAGAGCCAGACATCCTAGAATGTCGAGTCAAGTGGGCCTTAGGAAGCATCACTATGAACAAAGCTAGTGGAGGTGATAGAATTCCAGTTGAGCTATTTCAAATCCTGAAAGATGATGCTGTGAAAGTGTTGCAGTCAATATGCCAGCAAATTTGGAAAACTCAGCAGTGGCCAAGGACTGGAAAAGGTCAGTTTTCATTCCAATCCCAAAGAAAGGCAATGCCAAAGAATGCTCAAACTATCTCACAATTGCACTCATCTCACACGTTAGCAAAGTAATTCTCAAAATTCTCCAAGCCAGGCTTCAATAGTATGTGAACCATGAATGTCCAGATATTCAAGCTGAATTTAAAAAAGGCAGAGGAACCAGAGATTAAATTGCCAACATTAGTTGGCTCATCAAAAAAAGTGAGGGAGTTCCACAAAAAACCTACTTCTGCTTCATTGACTATGACAAAGCCTTTGACTGGGTGGGTCACAACAAACTGTGGAAAATTCTTGAAGAGATCAGAATACCAGACCACCTGACCTGCTTCCTGAGAAATCTGTATGCAGGTCAACAAGCAACAGTTAGAACTGGACATGGAACAACAGACTGGTTCCAAATTGGGACAGGAGTACGTCAAGGCTGTATATTGTCACCCTGCTTATTTAACTTATATGCAGAGTACATCATGCAAAATGCCAGGCTAGATGAAGCACAAGCTGCAATCAAGATTGCTGGGAGAAATATCAATAACCTCAGATATGCAGTTGACACCACCCTTATGGCAGAAAGTGAAGAAGAACTAAAGAGCCTCTTGATGAAGGTGAAAGAGGAGAGTGAAAAAGTTGGCTTAAAACTCAACATTCAGAAAACGAAGATCATGGCATCTGGTCCCATCACTTCATGGCAAATAGATGAGGAAGCAATGGAAACAGTGAGAGACTTTTTTTTTTCTTTGGCTCCAAAATCACTGCAGATGGTGACTGTAGCCATGAAATTAAAAGATTCTTGCTTCTTGGAAGAAAAGTTATCGCTAACCTAGACAGCATATTAAAAAGCAGACATTACTTTGCCAACAAACGTCTTCCTAGTCAAGCTATGGTTTTTCCAGTAGTCATGTATGGAATGTGAGAGTTGGACTATAAAGAAAGCTGAGTACCGAAGAATTGATACTTTTGAACTGTGGTGTTGGAGAAGACTTTTAAGAGTCCCTTGGACTGCAAGGAGAGCCAACCAGTCCATCCTAAAGGAAATCAGTCCTGAATGTTCAGTGGAAGGACTGATGCTGAAGCTGAAATTCCAATACTTTGGCCACCTGATATGAAGAACTGACTCATTGGAAAAGACACTGATGCTGGTTGAAAAAATTGAAGGCAGGAGGAGAAGGGGACAACAGAGGATGATATGGTTGGATGGCATCACTGACTTGATGGACATGCATTTGAGTAAGCTCCAGGAGTTGGTGATGCACAGGGAAGCCTGGTGTGCTGCAGTCCATGGGGTCCCAAAGAGTTGGACATGACTGAGTGACTGAACTGATGAGTGATGATGATACTTCCTAAAGTATACCTTTAGAAATATTTTTATGACAAAAAACTGCCCAAAGCTGAAAAAAAACAAAACAAAAAGCCATCATTCTTAGAAAAGTGAGGGTCATCATTCTATTTTTACTTTCAGCGTGTTGATTTAACTGTGGAAATACTTAAAACCTGAACAGTGGCTCAGAGCTGTTCCACCTGCCCCTACCATGGCTAGGGTACGGGCCCCACATGATCTTGCAAAGGCCTCAAGGATGCAGTACTACTCAGTGTGGGTGCCTCCACAGTCCAGGTATTGGATGCAGCTCTGGTGAAAACTCTTGGAAGTATTTGGAGCTTGTGTTGAGCTCACTATTCACTGCTCCCCTAGAAATAAGCAAAAGGTTATAGCTCTGTACTCTAACATGTGGTCACCCCCAGAAGTTTTCTGGCCCCTTCAGGTCATAGATGGTTGTTTGTTTTGCTTTTAGTTGCTAAGTCATGTCTGACTCTTTGTGACCCCATGGACTGTAGCCACCAGGTTCCTCTGCCCATGGGGTTTTCCAGGCAAGAATACTGGAATGGTTTGCCATTTCCTTCTCTAGGGGATCTTTCTGACTCAGGGATCAAACTAGTGTCTCCTGCATGCCAGGCAAATTCTTTACCTGGGAAGTCATGGATGGTTATGGAGGGCAAGCAGTTGTGGTCAGGAAAGTCCTGTTGACACTTGAGCATTCTCCCCCATGAGAATATGAGGTTTTTAATCTCTTCAATACCAGAGAATATATGGGGCACTATATCCTACAGGGCCAAGCTCAGCAGACCTCTATCAAGAATTCTGTCTCTGGGTTAGATTAATCAAACCAGTGCTGAGCAGAAACACCAAATGGGAATCAGTAAGCCACCACCTTGAAGAATGGTAACTTTATAATACAAATTACCCAAGTGACCATCAGGAAATAGGAGAAACTATGGAAGAACTGCACTGAGTGTGCATTGTACATCCTCCACATAGTGTTTTCAACAGCCCAATATGGCCAGTTAAAAGTCCAGATGATTCACAGTGGATGACCAAGAACTGCAGAGAACTGAACAAGGTAGTGTATCCATCCATGTGGCTGTGCCCAACACTGCCACCATCTTAGATGCCTTGGCCCTGGTCCCAGAAGTGTACTTTGCTGTACTGGGCTTCAGTTCAGTTCAGTTCAGTCGCTCAGTCGTGACTGGCTCTTTGCAACATCATTCAGCATGCCGGGCTTCCCTGTGAATCACCAATTTCCGGAGCTTACTCAAACCCATGTCCCTCGAGTCAGTGATGCCATTCAACCATCTCATTCTCTGTTGTCCCCTTCTCCTCCTGCCTTCAATCTTTCCCAGCATCAGGGTCTTTCCAATGAGTCAGTTCTTCGTATCAGGTGGCCAAAGTACTGGAGCTTCAGCTTCAGCATCAGTCCTTCCAATGAATACTCAGGACTGACTTTCTTTAGGATGGACTGGTTGGATTTCCTTGAAGTCCAAGGGGCTCTCAAAAGTCTTTTCCAACGCCACAGTTCCAAAGCACCAATTCTTAGGCATTCAGCATTCGTTATAGTCCAACTCTCACATTCCATACATGACTACTGGAAAAACCATAGCTTTGACTAGACAGACCTTTGTTGGCAAAGTAATGTCTCTGCTTTTTAATATGCCTTCTAGGTTGGTCATAGTTTTTCTTCCAAGGAGCAAGCATATTTTAATTTCATGGCTACAGTCACCATCTGCAGTGATTTTGGAGCCCAAGGAAATAAAGTCTCTCACTGTTTCCATTGCATCCTCATGTATTTGCTATGAAGTGATGGGACCGGATGCCATGATCTTAGTTTTGAATGTTGAGTTTTAAGCCAACTTTTTCACTCTCCTCTTTCACATTCAGCAAGAGGCTCTTTAGTTCTTCTTCACTTTCTGCCATAAGGGTGGTGTCAACTGCATATCTGAGGTTATTGATATTTCTCCCAGCAATCTTGATTGCAGCTTGTGCTTCATCTAGCCTGGCATTTTGCATGATGTACTCTGCATATAAGTTAAATAAGCAGGGTGACAATATACAGCCTTGACGTACTCCTGTCCCAATTTGGAACCAGTCTGTTGTTCCATGTCCAGTTCTAACTGTTGCTTGTTGACCTGCATACAGATTTCTCAGGAAGCAGGTCAGGTGGTCTGGTATTCTGATCTCTTCAAGAATTTTCCACAGTTTATTGTGATCTACACAGTTAAAGGCTTTGGCATAGTCAATAAAGCAGAAGTAGATGTTTTTTTTTTGTTCTTGGCTCACCAAATGCTTTTTTCAGTGTATCTCTTGTGATTGAGTCACAAGATCAATCTGCCTTCACATTGGAGGGAAAACAATGGACCTTTTAAGTGTTTCCCTGAATCTACTCTCCCAGCCCCACCAGTCTTCATGGATGATAGCCTGAGAACTGTCCCTGTTCTCTTTCCCAGCTAGTAAAATGGGCTCATTGTATTGATGATATAATGTTAACATATGAACACTTGCCTAAGTTGCAGGACACTCTCAAGACTTTGCTCGAATATCTTTGAGGGAGAAGATGGATGATAAACCACAGAAAATTCAAGGCTCAGGCCCTACCACAAAATTTTGTGGTGTCATTTTGTTGGGTAAGGTACTCATGGTCTAAGCAACTGTGATTGATAAGATACAAGTCTATGCAACCCCTAAGAACATGAAAGACATGCCAGCTTCCATGGGGATTTGGGGGTTTTGAAGAACTTTTTTTCCTTATCTGTGACAGTGCCTTCATCCCTTATACCACTTGATTAAAAAAGGATATGTGTGGGACTGGGGATCGGAGCATCAAGCCACTGTCCAGAAGGCAGAAATACTACTGCAGCAGATGAAAGCTCTGGGCAGGGATAGCATCTGGGTAGTTGTATCTGAGACTCTAGAAGGGACAGAATGTGGCAGAGAAACAGGAGAGACTACCCCTAGGATTTTGGTCCCTGCTCTGGAAGGGGGCAGATTCTCCATATACCCACAGAGCAACAGCTTCTAGCAGTGTACATGGCATTCCTTCAGGAAGAACCTCTCATGAAGAAACAGGGTATCATGGTAAGAACTTCCCTTTCTATGAAGAGCTGGGTTGAGAATACCTTCTATTTACCCAACTCTGCAATGGCTCACATTTTCAAGATGACTGAGTGGCTTACTTGCCGCAGAGGCCACCCTGCCCACCAATCACTGTCTCCAGAAACGTGGGTTCTGCTAGGTCCTGTGGAGTATGTAGATCCTCCTGCCCTTATTCCTGCAGAGGCCCATGCAGCCTGTAAAGAAGGAATAGGGGAAACTCCCACTGATTCCCACTATACACGTGGGTCTATTTGGGGCAACTGGTAAACATGGACTGTAGTCACCATTCAGCCCAACACTGACACCATCTGATGGAAATAATAAAGCACAGCTGCCAATGGGTTCAACTTAGAGAGGTTTGCCTAAAGATTACTCTTGACTCCTGACTGTTAATTCTTTGCATTGACAATTGGGCTGTTCTAAAGGCATTGACCCTGTGGCCTGGACAATGGGAAGCCAAGACTGGTTATGAATAAGCCGTCTTGGGGTCAGGATACGCAGGAAGACATTTGGGTTTTGTCTACAAAAGCCTGAGGCAGTCCCTACTGTCTTCAGTATTCATGCTCCTAAGATGTCAACACCCCCTGGCAACCAGGAAATCTATGTCCTAGCTCCGGTACAAGCCCTAGCAACTGTATTGCCAATGATGACAGATTGTTCTAGAAATACAATAACTTGGTTAACACAGTAACAGCATGTCCTGCGTGTTCTAAGTAATGCCCAAGGCAAATTCCCAAGGATGCCGAAGGACATTCACTAGAGCTCCCAACTGGTGAGGAAATGGCCGATTGATTATACTGGCCCCCTCCCTCTGAGTGAGGGTTCTAAATTTGCCTTTGTGTGGACACTACACCTGGCTTAACTCACAGGGCTTATTACCAGGCAAGCCTGGCTGCCATCAGTCAAGATTAGAGAAGCCAAGTTACTATATACACATACCCTTGTTAAATGGACGGTGATTAAGGGTCACATTTCAAAGGCCTTGGTGAACAAGACTGGACAAAAGAACACATTAAGTGGAGGTTTCCTCTCTCCTGTAACCTGTAAGCAGCAGAGTTAACAGAAAGGAAAAATGAAATATTAAAACAGCAGATGAAATTACCGATAGGTAAAACCACAGAGGGCCTGGTGGACTAAAGTGCTCTCTGGAGCTGTAATACACTTCAGTGATTGAGCAGTAGGGTCTGTGGCTCCATACAGCAGACTGCTAGCGCCTCTATTGCTGCTGTGGTATCAGCCTCCAGCACAGCCAGAGAGCCATCAAACGAGCCATCTCCAGGCTAGTGGGACCCCTGACTGACACCTCAAGGCACATTGTGGAAGAGAAAGGCCGGTCACAAGGATGGAGGGTTGGAAGAGGTCATCGAGAGGACGTGACCTCCAACTGACACCGGAGCTGGACAATCAGAGGCTCCTCACCCCCTCCCCTGCCCTCGGAATGCCCACCCTTCCCATGGCTGGAGCCATTTTCAAGGCTGCAGCTGTCTCAGAGCAAGGTGTAGTTAGACCATCAGGACTGAATACTGTGACTGAACTCAGGTAAGCTGTGTGTGTGAACTTTTGAGATTCTGGCAGGGAAGTGGGTGCGGGGATCTTTCACAGCAGCTATGGCCAAGCCTCACAATTAAGTTCTCATGATTGTTTATTAGACCCACCACCTAAAGTCTGGAGTGACTGCCTCTTTCTTCAGTCTTTCCTTGCCCCCACCATATGCAGGGGCCAATTTGGGAACAGACAGGAAAATATTCAGAACTTAACTTTCATGGGAATTAAAATCCTGTTTGGATTCTTTCCTCCCTTTAACGGGCTATGATTACAGAAGCCTGATATTATAACATGGGAGTAAACATGGCAACTGTGTTTTTGAGTTATTGCTTGTAATTACTGTAGAGATAGGGATATTAGAAAAAAACAGCTGGAAGATTTATTGCTGTTTCATCATGCATAGAGAAACCAAGTACAGATTACTTAAAGTTTGCCTAAAAGATCTATGAATTAATGTTATTGTATATTGTTTATTTTCTGGTGTTACTTATATTAATATGATGAAAAAATATTCAATAGGGGTAGGGAAGGAGGAGGAGAAAGATAAATTCAACACCACAAGATACGTCTTACAAAATAAATTAATTTATCTCCCACCAACTCCACTATCTTATTTAATTAAGTGGCTCTGTTACTTGGTTTTCCATAATCTAAGATACCTAATAGTAGAATATATATAGACTGTAGATTATACAAATATTTATTTTACAGAAATGTGCTTAATACTATCACCAGTTCACATATTCCCAGTGTGTTTGAAATTAAACCATGAACATGTGTAAAAAATAGTATCAGCCTGTTGCTATTTCAGGACCTACAATCATGTGACAGATTACTTGGACTCCTAATTTGCAGTTAGAATATCTGTTCAACTGTGTTTATGCCACTCACATTTCATGTTATCGTCTTCCTTCGCTTCAGTCCATAGTCACATCTTAACTCTAAATTTTAAAGCTTGCTTATTTGTAACATTCATTTGTGTTTCATCCAATTTTTTTTTTGAAATTCCCTAAATGGGTTTCCAAATTTTAAATCATGAGGAGTTAATTGATATAAGGAAATATATACTGTTTTAAAAAACTTCACTGAGACTAGTAATTAATATTTGCTGAATGAAGTAATAAAACACCAGTTATTCAGTCAACAAAAAGCCTCTTTAGAATTTGTGTTGATGCTATACACTTTAGTAGAAAAGGCTCATCCATTAATAAATTTAGTAAAATTTATTAAAAATATATTTAACCAGAAAAATTATAAATTAAAAAAATGAAAACACTTCTTTGGCACTTTTACCTAGGACAAAGCAAAAAACAATACATGGTAAAAATGATTTCAGAAAAATGATTATTAAAAGAAATGAAAACAGCATAGAGTTGCAGCACTTGTAATTTCTATTCAGTGTTCCATAAAGCACAAGTATAGATTCTTTTAATAAAAAAGAAAAAGTGGAAAAACACAAATGTCAAAAAAAATTATTTATGTCAAGGTTGAGATTTGATAGCTAGATGACTTCTTGCATATTATTAAATTAAGTCACTAGTTCATTTTCAAAAATCCATTTTCTAGGTGGTTCATCATATGTTTACTAGTCAGTTTTAAATGGAAATGCATATTAAAATAGTTTGGATTATTAACATGCAGCACAATTTGTCCAGAGATGGAAAAGATTCTATAGAGTGGCAATCTCAGTGTATTTCTTTGAAAATAGGATTTTTAAAGTGTATAATGCACTCAAGGAAGTTGGAAGGGAGGTCTTACTATTTGCCAGACACTTTTCTAAGTGCTGTTTCACGTATTCTCTCATCTATTCAATATAATACTATGTTGCTGTTTAGTCGCTAAGTCATGTCTGACTTGTGACCCTGTGTACTGTAGCCTGCCAGGCTCCTCTGTCCATGGGACTTCCTAGGCAAGAGTACCAGAGTGGGTTGCTATTTCCTCTTCTGTAGGATCTTTCTGATCCAGAGATGGAACCTGCGTATCCTGTGTCTCCTACATTGCAGGCAGATTCTTTACATCTGAGCTACCTGGGAAGCCCATATGATACCATGGGGTAGACATTATTGTGGTCCTCATTTTAGAGCTAACAAGAATGAGGTTTCTAGAGAGATTAATCAAGTAGTGCGTGAGGTTGTAATAAGTTCTTCTAGGTGCTATTTCCTGCCAACTCTTCCATGCTTGTGTTTACCAATGTTATTTTCTCTGCTTGCATTATACTTAATCTGCTGGTTCTTTGTCTGGAACTCTTTTACATTCTTCAAAATCACTGATCTCACCTCATGGCTAGTTCTCTTTCATGAGGGCTCACAGTCAAGAGTACTTACTGCCATGCACTGAATTAATCTATTGAATTTACCTGGGGGAGCTTTCACTTGGCTGTTAAATTGCTGAGGGCAGGGGCCTTGGCTTACTCATCTTTAGTCTTAACAGCAGTTCCCTGAAAAACATAACTTGTTATGTGCTGTACGTTATCAGTTCAGTTCAGTTCAGTAACTCAGTCATGTCCGACTCTTTGTGACCCCATGAACTGCAGCACGCCAGGCCTCCCTGTCCATCACCAACTCCCAGAGTTCACCCAAACTCATGTCCATCAAGTTGGTGATGCCATCCAGCCATCTCATCCTCTGTCATCCCCTTCTCCTCCTGCCCCCAATCCCTCCCAGCATCAGGGTCTTTTCCAATGAGTCAACACTTCCCATGAGGTGGCCTAAGTATTGGAGTTTCAGCTTTAGCATCAGTCCTTCCAAAGAACACCCAGGGCTGATCTCCTTCAGAATGGACTGGTTGGATCTCCTTGCAGTCCAAGGGACTCTCAAGAATCTTCTCCAACACTACAGTTCAAAAGCATCAATTCTTCCATGCTCAGCTTTCTTCACAGTCCAACCCTCACATCCATACATGATCACTGGAGAAACCATAGCCTTGACTAGACGAACCTTTTTTGGCAAAGTAATGTCTCTGCTTTTGAATATGCTATCTAGGTTGATCATAACTTTCCTTCCAAAGAGTAAGCGTCTTTTAATTTCATGGCTGCAATCACTATCTGCAGTGATTATGGAGCCCCCAAAAATAAAGTCTAACACTGTTTCCACTGTTTCCCCATCTATTTGCCATGAAGTGATGGGACCAGATGCCATGATCTTAGTTTTCTGAATGGTGAGCTTTAAGCCAACTTTTTCACTCTTCTCTTTTACCTTCATCAAGAGGCTTTTCAGTTCCTCTTCACTTTCTGCCATAAGGGTGGTGGCATCTGCATATCTGAGGTTATTGATATTTCTCTTGGCAATCTTGGTTCCAGTTTGTGCTTCTTCCAGCCCAGTGTTTCTCATGATGTACTCTGCATATAAGTTAAATAAGCAGGGTGACAATATACAGCCTCTACGTACTCCTTTTCCTATTTGGAAACAGTCTGTTGTTCCATGTCCAGTTTTAACTGTTGCTTCCTGACCTGCATACAGATTTCTCACGAGGCAGATCAGGTGGTCTGGTATTCCCATCTCTTTCAGAAATTTCCACAGTTTATTGTGATCCACACAGTCAAAGGCTTTGGCACAGTCAATACAGCAGAAATAGATGTTTTTTGGGAACTCTCTTGCTTTTTTGATGATCCAGCGGATGTTGGCAATTTGATCTCTGGTTCCTCTGCCTTTTCTAAAACCAGCTTGAACATCTGGAAGTTCACAGTTCACATATTGCTGAAGCCTGGCTTGGAGAATTTTGAGCATTACTTTACTAGCGTGTGCTGCTGCTGCTGCTGCTAAGTCGCTTTAGTCGTGTCTGACTCTGTGCGACCCCATAGACTGCAGCCCACCAGGCTCCCCCGTCCCTGGGATTCTCCAGGCAAGAACACTGGAGTGGGTTGCCATTTCCTTCTCCAATGTATGAAAGTGAAAAGTGAAAGTGAAGTCGCTCAGTGTGTCGAACTCTTTAGTGACCCCATGGACTGCAGCCCATCAGGCTCCTCCGTCCATGGGATTTTCCAGGCAAGAGTACTAGAGTGGGGTGCCATTGCCTTTGTGAGATGAGTGCAATTGTGTGGTAGTTTGAGCATTCTTTGGCATTGCCTTTCTTTGGGATTGGAATGAAAACTGACCATTTCCAGTCCTGTGGCCACTGCTGAGTTTTCCAAATTTGCTGGCATATTGAGTGCAGCACTCTCACAGCATCATCTTCCAGGATTTGAAATAGCTCAACTGGAATTCCATCACCTCCACTATCTTTGTTCGTAGCGATGCTTTCTGAGGCCCACTTGACTTCACATTCCAGGATGTCTGGCTCTAGGTGAGTAATCACACCATCATGATTATTTTGGTCATGAAGATCTTTTTGGTACAGTTCTTCTGTGTATTCTTGCCACCTCTTCTTAATATCTTCTGCTTCTGTTAGGTCCGTACCATTTCTGTCCTTTATTGAGCCCATCTTTGCATGAAATGTTCCCTTGGTATCTCTAATTTTCTTGAAGAGATCTCTAGTCTTTCCCATTCTATTGTTTTCCTCTATTTCTTTGCATTGATCGCTGAGGAAGGCTTTCTTATCTCTTCTTGCTATTCTTTGAAACTCTGCATTCAGATGCTTATATCTTTCCTTTCCTCCTTTGCTTTTCGCATCTCTTCTTTTCACATCTATTTGTACTTTATAGAAAGATGCAATTTCAGGGCAGAAGGAAGGCGTGAAAGGGGAAATGGGACAGGGAAGCGGAGAAAGAAGACATAAGGCTATTGATCTGAGATGGTCACAGCTTCACAGGACAATGCAGCTGGCTGCTCAGCCACATGGGATGTCTTCCAGAGCGTATGGAAACAGTACACCTTGGAAAAGTCACATAGGAGGAAGAAGGATTGAGAGTTTTTCTACTTCTCCATCTTGTCTCTTGCACTGGTTAGAGTTAGACCTCTTGAATGTTACCACTCTCTGCACTTCCGAATTGTTCCCTGTATGCATAGGGCAGCATTTCTCCTGATCTTCAGAGTTGTGGGAGAAACCATCAATTAACATTTTGATTTTTTTTGGTTCACTGTGGATTTTGCATTAACTTGATTTTTTCAAAATATACTGAATTTTTTGCAGCCAATTAAAATTTGCCTTACTCTAGTTCCAAACATTCTATAGAAGTGCGTATTCCCACAGATCTACGCTGTTCAAGATGCACTGGTTTAAATTGGACAATTTTCAAATCACCAGATGCAGAAATACAAAGATCCCCAGGCTCCTGACAAAGCCCAAATTGCTCTGTCCACTTTCATCAATTAATCAATCAATTCATTAATTGAACAAATGTATATTAAGATTCTGTGTGCCAGTAAAGATGTTAGCAGACAGCTGTGAAAATGACACTGTAACTACTATATTTAAAAATGAAATTTCTATTGTGATAACCTTTAATTATTTTTCTGGAAATTTGCATTGGTACATCACTGGTTTGTTTGCCTTATATAATTAAAATATATGATATAACCAACACTTTTCAAGAGGAACCAAAGCATCATATTCAGCTGTTTGCTTTCACATCAGAATTACCATTTTACAGAAAAAATGTTGAAAGCACAGTCTACACACATGCCTTACTCAAGAGTGCATATTCAAATACCTTTCAATTACAAACTTTTTTGGTTGACAGGAACCTTATATTCAAGTATATATACTATTGCAGGATCTTACATGCTAATGTTCTAAATTTTCTTTATACTTGATATATGGCTTCTATTAAAATTTACAATTTGTTGAGTTTGGATATTTGTTTTATTCTTCACTTTTTTCTTACTGTATATGTTACATGACAGAAAATAGGAAATATATATATATATATATACTGTTTATTATATTTCAAGGTGAGAGAATGAGAGTTCAGAGAAGGGTAATGGTAATGAATTTCCTTGTAACTGAGCTTCCCACGTTGAAACACTATGTTCAAAATCACTAATATTCTACTTACGCACTAATATACATACTAATATAACTCACTAGTATATCGAGTATACTTCTGTCATTCTCTCTAAGGAAAATTAAATAATTTGAAGCATAAATTGATTTACTACTACATCACATAATTACTTAAACAAAACTCCAATTGTATTGGAGTTGATATTGAGGACATGCTTTACTAGATAAAGAGCAGATGTAGACTTGAATGAGTGACTAAGAACATATGGTAAGAAAAAGCTCAGAAAGATGAGCTAGGTTTTCACTGAGTATTTTAAATGAATTGAGGAAAAAAATCACTGAATTTTTACAACAAAGAAGGTATCAGGAGGGTACTGTGATGAGATAAATAGGAATACCTGCAACAGCAAGTTGCTTCCTCTTCTGTTAATTGAAGCCTAGGGCTGCTATATGTTTGAAGATCAATAAACAAACCTGCAAGACTGGGGTAGTTGATGATGTAGTGTGTGTGTGTGCTCACCTGTGTCTGACTCTTTGCGACCCCGTGGTCTCTAACCCGCCAGATTCCTCTGTCCATGGAATTTCCCAGGCAAGAATACTGGAATGAGTGGCCGTTTCCTACACCAGGGGATCTTCCTGATTCAGGGATCAAACCTGTGTCTCCTGCATTAGCAGGTGGATTCTTTACCACTGTGCCACCTGGGAAACCAGTTGATGATGTAGCAGGACACAAAAGGCAATTTTTTCTACCTAATATTTTACAAGTTGTTATTCTTTTTAAAAAACTATTTATTGTAAAATTTTCTACCTATTTTATCTTCAGGGCAATAAAGCAAAAGTTGAGGTATTAGAAGAAAAGGTAGTAAAAGGACTCATCCCAGATGGCCTACCACTTTGTCCTAATGAAGGAGAAATATATTAAGGTGTTAAAATAGGAGATTGAGTATAAATTGTACAACATGATGAACACAGTTAGAAAATAGATTATGACCATGCTAGAAAAGATAGCAGTAATAGTACTTGTTCTGTTACAGACACCATGACCTAAGGAAATCTACAATAAAAAGGTATAAGAAATATTGTTGACAACCTCTATCTCAAGTATGTTGCATGTTTCCTAATTTTCTTTTGATGAGTCACTTTGTGTTATTCTAACAAGTCAGTTCATGACCATTACCTGTATATTTTCTCATGCTATTAAGATTCTTTGAACATTGTTGATAATGAAACTTGATTAATCAGAATAAATTAGTGAAATCAAATTTGCTCACATATATCACCTCCTGTTTTCATATTCATGTTTACAGGAATCAGGCACAAAATAAATCTTTAAGTAATCTTCCATTCAGTTGCTATTTTAAAAATAGGTCTTTACTCAGACTGGTGGATAGGTAAAGCCTCATTCAGTTCAGTTCAGTTCAGTCGCTCAGTCATGTCCAACTCTTTGCGACCCCATGGACTGCAGCACACCAGGCCTCCCTGTCCATCACCAACTCCTGGAGTTTAATTAAACTCATGTCCATTGAGTCAGTGATGCCATCCAATCATCTCATCCTCTGTCGCCCCCTTCTCCTCCCGCTTTCAATCTTTCCCATCATCAGGGTCTTTTCAAATGAGTCAGCTCTTCACATCAGGTGGTCAAAGTATTGGAGTTTCAGTTTCATCATCAGTCCTTCCAATGAATATTCAGGACTTATTTCCTTTAGGATGGACTGGTTGGATCTCCTTGCAGTCCAAGGGACTCTCAAGAGTCTTCTCTAGTACCGCAATTCAAAATCGTGAATTCTTTGGCACTCAGCTTTCTTTAAAGCCTCATTAATTTTTCTATAGAAGTGCATCCCGTTTTTATGGACTATTTTAGATATTTATTAAAGACAGTGCCATGTAGTAAAAATCCCAGATTTCTTGAGGACTTCTCATTTTTCAAATACATTTTATTTTATGTCTAGTGCTTATAAAACAAGGGGCAAGTAAGATACTCATACTGTTGCAATTATTATAAGTCTATATTTATTAGCAGGATAGTTCTATTAATTGCAAACATTGTTAAAGAGAATCTCAGAATATGCATCGCTGTGACTAAAAATTCCATGATTGTTATACTTTTAAAGTGATTTAAATTGTTTAGGAGATAACATTACTTATGATTATCTCTTTAGTCTCCTTCATTTAAAAAAGCAATTTAGGTAGAACATTTTTTAAAATTACTACATGTTATTTCAAATTTCTCTCTACCATTATTATAGCAAAACACTTGGAATTTAGCATTATTATACCACTGATGGATTGTATCCCTGGTTTATACACCTTAGGACATCTCACCCACAAGATTAGTGATAGCTTGTGAATGAAATGCCATCCATGCTTCTTAGCATCTGTGTAGTAGTGCTAAGGACTCTGAAAAATTTTTTTAGATAATATTTTACAATTATTTTCATTTAAATCCCAGATAACTTACCATGGCTTCAGAGGACTCCTTTTTAAAATATGAAGTTTGTAACTATTAACACCAAACCAGAAGCAATTTATAAAAAACTAATAGTCACTCCAGGAAAGTAATCATAGAAGCAGCTTTGTGGTTATTCAGGAGTAATAGTGTGATAAACACGATCTTGGACACCTGAAATCTTACTGTGGTTTTCAAATTAAAAAAATGGAAAAATCTAGCATAATAGGAGAACTAGCATTTGGGTTAAGAGATGATCCCTGCACTTTCTTTGGATAGGACCTGAAGTGAAAGCTTTGTTTGTGTGGTTCAGTGAAGCACTAGGTAATGGAGTTTGGCATGACTTGGTGGAGTTTAGGATTATTGCCTTTGTTTTTTTTGTGTGTGGTATATACATGCAATGGAATTTTATTGTTCAGTCGCTAACTCATGTCCAACTCTTTGTGACCCCATGGACTGCGGCATGCCAGGCCTCCCTGTCCCTTACCATCTCCTGGAGTTTGCCCAATGGGATATTTCAGCCATATAAAGGAATGAAGTTCTAATATATAACATTAATAAACCTTGAGGACATTATGCTAAAAAATTAACCAGGCACACAAAGGACTAATGGTATATAATACCATGTACATGAGGTAACTATAATAGGCAAGTCCATAGAGACAGAAAGCAGAATAATGGTTACCATGGGGCTAGAGGGATGGAGGGAAGGGGGAGTTATTTTTATTTATTTATTTTTTTAAATTTTATTTTATTTAACTTTACAATATTGTATAGGTTTTGCCATATATCAAAATGAATCCGCCAGAGGTATACATGTGTTCCCCATCCTGAACCCTCCTCCCTCCTCCCTCCCCATACCATCCCTCTGGGTCGTCCCAGTGCACCAGCCCCAAGCATCCAGTATCGTGCATCGAACCTGGACTGGTGACTCGTTTCATATACGATATACATATTTCAATGCCATTCTCCCAAATCATCCCACCCTCTCCCTCTCCAGAAGAGTCCAAAAGACTGTTCTATACATCAGTGTCTCTTTTGCTGTCTCGTATACAGGGTTATTGTTACCATCTTTCTAAATTCCATATATATGCTTTAGTATACTGTATTGGTGTTTTTCTTTCTGGCTTACTTCACTCTGTATAATAGGCTACAGTTTCATCCACCTCATTAGAACTGATTCAAATGTATTCTTTTTAATGGCTGAGTAATACTCCATTATGTATATGTACCACAGCTTTCTTATCCATTCATTTGCTGATGGACATCTAGGTTGCTTCCATGTCCTGGCTATTATAAACAGTGCTGCGATGAACATTGGGGTACACGTGTCTCTTTCCCTTCTGGTTTCCTCAGTGTGTATGCCCAGCAGTGGGATTGCTGGATCATAAGGCAGTTCTATTTCCAGTTTTTTAAGGAATCTCCACTCTGTTCTCCAGAGTGGCTGTACTAGTTTGCATTCCCACCAACAGTGTAAGAGGGTTCCCTTTTCTCTACACCCTCTCCAGCATTTATTGCTTGTAGACTTTTGGATCACAGCCATTCTGACTGGCGTGAAATGGTACCTCATAGTGGTTTTGATTTGCATTTCTCTGATAATGAGTGATGTTGAGCATCTCTTCATGTGTTTGTTAGCCATCTGTATGTCTTCTTTGGAGAAATGTCTATTTAGTTCTTTGGCCCATTTTTTGATTTGGTCATTTATATTTCTGGAGTTGAGCTGTAGGAGTTGCTTGTATATTTTTGGGATTAGTTGTTTGTCAGTTGCTTCATTTGCTATTATTTTCTCCCATTCTGAAGGCTGTCTTTTCACCTTGCTTATAGTTTCCTTTGTTGTGCAGGAGCTTTTAAGTTTAATTAGGTCCCATTTGTTTATTTTTTCTTTTATTTCTAATATTCTGGGAGGTGGGTCATAGAGGATCCTGCTGTGATGTATGTCAGAGAGTGTTTTGCCTATGTTCTCCTCTAGGAGTTTTATAGTTTCTGGTCTTACGTTGAGATCTTTAATCCATTTTGAGTTTATTTTTGTGTATGGTGTTAGAAAGTGGTCTAGTTTCATTCTTTTACAAGTGGTTGACCAGTTTTCCCAGCACCACTTGTTAAAGAGATTGTCTTTTCTCCTTTGTATATTCTTGCCTCCTTTGTCAAAGATAAGGTGTCCATATGTGCGTGGATTTATCTCTGGGCTTTCTATTTTTTTCCATTGATCAATATTTCTGTCTTTGTGCCAGTACCATACTGTCTTGATGACTGTGGCTTTGTAGTAGAGCCTGAAGTCAGGCAGGTTGATTCCTCCAGTTCCATTCTTCTTTCTCAAGATTGCTTTGGCTATTCGAGGTTTTTTGTATTTCCATACAAATTGTGAAATTATTTGTTCTAGCTCTGTGAAGAATACTGATGGTAGCTTGATAGGGATTGCATTGAATCTATAAATTGCTTTGGGTAGTATACTCATTTTCACTATATTGATTCTTCCAATCCATGAACATGGTATATTTCTCCATCTATTAGTGTCCTCTTTGATTTCTTTCACCAGTGTTTTATAGTTTTCTGTATATAGGTCTTTAGTTTCTTTAGGTAGATATATTCCTAAGTATTTTATTCTTTTTGTTGCAATGGTGAATGGAATTGTTTCCTTAATTTCTCTTTCTATTTTCTCATTATTAGTGTATAGGAATGCAAGGGATTTCTGTGTGTTGATTTTATATACTGCAACTTTACTATATTCATTGATTAGTTCTAGTAATTTTCTGGTGGAGTCTTTAGGGTCTTCTATGTAGAGGATCATGTCATCTGCAAATAGGGAGAATTTTACTTCTTCTTTTCCAATTTGGATTCCTTTTATTTCTTTTTCTGCTCTGATTGCTGTGGCCAAAACTTCCAAAACTATGTTGAATAGTAATGGTGAAAGTGGGCACCCTTGTCTTGTTCCTGACTTTAGAGGAAATGCTTTCAATTTTTCACCATTGAGGATAATGTTTGCTGTGGGTTTGTCATATATAGCTATTATTATGTTGAGGTATGTTCCTTCTATTCCTGCTTTCTGGAGAGTTTTTATCATAAATGGATGTTGAATTTTGTCAAAGGCTTTCTCTGCATCTATTGAGATAATCATATGGTTTTTATTTTTCAATTTGTTAATGTGGTGTATTACATTGATTGATTTGCGGATATTGAAGAATCCTTGCATCCCTGGGATAAAGCCCACTTGCTCATGGTATATGATCTTTTTAATGTGTTGTTGGATTCTGATTGCTAGAATTTTGTTAAGGATTTTTGCATCTATGTTCATCAGAGATATTGGCCTGTAGTTTTCTTTTTTTGTGGGATCTTTGTCAGGTTTTGGTATTAGGGTGATGGTGGCCTCATAGAATGAGTTTAGAAGTTTACCTTCCTCTGCAATTTTCTGGAAGAGTTTGAGTAGGATAGGTGTTAGCTCTTCTCTAAATTTTTGGTAGAATTCAGCTGTGAAGCCGACTGGACCTGGGCTTTTGTTTGCTGGAAGATTTCTGATTACAGTTTCAATTTCCGCGCTTGTGATGGATCTGTTAAGATTTTCTATTTCTTCCTGGTCGAGTTTTGGAAAGTTGTACTTTTCTAAGAATTTGTCCATTTCTTCCACGTTGTCCATTTTATTGCCATATAATTGCTGATAGTTGTCTCTTATGATCCTTTGTATTTCTGTGTTGTCTGTTGTGATCTCTCCATTTTCATTTCTAATTTTATTGATTTGATTTTTCTCCCTTTGTTTCTTGATGAGTCTGGCTAATGGTTTGTCAATTTTATTTATCCTTTCAAAGAACCAGCTTTTGGCTTTGTTGATTTTTGCTATGGTCTCTTTTGTTTCTTTTGCATTTATTTCTGCCCTAATTTTTAAGATTTCTTTCCTTCTACTAACCCTGGGGTTCTTCATTTCTTCCTTTTCTAGTTGCTTTAGGTGTAGAGTTAGATATTTATTTGACTTTTTTCTTGTTTCTTGAGGTATGCCTGTATTGCTATGAACTTTCCCCTTAGGACTGCTTTTACAGTGTCCCACAGGTTTTGGGTTGTTGTGTTTTCATTTTCATTTGTTTCTATGCAAATTTTGATTTCTTTTTTGATTTCTTCTGTGATTTGTTGGTTATTCAGCAGAGTGTTGTTCAGCCTCCATATGTTGGAATTTTTAATAGTTTTTCTCCTGTAATTGAGATCTAATCTTACTGCATTGTGGTCAGAAAAGATGCTTGGAATGATTTCAATTTTTCTGAATTTACCAAGGCTAGATTTATGGCCCAGGATGTGATCTATCCTGGAGAAGGTTCCGTGTGCACTTGAGAAAAAGGTGAAATTCATTGTTTTGGGATGAAATGTCCTATAGATATCAATTAGGTCTAACTGGTCTATTGTATTGTTTAAAGTTTGTGTTTCCTTGTTAATTTTCTGTTTAGTTGATCTATCCATAGGTGTGAGTGGGGTATTAAAGTCTCCCACTATTATTGTGTTATTGTTAATTTCTCTTTTCATACTTGTTAGTATTTATCTTACATATTGTGGTGCTCCCGTGTTGGGTGCGTGTATATTTATAATTGTTATATCTTCTTCTTGGATTGATCCTTTGATCATTATGTAGTGACCTTCTTTGTCTCTTTTCACAGCCTTTGTTTTAAAGTCTATTTTATCTGATATGAGTATTGCTACTCCTGCTTTCTTTTGGTCCCTATTTGCATGGAAAATCTTTTTCCAGCCCTTCACTTTCAGTATGTATGTGTACCCTTGAGGTGGGTCTCTTGTAGACAACATATGTAGGGGTCTTGTTTTTGTATCCATTCAGCCAGTCTTTGTCTTTTGGTTGGGGCATTCAACCCATTTACCTTTAAGGTAATTATTGATAAGTATGATCCCGTTGCCATTTACTTTATTGTTTTGGGTTCGCATTTATACACCGTTTTTGTGTTTCCTGTCTAGAGAATATCCTTTAGTATTTGTTGGAGAGCTGGTTTGGTGGTGCTGAATTCTCTCAGCTTTTGCTTGTCTGTAAAGCTTTTGATTTCTCCTTCATATTTGAATGAGATCCTTGCCGGGTACAATAATCTGGGCTGTAGGTTATTTTCTTTCATCACTTTGAGTATGTCTTGCCATTCCCTCCTGGCTTGGAGAGTTTCTATTGAAAGATCAGCTGTTATCCTTACGGGAATTCCCTTGTGTGTTATTTGTTGTTTTTCCCTTGCTGCTTTTAATATTTGTTCTTTGTGTTTGATCTTTGTTAATTTGATTAATATGTGTCTTGGGGTGTTTCGCCTTGGGTTTTTTTTATTTTTATTTTTTTTTTAAACTTTACATAACTGTCTTAGTTTTGCCAAATATCAAAATGAATCCGCCACAGGTATACATGTGTTCCCCATCCTGAACCCTCCTCCCTCCTCCCTCCCCATTCCATCCCTCTGGGTTGTCCCAGTGCACCAGCCCCAAGCATCCAGTATCGTGCATCGAACCTGGACTGGCAACTCGTTTCATACATGATCCTGTTTGGGACTCTCTGGGTTTCTTGGACTTGAGTGATTATTTCCTTCCCCATTTTAGGGAAGTTTTCAACTATTATCTCCTCAAGTATTTTCTCATGGTCTTTCTTTTTGTCTTCTTCTGGGACCCCTATGATTTGAATGTTGTAGCATTTAATATTGTCCTGGAGGTCTCTGAGATTGTCCTCATTTCTTTTAATTCGTTTTTCTTTTTTCCTCTCTGATTCATTTATTTCTACCATTCTATCTTCTAATTCACTAATCCTATCTTCTGCCTCTTATTCTATTATTTGTTGCCTCCAGAGTGTTTTTGATCTCATTTATTGCATTATTCATTATATATTGACTCTTTTTTTATTTCTTCTAGGTCCTTGTTAAACCTTTCTTGCATCTTCTCAATCCTTGTCTCCAGGCTATTTATCTGTGATTCCATTTTGATTTCAAGATTTTGGATCAATTTCACTATCATTATTTGGAATTCTTTATCAGGTAGATTCCCTATCTCTTCCTCTTTTGTTTGGCTTGGTGGCCATTTATCTTGTTCCTTTACCTACTGGGTATTCCTCTGTCTCTTCGTCTTGTTTAAATTGCTGAGTTTGGGGTGTCCTTTCTGTATTCTGGCAGTTTGTGGAGTTCTCTTTATTGTGGCGTTTCCTCGCTGTGTGTGGGTTTGTACAGGTGGCTTGTCAAGGTTTCTTGGTTAGGGAAGTTTGTGTCGGTGTTCTGTTGGGTGGAGCTGTATTTCTTCTCTCTGTAGTACAATGAAGTGTCCAGTAATGAGTTATGAGATGTCTATGGTTTTGGGGTGACTTTGGGCAGCCTGTATACTGGTGCTCAGGGCTGTGTTCCTGTGTTGCTGGAGAATTTGCTTGGTATGTCTTGCCCTGGAACTTGTTGGCCCTTGTGTGGTGCTTGGTTTCAGTGTAGGTATGGAGGCATTTGATGAGCTCCTGTCAGTTAATGTTCCCTGGAGTCAGGGTTTGGACTTAAGCCTCCTGCTTCCAGTTATCAGTCTTATTTTTACAGTAGTCTCAAAACTTCTTCTTCTATACAGCACCATTGATAAAACATCTAGGTTAAAGATGAAAAGTTTCTCCACCATGAGGGTCACCCAGAGAGGTTCATAGCGTTACATGGAGAAGAGAAGAGGGAGTAGGGTGTTAGAGGTGACCTGAATGAGATGAGGTGGAATCAATAGAGGAGAGAGCGGGCTAACCAGTAATCACTTTCTTATGTGCACTCCATAACTGGACTGCTCAGAGATGTTCACGGAGTTATACACAGAAAAGAAGAGGGAGGAAGGAGACAGAGGTGGCCAGGAGGATAAAAGGAGGGAATGAAAAGGAGAGAGACAGATCCAGCCAATAATCAGTTCCCTAAGTGTTCTCCACTGTCTGGAACACACAGAAATTCACAGAGTTGGGTAGAGTAGAGAAGGGTTAGGGAGGAGACACAGGCGACCTGGTGGAAAAAAAGGAGAGTCTGAAGGGGGAGACAGCAGTCAAGCCAGTAATCTTGCTCCCTAGTAAAAAATGGGTACTGAAGATTGGGTTCTTAAAGGTACAAAATTGGTAACAAATACCTAAAAGGAAAAATTAAAAATCTAGAGTAGAGTTTGGAATTTCAAAAATACAATGTTAAAGAAAAGAAGAAGGAAAAGAAAGAGAGAAAAAGAAAAAGAAAAAAAAAGTCACAGAAATTATGAAGAAAATATAGGTACAAAGTTGATAACAAATACCAAAAAGCAAAAGTTAAAAAATCTAGAGTAGAGTTTGGAATTTCAAAAATACAATGTTAAAGAAAAGAAGAATAAAAAGAAAGAGAAAAAAACAAAAACAAAGTCACAAAAATTATAAAGAAGATATGGTACAAAATTGATAACAAATACCAAAAAGCATAAATTAAAAATCTAGAGTAGAGTTTGGAATTTCAGGAATACAATGTTAAAGAAAAGATGAAGAGAAAGAAAGAGAGAAAAAAAAGTCACAAAAAAGTGAAAATTAAAGGAGTAATAGAGGACTTAAAATTTTTTTAAAAATTAAAAAAAAAAAGAAAGAATGATCATAAAAATAGTAAAAATATATATAGGACTTTCTCTGATGTTGTTGTGGGTATTGTGGGTTCAGTTCATTTTTGGCTAGTTCCTTATTCTGGCTTATATTTCTCAAGATCCATAGGCCCCTTCCTATGTAGTTGGTACTAACCACAGGGTTTTACTCTATTGCCTGTCGCTTCCAAGGCAGTTCCCTCTGTTATAGCTTCTTCTGTTTGCTGGTCTCTTCAGTGTCTGATTTCCGCCCTGATATGAAGGGGGCGGTGGTGGACACCTTTTTTTTTTTTTTTTTTAAGGCTCACTTGTTCAGTCGTGCTGTGGGGAGGGAGGGATGCTGCAAATAAATAAGACAGGCGCGTGCTCGCAGTGCCTCAGCCACACTGGGCCTGCCCCCGCTCACGGCGCGTGTAGCCTCCCTGCCCACACTGCTCAGGCTCTAGATTGCTCCACCGGGAACCATCCGCGGCCAGCCCTGGTCTGCTTGCACCTCCCAGGTCTAAGCCGCTCAGGTTCAGGCACTCGGGTAGTCCTCAGAGGCACAGACTCGGTTGGGCCTGTGTTTTGTGCCCTTCCCAGGTCCAAGCAGTTCAGACAAGAAAGACAAGACATATACTTGTCTTTCAATGATGAGGTGTTTGGCAAGCGCGGTTGCTGCAACTTATCACCTCCCTGCCGCTTGGTTTTCTGGGTGTACAAACCCGCGCACCTTCTCAGGTGGATGTTGACCATCCAGAGCCCCAGGAAGTCTTAGTTAGCAAAGAAGCCTGCTTACAGTTTTGTAGATAATGTCTCTCTGGGGCTGCGATTGCCCCCTTCCGGCTCTGGCTGCCTGTCACCAGAGGGGGACGGTCTGCAGCCGGCTATCTCTGTACAGTCCTTTGTTCTGTGCACAGGCCCGGCGGTGTCTTAGGCTGGCTTTTCGCGTGGTAGATATCCCACAGTCTGGTTTGCTAGCCCAAATTATTTCGCTCAGGTAGCGCTTGGGGTATTCAGGCA
Source organism: Bubalus kerabau (assembly GCF_029407905.1). NCBI lineage: Eukaryota > Metazoa > Chordata > Mammalia > Artiodactyla > Bovidae > Bubalus > Bubalus kerabau. Next base: position 96,292,049 of record NC_073625.1, on the reverse strand, counting down.
AGATCCTTACTCTAAGCAATGCACCTTGCACCGTGCCTCCCTGCCCAGCCCCTGCTAGCTAATGGCGGATGCAGGCGTCTGTGCTGCTTCTCCGCTGGGGGAGTTACCGTAGGGCTCGTAATCTGTGGGTTTTAATTGTTTTTTTATTTTTCCTCCCTGTTATGTTGCCCTCTGTGCTTCCAAGGCTTGGCACAAACTCGCCAGTGAGAATGTTTCCTGGTGTTTGGAAACTTCTCTCTTTTTAAGACTCCCTTCCCAGGACGGAGCTCTGTCCCTCCCTCTTTTTTTTTTTTTTTTAATTTTATTTTATTTTTAAACTTTACATAACTGTATTAGTTTTGCCAAATATCAAAATGAATCCGCCACAGGTATACATGTCCCTCCCTCTTTTGTCTCTTTTTTTGTCTTTTATATTTTTTCCTACCTCCTTTCGAAGACAATGGGTTGCTTTTCTGGGTGCCTGATGTCCTCTGCCGGCACTCAGAAGTTGTTTTGTGGAATTTACTTTGCGTTTAAACGTTCTTTTGATGAATTTGTGGGGGAGAAAGTGTTCTCCCCGTCCTATTCTTCTGCCATCTTAGCTCCTCCTCCAGATTATTGCCTTTGAAGAGCAGAATATTAACCTAATTATTACAGCCTGCACCACCCCCCTCCAAAAAAAAAAAAAGCATGTTATGTCACCAGTTTCTTGTACAGATATTTCCTAGTCTCAGAGCAGAGGATGACTTTTGAAACAGAGACTTATAAAGACTGTTGTAACACCCATCCCTATTTTGTTGAAGATTGGTATTTTGGGGAATTGGGGAAGGCTATATATACAGAATTCACTCCTTATAGTGAGAAGATTTGCAGGGTTTTCACAGCTCATTCAGATAAAAAGGAAAAGGCCCATGCTTTCTGTCATACACAACATCCTTATCTGTCTCTTTGAATGATCTGTCTAGTCCAGTGGGTTTGTGCTCTCACTGCTGGATGAGCGGCTACGTCAGTGTTAAAGTTCAGTTCAGTTCGGTCGTTCAGTCATGTCCAATTCTGCGACCCCATGGACTGCAGCATGCCAGGCCTCCCTGTCCATCACCAAATCCTGGACCTTGCTCAAACTCATGTCCATCGAGTTGGTATGTCATCCAACTATCTCATCCTCTGTCATCCCCTTCTTCTGCCTTCAAATGTTCCCAGCATCAGGGTCTTTTCAAATGAGTCAGTTCTTTGCATCAGGTGGCCAAAGTATTGGAGTTTCAGCTTCAGCTTCAGCATCAGTCCTTCCAGCGAATATTCAGGACTGATTTCCTACAGAATTGACTGGTTTGATCTCCTTGCAGTCCAAGGGACTCTCAAGAGTCTTCTCCAACACCACAGTTCAAAAGCATCAATTCTTCAGTGCTCAGCTTTCTTTATAGTCCAACTCTCACATCCATACATGACCACTGGAAAAACCACAGCTTTGACTAGACAGACCTTTGTCGGCAAAGTAATGTCTCTGCTTTTTAGTATGCTGTCTAGATTGGTCTTAGCTTTTCTTCCAAGGAGAAGTGTCTTTTAATTTCATGGCTGCAGTCACCATCTGCAGTGATTTGGAGCCCCCGAAATAAAGTCTCTTTCTGTTTTTTGTTTGTTTGTTTGTTTGTTTCCCCATCTATTTGCCATGAAGTGATGGAACCAGATGCCATAATCTTAGTTTTCTGAATGTTGAGTTTTCAGCCAATTTTTTCACTCTCACTTTCATCAAGAGGCTCTTTAGTTATTCTTCGTTTTCTGCCATAAGGGTGGTGTCATCTGCATATCTGAGGTTATTGGTATTTCTCCCTGCAATCTTGATTCCAGCTTGTGCTTCTTCTTGCCTGGCATTTTGCATGATGTACTCTGCATATATGTTAAATAAGCAGGGTTACAATAGACAGCCTTGATGTACTGCTTTTCCTATTTGGAGCCAGTCTGTTATTCTTGTCCACTTGTAACTGTTGCTTCTTGACCTGTACACAGATTTCTCAGGAGGCAGGTCAGGTGGTCTCGCATTCGGATCTCTTTAAGAATTTTCCACAGTTTGATGTGATCTACACAGTCAAAAGCTTTGGTGTATTTAATAAAATAGAAGTAGATGTTTTTCTGGAACTTTCAGAAGTAAATGTTTCAGAAGTAGATTTTTCAAGTAGATTTTTTTCTGAAACTACTTTTCAGAAGTAGATGTTTTCAGTGTGGAAGAGGAACTCTAATTAGCCAGCCTGGGGCCAGGAAGACACCACTTAATTACTCCCTGCACCATAAAGGTAGAAAAAAGTAGTTCCCCAAAGGAAGGGATAAAAGGAAAAGGATAAAGTGAAAAGATATATCTTCCAAGGATGACTCAAATCTCTGAAAGCAACTAAAATTTAATTATTGAGTTGTGAGAATTGAATTATTTTTCTTTTCCATGCAGGGAGACGGTTGTTTTCAAATATTATTTTGTACCAAATATTTCTATGGTTGGACTGTTGTATAGTTTTTTACCCAGATAGAAGAAATATTGTCACATGCCTTACCTTCCTCACCCGGAGAGGATTAGAGGCTGTGTCATTTGGTGGAATAAAAACAGCTCAGAGCAAGAGGTTTGAAAGGCAGCCCGGGCTGATTAAGTAACCTGTGGAGGTTAAACCTCAGTAAATCCCCTACAGTTAACCTTTTCTCCAGTATCTGCAGCCCAGTCAAAGTTGTATTTGATGCCAGGAACCTGTGGACAGATTGTATGGATTGAGGCAGAAAGTAGTGTTGGAGCCTTGGGAAGACCAGAGGTGTACAAATTATCCATGCGCAAGGAATAGTCTGAGTGCTGTACTTAAATTTCAGTTCAGAGCTTCCATGAGAGATTTGCAAAACAGCCCCTCTATATAGGTAACTTCTTTTAGACATGCATTTATTATCTGTTCCCATCTTAGCTGCTTAAAATGGACTTTGGTTTTCCACTATCAACTGAAGCTGTTGTGGTCTCCTTCTTGCCAAATCTAAAAATGTTTCCTAAAAAATAAAAAAATTAAGAAAAAAAAATGTTTCCTCTGTTTTCTTTGTCTTGACCACTTTGAGATCTCTTTAGACCTTTGTTTTTTTTTATGGAAACTCTTCCTCCTTTACATTTAGTATCATTTTTTTCTTGCTTTATCAATGTTTTCTTATTTTATTTCTACAACTTGGTTTGAACCAATTCTTACAGCCCTTTTGCGACTCGTTATTCCTTATTCTCTTCCTAGAAGTATTAACAAAGACAGCATTTAGACTCTGTTTATTTATTTATTTTTTTATTTCTGAGATAGTTGCTTCTTTCCACTCTCCCTCCCTCCCTCTTTCTCAGTATCTGTCTTTCTCAGCTCCCTCATTTCTTACTCTTTTTTTCCTTTTCCCCACTACCTCCTTCTCTCCGAACCTCCCTGTGGTTCTGGTGTTTTTTCTTTTGTTTTGTTTCTTAAGGGAGAGCCATCTTTCTTTAATGTCCCTGTATAGGCCATGGCTCACACATGTTTCCCTGGAGAAGGGCATGGCAACCCACTCCAGTATTCTTGCCTGGAGAATTCTATGGACCAGAGAAGCCTGGCAGGCTACAATTCATAGGGTCACAAGGAGTCACACAAAACTGAAGTGACTTAGCATGAACACACATACGTTATAGGACTCCCTTGAGTGGTTAATTTGTGTAATACCTAAATATATTTAAAAACTGACCGTCTGAAAATACTGAATTAATCATGCTATTTTCAATTCTTATATATTCTAGTAATTTCTCTTTGCATCCACCTTTTTCAAGTGGGTCATTAAAGACAGTTCACAATCTGATCTCAGATTGTAATTTCTTCTATGGATTGGGCCTATCTTTGTGTCAAATTCTATTCTGGCTTTAAAGTCCAGTAATAATATTAGCTTTTAATGATATTTTTCTCACTAATTTTGGCTCATTGGTTTCTTGTGTCTGTCAAATCCTAGAGGTTGTGCCACACATTTAATATCCCTCTCTCTCTATCTTTCTGTCTGTCACTATTTTTTCATCTATCATCTATTGTATAATATTAATTTCATGTTTAGTGTAGTATACTTATCTATCCCATTATGCATCATCTCATTTAATCATCTATGTTCCCTATTTTTATTCCTATTTTAAATAATAGAAAACCAAGGCTTAAATTTTTAAACTGTTTCCCTGAATCATGTTGAGACATATGTAAGATTAAAAAATCTTTGACTTTAAACGTGTAATTTTCCACTATACTATACAGAAATGTTTCGCCTTGTATTACTTTATTAGTCCTTAATAAAATCCTTAGCCAAGTGGGTATAGTAAGAACATGAATATAATGAATGAATCAATGACAGTTTTAAGATTTTAAGTCTAAGATTCCTAAGTGGATGATAAGCAACTTAAAGCCCAGGTTCATGACTTAATATCAATGTGAATGTCCCTAGCATCACTGTAATTATAGACACTATAAATGCTAGTGCTTATTAAAATTTGACTAACATACAGCCATTCTGTATATACATTTTCTTATTGAATTATCAGAAAAACCTAATTAGATAGGCATTTTCCATGTATATGCATCAGAAGAAACAGAATTTCAGGTAAGTTAAATAAGTTACCAAGGACACACAGCAAGTGCCAGAACCAAGAACTATATGCAGGTACATTCACTTCATATTGTTTACTTTGCTTTGCAGCTTCTCAGGCAATACTTGATATTAAAATACATGTATCCTCCTAAGCTCTCCCTGGAGCTTGAAAGAGCAGAGAGTCAAACCAAGTCTGAGCATACCCTTTGCCATGTACGTGGAGTCTGCTGGCTCCAGTGCAGTGCCATCCTGCACCTGGAGGTGTATCCCAGGTGGTACCCCAAGGTCTCTTTCCAAGTGTATTTGTCTAAGTGGCCATTTAGACCTTTCTAGGTTTGGCAACCCACTCCAGTGATCTTGCCTGGAGAATCCCAGGGACGGGGGGGAGCCTGGTGGGCTGCCATCTATGGGGTCGCACAGAGTCAGACACGACTGAAGTGACTTAGCATAGCATAGCATAGGTTTTCTTTGGGCTTCCCTGGTGGCTCAGCTGGTGGCTGCAAGAATCTGCCTGCAGTGCAGGAGACCTGGGTTTGATCCCTTGTTTGGGAAGATCCCCTGGAGAAGGGAACGGCTACCCACTCCAGTATTCTGGTCTGGAGAATTCCATGGACTGTATAGTCCATGGGGTCACAAAGAGTCAGACAGGACTGAGCGACTTTCAATCACCTTACTTCTGGGAAGAATCTGAAAACATTTCAGTTCTGCAGTACTCTGAATCTAGGGTGAGTTGATAATCACAGAAAACATGTGCATCCAGAGTGAGAAGGGGAACATTTTGGATAAGTGGATGAAATGAGTACCTATTTATATAGTTATATATCTAGATCATATTTGTTATAATCAAATTGAAAACATAATTTACACTTGTGAGATTTTTACTTTTTTATAAGTTATTACCATTTATTCAGAGAAGGCAATGGGACCCCACTCCAGTACTCTTGCTTGGAAAATCCCATGGACGGAGGAGCCTGGTAGGCTGCAGTCCGTGGGGTGGCTGAGGGTCGGACACGACTGAGCGGCTTCACTTTCACTTTTCACTTTTCACTTTCATGCATTGGAGAAGGCAATGGTAACCCACTCCAGTGTTCTTGCCTGGAGAATCCAGGGAAGGTGGAGCCTGGTGGGCTGCCGTCTGTGGGGTCGCACAGAGTTGGGCACAACTGAAGTGACTTAGCAGCAGCATTACCATTTATTATTCTGTTGAAAAGAATATAGCCTTCCATTGGCTTTTGTTTTAAAATGTACAGGATAGATTAGGATGTTGAGAATGAAATAGAAAATATAAATTACATTGAATATACAAATAATTCCATATAGAGAATCTTAAGAATGATACAAAGCTTCTGGGATGGAACTTGCCACTCTGTTATTGATTCAGAGACATTGTAGATAATGAATGAGGCCAAGTTAGCGACCAAAACTAGGGATTTTCTAAACATGAAAAAAAGTCATTTAAGAGAGTGCTGACTGAGTGGGAGATAAATAATGTTATTCTTAGCAAAGTTATTTATTGAATTTTTTGACAAATTGAATGTCAACAGGTAAACATTTTCCCTACCTTAAGCACAAGTAAGTGTTTATTTTTATTTTTGTCACATAATTACTAATATTTCATATTAAAAAGATCACAAATATTATATCATCACTTTCACATTTCTATTTCTAGTTCAATGAGTAATGAAGGTAAATAATACTGTACTCAGTTAAATGCTAAAATTCAAAAGAAATATGAAACATGCAGACTACTAGCACATCTAATATTTATGAGCAAAAGTGTTTGGCTGGTCTATACAACATTAGCATTTTTCAGTGATCACAGAATTTCAAGCCAAAAGAAACAAACAAAAACTATTTAATGCAAATCAAAGGATTTCAATCAAATTTAATTAACTTAATATTGGCAGAAAGGGTGGTGGGGGAGCTGTGAAAAATACCAGAGGGCAGGGAAGGTTAAGAAATGCAACTGTTTTGAAATAGTATGGTTTCCTATCCGTTCATTTCAACTCTAACTCTACAGTTAATGTTCTGTGTTTCATTACTTGAGTCTACACTGTAAGCAGTATGCCAGAGCTTGTTTTCAGATAACTGATGCCAGTAAAAGCTGTACTAAAAAGACACACAGTGAAAATCTATATGAGAACAGACTTGTAAATGGGTGAAATATTTTGGTATATGTTATGTTCCTTGTCAACACAGATGTTCAGGGGTCTTCTGTGGCATAAAGATGACATAATGTTTTAAGACTTATTGCATGTCAGGAAGATGAAAAATTCAAGTGTCCATTTCTGCAAATCACTATGGTGAAATGAAATACAAGGGGGTTGGGGTGGGTGTCTACCCAGTTAGCGCACCAGGGTAAAGAGATGCTGATTGAGTCCAACACAGTTACTTATCTCTCCTTAGCAAGAGCTCAAGATGTTCTTTACCCTAGGATTGTATAAGGCCGACAAAAAGTTTCTATCAGTTATATAAAACTGGAGTGTTACTATAAACAAAAGTATACGAAATAGATTATAAATGCATTATAAAAATAAGGTATATCTAGAGATGTCTTTTTTTAGTACAAATATTTAAATGACATCTTAATATGTTCCATAACCTTTCCAAAAATTACTTTTTGTAGATGGAGTAACTGAAGTTCAAGGGCAAAAGAACTTTGCCAAGATCACACCATTGACTGGTTTGAATCAAATTTTGATCCTAGGCCTTATAGATCAGGATCATTAGGAAACCTTATGTACAGTTTATTATACTGATTTGTGTACACAATCATTCCTGCTTACTTGGTGAATCTAGTAGTGTTTCTGTCCAGTTCTGACACCTCTTATATAATTTTTGGTCCTTTTATTTCTTTAATCCATGTTGTTCCTACTATATCTTATGTTATTTATTCTGGTTTCATCCAAATCAATATGTTCACTGTAGTGAACTTATTTTCTCTTTTTACCAATATTTAGAATTTGTTTCCTAGAGTATTAGACTTTTGACTTTAGCAATAGAGGTCACAGTGCTATTGCTATTTTTCTTTATTTTTGCTTGTGTTTTTACTTAAATCACAGAAAACAAAGAGAAGCAATATATATATTTCATGTCCCTGAGAGCTTTCTTCTAGACTGAGCTATGGCTCTGCTGGAAGGGTTTTATAAGTAGAAGAATACCACTGATTTGGTTCCTTTTTCTCTTACTTCTCCTCATCTTAACATGTCCTCTCTTGTTTTGTCTTCCTCTTATTATGCAGGAAACTATAGCTCTCCTGTATTTTTTTGGGTGCCAAAATCACTGCAGATGGTGACTGCAGCCATGAAATTAAAAGATGCTTGCTCCTTGGAAGAAAAGTAATGACCAACCTAGACAGTATATTAAAAAGCAGAGACATTATTTTGCCAACAAAGGTCCATCTAGTCAAAGCTATGGTTTTTCCAGTAGTTGTGTATGGGTGTGAGAGTTGGACTATAAAGAAAGCTGAGTGCCAAAGAATTGATGCTTTTGAACTGTGGTGTTGGAGAAGACTCTTGAGAGTCCCTTAGACTGCAAGGAGATCCAACCAGTCAATCCTAAAGGAAATCAGTCCTAAATATTTATTGGAAGGACTGATGCTGAAGCTGAAACTCCAATACTTTGGCCACCTGATGTGAAAAATTGACTCATTTGAAAAGACCCTGATGCTGGGAAAGATTGAAGGCAGGAGAAGGGGACAACAGAGGATGGGATGGCTAGATGGCATCACCGACTCAATGGACGTGAGTTTGAGTAAACTCCGGGAGTTGTCAATGGACCGAGAGGCCTGGCATGCTGCAGTCCATGGGGTCGCAAAGAGTCGGACACAACTGAGCAACTGAGTTGAACTGAACAACTCTCCTTGCCTAGGCGTCCTCATGTTTCTCATCTTGAAAGGGCCACTGTGTATGGCTCATCAACGGGTTTTCTTCAACAAAAGTGTTTGCCATCATTTTTCACTTAAGTACGATTTTTTTTCCTGCTATGCTGGAAAAGCAGTATGTCAGCCAAGTTACCAACTTCTTTTGTTTTCAAGCTGAAGCAACTGCAGATCCTTGCCCTGAAAAGAATGAGTCTCCAATGGCTTCAGCAGGTATTCAGGTTGTGTTTCTGAAAAAGACTGATTAGAAATGAAAGAGCTAGAAATAATTCAACCTAAAATAATTTTGATAAATACAGGAAGTGATTCAACCTCCTTTCTCTAGTCGTATATCAAGGCTGAGAAAAGAGTTTATGACTCATTAATTCACACAGATATATAAAAGGAGGAAGGTAGTTTATTTTTACTTTTCAACTTTATTTGTTTATTTTGACTGCACTGGGTCTTTGTTGCTGTGTGCGTGCTTTCTCTAGTTGTGGCAAGAGGGGCTACTGAGAGGCTACTCTGTAGTTGCAGAGCAAGGGCTTCTCATTGTGGTGGCTTCTCTTGTTGCGGAGCGTGGGCTCTAGAATGCACAGGCTTCTGCAGTTGTGGTACATGGGCTTAGTTGCCCCAAGGCATGTGAGATCTTCTTGGACCAAGAATGGAACCTGTATCCTCTGCATTGGCAGGTGGATTCTTAACCACTGGGCCACCAGCAAAGTCTGGAAAGTAGTTTAAAAGACTAGTGACACTGAAAGAGTGGAGAAAAACTGTTCATTATGCTGACTCAATTCTTGTATTCTTTCCTTGATATTCCACAGTTTATATTCATTTTGAGGATTTTAACTACAGTAAAAAATAAAATGGAGTACATGTTATAGCTTTTGGCTTGCTAACAAGAAAGGGAGCAGGGATTGGACTGGCAATAATGTCACCTTCCTTGAACACATGGCTGCATGGTAGGAGGTGGAAATTCAATGAAATTGGATCACTGAAGTGAGGAAAGTGGTGTTGGTGACTAAGGAGTTGAGAGTTAGGTGATGAATTACCAGCATGTAAGAAAAATTGTCTCTCTCCACACATGGTCTACAGGATAAATCAAAGGGCTATATCTAATGAAAAGCCTAGCATTAATTAATAATAATCATCTTTTTATTTATTTTTTTTGGTTTGGCTCAATTCAAGAAATGGATATTTTAGTCAAGGTTGAAAATGACTATTGTTCCCATAATCTTAATCCATCCTCTGTGTTGTGGTCCCTGATGCTGACCAAAAGACAGAAGAGAAATGGTTGCTTTAGTTTTGCAAATAACATTCTGAGTCCAAGGAATTATGACAAATCCTTTTAACTGTAATTTTGAAAGAACTGTGGATAAATTAATTTTGACTGCTCTGAGCTTAAACTGTGCCTCCCAACCCCCATTTCTTCATCAAGGCTTCCAGGAAGTTGAAAAAAGCTAAATAAAAAAAAAAATAATAAAAGTAATTGGCAAAGTTAGAGAGACAACACCTCAAATGGAATTCAGATGGAGTCACACATAAATGTATTAGATTCAAATCCTTTTGTAAGTAACTTACTCTTTAAAAAATTAAATTAAATCAATGGGAGTTCTGGGTGCAGCCATCAGTTCCAATCTAATAATGAAGGTAGAGTGGAGAATGCTATTTCTCATGTAATTACTTTTGTAAGATAAATGATTGACTTGAAATCATCTAATGAAGATGAGGCATATTATTTTTCTAGGTTCTACAGTTTTATGAGTACCCATCTGCATTTTCTAACTTTGAGGATTTTCTTAAAGTTTGATCCAGTAACCTCATTGATTTAAAATTTTAAAGCTAAATATTAAACATTTTTTTTTAAAGAATTTCTCAGTCTCAACACCAACTGGATCATATCAACGTAATTGTAAGTAAAATTTAGGCATATTTATCTCAGTGTGGACTCAAATTTTAATAACCTTTACATTAATGAAAAGTCTTTTATCTACCTCAAATTAGAAAGTCATTTAATCCTGAACACTCTCACAGAATACAATGCTAATCTTTCTCAAGAAATTTTAAGATTGGATCTTTATTATCTTTTGCAATGACTATGTACATATAATCCATTGACTACTGATATGCTATGAAAAAAGAAATTTTTATAATACAAAAAATGTACAGAAGTATGTTAACAGGAATACAAGAGCCACTTAGGAAAACTATCTATTGATTAATACATGAATCTTGATGAGTTAATTATAACATTTCAGTTAACTCTATACTTAGTTTGTGTCTTAAATTAAAATAAATTTGAATTTTTTGGTTTGTTTGCCAAAGGGAAAAGAGCTTTCCTGTCATATTGAAAGGTTTGATTTAACAGATTCAAGAGTAAATGTATTGTTAAAAGCTCTTGTGTACCTTCAAACCTTCCTCTATTGGCTCATGGCTGTGGTCTTGTTTTAATGTTTTTTAAAATATCATTAAATGAATTTTATTGGCAGCTGTGGTAGGTGTGAATAATGGCTTCCCCACAGTGGCCACATCCTAATCTCTGAAACCAGTGAATACATTTTGTAAAATGGCAAAGGAGAATTGAGGCAGCATACAGAATTAAGATGGCTCATTAGTTAGTGTGGAGATGGGGGGAGCTGCCTGGTTACCCAGGTGGGCCCATGTAATCACAGCATCTGTATGAGTAAATGATGTTGTTGTTCAGTTGCTCAGTTGTGTCTGACTCTTTATGACCCCATGGACTGCAGCATGCCTGGCTTCCCTGTCCTTCACCATCTCCTGGAGCTTGCTCAAACTCATGTCCATTGAGTTGGTGATGCCATCCAGCCATCTCATCCTCTGTCATCCCTTTCTCCTCCTGCCTTCAATCTTTCCAAGCATCATGAGTAAATAAGGGAACAAAAAGTCAGTAGGGCAGCTTCTTGAAGCTAGAAAAGCAAGAAAATATTGGGTTGGCCAGAAAGTTCATTCATGTTTTGCATAGCATCTTACAGAAAAATATGCACAAGTTTTCCTTTCAACCCAGTAAAATACTCTCCAGAGTCTCCAGGAGGGAATGCAGCCCTGTTGAAACCCTGATCGTAGCCTAGTCATACTCATTGTGCAATTTGACTTCCAAAACTGTAGGTAAGGAATTTGTTTTGCTTTAATTCACTAATTTTGTGGTAATTTGTTAGAGCAGCAATAGGAAACTAGTATAGCAGGCATTACTCTGGGTAGCCTTAAAATTTTCTGCTGGTAGTTTTAAGTATGTTCAAGTAAAAGATATTTGAAGCTTATAATTCTTCCCTGTCCTAATAAGATTTTATTCTGGAAATAATATGACTTCTTTTCCATATTTCCCAGAGGTGGATGGGGTGGGCACTTGGTATTGATGGTGATGGTTGTGATCTCAACTGATCATTTCTTTCAGGTTTTGTTTAAGCAGGCTTGCCATAGCTACAAATCCAGTTCATCAAATACACTGGGCCTGGGGACATTGGAAAAATATAAGCCTTGGCCCCAGTGTCTCCTACATAGAGTTGGAATCCCTTTATCCATTCTGGTAACATTGTCTTCTGTCTTGCTGACTTTTCCTGACATTCTCCTTCTCTGCTGAGCCCTCTGATGGAAACCTCAGCAGTTCTTTGTATTTCACTCTAGGATATTATCCGTCATACCATTTTCAGTTCTATAATATGTCCCTTTGGGGTCAGTTTCACCAAAATTTAGGCTCAAGATCCAAGGCAATTGCTTGTCTCTAAGGGAAATTTAGATAAATTCAATATTTGTCTCTCTGAGAGAAAATAAAAGCATGGTTGTATGCCAATACCTGTCTGAGACTTACCTAGGTACAGTTTAGGATGTCTCTCTTGCTGAGAATACATCAGGCTTCTAAATTTTTAATATAGATATGCTGGCTGCCGGAACATTTGGTATCTAAGGTACTGGGTTTCTTTCTAACAAACAAAATATAGCATCACTTCTTCAGGCAATGTCAGGAAGTCTGATCAAGGATTGTCTGTGATCCAACAATTTCCATCATCTCTGTTGAGATACAATAATGGAGACTAAGACTATATTGACTATTCATTTCTCTAGGTTTTCTAAACTGAGTCTTCTGTGTCAAGTTAGATCAGCCAGAATAACAAACCTGAGTAAGATTAACTTGATTCCTTTCAGAACTACTTTTATGGGTATATGGTTTAATGCTATGCTCTAAGCCTTTATAGAAGGTTGATATAAGAAATCACTGTTTGGACACTTCTTTATATGTTTGGAAGATATTAGTTCATGACATTGTCCATTATGTAACCTAGAATCTCTCAGAAAAGACTCCACATGATAAGGACCTCCTTAAGTTTTGTGTTGGGAGAAAATGTCTACCAGACAAACTTTTACATTTCTTTTAATCAGTAAGTACATTAAATTATATAAGACAAATTTCATTTACAATGATGGTATGTAAACAAACAAACTTGAAATAATTCAAAATAAAGCTCTTTCTATCATAGCTTAACAAGCAGTGTCCGAGAATAATTTCTCAAAGTCAAAAACACTGATTTTGAACACAACTGCTTTTCTTACCCCATCCTTTAGGGAAATGTTTTTGTTGTTCAGTCTCCCAGTTGTGTCCAACTCTTTGTGACCCCATGGACTGCAGCACGCCAGGCCTCCCTGTCCCTCACCATTTCCCAGAGTTTGCCCAAGTTCATGTCTATTGCATTGGTGATGCCATCCAGCCATCTCATACTCTGACACCCTCTTCTCCTGCCCTCAATCTTTCCCAGCATCAGGGACTTTTCCAGTGAGTCAGCTGTTTGCATCAGATGACCAAAATACTGGAGTTTCAGCTTCAGCATCAGTCCTTCCAATGAGTATTCAGGGTTGACTTCTCTTAAGATTGACTGGTTTGATCTCACGGAAATAGGACTGTGTCACATACAAATGGCAAATGAGGCCTCTTAGAATGATGTTCATTAATCCCCCTGCACATGAACTTGAGAGGAAGCAGTGGAGCTTCTCTGTTGAGAAGGTAACACCCTGATTTAACTAAATCCAAAATTATCCCACTTATTGTCTGAGACCTTGGGCTATTGACTTAACCTCTCATTTTCAATTTCCCAACTATAAAGTGAAAATACTGTAATATCTGCCTCCTGGGATTGTGGTGAAGATTAAATGAATTAATTCATCTGAAGTACCTAGCACAGTGCCTGGCATATAAGGTACAAGACTCAGTAGTTATGAGTACTGTATATATGGATGTGGTAGGTGGTGATGATAACATTAGTGAAGGTAGGCCTTGCTGAGGACAATTTTCTCTTTTTGCACAGTGTCTTTTTTTTTTTTTTTTTTAACCTTGCATCATGGTGTTTCATATTAACTTTCTGCTGAGGAAACACTTGCTCTTAAGCTGAATACACCCAGGTAGGAAGAATGAAAGCTTCCTCAGGAATAATTCTGGACTATCCTTTCAGAGAGAAGTGTAAAAACGTGTTAGAGGCTTTCCTTTTCTGTGTGCTGTGCTTAGTCGTCAGTCGTGTCTGACTATTTGTGACCCCATGAACTGTAGCCCGCCAGGCTCCTCTGTCCATGGGGATTCTCCAGGCGAGAATACTGGAGTGGGCTGCCATGCCCTCCTCCAGGGGATCTTCCCAAACCCAGACCGAACCCAGGCCTCCCACATTGCAGGCAGATTCTTTACCATTAGAGCCATCAGGGAAGGAATAAGATTTAGATTGAATGGGCTTAAAAAAAAAAAAATCCTCTTGCCAGTTCTGCAAAGACAAGTATGTTTAATCTTAAGAAAACTAGGGGCCAAGCTCTATTCTGTGTTGGGCAAAAGAAATATATAAGGGGCTCTTTGAGGTCCATGCTTGGTCTCACTCACATTATAAGGATGAGTGACCACATACATATTTGTGAAGAATCTCCAGCCAGAATGAAAAAGCATATATTGCATAGAACAGTAGTTTGCAAACTTTTTGGCTTTAGGACTCTTAAAAATTACTGAAGGTGATAGAGAGTTTTGTTTATGGATTATGGTTATTGATATTTACTGTACTAGAAATTAATATTGAAAATATTTAAATATTAACATTTAAAACCAGTAATACTTAGCCCATTATGTGTTAATATGAAACTTTCTTATGCAAATGACTATTTTCCAAAGCAAAAAATGTACAGTGGCATTATTTTACATTTTTTTCAAGTTTACTTCATATTTGATTTAATAGAAGATAGCTGAATTCACATATCTTTATCTGTACTTGGTCAGTTTTGATGTAATTCAGCTATAGTAAACAAAGTAAATCCAATGTTCAAAGACAGGTAGTTGGAAAAGCAGATAGTATTTTTAAAAAAATTATTTATTTTTAATTGAATGATAATTGCTTTACAATATTGTGTTGGTTTCTGCTGTATATCAACATGAATCAACCATAACCTCCCTTCCACTTCCCATCCCATCCCACTCCCCTAGGTTATCACAGAGCACCAGTTTGAGCTCCCTGTGTCATACAGCAAATTCTCACTGGCTATCTGTCTTACATACGATAGTGTATATGTTTCCCTATCTCCATTCATCCCACCTCCTCCTCCATGGCCCCTTGGATCCACAGTCTGTTCTCTGTGTCAAGCAGGGAGTATTTTAATGGATTTTTGAAGCAATTTTGGGTATTTTTCACTCATTCACACTTAAAAGTGGTCATTTCTTACAGGTTAGTTGCAATGTACAAACTAAAACCATATTGATGAACTTTTCAACTCTGTGACATTAATATCATTAGATAATCTTTCTATTGTGCTTGGTCTTATCATGCATTTGTCATTTGGAAAATGTTGGTCCATTGAATTATGCAGACTTCCATATGTTGAAACATTTTATTATACATTATTCAGATCAGATCAGATCAGTCGCTCAGTTGTGTCCGACTCTTTGCGACCCCATGAATCACAGCACGCCAGGCCTCCCTGTCCATCACCAACTCCCAGAGTTCACTGAGACTCACGTCCATCGAGTCAGTGATGCCATCCAGCCATCTCATCCTCTGTCGTCCCCTTCTCCTCTTGCCCCCAATCCTTCCCAGCATCAGAGTCTTTTCCAATGACTCAACTCTTCGCATGAGGTGGCCAAAGTACTGGAGTTTCAGCTTTAGCATCATTCCTTCCAAAGAAATCCCAGGGCTGATCTCCTTCAGAATGGACTGGTTGAATCTCCTTGCAGTCCAAGGGACTCTCAAGAGTCTTCTCCAACACCACAGTTCAAAAGCATCAATTCTTCAGCGCTCAGCCTTCTTCACAGTCCAACTCGCACATCCGTACATGACCACTGGAAAAACCATAGCCTTAACTAGACGGACCTTTGTTGGCAAAGTAATGTCTCTGCTTTTGAATATGCTATCTAGGTTGGTCATAACTTTCCTTCCAAGGAGTAAGCGTCTTTTAATTTCATGGCTGCAGTCGCCATCTGCAGTGATTTTGGAGCCCAGAAAAATAAAGTCTGACACTGTTTCCATTGTTTCCCCATCTATTTCCCATGAAGTGATGGGACCAGATGCCATGACCTTACTTTTCTGAATGTTGAGCTTTAAGCCAACTTTTTCACCCTCCACTTTCACTTTCATCAAGAGGCTTTTTAGTTCCTCTTCACTTTCTGCCATAAGGGTGGTGTCATCTGCATATCTGAGGTTATTGCTATTTCTCCCGGCAATCTTGATTCCAGCTTGTGTTTCTTCCAGTCCAGTGTTTCTCATGATGTACTCTGCATATAAGTTAAATAAAAGGCAGACAATATACAGCCTTGACGTACTCCTTTTCCTATTTGGAACCAGTCTGTTGTTCCATGTCCAGTTTGAACTGTTGCTTCCTGACCTGCATACAGATTTCTCAAGAGGCAGATCAGGTGGTCTGGTATTCCCATCTCTTTCAGAATTTTCCACAGTTGATTGTGATCCACACAGTCAAAGGCTTTGGCATAGTCAATAAAGCAGAAATAGATGTTTTTCTGGAACTCTCTTGCTTTTTCCATGATCCAGCGGATGTTGGCAATTTGATCTCTGGTTCCTCTGCCTTTTCTAAAACCAGCTTGAACATCAGGAAGTTCACGGTTCACATATTGCTGAAGCCTGGCTTGGAGAATTTTGAGCATTAGTTTACTAGCGTGTGAGATGAGTGCAATTGTGTGGTAGTTTGAGCATTCTTTGACATTGCCTTTCTTTGGGATTGGAATGAAAACTGACCTCTTCCAGTCCTGTGGCCACTGCTGAGTTTTCCAAATTTGCTGGCATATTGAGTGCAGCACTTTCACAGCATCATCTTTCAGGATTTGAAATAGCTCGACTGGAATTCCATCACCTCCACTAGCTTTGTTTGTAGTGATGCTTTCTAAGGCCCACTTGACTTCACATTCCAGGATGTCTGGCTCTAGGTCAGTGATCACACCATCGTGATTATCTGGGTCGTGAAGATCTTTTTTGTACAGTTCTTCTGTGTATTCTTGCCATCTCTTCTTAATATCTTCTGCTTCTGTTAGGTCCATACCATTTCTGTCCTTTATCGAGCCCATCTTTGCATGAAATGTTCCTTTGGTATCTCTGATTTTCTTGAAGAGATCTCTAGTCTTTCCCATTCTGTTGTTTTCCTCTATTTCTTTGCATTGATTGCTGAGGAAGGCTTTCTTATCTGGTCTTGCTATTCTTTGGAACTCTGCATTCAGATTACATAGTAACAATTGTTAATCTCTTGAGAAAAGCCTTTGTATATTGAGAAGGTGTCAATCTAATAAAGACAGATACATAAATTTCCCAAATTCTGTTTTTTTCTTGAAAGCTCAAGAAGTACTGTCAGTTGTTTCCTTGAAATATCAGGCTCCCTCTGTTCATTTTTGAGAGACTATCTGCCAAGTGTCTGAGTCTGAATACCCACACTGTATCTGTCCACAGTTGTTTCAGTATTCCACGATAAAAGCAGCTAGTTCAGCTTGCAACTCCAAAAATGGCACAAGAGATTTTTCTTGATCCAAACAGCACATATCAGTGTACATTGAGTGATTTATATTAAAAAGTCATGCACTCAAACGTTGGGATGAAATAAAATCAATAATGTTTAATGCTTCATTAAAGACATTCTTAAACAAAACTGGAATTTTTACTGCACGTGTGTAGCCAGTGGAGAATGTAATGACTACTAATATTATTTGATGTTATAGCTTCACTTTATGCTTAGGCATCAGCAGTTTCACCCACGTTTGCTTTTGAAGCATCAGGGCAAATATTAAGAAAATAAAATAGGAAAATAATATCATTATTGTTATTAACTGTGATGTTTATTTTTGGAAAACCAAGTGAGCTGATAAGGTATTATGTAGATTTGGGACTCAGAGATTTGGGATGGATATTTACAAGAACATGGACGAAGACTCCAAATTTCTACTTATTTGTATATCAGAGATGAATTTTTCTGGTTCTTAATTTTAAACACTAAGACCAGGAGAAACAAGAAGACTCTGATGTCATTATTTTAGTTTATTTTAGCATTAATTTAATTACTTTTGATGAGTATAACTCAGAGTACACAATTAAAGAATTATGTGTGTTTACCAACTATATAACTTTATAGTCATCTTAGTTCAGTTCAGTAGCTCAGTTGTATCCAATTCTTTGCAACCCCATGGACTACTGCACACCAGGCTTCCCTGTCTATCACCAACTCCCAGAGCTTACTCAAACTCATTTCCATAGAGTCAGTGATGCCATCCAACTGTCTGATCCTCTGTCATCCCATTCTCCTCCTGCATTCAATCTTCCCCAGCATCAAGGTCTTCTCCAATGAGTCAGCACTTCATATTAGATGGCCAAAGTGTTGGAGTTTCAGCTTCAGCATCAGTCCTTCCAATGAATATTCAGATCTGATTTCCTTTTGGACTGACTGGTTTGATCCCCTTGCTGTCCAAGGAACTCTCAAGAGTTGCTTCCGACACCACAGTTCAAAAGCATCAATTCTTCAGTGCTCAATTTTCTTTATAGTCCAAATCTCACAACCATACATGACTACTGGAAAAACCATAGCTTTGACTAGACAGACCTTTGTTGGCAAAATAATGTCTCTGCTTTTTAATATGCTGTCTAGTTTGGTCATAGTTTTTCTTCCATGGAGCAAGTGTCTTTTAATTTCATGGCTGCAGTCACCATCTGCACTGATTTTGGAGCCCCCCAAAATAAAGTCTGTCACTGTTTCCATTGTTCCCCCATCGATTTGCCATGAAGTTATGGATTGGATGTCATAATATTCGTTTTCTGAATGTTGAGTTTTAAGCCAACTTTTTCACTCTCCTCTTTCACTTTCATCAAGAGGCTCTTTAATTCTTCTTCACTTTCTGCCATTAGGATGGTGTCATCTGCATATCTGAGGTTTTTCATATTTCTCCTGGCAGTCTTGATTCCAGCTTGTGATTTATTCAATCTGGCTTTTTGCATGATGTATTCTGCATATAAGTTAAATAAGCAAGGTGACAATATACAGCCTTGACATACTCCTTTCCCAATTTGGAACCAGTCTGTTGTTCCATGTCCTGTTGTAACTAATGCTTCTTGACCTGCATACAGATTTCTCAGGAGGCAGGTCAGATGTTCTGATATTCCCATCTCTTTCAGAATTTTCCACAGTTTGTTGTGATCCACACAATCAAAGACTTTGGCATAGTCAATAAAACAGCAGTAGATATTTTTCCGGAACTCTCTTGCTTTTTGGATGATCCAACAGATGTTGACAATTTGATCTCAGTTTCCTCCCCTTTTCTAAATCCAGCTTGAATATCTGGAAGTTCATGGTTCATGTACTGTTGAAGACTGGCTTGGAGAATTTGGAGCATTACTTTGCTAGAGTGTGAAATGAGTACAATTGTGCAGTAGTTTGAATACTCTTTGGCATTGCCCTTCTTTGGGATTTGAATGAAAACTGGCCTTTTCCTGTCCTGTGGCCACTGCTGAGTTTTCCAGATTTGCTGGCATATTGAGTGCAGCACTTTCACAGCATCATCTTTTAAGATTTGAAATAGCTCAACTGGAATTGCATCACCTCCAGTAGCTTTGTTCGTAGTGCACCTTCCTAAGGCTCCCTTGACTTTGTATTCCAGATGTCTGGCTCTAGGTGAGTGATCACATCATCGTGATTATCTGGGTCATGAAGATCTTTTTTGTATAGTTCTTCTGTGTATTCTTGCCACCTCTTCTTAATATCTTCTGCTTCTGTTAGGTCCATACCATTTCTGTCCTTTATTGTTCCCATCTCTGCATGAAATGTTCCCTTGGTATCTCTAATTTTCTTGAAGAGATCTCTAGTCTTTCCCATTCTATTGTTTTCCTCTATTTCTTTGCATTGATCACTGATATGGAGTGTAATGAGATATATTGCATTTCCTCAAAATTCATATGTTTAAGCCTTAACCCCTAGTACCTAGAATGTGGTTAGTTTTGGAAATAGGGTCCTTAAAAAGTAGTTAATATATAATGAGGTCATTATATTGGGCCCTAATCCAATATGACTGGATTAGTTGTCCTTATAAGTAGAGATCAGATCAGATCATATCAGTTCAGTTGCTCAGTTGTGTCCGACTCTTTGCGACCCCATGAATCGCAGCACACCAGGCCTCCCTGTCCAGCACCAACTCCTGGAGTTCACTGAGACTCACGTCCATCGAGTTGGTGATGCCATCCAGCCATCTCATCCTCTGTCGTCCCCTTCTCCTCTTGCCCCCAATCCCTCCCAGCATCAGAGTCTTTTCCAATGAGTCAACTCTCCGCATGAGGTGGCCAAAGTACTGGAGTTTCAGCTGTAGCATCATTCCTTCCAAAGAAATCCCAAACACATACTCATATGGTTTTTCCAGTAGTCATGTATGAATGTGAGAGCTGGACCATAAAGAAAGCTGAATGCCAAAGAATTGAAGCGTTTGAACTGTGATGTTGGAGCAGACTCTTGAGAGTCCCTTGGACAGCAAGGAGATCAAACTAGTCAATCCTAAAGGAAATCAACCCTGAATAGTCATTGGAAGGACTGATTCTGAAGCTGAAGCTCCAATACTTTGGCAACCTAATGTGAAGAGTAAACTCATTGGAAAAGACCCTGATGGCTGGGGAAGATTGAATGCAAGAGGAGAAGGGGGCAAAGGAGGGTGAGATGGCTGGATAGCATCATCGACTCAATAGAGATGAGTTTGAGCAAACTCTGGGAGATAGTTTAGGACAGGGATCATGGTGTGCTGCAGGCCATGGGGTCTGAAAGAGTTGGACCTGACTTAGGAACTGAACAACTGAACATATTCATACAGAGGGAAGACCAAGATACAGGGAGAAGACAGTCATCTCCAAGTCACGGAGAATGGTCTAGAAGAAGCCAACCTTGCCAACACTTTGAGTTAAAACTGTTAGCTTCCAGAACTGTGAGAAAATAATTTTTTCTTTAAGCCACCCAATCTGTGCTACTTTGTTATGGCAGTCCTAAGAAACTAATACATGGACTATTAAAATTGTTTCTATCATCATTAGGATGATCATAGGAGATCAAGATTAAATTATATTCAGTCAGTTTGAAAACAAAAAAGCTTTGGATGCTGACTGTAGCTATTTAGTATTCGTACCTAAAACTTCCACTGCCAGTTCTGCTTGGGCTCTGGGATTCAATCTTGGTCCTTATGCTCCTTATCCCAACTTTCAGTTGCCAAGCACACACTCTTCAAGTAAATAGGTTTTACTTTCAAATGTTATTTTTCTTAAAAACAAAAACCTCAACAACACTAATAGAATCTACTGTCCAAAAAGATTACAGATTTTATAGTGTTCAGCTATCAGTTTAGTATGTTCTCAAGTCTTTGCTATTCAGAGCACATCTGCAGACCAGCAGCATCAATATCATGTAAAACTTTGAAATACAGTCTTGGTCCTCACCCTAACCCTACTGAATTAGCATCCACATTTTATAAATATTCCCATATGATTCTTACACACAATAAATTTTGAGACACACTGCACTAAAGGAATATGTCTAGAAAGATGTCGTTTCCTTTTATTGCATTCAAATATTCTATAGAAAGACAAGATTTGGAATTTCCTGAAAGAATGTGCAATGTGTGGGAGTTTTCCAGGTCACATACAGTACAAACTTGTTTTTGAAATCATTTTTACAATATTTCAATCACCAGGGTGACATTATATTTTGCTTGACATACGACTGCTCTTTCTAAGAAACTCCAGGACATGAGGTTGTCCTGCAGGAAGCAATGACATTTCTCTTTCAGTGTCAATACTTCATGGGGAAAAGCATTTATCACTGTAGTTGTCAAAAACGAGAGAGAATCTCTTATATGTATTTTCAACAGTTAAGTTTCTCTCATTTCTGCTCTTTTAAAAAGTATTAAGTGAGACATCCCCAAATTCAGTGCATATATAATGTGTTCAAAGTGCATATTTCCTTCTTAGATCATTACTAAGTTGTGTGTCTGTACTATATTTGTTCAGAAGTTATTCAATAATTTGATGAGTCTAGGCTAGAGTCCAGCAGTTTATTACAAAGTGGTAAAGAGTTGGTGTCTTAGATATTTCTCCTAAATGATTTGTAGATAAGAATTTGAATGTATTTCCCCAGAAAGTATACTCTGAAACTAAGAGCATCTGCTAAAAATTTCCTCTGTCAGTAGTAGTGTTTGATCTGGATATATATTTACTCAATGAAAGCACTTTTTATGATGGTAACACTATCACCAACCTGTCAATGTGGAAAAAAAAAGTCTTTTTCATCATCATACAGTGCTGTGATTGAAAATCCATTCTGAAGAAGTTGCCAGTTGTACCATTTTATTTATAGATCCTAAAATAATGGCTACTGGCAAATGCTGTAACTGATTTAGGTCTTCCATATGTTGTATATTACTTTAACGACAGTATTAGTTTGTAGCAACAATTTCTACATGTGAAAGTTACATCATTTATTTGCACCTTTAAGTTGTTTGTACAAGTGTAAGGATGAATTTAAACTTAGACATACAGTGATGTTGAATGATGGAGGTGTCTACTGCTAATCCTACACAGCATGACCTCCTAAAATCAAAATTTCATGTGCTGACATTTGACAAGCCAGATGGTCTGGCTTGCTCTTAGAAACCATATCATCTTTTGTGTCCTCCCAGATGTTTCTAGCAGATATTTGCAAAAACTTTCCCAAATACAAATGGGATAATAATAGAGGCACTAGAGATCTTTCCAAAAACTTTAGTAGAAGCTTTCTTTATATTTTCAACTCAGTTATTTTTAACATGATATAATCATTAGGCATTTGAAAGCTTACATCTGGTATCAGTTAATGATCACCGGCATCTTTCATATTTAACAGTAATTCCTTTTGGTTCAATGAGCTGACCTTGGAACATATAATGTAGCTGTACAGGCTTCCAGTGATTTTTCAACAGTTGCATTTTCAATAGCTGTACTTCTAAAAGATACATGTAAACACATGGCAGTAGGTTACAATTAATTATCCATTTTCTTTTCATAGAATAAAATGAACTTAGAAAAATGCCATTAATTATGTAAAGTTACCAACTCCTCTAAAGAAAATTTTTAAATTGTTAGTATAGTTGTAACTTTCCTAGAAATTTGCATCAATGTGCTATTTAAAATTATATATAAATACCAAAACTAAAAGAAATATAGTACACCATTTTCTCCTCTTTTTAAAAAGATAAGGAGTATTGAGTTGTTAGTACTGTATTTATACACAATAAAATTCACCCTTTTAAGCCTACACAACCTATATGCAGTTGACTTGGCCATATCATGAACTAAATGAAAATAAAAACATGTCAAATAGCTTAAACTATAAAAAACAAAAATTTATATAATTTTAGGCAACTATGTTATATAATTATGGCCATTACACAGTTATATACATTTGATGAAGGTAGCCAATGTATGGTTGTGTAACTTCCTCCACAGTTGTCATGGGTGAAGTGTGCCTCATCCAATTCATATGTTAAAGGCCGCCTATTCCCCAGCACCTCAGACTGTGACTATATTTGGAGATTGGACCTTTAAAGAGGTAATTAGGGTTAAACACTAGTCCAGTATGACTAGTATCCTTATAAGAAGACAAAATTTAGACACACAAAGGGACACCGAAGTTGTCCCTGCACACAGAAAAGACCATGTGAAGAGGAAGCAAGAGGGTGGCCATGTCTAAGCTTAGGAGAGAGACCCAGAGGAAACCAGCACTGCCAGGAGTTTAGACTTCCCACATCCAGAACTGAGAGAAAATGAATTTCTGCTGTTCAAGCTACCCAGCCTGTGGTATGCTTCTGTGGCAGCCACAGTCCACTAATGTTTATTTGCTAAGTTGTGTCTCTTTTGCAACCCCGTCGTCTGTAGCCCACCAGGCTCCTCTGTCCATGGGATTTCCCGGACAAGAATACTGGAGTGGGTTGCTGTTTCCTTCTTCAGGATATCTTAATGACCCAGGGATCACACCTGCATCTCCTAATACAACAGTCAGAATATAGAACCTTTCCATTACACTCTCAAAAATCTCTCCTGCCTCTTAGCATTCACTCCCTTCACTGTACTCTCACCTGCTAGTAATCACTAATCTGATAACTCTTGCTACTTTTTTGGCTTTTTTCAGACTAGAATGCCATTTAAATGTAGTCATACAATATGTAGGGCTTTTGGAGTTTGGCTTATTTAACTAGATAAAGTTTTAGATATTCATTCATGTTATTGTGTGTATCGCTAGTTTAACTTTTTATTGCTGAGTAGTATTCCATTGTTCAGTCTTAAAGGTTTTTCTGATCCAAGGTTACATGCTAATGAACTTGGGTTTCTGATTTTTGTATCCTCTGCTTTTGCAATAAAGTGATTTGGTAGAAAACAATTGAGTTAATTCTTTGCTGTATGTGTTCACTCTATCAGTGGCGTTGTACTCTTTGTGACCCCATGGACTGTAGCCTGCCTGGCTACTCTGTCCATGGAACTTTCTAGGCAATGATGCTGGAGCAGACTGCATTTCCTACTCCAGGGTATCTTCCCGACCCAGGGATCGAATCTGTGTTGGCAGGTGGATTCTTTACCGCTGCCCCATCAACCTGAAAAACCTAACTCTAATTACCTGAAAAGGCATGCATTTTATCTAACAGTTATTTGGTTGTTTCTAGCTGTTTGATAATATTGATATAAATAAAATTACCTTAACTATATTTGTGAATATCTTTTTTGAATTATTAGTTTATTTGATAAATAGAGATTTGGTGAAGGGAAATTCATTGTTCAAAAGTTCTATACATTGCTTGATCATTGTCTTTAAAAATATATATAACAGCAGTGTTTTAGGGTTAATTTGATTTTAAATCCACTAGCATTGATTACTCAAAGTTTTAAAAATCTTTGCCAATTTGATAGGATAAATGATTATATTACTGCCTTGATTTTTATTTTTTCATTATAAATGTAGATGAATTTTTCACACATTATTTACTTATTGGATTTCCCTTTTCAGTGAATTGCCCACTTGTATTCATTTTCTATTAGTCAGTTTATCTCCTTAGGGAAAATAAATCAGGACACAAATTGTAACTCTGAGTTAAAGAGTTTATGGATTGTAGTTTTGATATTTTCAAATTGCCATCTGTGAGGTTATGCCAATTTACCTTTCCATGTTTCCTTATATTCACTGAGTAATAAAACTTTTTCATCATTGCTTACCTGACAAGACAAAATGAATATCCTGTTTCTAATATATTTCAGAAGACTGTTCTTTTTTCCTTTGAATTTTATTTATGCTATGTTTTGCCAAGCAGATGTTTTGAGTCTTTTTGTTTCAGTTTATTATATCATTTTTTTCTTAAATAGTTTCTGTTTTTATTGTCATACTTTATAATGTCTTTTCCAATCAAGCAATAAAAAAGGATTTTTCTAGTTTTTTCTTTTTTATATCCTTAACATTTTTTTTCTAAGATTTAAGCTTTGGTAATATGAATATATTTTATATGTAAAATATGATAGATAATTACTTAAATTTTTTCAAATGTTTACCCAGTTGTCTAAAAACTGCTTAATGACCAAGTCATCTTTTATTCACATATGGACCTAACAGAATTAGAAGATATTGAGATGAGGTAGTAGGGATACACAGAAGAACTATACAAAAAAGATCTTAATGATCCAGACAACCATGATGGTGTGATCACTCACCTAGAGCCAGACATCCTGGAGTGTGCAAAATCAAGTGGGCCTTAAGAAACATCACTATGAACAAACCCAGTGGAGGTGATGGAATTCTACTTGAGCTATTTCATATCCTAAAAGATGATGCTGTGAAAGTGCTGCATTCAATATACCAGCAAATTTGGAAAACTCAGCAGTGGCCACAGGACTGGAAAATGTCAGTTTTCATTCCAATCCCAAAGAAAGGCAATGCCAAAGAGTGTTCAACCTAATGCACAATTGCACTCCTCTAACACACTAGCAAAATAATGCTCAAAATTCTCCAAGCCAGTCTTCAACAGTATGTGAACCAAAAACTTCCAGATGTTCAAGCTGGATTTAGATAAGGCAGAGGAACCAGAGATCAAATTGCCAACATCTGCTGGATCATCCAAAAAGCAAGAGAATTCCAGAAAAACTTCTGCTTCACTTACTATGCCAAAGCCTTTGACTGTGTGGATCACAACAAACAGTGGAAAATTCTTAAAGAGATGGGAATACCAGGACACCGTACCTGCCTCCTGATAAATCTGTATATGGGTCAAGAGGCAACAGTTAGAACCGGACATGGAATGAACAAACTGGTTCCAAATTGGGAAAGGAGTACCTCAAGGCTGTGCATTATCATCCTGCTTATTTAACTTATATGCAGAGTACATCATGCGAATGCTGGGCTGGATGAAGCACAAGCTGGAATCAAGATTGCTGGGAGAAATATCAATAACCTCTGATAAGCGGATGACACCACCCTTATGGCAGAAAGCGAAGAGAACTAAAGAGCCTCTTGGTGAAAGTGAAAGAGGAGAGTGAAAAAGTTGGCTTAAAACTCAACATTCAGAAAACTAAGATCATGGCATCTGGTCCCATCACTTCATGGCAAATTGATGGGGAAACAATGGAAACTTTTTTAGGGGCAGGCTCCAAAATCACTGTAGATGCTGACTGCTCCACGAAATTAAAAGACGCTTGCTCCTTGGAAGAAAAACTATGACAAGCCTAGACAGCATATTTAAAAGAAGAGACATTACTTTGCCAACAAAGGTCCATCTAGTCAAAGCTGTGGTTTTCCAGTAGTCATGTATGGATGTGAGAGTTGGACCATAAAGAAGACTGAGGGCCGAAGAATTGATACTTTTGAACTGTGGTGTTGGAGAAGACTCTTAAGAGTTCCTTGGACTGTGAGGAGATCAAACCAGTCAGTCCTAAAAGAAATTAATAGATTATTCATTGGAGAGACTGATTCTGAGGCTGAAGCTCCAATACTTTGACCACCTGATGTGAAAAGCTGACTCATCAGAAAAATCCTTGATGCTGAGAAAGAGTGAAGGCAAGAAGAAAAGAGGATGGCAGAGGATGAGATGGTTGGATGGCATTACTGACTCTATGGACGTTAGTTTGAGCAGCTCCAGGTGATGGGGGACAGGAAAGCCTGGTGTTCTGCAGTTTGTGGGATTGCATAGAGTCAGACATGACTTGAGGACTAAATGACAACAAAGATACCAGCTTCATTTAACATATACTAAATTGGGTCTTGTTCTGAACTATATTGCTTTTGATTGTTCTGTCTATTCAAGTATCAACAGTACATTATTTTTTAAGTAGAACTTTATAATATTTTAAATGTGTTACAGAATTTACTGATTTATGATGTATATTTTCTCATATGTTCATTTCTCATAATATAATATCACATATGTGTATATGTGTATGCTGTGCTGTGCTGTGCTTAGTCACTTAATCAGTGTCCGACTCTTTGCAACCCTATGGACTGTAGCCACCAGGCTCCTCTGTCCAACGGGATTCTCTAGGCACGAATACTGGAGTGGGTTGCCATACCCTCCTCCATGGAATCTTCCTAACCCAGGGATCAAACCCATATCTCCCCCATTGCAGGCATATTCTTTATTGTCTGAGCCACCAGGGAATCCCAACAATACTGGTGTGGGTAGCTGATCCCTTCTCCAGGGGACTTCCTAATCCAGGAATTGAACCAGGATCTCCTGTATTGCAGGTGGATTCTTTACTAACTTAGCTACCTGGGAACCCTGCATGTGTGTGTGTGTGTGTGTGTGTGTGTATGCTTATGTGTGCTTAGTTGTGTCTGACCCTTTGCAATCCCATGGATTTTAGCCCATCAGGCTCCTCTGTCCATAGAATTTTCCAGGCAAGAATACTGGAATGGGTTGCCATTTCCTACTCCATGGGATGTTCCCAACCCAGGGATTGAACCTGCATCTTTTACATCTCCTGCATTAGCAGGCAGATTCTTTACTACTTGTGCCAAATTTTCTATCATTAATATTGTTTACAATTTTTCTTATTTATTTCCACCTGTTTATATACTACATAAATTCAAATATTAGCTTTTCAATGAAAATTTCATTAAAATGGTGGTAGTAATTTTGATAATATGAGTAATTTGAGAAAAATTGGTACCTTTTAAACTTACCTTTTAAACTTAGTAATGGCTTCCCTGGTGGCTCAACGGTAAAGAGTCCACCTGTCAATGCAGGAGATGAGGTTTGATCCCAGGACGGGGAAAATCCCCTGGAGAAGGACATGGTAATCCACTCCACTATACTTGCCTTGGAAATCCCATGGACAGAGGAGTCTGGTGGGCTACGATCCTGGGTTCACAAATAGTTGGACATGACTTAGCAACTAAACAACAACAACAACAACAAAACTTAATCAAATCTTATATAATAGAAACATGTCCAGCCCTGAAGCTAAATTTTTCAGACTGATCTGAATAAATGAACTAGGCCTCATAAGCTCTTGGTACTGAAGAAAGCCGGAGAGATAGAGGCTGTAAATGCTTGTGTCATCTATTCTTGATGTTCTTTCTGGGTCACTGACTTGGATTTCCAGAGGCACCCAAACTATTTTTTCCATATCCCTCAGGAACATATTCAAAGATCAGTATCAATGTTTTTCCTTTATGTGATCTATAGAAATAAGAAGTAGGGTCCTTTTGGTTTCTATTTTCTTCTATTTGTTGGAAGAATTATGACTTGGTCTTTGACGTATTACTGATAAATTATTTCTGGTCCAGTGGAAAAAGAGCCAAGCTGTTAAAAAAGAGAAGAAATCTCAGAGTTTGCTCTATCAAAATTCTCTTTTAATTAGTTTTTATAGATCTCAACAGGCATTACTAAGGAGAAACATATATCATTATCTTTTTTTTTCTAGTAAAAACACTTCAGACTTTATGGCAAACTTGTATTTAGCTCACATTTTGTGTATCTTAGCTGTATAGGCTGGATTCAGCTCAGTGGCTCTTCTATTGCTCCTGGCTGGATTCACTCATGTATCTGAAGTCAGCTCCCAGTCAACTAGCTCTGCTTCTGTAAGTTGAGTCTTAGTTGATTGAGACAACAGTGGGCCACCACTCTACAACATCCCGCAGGTTTTAACTTCAGCTTCTTTTCATGATGCCAGTGGAAGAAGTCCTTAGAAAATCAAGAGAAGTTGCAAGGCTTCTTGAGATCTTGGTTTGTAATTTTCATTGTGCCAGTTCTAGCACATTCTGTGGATTCAAGCCAATCATGTGTCCAGCTCAGATCAAGAAGTGAGGAAATGGACTCAACCTCTTGATGGGAGGAGCTAAAAGTATTACGACTAATTTTGAAAACTTCCACAAAAACCCATGACTCTTCCTAGTAATGACAGATTTAGCTACATGGGTGTGCAACTTTACCTTATGGTTTTGTTTGAGGAAAGCATTCCTTGGATCTGTAGCAGTGCCTAAGATTCTGCATTTCCAACAAACTTTGAGGTGATGGTGGGGCAGCTGATCTGCAGAGCACACCTGTAGTAGAGAGACACTAGAGCAGTACCAATATCACCTGTAGGAAATGTTCATTCTTGACCCTCCCTCCCCACCTAATGAATCAGAATTTCTGAGTAGGGTTCTGAAGTCTGCATCTTGGCAAGCTTTCAGGGGATTCTGACGTATACTAAAGTTTGATAAGCACTGTCCTAGAAGGCATTGGGTAGAAAATGATGGCATGCAGGTGAGGAGGAAGAGAATCACAAGAAATCAAAATCACTGGACTTAGATAGTACTTGCAAAATTTTCCCACTAAATTTGAATCCAGGTCTTTAAAAAAGATATATAAACTACAAAGAATATTGCAAAACATCAAGAGGATGTAAATGTAATGCTTGGTCTGGAAGGAAAAAGATGAGTAATGATGGTTGGCAGTACCTGTAGAAAAATTTCCTATGTTTTCTTTATATTTTGGCAGCAGTCTAGAGCTGCTCATTCTTGTGTTATGTTTTTATTAATGTTCTTATAGTGAACATTGAAGGAAAGTCTCCCTTGTGTATAACTGTGGGCTTAATCAATCAAAATTCAGGCATGTTTTACTACTATCAGTTATGATTTGCTTTTTTCGTTTTCTTGCCATAGAATTCTGATAAACTCATTCAAAGTGGTCCAGAGTAGGTAAATATACAGCAGTGCCATCATTGCTTATATTTTTTTCCCCAATATGATAGACTCTAGCACAAAACTTGGCACATAGAAGGTGTTTATAATACACTTGAGGAATTATATAGAACTTGTAGAATTTTATGAGATACACAACTGAAATTTAATCCAAAGGCCAAGGCATTTGTTGAGGAGTTTGTTTAGTTGAAAAATGTTACCTCTTTGTGGTACAGGTATGAAGCACCATGGGAAAAAGTGAGGAAAGGTTTCAATTCTCAGGTTTTTCCTTACACTTTGATATTTGCCTATGGACACTATTTCAGTTGATTAAAATAAGGCTTCACTCCAAAGTATTTAAAATTTGTTATGTCACTGGGTCACATCAAAAATATAGGCTTTACTTGTAGTTATCTGCCTTCAGAGTTCACAAAAGAATTGTCTTTCATTCATCTCTTGTAATTTTCACCTATTCAGTGACACAATCTAAAGATTTCATGTTCTAATCTTGTTAAACTCTTGAAGGTTCTACCTGTACTTTTATAAACAGTGAAGAACATTGGTATAGTGTTTTTATTGACCATGTGACATACAGTAGATCACTTACCCTCTCTAAGCGTCTTTGTATTACCTCTCACTTGATGAAAACTCCTAGATTTTCCTTGCTGATCCAAATACCAAAAAAAGTAATTGGTTCATGAGCAATTGGTTCTTCTACTGAGTAATTGGTTTGTTTTGATCCTGTGGACATGGTGAGTACTGTAACCAATTTAGTGAGCTGATCATGTAGACAGATAAATGCTAGCTATATTACTGAGCTAACCTTTTTTTTTTTTTTAAATCATCGTTCAATGCAGAATTTTTGTGTAAATATGAGGCCATTTGCAATAAAACAAGTAAACAAGATGTTATTCCCCAATTTTAGTTTGATAAAAATTTAGGAAGTCAAGCATGCAGGAATTCATCTCTGTCTTTATACTGGGTACTATTTGGTTGTTTCAAAGCATCCATGGGTTAGTTATTTTTAGTTTGACAATATATGGACATGTCCTCAATTACTTTCCATTTTCTATTATATCCTTGGAAACAAAAGTCTAAGAGTGTATAATGTCACTAACAATGATTTTAGGAAGTACTCAGCCATTGTTGATGTTTATTCACAATCACATTGTGATTTAGTCTCAACTCTATCATATGCTTCTTATGTTCCATTTTGATTGGCTGTGGGACTAAATAAAGTATGCTGTGAAGTCAAGATAACTTCTTAACTTACTTAATATGTTAACTTGTTAATTTATTTCTCAAACAGTTTCATCATTTTACTGCTTTTTTTATTTGTTTCTTATAAGTTTTTATGGGTTCTTTGGAAAGAGTTAAGGAGGAAAGCTAATACAGTTTCTCCCCACAAGAAATATATATCCTTGATTCCCTCTAGAACGTGTCTCTAATTTCAGTGACTTCAGTCATGCCAATTTTCAGGCTCTACAAACAGAAACATTTTAGTAGAAAAATTCTTCAAATTTTCATGAGTTCATGGCTAAATACAAGAGAATATATACAAGTATAGCAGGGAAAAGATTCCATTACATAAAAATTACTAAAATGAATCAACCAGGACATATTAAATCTAGAAACTTTATTTTCATAAAGCAGGTATATGCAGAAATTGGAATCTTCTTCCTTTTTTTTTTGGTCACTAGCAGTAATATAATCTCAATATTAAAAAAAAAAAAAGAAAACAAAACTAAGATCTTGGCATTCAGTCCCATCACTTCATGACAAATAGAAAGGGAAAAAGTGGAAGTAAGACAGATTTTATTTTCTTGGGCTCCAAAATCACTGTGGATGATGACTGCAGCCATGAAATTAAAAGACAGTTGTTTCTTGGAAGGAAAGCTATGACAAACCTAGACAGTGTATTAAAGAGCAGAAACATCACTTTGTGAACAAAGGTCTGTATATGGTTTTTCCAGTAGTCATGTATGGATATGAAATTTGGACCATAAAGAAGGCTGAGAGCTGAATAATTGATGCTTTTGAACTGTTGCGCTGGAGAAAACTTTTGAGAGTCCATTGGACAGCAAGGAGATCAAAACAGTCTGTCCTAAAGGAAATCAATCCTGAATAGTCATTGGAAGTACTGATGCTGAACCTGAAGCTCCAGTACTTTGGCAACTTGATGTGAAGAGCTGACTTATTGGAAAAGACCCTGATGAAAGATGAAAAGTAAAAGGACAAAGGGGTGACAGAGAATGAGATGGTTAGGCAGCGTCACTGACCCAGTGGACATGAATCTGAGCAAACTGCAGGAGATAGTGAAGGACAGGGGAGCCGGGTGTGCTGTAGTGCATGGGATCACAAAGAGTTGGACATGACTGAGCAACTGAACAAAAACAACAGCAGGAATATATTCTAGAAGATTCCCTTAAGCATTTTATGAGATTTTCCCTTTTTATTAAAAAAATCAGAAAAGAAAAAATTTGAGAAAATCTACATATAGTAGCAAGTATTATTTCCCTGGAACTCATATATTGTTTCTACAATTACAGCATAGTTTCTTAAGAACAACTCTCAATTTATCATCAAATTAAATGGGTGGTGGTAGGTTAGTTACTAAGTCATGTGTGACTCTTGCGACCTCATGGACAGTAGCTTGCTAGGCTCCTCTGTCCATGGGCTTCTCCAGGCAAGAATACTGGAGTGGATTGCTATTTCCTTCCCCAGGGGATCTTGCTGACCCAGGAATCAAACCTGGGTCTCCTGCATTGCAGGCAGATTCTTTACTGACTGAGCTATGATGGAAGCCCAATAAAAGGGGTAGGACCACCAAGTTGATTCTATAGTCTATACCTTCATCCTTTTGTGTCAGACTTTCCCTTATTAAAGGCTGTCATTGATGGTCCCTTTGTATATTTCCTAAGAAAATAAAGTTGTAGAAGACAGACAGAAAGAGGCCTGGAACAGGACTTTCTGCTATGGATTATCCTCCATATTATACATATTTGAGTCTGGTATAAATGAGAAGTGAAAATTAGTAGATATAAATCTTACACATTCACACTGGAAGCCTATTACTTATGATGCTTAATAATTCAACATGACAGAAACTTGAGGAAGTTCACATTTATTTCATTATATGTGAATATACTTCATTCCATGTGTGGTCTACCCTTGACTCTTCTTAAAAAAAAAACTCATATAGAGGAATTCTCATTTCACCATATCTTAATAGATATAAGATGTCAATAAACTTTAGTTTCTTATTAGTTTATTTATTTCTTATTTAGTTTCTTTTTACAGTAAAACACTTAGTGTTTGATTTTTTTAAAAAGAGACTAAAATATACATTCTGTTTTCATTTGATGATATGAAAGAAGAGTGTGTATCCTACATGTTCATTCTTTAATTTGTCTCAGAAATTCTTCAACAGAACATGAGAGCTGAAATCATATCTTCTATAGAACTGAATACACAGAAACATATGATTTGAGGCAGTTAGTGAAACTCTTCAGATTTTCCCTACTGTTTTAACTTTGGGTGGGAAGTATGGCAAAGCTTAGCACTCACTAAGATCAAGGCAATTTTATATTTAGAAAAAAGATGCATTATTTAGAGATTTAGCATATATTCAGCGAGGCTCTTTGATTTAGCTCCATCTGCGTCCTCTGTGCTGAGAGCACTCTGTTGGCAGTTGCAGAGTAGGCAGGAGCATGGGAGGCCCCACATGGCGCATTTCGTCACAGTGTGTATGTCCTATGTGGCTGTTTCTTAGAACATTAAGCTACAGTCCTGGAATCAGTTTTCTCTTAAAGCTATATTAAAATTAGGTTTAAACTGTTGTCAAGTTTTCAACTTCCTCTGGTCATGTTGTTGATTTAAACTGCTACTTATTTTAGAAATGTGTTGTTTTATTTTAGATTGTTGTTGTTGTTTAGTTGCTAAGCTGTGACCCCCTGGACTCTAGCCTGCCTGGTTACTCTTGTTCATGGGATTTTCCAGGCAAGAATACTGAAGGGGGTTGCCATTTCCTTCTCCAAGGGATCCTTCCAACCCAGGGATCAAACCCATAACTCCTGCATTGGCAGGTGGTTCTTTACCACTGAGCCACCAGGGAAGCCCTATTTTAGATTAAAATTTACCAATTTTGAGCATGTGGTTGTTTCTGAATTACAGATTCCAACTTATTATCCTTTATTAATTTAAAATTTCTTATAATTTATTGTTATTAATTTCAAAGCATAATGACTGTAGGTCTGCTTTCAACTGAACTCCTTTCGTTTTTTTATTGCAATCTTTTTGACTTGGCTTTCTGATCTTTGAGATCATGGCTAATTTGAGACGGGTTAAGAACTTTGTGAAGTAGTTACAATACTCCATATATCTAATTTTCAACACATGCAGAATTAGCCAGACTTCAGAATATTGAAACAGAGATAATCCATGTTCATATAACTATAGCAACTTTAGCTGTGGGTATAGAAGATAATAGGTTGGTGGTTTAAATATGAGTATAAGCCTTCTTTGAATATAGCAGGTCATTTCCTAGAATGGTGTTCCTGTTTGAGCCTCAAAGAGGTGACTGAAGAGAGATTAGGGAAGCACCATTTATATTTGTAGGCAAAATTAAGGGAAACAAATGAGGATGGTGAAGCACACTGGGACTTGCAACAGCAGGAAGGTATTATCATCCTTGGATCTGAAGGACAAGGGATTATCAGAGCTGGGAGAGGGGGATTCTGATGAGAGCTGTAGCCTGTAGAAGAGAAAATCGTCTCGGCTGCTGTCTCTCTTCCTGCCTTCTTATCTTCTAATGCCTTCTACCAACTAAACCCAACCAGAAGTCACAAGCAAGGGAGAGTCCCAGGGCAAAGAGAAAGGAGTTGAAGGATGCTGAATCTGGCAGGGCAAAATTTCCATCACAGACTACCTCTTTTGTCCCTCAGCACCCATTCTTGATGCTTTGTCTGAATGGAATCTGATGTTCCTATTCAGGGGTGGGAACTGATGTTCTTCAGGGGACTGATGTTCTTTCAGTCACGCTTTCCCCCAAGAAATAGAAATCATTAACCATGACTAGTGTACTTCCTGCAAAGTAGCACAACCCCCTTACTATCTATTTGTACTCTGATGGAGGGGTTTTTGCTTTTTTAAACCATTCTGGGTGATTTTTACTGGTTCTGTCTTTATTAAGTTGTTTACTATTGACTAGTGCTGCTGGGTAAGGGACTACTAAGAGGTGCCAGTGAACCTGTAAGTTCTGGCCATAGTCTTCCTTGCCTTCATTGTGAGGCAGCAAACCAATTTCCACTTGCTAATTGAGATGACTCACTCAGTCAGAAGGATGATATCTTTCTTTCTCTGTTCTTTTCTCACAGTTTCAGCTCCATTTCAGATAATCATAAGTGTGTTCTTAGTGGGACAATGCCTCTCCTAAGCCTAATAACTGCAAAATTCACCAATCTTTATGTACCAGAACAAAAATTGCTTAAGTGAATTATCTGACATAATGATAAGAAGAGGCCATCTCTTCAGTTATAGATTATAACTATTATGTTTCAGTTATAGATTATATTAATTTTGACTATAGTTATATCAGTGCCTTATGCTGACTACTGATTGAACACTTACACTGCATCCTCAGTTCAGTTCAGTCATTCAGTTGTGTCTGACTCTTTTCGACTCCATGCACTGCAGCACGCCAGGCTTCCCTGTCCCTCACTAACTCCCAGAACTTACTCAACTCATGTCCATTGAGTAAGTCATGCCATCCAACCATTTCATCCTTTGTCGTCCCCTTTTCCTTCCACCTTCAATCTTTCCCAGCATCAGAGTCTTTTCCAATGAGTCAGTTCTTCACAGCAGGTGGCCAAAGTATTAGAGCTTCAGCTTCAGCATCAGTCCTTCCAATGAATATTCAAGACTGTTTTCCCATAGGATTGACTATGGGATTTGATCTCCTTGCAGTTCAAGGGACTCTCAAGAGTCTTCTCCAACAACCACAGTTCAAAAGCATCAGTTCTTTGGTGGTCAGCCTTCTTCATGGTCCAACTTTCACATCCATACTTGTCTACTGGAAAAACCATAGCTTTGACTAGATGGACCTTTGTTGGCAAAGTAATATCTCTGCTTTTTAATGTGCTGTCTAGGTTGGTCATAGCTTTTCTTCCAAGGAGTAAGTGTCTTTTAATTTCATGACTGCAGTCACCAACTGCAGTGATTTTGGAGCCCAAGAAAATAAAGGCTGTCACTGTTTCCAATGTTTCCTTATCTATTTGCCATGAAGTGATGGGATCGGATGCCATGATCTTAGTTTTCTGAATGTTGAGCTTTAAGCCAGCTTTTTCACTCTCCTCTTTCATATTCATCAAGAGGTCCGTTAGTTCCTCTTCGCTTTCTGCCATAAAGGTGGTGTCATCTACATATCTGAGGTTATTGACATTTCTCCCAGCAATCTCGATTTCAGCTTGTACTTCATCCAGCCCAGCATTTCCCATGATGTACTCTGCATATAAGTTAAATAAGCAGGGTGACAATATACAGCCTTTCTGTACTTCTTTCTCAATTTTGCTCCATGTCCAGTTCTAGCTGTTTCTTCTTGACCTGCATACAGGTTTCAGAGGAAGCAGGTAAAGTGGTCTAGTGTTCTGGTCTTTTATAATTTTCCACAGTTTGTTGTGTTCCACACAATCAAGGCTTTAGCACAGTCAATGAAGCAGAAGTAGATGTTTTTCTGGAATTCTTTTGCTTTTTCTATGATCCAATGAATGTTGGCAATTTGATCTCTGGTTCCTCTGACTTTTGTAAAACCAGCTTGAACATCTGGAAGTTCACAGTTCACATATTGTTGAAGCCTGGTTTGGAGAATTTTCAGCATTACTTTGCTAGCATGTGAAATAAGTGCAATTGTGTGGTAGTTTTAACATTCTTTGCATTGCCTTTCTTTGGGATTGGAATGAAAACTGACCTTTTCCAGTCCTGTGGCCACTGTTGAGTTTTCCAAATTTGCTGGCATATTGAGTGCAGCACCTTAATGCCATCAGCTTCTAGGATTTGAAATAGCTCAGCTGGAATTCCATCACCTCCACTGTATCCTAAAGGAGTATAAAATCTCAGAAACTTTATTGGATGCTGTCTCAGATGTATATCAAATGAGCCTTCAAAGGGCCATTGTGTTATTTTTCAAACCAGTTATTTCTTAGTGGTAAGGCACTGATAATGTGGGTGTGGGCCCAGTTTTACAATTCTTCCACTATAAAATAAGTTTGTCTGTCAGAGGTGATGTGGTGTGGGATCATGGTGCGGCAGAAGGTATTGCCCAAGTCCACAGGTGGTGGAACTGGAAAAATTATCGAAGGCAATGAAAGCCAATGATAGTAGATGTCCACTGTGGCTTGCTGGTCCCCTAGTGAATTGTGTCATATTAGGAGCTCACTGTTTGCCTCAGCATTTTGGTAAAAGGAAAGGGAAAGAGTAAACAGTACTCAGTGAGAGCTCTAGCATAGGGGAGGTATAGCCCAGGGAAGTCAAAGGAAAATAGCTACTTACACAATGAAGATCATAAAAAAATGCTGAAGAAGAAATACCCTGGCTTATCTTTCCTCCTACTTTTGCATTTCCTTCTGGCCATATATAACTACAAGCCAGAGGGCAAGTCCCTTTGATACAGTCCAAAAAAGTCAGTGTCCAGAATACTGGGGATGAGGTTGGGTAGAGAAAGTTGGAGAGTAGATCTCCAAAGGTAAATGGAGAACTTCCCAAACTGTCACACAGTCTGTTGAGTAAGCAGAATCAAATCTGATGTAGCCACAATACTGAAAGCCTTTAAAGACTCTGAAACTCAATAAACCACATTGAATTATTAACAAACATCTTTTGATATCAGCCTGACTTCAAATCCTGTTTATTAGTTGAGTAACTCTGGAAAAGTTTCTTAAGCTATCTGATTCCTGTCTCAAGATATTTTAAACAATGGGTACCATACACGCTCTAAGTCAGCCTTCAATATGTGGTATTGTTTTTCATATAGCCGGAATTTGCAGGTCCAGGAGTCAAGGAGTGGAAATGGGAAAGGCTCCACTCACCCCTAGTGATCCATCAGCAAAATTTTTGCTTCCAGTTCCTGTATCCTTATGCTCTGCTGGCCTAGGGTGTTCGTTCCAAAGAGATGAATCATTCTACTGATGGATACCACAGTGAGACAATGAACCGGTGATTGAGCCTGCCACCTAATCATTTGGTGTTTCTCATGCTTCTGAATAAACAGAGAAAAGACTTACCATTATTGTTCAGTTGCTCAGTCACGTCCTGTTTGCAACCACATGGACTGCAGCATGCCAGGCTTCATTGTCCTTCACCATCTCCTGGAGTTTGCTCAAATTCATGCCCATTGAGTCAGTGATGCCATCCAACCATCTTGTTCTCTGTTTTCCTCTTCTCCTCCTGCCTTCAGTCTTTTCCCAATCAGGGTCTTTTATGAGTTGGCTCTTTGCATCACGTGGCCAAAGTATTGCAGCTGCAGTTTCAGCATCAATCCTTCCAATGAATATTCAGGGTTGATTTCTTTTAGGATTGACTGGTTTAATCTCCTTGGTGTCCAAGGGACTCTAAAGAGTCTTCTCTAGCACCACAGTTTGTAAAAAGCGTCAATTTTTTGGCTTCCCTGGTGGCTCAGACCATAAAGAATCTACCTGCCATGCAAGAGACTTGTGTTCAGTCCCTGGGTTGGGAAGATCTCCTGGAGAAGGGAATGGCACCCCACTCCAGTATTCCTGCCTAGAGAATTCCAGGGACAGAGGATCCATGAGATCTCAAAGAGTTGGACATGACTGAGCAACTAACATGCACACACACACACATTAAAAGGCATTCGTTTTGGGAAGCTTTCTAACAACTTATGGTCGTACTAAGAAAAGTCCTAATGGATTTTCTACATTCAAGATATACTCATCCTTCCCTACATTGGGTAGCAGAAGTCTGATTTGCTTTTGGTAAGCAGAATAAATTTTGTCAGCAGGTGCATAATGAATACAACTTGCTTTATTGAAGAAAAATCTAAAGGTGATATAAGGCAAGATTTGATCATGGATTGTCTGTATTTCTGTTATTTTCCCCCTAAGTTCTGGGTTTAATTTGTACATGGCTTTATCTACTCATGGAAGAAAAACAGCTATATTTGTTCCATTGCCTCACATCTATACAGTGCATGGTCCAAGGAAAAGAGATAATTTTTGTTCAAACTTTCCCAGAAGAAATCCTGAAATTCAATATTATTGAGCTATCTTAAATCAAATGAGCATCTCTAAAGTAATCTGAGGTCTAGGCATATGGAATTTAATCATTGGCTTATCTTGATATATTTTGCCCATCCTTGGAATCACAGAAAGTCTCAAAGTTATATCAGTGTTTCTCAGGAAAAGAATAGATACTCTGAAAGCAACCAGACTTCCACTAGAAACACATGACATAATGTTTGATATACAAATTCTTTATATGTGATAGTTATGATTATTACTTAGTTTATCCTTAGGGTCAAATATTCTCACATATTACCTTGCAATTCATCAGTCACCCAATCTTTTCATTACTGTCTCACTCAATGAGATGTAAACAATGCCATTATGCTCTAATCTTTTCCCCTTTAATTTCAAAGCTAGCTATTTCAATAAAGCTTAGTAAATTTGTCTATCTTTTTATGAGTTAGCTACAGCACTCACAGGCTATGTTTAAAATTAAGCTATTCTACATATTCTTTCTTGAAATTGTCTCAAGAATACTTGGCAATGTTAGGTGACAGCATATGTTTAATGTTGTTAAGAGCAGAGTCATTTTAGCAATAGTCTGGAATAGCACTCTAAATCTACAAAAGGTACACCCCACAGAGGTCCTAGAATAGCACTTAATAAGTATAGAAGGAAAAGAAGTTGGAGTGCATAATGTGATGTAAGATACGACAGGTTAGTGGTTAGAATAATTCCCATTTTCTTTTGAAGAATGTCATTTTGAGGAAAAAAAGTTTTCAGACGTTAAATATGTTTGGAAAATGCAATGTACTATCTTGCCCTTTTGGAAATTCAGAATGCAGGTTAATGTATTAAAGGACCTAAATAGTTTTATAGTAAAGGGATGGCTTAATTTAGCTAACCCAACTTTTTCTGAACAGATTTAGAGAACAAAGTTGGACCACTTTTTAAAAAGAGATATTCATCATTAAAAATGAAAATGATAGGGTGATGTGCACTAGGGGTCAAGTGATGAAGTATGGTTTATTACTAATAAAAATGAACTGCCAAACATGAAACTGCTTCTTTGAAGCCTTAAAGCAGTGAAAGAGGAGAAAGAATATAAGCCATACTAATGTTTTTTTTTAAAGTGACAATTTTCAGTTTCAGCTAAGAAGTAGTAAACCCATTTCAGGTTATTTGTCCCAATGGTAACAGCCAAAATCCCAGGGCAGGATTTATAAAGCAACTATCTGATGATTCTGTAAAGTAATTACTAGCAGGCAGATCCAAGAAAAAAAATTAATCCCTCAAATGACTAATAATAGTAGTAAGTTTCCTGTTTTAGGATTTTTTCTTATCTCCTGGCATAGATTCTAGGCAGTCTGAATCATGGAATTTCACAGTGGGCATAGACAGGAAAAGTTCCAGGAAAAATTGTATTTTTCAGGCTGTAAAACAGGAAGTGGATCTCTGAGGGATGGAAACTATTTGTGTATGTGTGTTTGTGTACATGTGCTCGCATGCAAATGTCTGTATTTGTTTTTACCACCCCCCCCCCCCCTTTTTTAACTCATGGATCTTACGTGAGGCAAGCCCTATACGGGAAGTTGCACTCTTTTCTTGGCAGTAGTGGTGGCAGCAGCAGCCTCATCATTTAAAATACCTAGAGAAAACCCTTTTCCGTGAGCAGAATTTACAGAGATTATGTGATCTGGTTTCGCCTGGAGAATCCCAGGGACGGGGGAGCCTGGTGGGCTGCCGTCTACGGGGTCGCACAGAGTCGGACACGACTGAAGCGACTTAGCACCAGTAGCAGCATGTGATCTGAAGTTTGTAGAGGGAATCCCAGAGTAAATTATTTTTGTTCTTTTTTCACTCATTTTTTAGTCCAAAGGAAGATCACTCTACAGGAATTGTGCACAACATAAGGCTATCTAGCTAGAAGATCAGGAAAAGAGTCCTGGGAAACCTGAAATAATGAGAGAAACAGTGGAAGAGAGGGGATTGAATACTTTAAGCCTGAGTCTGAAGTCCTAGGCTAATCCCTGAGCTGTATCATGGAACTGAAGCAAAGCACCATAAAACTTTGAGAACTTAACTATGGTGAAGACCACTGTCCAGGTCCCAGACTCGTCCTTGGATAGCGTACATGCAGAGTGCACCAAAGCAACCCAAAACAGCCTTGAAAGCAAATCTGATGTCGGAACCACATCCCACAAAAGAGAGTTTGGAACTTGTGATCTGAGGTTGATTGCATGCCTAAACAAACAAAAAAATTCATATTCTTTAGAGAAATTTTAATAGTACTCACAGTCTCATAATATTTAAAATATTAAGATACATCCAAAATAACTTGACAAAGAACCAAAAAACCTTTAATTTGCTCAAAGGAAGAGATAATAAAAAAAATAATAACTCTGAGATGACCCCAATGTTGGAATTAGACAATATTATAAAACAAGCACCATAACTTTGCTCCTGAAATAAGCACAAATACTCTCAAAATTAATGGAAAGCTAGAGGTTCTCAGATAAGAATTAGAAACTACAAAAGTTAAATTGAAATTTTATAATGAAATAATGCAGTAACAAGAAAATTCACTGGATGTGCTCTGTGTAGATGAGAGGATTATGAATATGAATATAAATTAACATAAATTATTCAACATGTACCACAGAGGAAAAACCAATATAGAAGTGAAATGAGTATTGGGAACTTGTGGGACAATATCAAACATTCATAACATTGAAGACTGAGGAAAGGGTAAAGAGACCGATGTAAACAATTTTTTTGAGAAAATGATTTAAAACATCCCAAATTATTGAAGAACATGAAGTTACAGAATCAAGGAGATCAGTGAAAATAAAACAAGATAAACTCAAGGAAAATAGCACCTATATACATCATAATCAAACTGATGAAAGCCAATGATAATGAAAAATATTAGAAACCATGGAGGTCAGAAGAGAATAGAATGATACTTTTTAATGTGATGAAAGAGTAACTGTCTACCCAGAATTCTACAACCAACAAAAATATCCTTCAAGAATGAAAGTGAAATGAAGACAGTCTTAGATGAAGGAAAATTGAGGGAACTCATTGTCAATAGGCTTCTTCTAAAATAAATGTTAAAGAATACCCTTTGGCTAAAGAAAAGTGATTACAGAGGAAATTAGGGAAATTTAAGAATGGAGGAAGAGCAATACAACTAATAAATATTCAGAGAAATATAATAGCCTACTTTTATTCTCTTAAATTTCTTAAACAAGCATACCTCAGAGATATAGCAGTTTCAGTTCCAGAACATTGCAATAAAAAAGTCACATGAATTTTTGGTTTCCCAGGGCACATAAAAGTTATACTTGCATTATGTGGGTGTGTATGTTAGTTGCTTAGTCGTGTCTGACTCTTTGCAACCCCATAGACTGTAGCCCACCAGGCCCCTCTGTCCATGGGATTCTCCAGGCAAGAACACTGGAGTGGGTTGCCATTTCCTTCTCCAAAAGGAACTATAGAAAGAAAGAAAGTGAAGTCACTCAGTCGTGTCCAGCTCTTTGGAACCCCATGGACTGTAGCCTACCAGGCTCTGCCATCCATGGAATTTGCCAGGCTGAAGTTTATAAGTGTACAATAGCACTAAGTCTAAAAAGTACATGTTTTAATTAAAAATATTTTATTGCTAAAAAATGCTAGCTATTGTCTGACAATGCAGGGTTTCCACAAACCTTCTATTTGTAAAAATGCAATATGTGCAAAGTACAATAAAATGAATCACAATAAAGCGAGATATTTCTATATGATTCCTGAAGGCAGAAATATAATACTGCATTGTATGTTGGGAGCAAATATATATAGATTTGATTCATATGTATTCATTATTTATCGCTGCTGAAAATAATAACTTCAGCATCTTAAACAATACAAATTTTTATCTGATATTCTGTACAACAGAAGTCTGACATAAGCCTCATTGGGCTAAAAGCATAGTGTTTGTTGTGTTCTTTTCTGGAAGGTGCAGAGGATCTTGCTCATTCAAGGGTGTTGGCAGAATTCATTTTCTTGTGGTTGTAAGATTGAAGTTCCTAGTTGCTATTAACTTATTACTGTTCCTAGCTTTTTGAAGATGGCTACCTTTGGCCTCATTGCTCCACCTTCAAAGGCAGCAATGGTGAATTTCTCACACTTCAAAACTTCCCTCTTTCTTCTATCATGTCTCTGACTGCAGCCAGAGTAGGTACCACATTTTTAGAGATTTTATGTGGTTAGACTGATTCCATCCAGACAATCCAGAATAAATGCAAGGTCCATAACCTTTAGCACATCTGAAAAGTTCCTTTTGCCATGTAAGGTAACATATTAACAGTTACAGGAATTAGGGAATGGGCATCTTTGGTGGGAGTGGGAAGTGTCATTCTGCCTATCACAATGTAAAAAACTGCAATAATAAAGGGAGGGAAGTTAAAGGGAATTACGTGGTTTAAGATTTTTAATCTTTCACTTGAAAGGAAAAAATATTAATGTCAATTGTTGTTGTTTTAATCACTGAGTCATGTCTGACTTTTGTGACCTCATGTGCTGTATGTTGCCCACCAGACTTCCCTGTCCATGGTATTTCCCAGGCAAGAATACTGGAGTGGGTTACCATTTCCTTCTCCAGGTAATATTCCTTACCCAGGGATCAAACCTGTGTCTCCTGCATTGGCAGGCAAATTCTTTATCACGGAGCCACCAGGGAATGTATATATATCATAATTTTTAGAGCAATCAATAAAATACATACGTACATAATAAATACAGTAAAAAAAAAAGCCTGATAGGTAAAATTGAAGTGAAATACATCGGATATTTATTGCTTCGTAATAAGTTATCCCCCAGCATTAGGCTTAAGACAACACATGTTTATTATCTCATATTTTCTGTGGGTCATAACATAAGTATCAGTTCAGTTCAGTCACTCAGTTGTGTCCGACTCTTTGCGAATCCATGAATTGCAGCACACCTGGCCACCATGTCCATCATCAACTTCTGGAATTCACTCAAACTCACATCCATCGAGTTGGTGATGCCATCCAGCCATCTCATCCTCTGTCGTCCCCTTCTCCTCCTGCCTTCAATTTTCCCCAGCATCAGGGTCTTTTCAAATGAGTCAGTTCCTCACATCAGGTGGCTAAAGTATTGTAGTTTCAGCTTCAGCATTAGTTCTTTCAATGAATACTCAGGACTGATCTCCTTTAGAATGGACTGGTTGGATCTCCTTGCAGTCCAAGGGACTCTCAAGAGTCTTCTCCAACACCACAGTTCAAAAGAATCAATTCTTCAGCACTCAGCTTTCTTCACAGTCCAACTCTCACATCCATACATGACCACTGGAAAAACCATAGCCTTGACTAGACGGACCTTTGTTGGCAAAGTAAT
This sequence comes from Bubalus kerabau, assembly GCF_029407905.1. Lineage (NCBI taxonomy): Eukaryota > Metazoa > Chordata > Mammalia > Artiodactyla > Bovidae > Bubalus > Bubalus kerabau. The sequence goes on along the minus strand of NC_073625.1, from coordinate 96,247,325 downwards.
ATTTCTGCTTTTCAATATGCTATCTAGGTTGGTCATAACTTTCCTTCCAAGGAGTAAGCATCTTTTAATTTCATGGCTGCAATCACCATCTGCAGTGATTTTGGAGCCCCAAAAAATAAAGTCTGACACTGTTTCCACTGTTTCCCCATCTATTTGCCATGAAGTGATGGGACCGGATGCCATGATCTTAGTTTTCTGAATGTTGAGCTTTAAGCCAACTTTTTCATTCTCCTCTTTCACTTTCATCAAGAGGCTTTTTAGTTCCTCTTCACTTTCTGCCAGAAGGGTGGTGTCATCTGCATATCTGAGGTTATTGATATTTCTCCTGGCAATCTTGATTCCAGCTTGTACTTCTTCCAGTCCAGCATTTCTCATGATGTACTCTGCATATAAGTTAAATAAACAGGTTGAACATACAGTCTTGACATACTCCTTTTCCTATTTGGGACCAGTCTGTTGTTCCATGTCCAGTTCTAACTGTTGCTTCCTGACCTGCATATAGGTTTCTCAAGAGGCAGGTCAGGTGGTCTGGTATTCCCATCTCTTTCAGAAATTTCCACAGTTGATTGTGATCCACACAGTCAAAGGCTTTGGCATAGTCAACAAAGCGAAGTATATGTTTTTCTGGAACTCTCTTCCTTTTCCCATGATCCAGCGGATGTTGGCAATTTGATCTCTGGTTCCTCTGCCTTTTCTAAAACCAGCTTGAACATCTGGAAGTTCACGGTTCATGTATTGCTGAAGCCTGGCTTGGAGAATTTGAGCATTATTTTACTAGTGTGTGAGATGAGTGCAATTGTGTGGTAGTTTGAGCATTCTTTGGCATTGCCTTACTTTGGGATTGGAATGAAAACTGACCATTTCCAGTCCTGTGGCCACTGCTGCGTTTTCCAAATTTGCTGGCATAATGAGTACAGCATTTTCACAGCATCATCTTTCAGGATTTGAAATAGCTCGACTGGAATTCCATCACCTCCACTAGCTTTGTTCATAGTGATGCTTCCTTAGGCCCACTTGACTTCACATTCCAAGATGTCTGGCTCTAGGTGAGTGATCATACCATCATGATTATCTTCCTCATGAAGATCTTTTTTGTACAGTTCTTCTGTGTATTCTTGCCACCTCTTCTTAATATCTTCTGCTTTTGTTAGGTCCATATCATTTCTGTCCTTTATGGAGCCCATCTTTGCATGAAATCTTCCCTTGACATCTCCAGTTTTCTTGAAGAGATCTCTAGTCTTTCCCATTCTGTTGTTTTCCTCTATTTCTTTGCATTGGTCGCTGAGGAAGGCTTTCTTATCTCTCCTTGCTATTCTTTGGAACTCTGCATTCAGATGCTTATATCTTTCCTTTTCTCCTTTGCTTTTCACTTCTCTTCTTTTCACAGCTATTTGTAAGGCCTCCGCAGACAGCCATTTTGCTTTTTTGGTTACTTTCCCATGGGGATAGTCTTAATCTCTGTCTCCTGTACAATGTCACGAACCTCCGTCCATAGTTCATCAGGCACTCTGTCTATCAGATCTAGTCTGTTAAATCTATTTCTCACTTCCACTGTATAATCATAAGGGATTTGATTTAGGTCATACCTGAATGGTCTAATAGTTTTCCCCACTTTCTTCAATTTAAGTCTGAATTTTTGCAATAAGGAGTTCATGATCTGAGCCACAGTCAACTCCTGGTCTTATTTTTACTGATGGTATAGAGGTTCTCCATCTTTGGCTGCAAAGAACATAATCAATCTGATTTTGGTGTTGATCATCTGGTGATGTCCATGGATAGAGTCTTCTCTTGTGTTGTTGGAAGAGGGTGTTTGCTATGACCAGTGCGTTCTCTTGGCAAAACTCTATTAGCCTTTGCCCTGCTTCATTCCATACTCCAACACCAAATTTGCCTGTTACTCCAGGTGTTTCTTGACTTCCTACTTTTGCATTCCAGTCCCCTATAATGAAAAGGACATCTTTTTTGGGTGTTAGTTCTAAAAGGTCTGTAACTGTATGTCCTGCAAGTCTGAAATAAAGGTGTTCACTGAAGCTGGAGTCTCTTGTGAAGGTTTAACTGGGGAGGAATCTGCTTCTTACTTAGTTAATACAGTTGTTGATATCATTCAGTTGCTCATGGGCTGTGAGTCTGAAGTTCTCAGTTCCTCACTAGCTGTTAACCAGAGGCTTCCCTCAGTTCCTTGCCACACGAACTGCTATACCATGGCAGCTTACTTATCAAAACACGGAAGCTGATCAGGCAATAATGAAAGAATACCAGCAAGGTAGAATTCAGAGTCTTTTTATAAGCTAATCATGAGTTGACATCCTATTACAATTGCTATTTTCTATTCATTAGAAGCAAGTCACCAAATCCAACTCTCACTTAAGAAGAGAGGTTTGCACAAAGTCATTTTATTAGATTTCTCCTGTGCTTTAGCAAATAACAAAAAATGTAGTGGCTTAAAGCAATACAAATATATTAGCTGAGTTTATAGGTCAGAATTATGATGCTGTGTGTTCTCTGCTGAGGATCTCAGAAGGCCTGAATCAAGGTGTAATCTGGAGTAGGCTGTATGAGAGAGCCCACTTTCAAACTCATTCAGGTTGTTGATCAAATTCACTTCCTTATGATTATTGTTCTGAAAATCCTGCTTCTTACTGTTTGTCAGGTGGGAGCTTTTCTCAGCTCCTTGATACTGTTCACATTTCTTCTCATGTGCCACTTCTGTCTTCAGGCCAACCTTGGCACATCATATCTCTGTTGTGTTTTGATTTTTATATGAATTTAATTTGTTGCATTTTTAATCTTTACAACAGGAAGAGTGAATGAAAACTAAGTCATCAAATTTTACTAAGAACAAAGTGTACTGAGATCAAGTAAAATATTTTAATTTTATATTTTGTTAATTACATGGGACATAACAAAGAAACTCTTAGAATAAAAACAGCATTTTGGGTTATTTTATCATGTAACTTAATAGCTGAAATATTGTTTGGGGGTAAAAAACTTTTTGTAGCAAAATATTAGATCTGTTGCTGTATGTTATTTCATAGTACAATTTTTTTTTTAATATTGTCATCCATGTATTTCAAATCTCTGTTTGCTCTTCTGATACCCACTGGAGAAAACTTTGCTTTTAAAAGTGGTCTTATGATTAGATTAGGCTCAATAAGATAATTTCCCTATTTGAAGATCAACTGTGTCATATACCATAATAATTATGAGAATGATAGCTCATTATATCCACAGGTTCTGGGTATTAGAGTATTGAATCTTAAAGGTCATTTAGGAATCAATACCAGGACCAGTGAGTGCTAGGAGCCAAGTAAGGAGTTGTCTAGCACTGAATACTGAAAGTTTTCAAATAATACAAAAGAAGGCAGAAGTAAAACAGAGCAAGAAGATAAATTGAAAAGAAAAAAACACATAAATCCAACATGTCAATAATTCTATTAAATAAATTATTCTGAGCATATCAACTCAAAGACAGAGATTGCCATATTAGATAAAAAACAAAACAGTGAACAAACAGCATCTAATTTGCTTTATACTATCTGCAGGAAATCTAGTTTATAAACAGTGATATGGATAGGATAAATAAAAATTTGAAAAAAAATATATTGCATAAAAACACTAACCAAAAGAAAACTGAATTGGTTATATTCATATTAGATAAAGTAGACTTTAGAACTAGGAATTATTAGGGATAAAGGGAAATGTTACCTAATTACAACCTTATCAGATATTCCTTTCTCTCATGAAAATCCAAAGGAATCTCCAAAAAAGTTGCTAGAAATAATTGGTATATTTATCATTGTTGCAGTATATGACATTAGGTATTTAAAATCATTTGTGTTTCTGTACATCAGCAAAGAACAATTGCAAGCTAAAAAGTGAAAAACAACAACAACAAAAAACTAGTTCCATTTACGCTATTTCAAAAATGAAAAATGGCATAAATCTAGCAAAAATATATGTGCTATCTGTGTTTGGAAAATTATAAATACTCATTCAACATTTAAATAAAACCAAATAAATAAAGAGAGACAATATTTATGGATTGAAAGACTCATTCAAAAAATGAATTTAAATCATATGCCTAATGCAAGATGAAAAAGTGTTTGGAGAAAGAATAGAAAATTTGGAGGATGTTACGTTAGGCAGTGTCTTTATCTATCTCAAAGACAAAATACATATCAGAAAAAATGGATAAATGATATGTATCAAAATTTAATTTAATTTTTTTTTTCAAAAGACATTGTCAAGAGATTGAGAAGACTGGAGAACATGTATGCAAACCACATATCTAATAAGGACTTATAGGTAGAGTACATAAAGAACTTTTAAAAGTCCAATAATAAGAAAACAACCCATTAAAAAGGAGCAAAAGATTTGAAGAGAAACGTCACTAAAGAAAAAACAAATGAACTGATGAAAGATACATACAAAAATTAGTTATTAGGGAAATGCCAATTAAGACCCCAATGAAATACACAGGTATCAAAATAGCTAAAATATAAAATGTGAGTATCAAGTGCTGAAAAGGAGGTAGAGAAACTCATACCGTACTACATTGCTGGTGTGAGTGAAAAGTTGTGTATATACACTTGGTAAACAGTTTTACAATTTCTTAAAATATTAAACCTACACTTCCCACGCTATGCTAAATCACTTCAGTCATGTCTGACTTTGTGCAGCCCCATGGACTGCAGCCCTTTAAGCTCCATCTGTCCATAGGATTCTCTAGGCAAGAATATTGGAGTGGGTTGCCATGCTCTCCACCAGGGAGGGCACTTACCAGATGACCTAGCAATCTTACTTTTGGGTATTTATCCAAAGAAATGAAGACTTACATACAATAAAAGCCATCACATGAACATTTATGGCAGTAATAGTTTACAAAATTTGGGAAGAATTGAAATAGTCTTGAATGAATGAGTGAATAAATAAGCTATAGTACATCCATGCAATGGAATAGTATACATCAAGTAAAAAAGAACTAACCATTGAATCTCAAATATATTACACTAAGTGAAATAAGCCAACCTCCAAAGATTACATACTATATTGCTACATTTTTATAAGATTCTGAAAAAGGCTATACTATAGGAGAAGAAAAAATATCTTTTTTTTTTTTTAATCAGGAGTACATAGAAGAAAGGTTTGAATACAAAGGGACAGAATGAAGACATAATAGTTTTAAAAGAGCTTCAGTTCGGTTCAGTTCAGTTGCTCAGTCATCATACTAAGAAATTTAAAAATTTTAACTTCATTATATTTATTGACATATAATTGAATATAAAATATGAGTTTCAAGTGTACAATATAATGATTCAATATTTATATGTACTGACATGGTCACAAATGGTCTAGTTAACATCTAACACTAATGCTCAGAAATACTTACATTATAGTATAGGGTTCTCTTGTTCTCTGGCCTATTTTCCCACTAGCTTATCTTTTAAAGCTTGAAAACTTTATTTTAGTTTACAGGTTATTAAAGATATAATGGATCTAAAATAGCCAAAGATTGCTGAATCTTCATTTCTTCAATAAAGGTAAAAGAGTAAGAAGACAAGGCACATGGAGCTTTATTTGGTAAAAGAATGTTCACACCTGGCAAATAAGAAAAATCTTGAAGATTTCATAAATTAGATTTGAATAAGTCCTGTGTACATTTCTCTGGAATAGGACAATAAAGGCTTTGAATGCACACACACATAATATATTTTCAAATAAATTCAAATAGAAATCTACTTTTATGAATCATGTGAAGGGCTTGTTTGCTTTTTAATGTAGTTGGCATAATTTTCATACAAAAGAAATGTGCTCCAGAGGGTTGACATATAAGTTATAATTGGAGATAATTTCACATTCGCAGAGAATCATGGGAAGATCTAAAGTTTTATTTTGGAAGTTAAATCTTAACTTTTCCCTAGTTGTCTTTGTAGGACTTCCTTGAAAAGAGAAATCTAGAGAGTTTATAAATGAAGGAAAGTAAATCATCTTACAAGTTCATCATCCAGTAGCATCTAGAATTCCATCTATTTTATTTCATAAGTAGGAACTTTTGTTCTAGTTTGTATAATTCTTTCAACTTTTCCTTGGAGTGCTAAAACTAAATAATATGTATTACATATTGTATTATCTGCCTCTATTATATATAGTATATACACATACATGAATTTCTATATGGAGATTTAGAGACTATAGAAACACATGAGCTAGGCATTGATTTACAGCTGGATATGTTGTGTGATCTTTTAACATTTTCAAAATGGCTGCAGTTTTGAGGGGTTGAACATGTTTCATAATATTGGGCAGCTTCTGTACATTCAGTTGACAGAAAAGATAAAAAATGATCCCAAGTTTCCAGAGGAAAGGTAAGATTGATAGAGGTAGCTGATCAGAGCGTATTTTGGTGACTTGCAATGTACAAGACAATATAAACTATGAGACTGTATTTGGTGACTGAAAAATAAAATGCCTTGCCATCCATCTAAAGAGAGAGGAAAAGTGTATCAAGGTAACATTGTAGCTTAATGATGTAATTTCCTGGGGTTGTGGTTCCTCTTAACATCATTTTCTCTTTTAAAATATTATACAAAAATCCTATGTAAATCTGTATATTCATGTATATACAGAGTACATTTTTAAATTGAAAAAATTTTGCATATGTTAATTTCCATGCATATGTTTTCAAATTTAGATTCTATCTAGTGATTTTCCTTTGAAATATTTGTTTTATTTCCAACTTTCACAAGTATTTATGAAATGACTACTATGTGTAAATAAACTTTGGTTACTATTTCCAAGAATTTCATAATCTAACAGTGAAAATATTTGTCTTTTAAAATTATGTTTTCCTTAATTTTTTAATCTGAAGTTACCAAATCTTAGTCTTAGATAATTGTTTTCTCAAACATTTGGAGGTCAGTAGTTTCAGTACTTTACACGTGTTGATTATGAAGTACAGATAACATTGATTATCATTTCAAGAGTATATTAACATTGGCAGACATTGGAAAGTCACCATCAAGGTGAGTAGTAGAAATATTTAAAGGTATTATTGCCTTACTGTGTTAAGTGATGCTTCATAATTGTGGACTACTAGGGAGCAATAGGGTCAAACTTGAACAGAGTTGAGTGAAATGATATCTATAAGAACAAAGGAGCTAGAAGGAGAATGAATGGTTCTTGTGAAGATACAACATAGTTTTATTTTTATTGATTCATTCATTTGTTCATTCACTCAATAAATCTGTGAATTCCTACATAATTTGGTTCTATCTAGACCTGTCTTTTTTTTCCCTTAAATTTACAAAAATGTTTGTTATACATTTTAAGCTGCTCATTTTGTCAGATAAAAAATTAGAGCTGAATAATGACTTACATTTTAAAAATAATCAGTTTTATACTCCTAGTTTCAGAAAAATAATCCTGGCTACATATTAAAGTTATCTAGGCACCTTTGAAAAAAATTTGAATGTCTGGGTTCCTCACTACATTTATTATGCCAGACTCTCAGGACAAAGGATGGTGGTTAGTCTTGGGATTCTGTACTTTTATAAAGTTCTCTAGGTGGTTCTAATATGCAAAAATATATTGGGATTAAGAACAAATGGCTTAGTTTTGGGATACCCAAGTTTAATGAGACTTTTTTAATAATTTAAAAATGGAAAATACTTCTTCATTTATATTTCTTTATATAAATTCTTGTATTTTGTTTTAGACTTGCTTTCCCTGGGTAACACTTCTTAGAGCAAATTGTAAGGTGAAACTGTTGCTGAGTACACTAAATTGTCAGCAGGGAATATTGTCACTTTTAGTTACATAATTTGTTATTTTTTAAAAAGGATTAATGAAAAAAGCACTCCAGAGGCAATGGCACCCCACTCCAGTACTCTTGCCTGGAAAATCCCATGGACGGAGGAGCCTGGTGGGCTGCAGTCCATGGGGTTGCTAAGAGTCGGACATGACTGAGCGACTTCACTTTCACTTTTCACTTTCATGCACTGGAGAAGGAAATGGCAACCCACTCCAGTGTTCTTGCCTGGAGAATCCCAGGGACGGGATGGGCTGCCATCTATGGGGTCGCACACAGTTGGACACGACTGAAGTGACTTAGCGGTAGCAGCAAAGACTTGTTTTCCATTTAGGTAAAATGGTGTTCATACTTAATACTGAAGCTTCCTCACAAACATACTCAGTTCAGTTCAGCTACTCAGTTGTGTCCGACTCTTTGTGAGCCCATGGACTGCACACATGGACAGGCTTCCCTATCCATCACCAACTCTGGAAGCTTACTCATACTCATGTCCATCGAGTCGGTGATGTGATCCACATCATATCAAATATGTTTTCATTCACAAGCATATTATACTGAATGAAACTATAAATATTAAATTTACTAAACTTTTGGGAGGTTGTATATTTCTGCACATTCAAAAATTTTTCTGGTTTTGATGCTACCCTTCTTATCTTTGTCAATTTACTATCTTGTTTGGTTAAAATAAAACTGAATAATATATTTCTTCTTTTTAATCTTAAAATGTCTACTATGTGTTTGAAAACACTATTGGTGTCTTAGAATTTCTTAATCAAATTGACTTTTGCTCTGTGATTTCTGAAGCATCAATTCTAAGAATGTGGTAACTCCATAATCTCTTTCTGAGGAAGCTCATCTATTCAATTTGCTGAGTTGGCAGCATTTGTCTACTCCTTACAAAATGAAAATGAAAAATGCTTTTGAATCTGTCAATAAACAATGGGCTGAAGTTTGGTTAGAAATCCAAGTCAATGCATAGTTCATGTTTTTAATTACCTGAGATTTGAAAATTCCTTTTGCTTTGTCATTTTGACTGTGTATGTTCACAAATTTTACTTATATTAATTTGTTGACTTCAGAGCAATATGTTTTGTTCATTAGTATTGTAAATGGTATTTGCAATAATTATTCTATTTGCATTTTTAGCCTGGTCTGATTTTGATTCTTTAGAACTTTATTATTTTATTATAAAATAAAACTGATCAGATTTATATGTTTTTAGAAAACATCTTAGTGTTTGCAGAAAGGTATCAATATTTATGATAATTCTACTTTTCAGTTTGAAACACTCATGTGTCAGCCATCTATTAGCACTCATATATGTCTCATTATCATGCACATGCAGGTAAGGATTCTATAGTCTTTTTGTTTCATGGTTGTGGCTCAGAGTGCTGAATTTCATGATATAAAACAAAATTCTCAAGCATAAACTTATCTCCAATCATCTTGCAAATAGGTGCCAACTCTTCGGACTACACCAGAGTTTATGTATGATTCAAAACAGTCTCTTCATTTCTATTTAATTCCACATCCAACATTCAAAGAAGTATTAATTTTATGTAAAGGGAAGATTTCACTGAAGCGTTAACCAAGATGCTGGCTTTTGAGCAGCAGAAACTCAAGTCTCAGTTGCTTAAGTAAAAGAACATCTCTCTTTTAGCTTTGGTCAAAAAGTTCTAAGGAGGCTCTGGTTGAGAACATATATCAGATCTTGAACTTATTTATCAAGAAAGAGAAAATATTCTTATTGACAATATATGCTCACATATCTACCATGTAATGGGGTGGATAGGTGGATGAAGGTCAGCTTTCATTTCAAAGTATATTAAATGGATTTCCCTAAGAGAAGATCTGAAAGATATCCTATAGTGATGTTGGACAGGGAGAGAACAACCATTCTCCACCATATGGAGTTGTATGAAAATAAAAACAAAATGAAAAAAGGAAACAATGATTAATTTACCATTTTATTTTTATCCTAAGATCTATTATAAATTGTAAGATATAATGAGTGCATAATTTTATTTACAGAAGAAATTTTAGAAATAATTCAGCAATCCTAAGAGACCTATGCATTAGACTTGATGTTTCAAATCAACCATATTCAAATTATGATGCTAATTTTATAAAAACTCATGAATAGAGAACAGAAGATTAGAGTCCTTGATAAAATGTAAAGTACAAGCATTAGAGATAATAGTGTTTTTTGCTGTTCCTTTTTTCTTTATAACTCTCAGTTTATCCCCTTTTCCTATTATTTGTCACCCCTTTTTTTCCTTCTCCCTAACGATGTTCTCTGACCTATTATATTTGGAAAGAATCATTTGGTAGGAAATGTAAACTAGGCTTTTAAAAGTAGAGATTGGCAATGTGTAGGTTCAAATGACCCTTTTAGGTTGCCTCCGATTTTTCTAGTTAATTGTTATGAGCTTTTCTGTGTTAGTGCTATGAACTTCTGACACCATGAGCTTAGGTTTTAAAAGATTTGAAAGCAGAGACTTGCATGTAAACTGTGATCTAAACAGATTCACTTTAATGAAGAAAAAATTTAGGGAAATAGAAGAAATATAAGTTCATGGAACATAAATAACTGTAACAATACTCTGAAGGATTCTTTAAATATGGACTTAAATGATGGTGACAGAATGCTCTTCTGAAAATTGCTGAACCTATTTTTTATGGAAAACTGTAGAAAATGTACTATGATGATGTGCCAAATAACATAAAATAAAATATTGTATTCAATGTATTCTGAATGTTATGTGGAGGAGCGTGGTGGCAGTCTCTAATTCTTTCCCTTACAGGAAGAGTTGTTACCATTTTTCTACTGGTGTAGTTATTAGCACAGTTAACCATATTGATCTTTTCTCAATTCTTTTCTGGCTTATTGTTTTCTCTTGGCATCTTTCTATGGTGACAAGTTTTCTTCTAGCTTGAGGACTCATTACTGAAACCAATATTATTTAGTCTTTAATTAACTTCAGCAATGGTTATGTGACTCAGAGCTGAGTGGTCTGCATCTAAAGTGCCTTGGGATGGCTTAGTCCTTGGGGTCACAAAAAAGTAGCACTCTACTTAGCAACTAAACAACAGTGACAACTTTTTCTAGAATCAAAAAGTTTCTCCTAGAAACTGGTTTGTTGGTATGTGCATGTGCTGTGAAGAAGGATGGTTAAAAGTCCCTTTCGTAGCAATGAGTCTGAGTTGAAAGCAGTTTCTCTATTTGCATAGCACCTTGATACGTCTGTATAACCCTATTAAGTATCCCACAGTTAACAGTGACTTAGAATGCTACTATTTAATTATTTAATATTCTAAGTCTGCATGTGCTGGTAACACTTTATATCTTATTAATCTTTCTGTTTCAACATTACCCTTCTCCCCTTGGCCCTTTCTTCACTAATTATGTGGAAGTTGAACCCAAACTTTAGAATAAATATGTGGATTTCTAGTGGTTCCTCTAATAGACTTCACCAGGTGTCATGAATCCCTTGAAATAATGTACAAAAGTTAATAATTAGGTACCTTAAGAATCAATTTATAGAATCTCAAATGGACCTTGGACCCATAACATATTAGATGGTCCTTAAAAATAAGTCTTTATTCCTGAAGTTTAATGCTTTGAATTAGTCATATATTGGTTAACTAGAAAGTACCTACAACTCAGTACACTAAGAAATCAATTTCCTGAACTCATTTTCTAGTTTAATGCTTTATGTACTACTAAAAATTATGATTTTCCTCCTTTCTAGCCAAGAATTTTTCAGTATATATAGTATGAATGACAGCTTCTCTTTTTGTGTCTTAAAAAAGAATTTCATTGTGTTGATGCATCTTCTCACATTTTTATCTTAATATTCTTATTTTTGGCTTCATATTTTGAATGTAAATGATTTGTGATTTTTTAGTTATTTTTGTCTGTGTTGTGATATTCTTGAGCTTCCCCTATAGTATGATCCTGTCTTGAACTAAAACAAAATCTTATCATTTTATTAAAAAAATAGGTTATTTTTTTTTTACAAACATGGGAATTACCATATGGTGCTAAAAAAAAAAATCATAGTCAATTCCCATATGAACATTTCTTCTCTTAAAAAAGCATTACTTACATAGCACTCAGTTAAGTGCTTTGCTACACTCATTAATTATTCATAATGTTCTGAGTTGTTAGGGGTATGATATGCTTAGGGGCTATGATTTCACCTTAGGGAAATGTGGTCCCACAGAAAATGAAACCAAGGGTCCAGAATAAATGAACTTAATAGCCAAATTGGAATTACAGTATAGAATTTTCCTTAGATCTCAGATGACTTCAAATTCTCTGCCTTCTCTATTCTTGTAGATATTATTTATACTCTTATTTTGAAGATTATCTGAAATTTTACTTCACTGAAAAGCAACAAATAACTATTCCCCACAAAGAAAAAGGAAAACCAACTTTGTTAGCCTAAGTTTGTAAGATCCTGATTGTATTACATTTACTGAGAATTCAGCAATAGTTATTCAGACTTCATCCACAGACATAACGGAATTTTCAGTTTGGGGCTGAATTTAAAAGTCAGTTCAAATAATTGCTTAGTAACCATATCTAACCAATCAGTGGTGTCTGTTGTATTAGATGAAATGTAGTGCTATGTGTTTAATTATATAAGCTTAAAAAAAATAAAGTTTAAAACACAGTGTAATTTTCCCTATGCTCTTAGCAACAAGTCATTTGGAGTGAAAAGTCCTGGGTTGAAATCATGAATAGAACCATCATTATAGCTGTGTGACCTCAAGTAAATCACATTACCTCACCATTTCTTTATCCGTAGTTAGGAGTAATAACCTGCCCTGTATGAAAATGGAAAGAAAGAACACAGGGTGGAATTGCTTTGCAAAATGAAATACTTTGCAAGTTTTATTAGTCACTACTACTTTTCTCGCAAGATATACTTTTCTTATGAGTATGGATAGATCTTAACTGATTGTTCGCAGCAAGCATTTCTCACACTGTCTGGAGGCTTAGAAATGATGAAACTAGTATTAGTAAAGAAGGTGAAGAGGATATAGTATTTTTGCATTTTCCAATTTATGAAAATTCTACTGTCACTTGTTTTCTAGAGTCCTTGCAGGAATTGGCTTGTGCTAACTTTAAAAGCAATGTTAAGTTGTCTTTATATATAAGCATCAATATTGCATTCTTCTGATTGTGATCTTATGTGAACAAAATAATTTAAAATTTTGCTCTGCTGCTGCTGCTAAGTCGCTTCAGTCATGTCTGACTCTGTGTGACCCTATAGACGGCAGCCCACCAGGCTCCCCCATCCCTGGGATTCTCCACGCAAGAGTACTGGGGTGAGTTGCCATTGCTTTCTCCAAAAATTTTGCTCTAAAACTAGCAAAATTTTATACTGGTGATAATAACAAACAGAAAGATGCCTTCTGATTTCCTAGGCATGTGTTTGTCCAGTCTAATCACTTTGGCTTTACTTAAATATATATATATACACATATAGAGGTGTATATAGATATATGAAAATAGGGGAAAACAATAGAATGGGTAAGACTAGAGATAGCTTCAAGAGAATTAGAGAAATCAAGGGAATGTTTCATGCAAGGATGAATACAGTAAAGGACAGAAACAGTAAGGATCTAACAGAAAGAGAAGAGAGGTGGCAAGAATACAAAGAGGAACTATACAAAAAAAGGTCTTAATGACCCAGTTAATCATGATGGTGTAATCACTCACCTAGAGCCAGACATCCTGTAGTGTGAGGTTGAGTGGGCCTTAGGAAGCAATGAAAATGAAAGTGAAGTGAAAGTGCTAATCACTCAGTTGTGTCTGACTTTGCGACCCCATGGACTGTAGCCCGCCAGGTTCCTTTGCCCATGGAACTCTCCAGGAAAGAATACTGGAGAGGGTACACGTTTTCTTCTCCAGGAGATCTTCTTAATTCAGGGACTGAACCCAGGTCTCCCACATTGCAAGCAGATTCTTTACTGTCTGAATCACCAGGGAAGCCCTTAGGAAGCATTGCTACAAGCAAAACTAGTGGAGGTGACAGAATTCCAGCTGGGCTATTTAAAATCTCAAAATATGATGCTGTTAAAGTGCTGCCCTCAATATGCTAACAAATTTGGAAAAATCAGCAATGGCCACAGGACTGGAAAAGGTCAGTTTTCATTCCAATCCCAAAGAAAAGCAATGCCAAAGAATGTTCAAACTACCATATTATTGTGCTTATTTCACATGCTAGTAAGGCTCTGCTCAAAATCCTTGAAGCTAGACTTTAGCAGTATGTGATCTGAGAACTTTCAAATGTACAAGCTGGGTGTTGAAGAGTCAAGGGAAACCAGGGGTCAAATTGTCACCATTCATTGGATCATGGAGAAAGCAAGAGAGTTTCAGGAAAACATCTACTTCTGCTTCACTGACTATGCTAAAGCCTTTGACTGTGTGGATCACAACAAACTGTTGAAAATTCTTAAAGAGATGCGAGTACCAGACCACTGTACCTGTCCTGAGAAACCTGTTTGTGGCTCAAGAAGCAGCAGTTAGAAAAAGGGAACCCTCTTACACTGTTGGTGGGAATGCAAACTAGTACAGCCACTATGGAGAACAGTGTGGAGATTCCTTAAAAAACTGGAAATAGAACTGCCTTATGATCCAGCAATCCCACTGCTGGGCATACACACTGAGGAAACCAGAAGGGAAAGAGACACATGTACCCCAATGTTCATCGCAGCACTGTTTATAATAGCCAGGACATGGAAGCAACCTAGATGTCCATCAGCAGATGAATGGATAAGAAAGCTGTGGTACATACACACAATGGAGTATTACTCAGCCATTAAAAAGAATACATTTGAATCAGTTCTAATGAGGTGGATGAAACTGGAGCCTATTATACAGAGTGAAGTAAGCCAGAAAGAAAAACACCAATACAGTATACTAACACATATATATGGAATTTAGAAAGATGGTAACAATAACCCTGTATACGAGACAGCAAAAGAGACACTGATGTATAGGACAGTCTTATGGACTCTGTGGGAGAGGGAGAGGGTGGGAAGATTTGGGAGAATGGCATTGAAACATGTGTAATATCATGTATGAAATGAGTGTCCAGTCCAGGTTCGATGCACGATACTGGATGCTTGGGGCTAGTGCACTGGGATGACCCAGAGGGATGGTATGGGGAGGGAGGAGGGAGGAGGGTGCAGGATGGGGAACACATGTATACCTGTGGCGGATTCATTTTGATATTTGGCAAAACCAATACAATTATGTAAATTTTAAAAAATAAAATTAAATTAAAAAAAAAAAAATAAATGAATGTTACCCTACTGGCTTTATTATGGACTTTGTGTTCCTTCTTCAGATTTCAAACATTACAATTTTGGAAGCTTAAAAGGTGACAGATTTTTGAATTTTGTGTGAGTGCTATTTCTCATTTTCTAAAAAATAAAGAATAAGCCATTGGCTGAACCTATTGAAATCTAGACAAAATGTATAATTTTAATTTTCATATTAATTATAGGGTGTGATAGATAAATTATATTGGTTTATAGGTAGTGAAGTCACTCAGCCTGTAGCATACCAGGCTCTTCTGTCCATGGGATTTTCTGGAGTGTACTGGAGTGGATACTGGAGTGGGTTGCCATTTCCTTCTCCAGAGGATCTTCCCAATCCAGGGATCGAACTTGGGTCTCCCACATTGCAGGCAGACACTTTGTCATCTGAGCCACCATAATCCAGAATATTGGGCATGTTCTGTGTTTTATTCCACTTGGCAAATAAACTCAGTTATCTAAGTAAACTCACAGTTATCTATCTATTATGTGTGGGTATTATATGTGGGTATTCAGATACACATATCTGAATGTACTCCATTTATAAATTTCGTGTTCTAGGGAATAGGTAATAGTTAATTTACAGTTAATCCAATTAAAATAAGTGAAAGACTTTTGAACTTGTTCCAATGAGCAAGGGAAACAATTTAAAATCATATTTATGTATATGTAGTATTTAGTTGACAGTACCTTACATTGCAATGTATTTTTAAATTTTCTTTAATAATTATAATAATACCAAACTCACCCTTTCAGATGCTTGTCATTGTTTTCTTTTGCTCTTCAAATATCCATAAAGAGTATGACAAATTTCTATTTTTTCTTTCATGATTCAGAGAATTCTTCCTGGTCTGGAGAAATGCAAGACTATTGAAGTCAAGGCAAGAACCCACTGGTGCCTATACAATCCTGAAGCCACAAAGAGCAAAACCTTTAAAAACAGGCATTCTATTTGACAAACACACACCATGGTCCAAATCAGCACATATACCTGAAACGGTAAACTGATTGATTTCTATTTTCTGCCAACATGCAGCATACTAAAGCCTCATCATCATCCAAGAATGAATCATGAAAGAGTATTCTTCCTTTATCCATAAATGATAAATGTGGTTACATAAGAATGTTAATTTAAGGACTTTTACTTTTCTTATCAAGTAGTGATAATTGAAGGAAAAAAGAAATGTAAGTCTATTTAGTATTTGGAACCACATTCTGAGGCAAAGTAATTGCATATAATTATCCCTTTCTTTTTAGTTTCCAAATTCTATTCTATGTAAATCAGATGATTGTCAAACAAAGACTCACAGGATAAAAGTTAAGGAATCTTCTTTAATCTTCTAGTGTTCCTTCTAGAATAACATAGCAAGGATATACATAGTTTAACTCTTAATTTTAATCTCCTCTTTTTGGTTGATTACTATGACTTGGGCAGCCTTTTTAAAGCATATTTATTTTTAACTGAAGGATAATTGCTTTACAATATTGTGTTGGTTTCTGTCGTACATCAATATGAATCAGCCATAGGTATACATACGTCCCGTCTCTTTTAAACTTCCTTCCCACCTCCCACCCCATCCCACTTCTCTAGGTTGTCACACAGCCCTGGTTTGAGTTCCCTGAGTCATATAATATATCCTCGTGGCTATCAATTTTACATGAGGTAGTGTCTATGTGTCCACGCTACTCTTTCCATTCAGTCCCACACTCTCTTCCCCACCCGTCTCCATAAGTCTGTTCTCTATTTCTGCATTTCCATTGCTGCCCTACAAATAGGTTCATCAGTACTATCTTTCTAGATTCCATATATATGCATTAATGTATAATGATTGTCTTTCTCTTTCTGACCTATTTCATTCTCTAAAGTAGGCTCTAGGTTTATCCATCTCATTAGCACTGACTTGAATGTGTTCCTTTTTATGGCTGAGTAATATTCCATTGTGTATAAATACCACAGCTTCTTTATCCATTGATCTGTGAATGACTTGGGCAATTTTAACTTTTTTTAAAATCTCAACTGGCCCTTCTAACTGAAAGAGAATTAGAATTTCCAAATACACATTTAATAAGAAATAATTCAATATTGATGTGAAGTGCTGTTTCTTATTACTAACTTCCAATGTAAGACTAGCTTTCAGACATATTGCCCAATCTGTGTCCAAACTTTACTTCTCAACCTTCCATAAAAGAACCAATCTCAAGTGTTACGATTGTAAGTCTGATTATAAGTAAGTGCATACCAGTTGCATCAAGTCTCAGTCTTGGTTCAGAAAATATGATTTCAATAGACACATAGCTTAGAGATGCCCTTCACATACTGAAAAAAATGTCCAGAGCCTGGAATGTAGGCTGACCTCCACTATAACCAAGGCCAGTGTCACTTTTCTCTCTAACTGGTCTAGAGATAAGGAAGTAGAGATTTCAAAGCTTATTCACATTTATGTGCAAAAATATATTATGTGGAAATTGTATGTATGTTTATATGTATTTTAAATAACAACTTAGTATATTCTATATAACATAAACTTTATTCTTTTTTTTAAATTTTATTCTTTTAAAGTATATAATGAAGAGGTTTTTAATATATTTGCAAAATTGCACAATCATCACTATCTAATTCCAGAACATTTTTTTCAAATGTTTAAAAAAGTGCAGCACACATTAGCAGTCACTCTCCATTCCTCCTTGTGTTTAGACACTGGCAACTACTAATCTATTTTCTTTCTCTGTGGATATACCTATTCTGGGCATCTCATAAATAGAAACATGCAATATATGGCCTTTTGTGTCTGACTTCTTTCACTTATCATAATGTTTTAAAAATTCATCCATTTTATAGCATACATCAGCATTTTATTCCTTTGTATGGCTGAATAATATCCCAGTATATAAATATACTGGATTTTGTTTATCAATTCAAATTGATGGACATTTGGGTTGTTTTCACTTTTTGTCTATTATAAATAATGCTGCTATGAGCATTTGTGTATGTGCTTTTGCATAGATGTGTTTTCAGTTCTCTTGACTATATACCTGGAATGGAACTGTTAGGTCATATGCTCATTCTATTTTTAACTTTTGAAGAACTGCCAAGTTGTTTTCCAGAGCTGCTGCAACATTTAACATTCTCACTAGCAATGTCTGAGGAGTTCAGTTCAGTTCAGTTCATTTCAGTTGCTCAGTCGTGTCTGACCCTTTGCAATCTCATGAACCATGGCACGCCAGGCCTCCCTGTCCATTACCAACTCCTGGAGTCCACCCAAACCCATGTCCATCGAGTCAATGATGCCATCCAACCATCTCATCCTCTGTCGTCCCCTTCTGCTGCTGCCCTCAACCTTTACCAGCATCAGGGTCTTTTCCAGTGAGCCAGCTCTTCGCATCAGGTGGCCAAAGTATTGGAGTTTCAGCTTCAACATAAGTCCTTCCAATGAATGCTCAGGACTGATCTCCTTTAGAATGGATTGGTTGGATCTCCTTGCAGTCCAAGGGACTCTCAAGAGTCTTCTCCAACACCACAGTTCAAAAGCATAAATTCCTTGGCACTCAGCTTTCTTTATGGTCCAACTCTCACATCCATACATGACCACTAGAAAATCTTGACTTGATTGCCTTGACTAGATTGCCAAATTCAGACTGAAATTGAAGAAAGTGGAGAAAACCACTAGACCATTCAAGTATGACCTAAATCAAATCCTTTATGATTATACAGGGGAAGTGAGAAATAGATTTAAGGGACTAGATCGGATAGACAGAGTGCCTGATGAACTATGGATGGAGGTTTGTGACATTGTACAGAAGACAGGAATCAAGACCATCTGTAAGAAAAAGAAATCCAAAAAAGCAAAATGGCTGTCTGAGGAGGGCTTACAAATATCTGTGAAAAGAAAGGAAGCAAAAAGCAAAGGAGAAAAGGAAACATACACTCATTTGAATGCAGAGTTCCAAAGAATAGAAGGAGAGATAAGAAAGCCTTCTTCAGAGATCAGTGCAAAGAAATAGAGGAAAACAATAGAATGAGAAAGACAAGAGATCTCTTCAAGAAAATTAGAGATACGAAGGGAGCATTTCATGCAAAGATGGGCACAATAAAGGACAGAAATGGTATGGACCTAACAGAAGCAGAAGATATTAAGAAGAATGGCAAGAATACATAGAACTGTACAAAAAAGATCTTCTCGACCCAGATAATCATGATAGTAGGATCACTCACCTAGAGCCAGACATCCTGGAATGTGAAGTCAAGTGGACCTTAGGAAGCATCACTATGACCAAAGCTAGTGGAGGTGATGGAATACCAGTTGAGCTATTTCAAATCCTGAAAGAAGATGCTGTGAAAGTGCTGCACTCATTCTGCCAGCAAATTTGGAAAACTCAGCAGTGGCCACAGGACTGGAAAAGGTCAGTTTTCATTCCAATCCCAAAGAAAGGCAATGCCAAATAATGCTCAAACTACCGCACAATTGCACTCTTCTCACACACTAACTAGTAAAGTAATGCTCAGAATTCTCCAAGCAAGGCTTCAGCAATATGTGAACCGTGAAATTCCAGATTTTCAAGCTGGTTTTAGAAAAGGCAGAGGAACCAGAGATCAAATTGCCAACATCCGCTGGATCATGGAAAAAGCAAGAGAGTTCCAGAAAAACATCTATTTCTGTTTTATTGACTATGCCAAAGCCTTTGACTGTGTGGATCACAATCAACTGTGGAAAATTCTGAAAGAGATGGGAATACCAGACCACCTGACCTGCCTCTTGAGAAACCTGTATGCAGGTCAGGAAGCAACAGTTAGAACTGGATATGGAACAGCAGATTGGTTCCAAATAGGAAAATGAGAATATCAAGGCTGTATATTGTCACCCTGCTTATTTAACTTATATGCAGAGTACATCATGAGAAATGCTGGGCTGGAGGGAGCATAAGCTGGACTCAAGATTGCGGGGAGAAATATCAATAACCTAGATATGCAGATGACACCACTCTTATGGCAGAAAGTGAAGAAGAACTAAAGAGCCTCTTGATGAAAGTGAAAGAGGAGAATGAAAAAGTTGGCTTAAAGCTCAACATTCAGAAAACTAAGATCATGGCATCTGGTCCCATCACTTCATGGCAAATAAATGAGGAAACAGTGGAAGCAGTGGCTGACTTTATTTTTCTGGGCTCTAAAATCGCTGCAGATGGTGACTGCACCCATGAAATTAAAAGACACATACTCCTTGGAAGAAAAGTTAGACCAAACTGTACAGCATATTAAAAAGCAGAGACATTACTTTGCCAAGGCTATGGTTTTTCC
The DNA here is from genome assembly GCF_029407905.1 of Bubalus kerabau. Lineage (NCBI taxonomy): Eukaryota > Metazoa > Chordata > Mammalia > Artiodactyla > Bovidae > Bubalus > Bubalus kerabau. The sequence continues at coordinate 96,226,887 of NC_073625.1, read as the reverse complement.
AGTGGTCATGTATGGATGTGAGAGTTGGACTATAAAGAAAGGTGAGCGCCGAAGAATTGATGCTTTTGAACTGTGGTGTTGGAGAAGACTCTTGAGAGTCACCTGGACTGCAAGGAGATCCAACCAGTCCATCCTAAAGGAGATCAGTCCTGGGTGTTCATTGGAAGAACTGATGTTGAAGCTGAAACTCCAATACTTTGGCCACCTGTTGCAAAGAGCTAACTCATTTGAAAAGACCCTGATGCTGGGAAAGATTGAGGGTCGGAGCACAGGGGGATGACAGAAGATGAAATGGTTGGATGGCATCACCGACTTGATGGACATGAGTTTGGATGGACTCCAGGAGTTGGTGATGGACAGGGAAGCCTGGTGTGCTGTGGTTCATGGGGTCACAAAGAGTCCGACATGACTGAGTGACTGAACTGAACTGAACTGACTAGATGGATCTTTGTTGACAAAATAATGTCTCTGCTTTTTAATATGCTGTCTAGGTTGGTCATAACTTTCCTCCCAAGGAGTTAGTGTCTTTTAATTTTATGGCTGCAATCACCATCTGCAGTGATTTTGGGGCCTAGGAAAATAAAGTCAGCCACTGTTTCCACTGTTTCCCTATCTATTTGTCATGAAGTGATGGGATTGGGAGCCATAATCTTAGTTTTCTGAATGTTGAGCTTTAAGCCAACTTTTTCACTCTCCTCTTTCACTTTCATCAAGAGGCTCTTTAGTTCTTCTTCACTTTCTGCCATAAGGGTGGTGGCATCTGCATATCTGAGGTGACTGATATTACACACAAAGCAACAATGAACACATTTGGACATAAATTTCAGTGAACTTCTGCAAGTATATTCATGGTAAATTTATTAACTAATGACTCAAAAGTATATCACCTCTAGACTTTCTCTTGGAATCATTCTTTCTCAGAATGATTAGATATATGATTAGATATATCTTAAATATATAATAATATACTTAGATATTTAAGTATATGTATTAATATATTTAAGTATGTATTAATATATTTTATATTAATAATATATTTAAAAAATCTTTTAAAATATTAAGGGAAAAAGCCCATTTAGATAATAAAGATATTTTGATTTTTGATATGAAACACAATGATATAAAATTTCCAGAGTATAAATCTCTGCTCATCCAAGCTAATGCAAATAATCCTATTCAATAGGTGTATGTTGACTAGCAAGTGTGAGGCGTTTAGGGAACTTTTCTGAGAAAGAATGATTCCAAGAGAAAGTCTAGAGATGATATATTTTTGAGTCATTAGCAAATTAGTTTACCATGAATATACTTGAAGAAGTTCACTGAAATTTATGTCCAAATGTGTTCATTGTTGCTTTGTGTGTAATATCAACACCACCAGCAGCAATAAAGGAGTGTAGTTTCTTCAGTGGGGTACAGATTGAACACAAGTTCGCACAAAATAATACTCAAACAGAATGAGTTATATCACTATATAAACAGATGGGAAAACCTCTAGAACATATTTTAGTAAATGTAGAAAACAGGATGCTTAATATGAAATCTTTATATGTAAAATTATGATTGAATATATGTATTTAGGTATAGAAAACCTCAATGTCCAGAATCATAAGAAACTATAAAGGACAATTACCCTTGAGGAGAAGGTGAAGGGAGTATGAGAGGAGAGAGGTTTTCGTTTTTCCTTTTGAGCCTTTTAGATACAGTTTGAACTTTCTGATTTCTATACATCTTACTAGTTTTGTTTCCCCCAACAGGTATGTATCAACAGGGTTATATGGGTAGTTAGTTTTGTTTTCTCCATACTAGAAGGTGTTGTGTTAAAAAGACAGATTTATGTACAAAAAAGGATGGGATAAAAACTGGTATAAAGCTGGCATAAACACTGCAGTGACTTATGAAAAGATAATGTTGCAATGCCCTGCTAGATATGTTAGTGCTATCTCATTAAAAGAGCAGAATTAAACGACTTGGTGACGGCTTTGGTGAAGTTCAGGGGTTATTGGGGGTTGCAGCTCCTTATTAGAGTCAGCTTGAATCCTCCCAATCTCGCCTGCCTCCTGCCTGGCTTGAGTTTCAATAGCCTGGTGGCTGATATCCAGGGGGTGATTTAGAAATTGTGCGTCCTAATTGCAGTCGGGCAAAGCCAGGCGCCTGCTAAAACAAGGTTTTTAATGTTCTCTGAGGGTTTTCAAATAGAGGACGTGAGAGGAAAATGGCACTCTAATGGAGGATTCTGTGCCAGAGAATCCTGCTCCCCTGCTGTCCCGTAGTTAATCTGACTCTAAAGCATTTATCATTTAGTATTCTAGTTGGCCTATCTGATTTTCTGTCCAACATCCTTAATCCAGAGTTGATCCATTGAAGTGTCCTGACAGAATTGGGTGATCTGGGGGCTCTGCCTAACCTCTAGGTATATCAGAAGTCAGGGTATCATAGAAGGGGTATATTATGAAGGTAAATGAGGATAAATTGGCACTAAATTTCTGTGCAGCTTTGTATCTTATACCAGAAAACATCTATTTTCTACTCTTGGCTATTTTGTAACCTCAGTGATGTTAATGCGCTAGGACAATGGTGGACCACTGGGGCGATTTCATACCCCCTCTTCTGCGATGATCGCCAGTATCTGGAGACAGTGGGATTGTAACTACTGAGGGGTGTTACTGGCATCTAGTAGGTAGAGGCTCGGATTCTGCTCAATTCTTACAAAGCACAGGGAGCCTCACCACAACGAAGAATTATCCTGTTTGAAAAGTTAATAGTGCTGCAGCTGAGAAACCCTGAATTAGAGGGGCAAACTCAGATCTCCCAAAATTTTACCTGAATTAAGCCCTGGTAGGAAATCTCAGTGGAATTTAGATACACTTTTTTTTTTTTTTTTTTTTTTTAGGTGGAGGGTACTCTTTATAATGGAGTCTCACAAAGCATGTTTTTTGGGAAAGCATGTTTTTACTGGGCTGGTATGGCTATCAACTCAGAGGAGATCTTTTGGGCTCAAAGCAACACTGAGTCAGCTTGAAGGGGAGTTGACCATATCTTCTACATCTGTCAAGGAGCAGCAAGAGAGGATGGGAGCAGTCTGCAGTCTGTCTTCATCTAATGCTTCAGAACAGCCTGTGTTTTTCTGCAGATTCTTCTATTCCAGTCAGTGTCTAGATTTCTATCTATCTTTTCTTCCTTTTTTGAAGGTATTTAAAGCTTTTTTATTTTTATTTTTATTATTTTTTTTTTATTGTGGACAGTCTTTCTTCTGCTTCTTTGTCTTTCCCATCATTTGACTATTCTCCTTCATCTGCCTCTTTGGTCTTTTCCATTTCTGTCCTCTCTCCCCATGACTTTCTCATGTTACTTTCTTCTTAGATGTCTTCTTGTGCCTTCTGTGTTACATTCTCTTCGTGTGTCTCTCCTCAACTTGCTCTTTTTCTCTTTCACTTTCCTGTTATTTCTCTTTCTATCCCTCTCTTTCTCTTTCACTTTTGCATTCATGTACTGATAGAGCTAAGGCATAAACTAATGAGCTGTGCTTACCGAATACAAATTTAATCTCTTATTTTATATTCTTATCATTAAAAGAAAAGCATAATTAATTTGCATTTCTTTAAATTTTATAAGATCTTCAATATCTATTGTAAGTATCACTGTGCTTCACTCCCTCCAGAATGACAACATGGTGCCTCATTTGGGATGCACGTGTGGACGAAGGACATATTGCCTTGTAAACATCTATTGAATTTAATCACATGTAGTTCTTCATGTTCTGATTCCCAGCCCCCTCCCAACTTTTACTCTTTATTTAAACACACACACACACCCCTCATGAGCACACACCCTGAGATGCTAAAGAGATGGATTAATACTGGGCTGTTTGACCCTTTTCAGACTTGATAGAATCAATATAGGGAAGGAGTCCTTTCACTATCTCAAGTTATAACAGGGAGGATAGCTGGGATAACTGTTGGCAGCAGATTTCTTAACCTTGCCTCAGCTCTGATCTGAAATCCTGGGTGAATTTACACACTTATGCCTAAACCTCATTGTCCTCAAACAGATTTTGAGTGGTTACAAGTTCCCTATCCTTAGACTTTAAATATTTAAAGCTGTAAAGTATATTTCACTTTCTCTATACGGGGAGAGGCAGACAGTGACTTGAAAGATGACTTTCTGGCAGGTGTGTGTCTTCCAGACTGTGATTATTCTGAAGTGGGCAAATTGTCTGGAATGCACTGTGCAGGCTTCCAGGCTTCATGCCTCAAGAGCTATTGTTTACACTTTATTGGTTGCAATGCACTGTGCTTGTATTAGGTTATGCCTTGATTGTCAGCTTAAAAATCAAACCACATGGTACTCTTTGATCTTCATAATGTCATGCAGACCTCAGCACCTCTAGAAAAGCTGGTGATTTTTGAGATGGCTGTTGAAACTGCAGAGATGTCATGTGAAAAATATCCATGAAGATGTGTGCTTACCATGGCCCTAGTTTCAGCAGTGCTAAAATACGTTGTTGATTTCAAGCTTTTAGGTAGATAAACTTCCTAGGGTTAGAACATCTAAAAATAAATGGAAGAAAATGCCGTGTAGAGATGACCTTTTGAAAGAAGTGTTCAATGTCTGAGACCTAAAGTTACTGACAGAGCACAGGAGCCATAGGGGTCTGACAAGAAAGCCTTAAAAGGCATCCTGCTGCATGAGGAATGGCTTTCTTCTTCTCTCTTTTTTTTTTTTTTTCCATTGCTAATTGATGACTTTCGCTTTTGTTTTAAAAGAAATTTTTGTATGGCCAGAGAGAATATGAAGGGCTGCTATTCATGTATAGACAGAATTTGACAGCTGATATATTAATAACATGGGGTACATCCTGAAGGTAACAAGAACTGCTTTCTTTTAAATCTATATCTCACCAGAAAATGTACATTATGAAAATATGCAAACTATTTTTAACATGATTCTCTGTTAAAACTTTACTTCAGACACTTTCCAGCCCGCACTAAATGTTGCACATTAGAAAGCTTCTCTTGTGTCTACCCTCCCACCCTAGCCCGGCGTGGAACTCTAATGGCAGTTTTTGTTCCACTTTAGATAATGAGCAGGATGAGCTGCAAGTTTCAAGAGGATTTGTGCTATCAGTTGACATAAACAATGAAAGGGAACCTGGACTCACTCCCTGTTTCCTTTTAACCATTTCCTGGGAGGAACACCATGTAGCCATTCATGTGTCTCAGAGACATAGGAACAGAAATGGCTGTTTAGTATACTTTAGATACATTAAATTTACTTCAAAGCAAATGATTTGTCCCCCTTTACAGGTTTCTTTACTTTTTTTAAAAAAAGCAGATTGAATATTAATTTGGTTCACCAGATTATTGGATCTTATTACCCAAACAGAGACAATATGGACCATTTGTGTGGCAGGCACTAATACTGCAGACATGCCTCTTAGAGCCATGTAGGCAGACGGACCCAGCAGCCCTTGTTCCCCATGCAAACTTTCTGTCTATCACCACCCCAAGATGAGCAAAAGTATTACTTGAAGTTCTCTCAGTGAGAGTACAACCTCACTCAGTGCTGGAGAGGGATGGAGAGAATGCTCTTACCTGATCCTTCATGGGATGCTTGTAGTAGGTATCTTCCTGTCATCTCAGGGACTTATTTCTCTCCCAGCCTGCCATTTGCTCCTTTTTAAAAAATCATTGTCACATTTAACATTACTCAGCATTTTACACTATTAATTCTTTATTTACATTTTTTGAAATTAAGATTACAATGAAATAACAACCATTACTCATGTTCCCACCACCCAGTAACAGTTCGCCATCTTGAAAAAAAATTGATAAATTGTTATTTATAAAAATAATTTATGCTCACTGTTGAGAATTTAAACACTACAGAAAAATACAAGATAACATTGAGAGAAAAATCCGAAGCCCACTATTTAGGAATAATCCTCGTACTGTCAGATCAGATCAGATCAGATCAGTCGCTCAGTCGTGTCCGTCAAACATTATTCCAGACAGAGTCCAAATAAATAACAGAAAATTAATTTTATAGATACTAGATTGTGCTACAGATATCTTCAAAATAAAAGAACATTAATTTTACTTTTACTTGAAATCAATGGAGACAAGGTGACTGAAATGAAATTAAAGGATCTGTTGAATCACAAGTTTATTTTTAATGAAAGATTTTCTTCTAAGTGAAAAGTTATAAAAACAGTTAAGACTTTGGTGTCATTATGTTTTTTAAAACAATATGTTTACAGTGTAGAGTTTTCAATACAGGTTTCCTACCCCTATATCCTGGTTCTAATTGCTTATGAAATTAGTTTTGAATTTTCTAGGATTATAAAATTCACTTTTAGTTTTGTAACCTTATTTTGCTTGGTTGTTTGATGATTTTATGTCGAAAAGGGTGAGCTTCATGCACAAAAAGATATTATTTGAATATTTTCACCATTCTGTCCCTATCACTTAGAGTACTGCCAGTGACATAGTAGGCAGGCAGTATTTATTTGGTTGAATATTATTTGTCTTAAGAGTATTTATTGAGTTGAGTGAATACATGGCTCTATTTTTTACTTCTCAGTCTTTTAATATAGTATCTGCATTTCTCAGATTTGCATATTAATTCAAATCTAATTGTCAGATTTTTTTTTCTCCAGACAAGTGCTATGAGTGGCATATTCTTGGAATATTTTTTATGTTTAATAATGACTTCCTTGCATTTATCACTGAATGGTGCCTTGTATGGGTATAATGTTGATATACTGGGTCACAGTTTCTACCCTAATGGACTTTGCAGGTATCAGGCCATTTTGCTGTGGTTTTGAATGTGAAGTTTTAGGTCAGCAGTCTGATTGCTTTTTTTTTTTCCTCTTCTACTCTTCCTCCTTCTTCATCCTCTTCTTCTTTTCCTTCTATGTCCTCTTCTTCTTTGTGATGTTCTTTTATTCTGCCTTGGTATGTATTTAAAAGCATTCTCCATCTTACATGCTGTATTTTTGGCTATTGGGGACTTTAAAATCTTAATCATAGTTATTTTAAATCCCCTATTTGATCATTTTAACACTGGTATTATATCCAAATCTAGTCGTGTTGATTGTTTTGGATCTTAAGATATGTTGTTTCATCTTTTCACATGCCTGTGTGCCTGCCTGCTAAGTCACTTCGGTCATATCCAATGCTTGCTATAGACTAGCCTGCCAGGATCCTTTGTCCATAGATTCTCCAGGCAAGAATACTGGAGTGGATTGCCATGCCCTCGGACACGACTGAAGCGACTTAGCAGTAGCAGCCTCCAAGGGATCTTCCCCACCCAGGGATCAAACCACATCTCCTGTGGCTCCTGGCATTGCAAGAGAAATCTTTACCACTGAGCCACCAGGGAACCCCTTTCTCATGCCTAGTTATTATTTACTTATGGCATCCATCCATGCAGCGGAGATGGAGCTAAATAGTTTTTATCTCTGGAAATGGATATACTTCTCTTTCTATTTGGGCTTTAGAGTAGGTGTCTGACTTAATTTGATCTGGAAATGGACTGACCTGGAATTTTATTGTTTCCTTAGTTATTCTCTATGTACTGTAAGCATCAAATATTTCTAGTGATACCTTGTGGCTATTGATGAGTTTCTCTCAGGCTTGCTCATGCCTCAGCTTTAGGTCATTCTTTTGCACAGCACCACATGGAAGTCATCTCCATGTACTCAGTGTAGTATTCCATCATTATTAGTCTGATGGTAGTGGGATCGGGTGATAGCGGGAAGATGCATTTTTTACACTGCATAAACCTCAATCTTAGGCAGGCACTGTGTTGTGGATGTAAGTGCTATAGCTTTCTTACTGTTCTTGTCCCTAACCCAGCTGTAATTCTAGGCAAAGGATGCATTTCTGTTCTTCCTCCAGATGTCAAGATTTTTTTTCTCCTTCCTTCCATTAGCTGCAGTGGGTCTCTGCCAGTATACTAAAAGTAACAGATGTCATTCCTCTTCCCCTACAAATTAAATCTTTTGTTCCACATTGATGATGGGTGGAAGGGTCCCAGTAGAGATCTGATGGTAGAGTTTTGTACCCTTCCAACCCTCATATCATGAAGGACATCTTCTCAGGACTCTCAGCAAGTGGGGCCCATTGAGCAAAAGTCAGCAAGGGCATACAAACTCCTATATCTCCAGCATAATGGGCCTCCAAACTTTCTCAGCAGCCTACATTCACTCCACCAGTTTGTTAACTAGTCTTGCTGAATTCTAACGTGTGGAACTGTGTCTGCTTCAGGAAAGCAAATGTTCACATGCTGTATGTTCCTGCAGACTCCTGTCTTTTTGCAACTGTCCATTGTCCTTCCTTACCTGTCTCAGCAGAAACTGAAAGCCTATCTTGATATGTATGTGTGTATACATATATATATATATATATATGTGTGTGTGTGTGTGTGTGTGTATATATATATGTGTATGTATACACATATATATATATTTCATTCTTGAAGTTCAGATGCTCAGTTTGTTTGGCTGTGATCATTCTAATTTTCCTATTTGCTGCTATAATCTGTAGTCTTTCCTATTTTTTTCCCCAAGGAAATTTTCTTAAACTGCATCAGTTAATAAAGTCTGTTACTTATTTGTTCATTTTATGAGTGGGTTTCTTACTACAGAAACAGCAATTATTATTAAAATGAAACATCTTTTTCTTTCTCAATCATCTGCTTTTCTCTTATTTCTTGAAACTCATTTTCTTTTAGTTTGTTGATAACAGTAATTCCTCTATCTCAGTTCTTCAAATTCTAAAGCTCTCTATTCTTCTGCTTTATTTGTTCTAATCTAACTTGTCAGTTGTCTAAAGATATTTAGTCTTCAGTTTTTTGCCTGGGTCTTAAGTCACCCTTTCTATCTTTTGTTCTATTATCCATCTTTGAATTTTTGTTTTACTGTATCAGTGGGTTTATTAAATTTTTATATAACATGGAGTGATTATGAGGAATTCTTTGTTCTTGTAAGATTTACTTTGTTCTAGTTTAGGTTCTTTGTCTATTGTTTGATACACTTTTCTCTCTCTCTCTCTCTCTTTTTAACAAAATGTGATGTACTTTTATAGGGTATTATTCTCTGTGCAGAATCCAGAGACCACTTATACCTGCATCATCTTCCTCTAGGCCACGATGGCCAATACTTATATTCTTTCTATATGGCATAGCTTGATTAAGACCACTACCATTCATCTAATTTCCCAGTTTGAAAACCTAGGAGTCATGCATGAATGTTCCCTCTTCTTCAACAACTTTTGCTGTTATTTAGGTAAGAGATGCTGGGGACTGATCTTAGGCAGTAGTAGTCTAGATGGAGAAGAAATCTAAGTTTGAGAAGGATTTGTGATTTATTTATTGCATGACCTTGGCCAGTTAATTTAAATACACTAAACTTTATTTTCCTCATTTATGGGAGATTCTGTTAGTCCACATCTCATATTATGGTGAAGTTTAAATTAGATGATAACTCTGGGCTTTTTGTATAGACTTTCTGTACAGACTAAGACCTAGAAAAGTGCTTCAGAAAGGATAGTTTTTGTCATATAGTCTAAGCGGATTAATACACCAAAAGATACATAGCTATTAGTGGCAGATATGGAATTTGAAACCAAGCCATCTGAGTTCCAACTTTAAACTCTTTTTCTTATCATGACACACGGTTCCAGAGGTACATTGGAGGGGGCAGCAGACTAGTGGGCAGCTGAGTGCCAGTCTAGCAATGGGCCCATGTACTTCCTGTTTGGGTGTCTGGGGCTCTTTCATTTGTCAGAAACCATAGGAGGATTCTATCACTGAACTTGTCAACATTTTCTGGTCAAGATAGCTGAGTTCTTATTTATGCTTTGTCTTCTGTTTTTGTGCTACCCATTGTAAGAAACCTTGCTCAAAATGCATCACTTTCACCTTCATCCATATTGATAAACCAGGGAAGCCAAAGCTTGTCGTGGCCACACATTTTATTTGTCCCACCTGGATTAGTGGGCAGACCATAAAATGCACAGTGCTTTCATGCCCAGGAAGCCTCCAGAATCATAGATCAGTTGGCAGACAGACTGTGAAACATGCAATGTTTATGATGATCTATGTTGTACAATCATATGAGATCGATTGCATATATAATGCTCATCAGTGTGGAGTCATCTGGGGAAGCATCTGCTGAATTTTGTTTGCCAGCTTGAGAAAAAGATATTGCCAAAAGGTTGGCAAAGGCATTTACGTTCTGAAAGTATGAAGCAAATTTACGCTTTTTACTGTGACTCCCGGAGTGGAAGTGAAGCAGTTCCTCATCTAACCACCAGGCCACACCTGCCATTCTATCCTCTCCTGAAGATATGCCATATGCCACCAAATCCTCAAGGGGTTCAATAGCAGAGAGCTTTATATGACTGGAATCATTTTCTTTAATGCAAAAAACACAGCTGGAAAATATGCTTCTTAAGCAATAAGACCATCAAAGTGTGCATATTACATATACACCTAAGGATATGAGTCTACCACAGAGCTACTTGCACTGATTTTTAGCCAACCACACAAATCTGTTGATAAAAGGAGAAAGTGATTATAAGGTAAAGACTATGCTATGTTTTTTTCCCGCTCATCTTTCACGTAAATTACATACACCCAAAATAAATTATTCATTATAAAAGTATATCTCTGGAAATATATTTTCAAAGAATCTTATCAAAGCATAAATGCTCAAGCTTAGATGGAACCATAGCTCATTATAAATTGCTAAATATGGCTTCTATTTTATCCATATGATTTAAAGAAAATTTCCCATCTCCTTATGGTTTTTGGTACAACATAGAAAATAAATATTCTTTTTTGTCTAGCTATTTTTACCATGAAAGTCTCTCACATAGTTTTATCACTTGGAACAAGGCAGTCTCTGAGATGTCTCATGTTTTGAAAATATTCACATTTTCCCCACTTGGGAAGCTCCATGAAATAGGGAAATACTCTTTAAACCATATTGTAACTTAATATTTTCTATGGGGACAGTAACTTTCGTTTGTTTGTAGCAGTGAGTTTCAACAACATAATAAGCCAGTGGCCTATTTACAGTCTTAAGATCAGCACCGTGATCAGATGAATTCAAACTACTCCTGTGTAGGTATCTTAGTACAAATGTATTGTCATTACCTTGTAGGATTTTTCAAAGCTCATTGAAATGATCTCCTTTAGTAACCATTCCAAGATTCCTCACCAGGCCAGGGAATATAGTTTTGAGTTTCTCAAGGTTTTCAATATCACCTCATTCTTCTTTGTATCAAAATTTAGAGGAAATTTGTTCTTCCCTTGACCTTTATTGCTTTAACAGTGACAGTTAGTTTTCCCATTCTCTTTCTTCTACTCAGAGATGCCTCTAATCATATTTTCATTACGGAATCCACAATCAAAATTCGTACTTCCCTTAATAGTGAGGTCGTTCAGTCATGTCCGACTCTTTGCGACCCCATGGACTGTAGCCTACCAGGCTCTTCCGTCCATGGGATTTTCCAGGCAAGAATACTGGAGTGGGTTGCCATTTCCTTCTCCAGGAGATCTTCCCGATCCAGGGATTGAATCCAGGTCTCCTGCATTGTAGGCAGACGCTTTACCATCTGAGCCACCAGTGAAGTTGAACTGGGCAAATGATTCTTCCAGATTTGCCATTGTGTTATAAATTTCTTGTTATGAGCCAGTTACTCATGGCATAATCTTAGTTCGAATTGCTCTACCAGTGTTTTCACTGTATTCATCTTTTTTATTACTTGTATCTACACATAATACAAGGTGATGTCTTGTCATAATTAGTTTCATCTCTCTTATAATAAGCTTGCAAGCTAAGTTGCTTCAGTCATGTCCGACTCTTTGAGACCCTATGGACCGTAGCTCACCAGGCTCCTCTGTCCATGGGATTCTAGAATCTGATTTCATTTCTGACGGTTTATAGAAAGATAGGATATTAAGCATAATATTACATTATGAAATTCTCTTCTTGTTCCCATTTTCTCACTTGAGTTAATTGCTATTTAATTAAGTATGTCTATAAGTTAAGAATTTTTAAATTGATATATATTTAAAAGATTGGTATATGAATTATATTGAGTGAAAGATTTAGAGACAAAATTTGAGTAAGATGTTATTAAATAACTGGAAAATACCAGATAGTCCATCTGCAGTATATCAAAACATAAATGCTTTTGAGCAACTTGGAGATCTAAAGAATTTTGTTGTCAATGTGACAAGATCAGTAGGTGCCAAATAAATTATTTAATATTTTAAAGAGTTGTAAACTTTTGGTCAATTTTTAGAGAAAAGTAAAATTGTAAACCATTTGACAGCAATTAGTAAATTACCTCTTAAAACTTATTTAATGATAAGTAAGCAGTAGTCTAAAAGCAGAAAATTGCCACTAATATAAAGATATAACCTTTTACCTTTTTCTCCTAGATCATTATTTGCATGACCTATTATGCAAATGTACTTATTTGTCGATGTATTTGAAGTTGCTGTAGATAAGGTGCTTAAATAGTGCTGATTTTGTATGTATAAATACATACATACATATGAAGAAAAATATTTATTAAAAGAAAATCAGTAGGTTCAGTCAGTTGCTCAGTTGTGTCCGACTCTTTGCGAAGCCATAGACTGCAGCACACCAGGCCTCGCTGTCCATCACCAACTCCAGGAGTTTACTCAAACTCATGTCCGAGGAGTCCATGATGCCATCCAACCATCTCATCCTCTGTTGGCCCCTTCTCCTCCTGCCTTCAATCTTTCCCAGCATCAGGGTCTTTTCAAATGAGTCAGCTCTTAGCATCAGGTGGCCAAAGTATTGGAGTTTCAGCTATAATATCAGTCCTTCCAATGAACATTCAGGACTGATTTCCTTTAGGATGGACTGGTTGGACCTCCTTGCAGTCCAAGGGACACTCAAGAGTTTTCTCCAATACCACAGTTCAAAAATATGAATTCTTTGGTGCTCAGCTTTCTTTATAGTACAACTCTCACATCCATACATGACCACAGGAAAAACCATAGCCTTGACTAGATGGACCTTTGTTGGTAAAGTAATGTCTCTGCTTTTTAATATGCTATCTAGATTGGTCATAACTTTCCTTCCAAGGAGTAAGAGTCTTTTAATTTCATGGCTGCAGTCACCATCTGTGATTTTGGAGCCCCAAAAATAAAGTCTGCCACTGTTTCCACTGTTTCCCCATCTATTTCCCATGAAGTGATGGGACCAGATGCCATGATCTTTGTTTTCTGAATGTTGAGCTTTAAGCCAACTTTTTCACTCTCCTTTTTCACTTTCATCAAGAGGCTCTTTAGTTTTTCTTCACTTTCTGCCAAAAGGGTGGTGTCATCTGCATATCCGAGGTTATTGATATTTCTCCCATAATCTTGATTCCAGCTTGTGCTTCATCCAACCCAGCATTTCTCATGATGTACTCTGCATATAAGTTAAATAAGAAGGGTGACAATATATAACCTTGACATACTCCTTTTCCTATTTGGAACCAGTCTGTTGTTCCATGTCCAGTTCTAACTGTTGCTTCCTGACCTGCATACAGATTTCTCAAGAGGCAGGTCAAGTGGTCTGGTAGTCCCATCTCTTTCAGAATTTTTCACAGTTTATTTTGATCCACACAGTCAAAGGCTTTGGCATAGTCAATAAAGCAGAAATAGATGTTTTCCTGGATCTCTCTTGCTTTTTGGATGATCCAGTGGATGTTGGCAATTTGATCTCTGGTTCCTCTGCCTTTTCTAAAACCAGCTTGAACATCTGGAAGTTGATGGTTCATGTATTGTTGAAGCCTGTCTTGGAGAATTTTAAGTATTACTTTGGTAGTGTGTGAGATGAGTGCAATTTTGTCATAGTTTGGGCATTCTTTGGCATTGCCTTTCTTTAAGATTAGAATGAAAACTTAACTTTTCCAGTCCTGTGGCCACTGCTGAGTTTTCCAAATTTGCTAGAGTATTAAGTGCAGCACTTTTATAGCATCATCTTTTAGGATTTGAGGTAGCTGAACTGGAATTCCATCACCTCCACTAGCTTTGTTCATAGTGGTGCTTCCTAAGGCCCACTTGACTTCACATTCCAGGATATCTGGCTCTAGGTGAGTGATCACACCATCATGATAATCCAAAATTATTATGTACTGGGAAAGAAACCCTATCTAGTTTGTACTATGTTCATTTAGATTGGTTTGATTTAGAAAGTTATTAAAAGATGAAGATTTCTTTTTATTTCCAATACAGATCGATTCAGATGGATTACAATTCAATTGTCTTGTTGCTTTATGTAGCTATGATTTCACACTGACTTTCCAGGTGGCTCAGTGGAAAATAATCTGCCTACCAATGCAAAAGACTCGAGCTTGATCCCTGGGTTGGGAAGACCTCCTGAAGAAGGAAATGGCAACCCACTCCAGATTCTTTTGTGGGAAATCCCACGGACAGAGGAGCCTGGTAGACTGCAGTGTGTGGGGTTGCAAGAGTTGGGTATGACTTAGTGACAAATGATTTCACCTAGAATAAAAATGAATTTATAAGGGTTTGTAAAGGCTTCAATGATTAGAGGATTCATTATATAGCCTTCAATAGGTAAAAAAGACATGATGACCTTCCATTATAGAAAGAATAGTACTTAAAATATATACCATATGTTTATATTGCCAATGAGTATACTAACTACATACAAAAAATATCAGATGACTTTGTGAGGCAAACTCACTGTAATTAAGATGTGGAGGAACCTTAAACCTGTGGAGAAGCTGATGCTTCTGATGTTCCTCCTAGCCTCCTTACAAATTACTTTTTCTTCACCTGGCACTCTTCCTATCACTCCTCCCTTCAAGCAAAAATGAATATTTAAGAGATTACTATTTTCACAAAAGTTCTAGGTCTAAAACTGAATTCATAGTACCCCCTCTGTATAACTCTGTGAACCTTCTGAAGAAAAGACAAGGAATGAATCTGGTGACAGGTTACTTGGAAAAATCTTTGTTAACTATCCATCTACTCTGTGGTAAATCATAGTGTAATGAGCTGTGATATGCAAAAAGAATACATGACAGTTCTTTTTAAAAAGAAATTTACAGTCTATTAATTTTGCACAGTAATCCCACTTGTATGAGCAACTTTCATTTGGGTAGCAATATGCATAGGTAGCAACCAGAATACTGTATAGTCTAAATGAGTAATCCTGTCAAAATACTCCATAGAAATTCATAAGAGCAATGTGTTCAAGTGATCACAGAAGACATCATGGAGGTGTAATCGGTAATTGGCCCAGTGAGGTGTCATTTGCTGGTTTTCCAAGGGCAGGGCTCAATAGACTCTTGTCTATAGGCTAAAATTGGCTCACTCTGTTTTTTATAAGTACAGTTTTATTGGGTCAAAACCACACTCATTCATTCATGTTTGTCTGTGGCTTATTTTCATGCTACAATAGCAGAGTTGAGTACTTGGATCAAAGACCCTTTGGTATATAAAGCCTATAATATTTACCTATTTACTATCTGGCCCTTTTCAGAAAAAAATTGACTGCTCCTAGGGGATTAAAATATTAAAATAGAAAATCTGATTAGTCAGGAGGCATAAGTTTAGGTTGAAGATGGACATAATGGCTTCAAAGTAATTGTGGGACATCCAGGTAGGTGATGGGTATAGTGGGTAGTTGATGGGGCTCTAGAATTAGGAAAAAAAAGTGTTCCAGGCTAAGTTACTTCCAGCAGAAGTGCTGTAGTTGATATTTTGTTATATATGTATTCTGAGTTTGTAATGACAAAAAAGAAAAACAGAAGTCTAAGTATTGTTGAAATATTCTTTACAGTATATTTCAAAATACTGAAAACCACTTAGACTAAAGAAGTTTAAGAAGTAAGAGCTGAGAAAAACATGTTCAGGAAGTTTGGTTTTAAATAGATAGAGAGAAATATATATGAGTGTAACTTGAGGGGCAGGGGAGTCTCCTAAAAATTTATTTCAAGATAAAGAATCCAGACAAATGAATATTTCAAGACAGACAGAAAAAGTCACTGAAGTAAAAATGATGAAACATTTTGGTGAAAGGAAAGGATAAGTGACTGTGTGTACGTGTTTGTGGGAGATCCCAAAGGAATTGGTAGTGGATAGTATTTAGATGTTCAAGGTGGTTTTAGAAAAGGCAGAGGAACCAGAGATCAAATTGCCAACATCCGCTGGATCATCAAAAAAGCAAGAGAGTTCCAGAAAAACATCTATTTCTGCTTTATTGACTATGCCAAAGCCTTTGACTGTGTAGATCAAAATAAACTGTGGAAAATTCTGAAAGGGATGGGACTACCAGACCACCTGATCTGCCTCTTGAGAAATCTGTATGCAGGTCAGGAAGCAACAGTTAGAACTGGACATGGAACAACAGACTGGTTCCAAATAGGAAAAGGAGTACGTCAAGGCTCTATATTATCACCCTGCTTATTTAACTTATATGCAGAGTACATCATGAGAAATGCTGGGCTGGAAGAAACAGAAGCTGGAATCAAGATTGCCGGGAGAAATATCAATAACCTCAGATATGCAGATGACACCACTCTTACGGCAGAAAGTGAAGAGGAACAAAAAGCTTCTTGATGAACGTAAGAGAGGAGAGTGAAAAAATTGGCTTAAAGCTCAACATTCAGAAAACAAAGATCATGGCATCTGGTCCCATCACTTCATGGGAAATAGATGGGGAAACAGTGGAAACAGTGGCAGACTTTATTTTTGGGGCTCCAAAATCACAGATGGTGACTGCAGCCATGAAATAAAAAAAACGCTTACTCCTTGGAAGGAAAGTTATGACCAACCTAGATAGCATATTCAAAAGCAGAGACATTACTTTGCCAACAAAGGTCCATCTAGTCAAGGCTATGGTTTTCCAGTAGTCATGTATGGATATGAGAGTCGGACTGTGAAGAAAGCTGAGCACTGAAGAACTGATGCTTTTGAACTGTGGTGTTGGAGAAGACTCTTGAGAGTTCCTTGGACTGCAAGGAGATCCAACTAGTTCATTTTAAAGGAGATCAGTCCTGGGTGTTCTTTGGAAGGACTGATGCTAAAGCTGAAACTCCAGTACTTTGGCCACTTCATGCGAAGAGTTGACTCATTGGAAAAGACACTGATGCTGGGAGGGATTGGGGGAAGTAGGAGAAGGGGACGACAGAGGATGATATGGCTGGATGGCATCACCAACTCGTGATGTGAGTTTGAGTGAACTCTGGGTGTTGGTGATGGACAGGGAGGCTTGGCATGCTGCAATTCATGGGGTCACAATGAGTTGGACATGACTGAGCAACTGAACTGAACTGAACTGAGTATTTAGGAACACAGATGGAGGGGTGTATTAGAGCTCTTGGTTACAAGTGACTGAAACCCAGTTTGAACTAGCTGTGATTCCTGTGCCCAAACTCTCCTCTCCATCCATATCTTTGCTTCTATCTATGTCTGTTTTAATCATGGAAGCTAATTCTATTTAAAAAAATGTAACAGACCAGAAACTACCAGCTGCTTTAGGGCCCAGATATTTGCAAAGTTCATCCTAAGAGAAAAAGCTCTGTTTGGGAAAATTAGAAGAAAATTCTGTTGAACTAAACTTGATTCACATGTCAGTATCCTAAAATAAACACTTAGACCTTATGCCCTAACTAGTAAGGGTATGGTGCTTTCTTTGCCCCAACTTCAATCACGTGTGCACCCTCCCTCCAATTAAGCACTCTTGCTAGGACAATGAGGCAAAGGATTGGTTCACTTTGGACTAGGAGTCCTCCGTAGTTGTATCATTGTGTCCAGGATAATGGCAGAGCTCCAATTCAAAATCTTTCTTAGAACAAGGTGGGTAACAGTCTGGTCTGTTGAGGGAATTGTTATATACTGGCAGCCACTGTGATCTGTGACTCTATAGTCAAGGCTGCTAGTCACTAGTAGGTACCTGTTGGCTGGATGATTGATTGGGGATGATGTTCATACTAATTTGTTGTGGCATCTGTCATAACTGGTTGAAACTGTGTGTTAAATACTTCAGTATTCCCCTATTTATGAGAGGATAGTCTTACAAATAAATTTTATCATCTTACAACATGAGATACGAAGGAAGGAAAAAAGAATGACTATTGACACAAAGCTTTAAAGTGGTAGAGTAAGAAATAAAATGACATGCTTCACTGGATTGGAATAACTGGCAAGATAAATTTTATTTTAAAGATAAATTGCAATGCTATAATTGAATATAACACTAACACTTTGCAGTCACTGATTTAAGCACTTTGTACACTGTGCTTCATTTAAAACTCACCAGAACCTTTCAGGTAAGTGTTATTATTATTTTATAGACAGGATAACAGAGGTTTGGAGAGCTCTTGAGCTAGGTCGCTCTCAAGTGGTAGTGCTGGAATAAACCTGAGTTCTTACTGCTGTGTTCTTGTGATTTTCCTAAAAGCAGAAAAGAAAAACATAGTACTTTCGTCAGAAGAAAGAAATAGTCATTATATTAATTAAATCACAGACCTCATTTAGGTTTTACCATTTTCCCACTAATGTCCTTTTTCTCTTCCAAGATCCACCACAGGATCCATGTTGTATTTCATTCCTCTTTATTTTTGATCTTCTCTCTCTCTCTTCCCTACCTTGTGCACATGTGTGCTCATTTTATTCCATCTTTCCCATCCTCTGATTGTATCATTTTTCCTTTTCCAGTTTTCTTTTCCTTTCCTCCCCTCATTGTTTTATTTTATCTGATTATCTCCTGCCACATTGATACAACTATGAAAAAGGAAATACTTGGAAAAATATTGAACTTAGGCACTTTCATGGTGGTTTGGCAAAGACTTGTTTAACATGGAGTTGTTGTGTTATTGAAATAAATTGAGAAAAAAATGTATATCAAACTGTATCAATGCAACTGTCTTTAGAACCATGACCTGGAGGCATATATTTGCATTTGTCAACTAGTTGAAATCTAAGTCCTCACAAAATAAGGTGTATATTTTTTCAAAGTAAATTTAGAAACCAACTTTGAGAATGTTACAGGATTTTAGAGAAAACTCTATACGCTTAAAGATTTTAATGCCTGTGGCTACATAGATTGGCTGTTGGACTCGGGTATGTTTGTCTTGGTGATTTACCCTAAAGATAAAGTAGAATGCCATATTGCCAAGATAGAGTCTTAAAGTCAAAACAACAGGCATGAAATCCAAATTCTGAGGGTAAAGTGAAGCTAGGAAACATAGTCTATATGTTACCAGTATGTATGCTCAGTTGTGTAGTTGAGTCTGACTCTTTGTGGCCCCTCGGACTGTAGCCTGCCAGGCTCCTCTGTCTGTGGGATTTCCCAGGAAAGAATACTGGAATGGGTTGCCATTTCCTCTTCCAGAGGATCTTCCCAACCCAGGGATCAAACCCGAGTCTCCTGCATCTCCTGCACTGCAGGCAGATTGTTTACCACAGAGCCATCTGGGAAGCCCTATATATCAAGCAGATATAAAAGATACTGCATGCGATAAACTTGAAGATGAAAAACAATCTTTACTGGAAATGTTTTTGAATTTTTCATGGTAGAGGAGTGTCCATGTGAAAGTGTTAGTGGAGAGATGGTGAAGAGATAAATTCGAGAACCAAATCTCAGTTGAAGGTAAGAATAAAGGCTAGAGAGAAATAAGGACAAGTGGGTGAAGAAAAAAAAAAAAAAACTATATTGGACATTATAGAGACGTAATTTTAATTATATTTTGTTCTGATTAATGTTAAAAACTGAAGAAAAGGGATTCCATAAATTTTAAAAACGATCACCAATTGAGGAAAAATTTTAAAGCCATCTTATTTTCCCTGAAAGACAGTGGCACAATCACAGTTAACTCGTTTAAGGTGACATACATAAGTGATGATGCAGCTCCCAATGAGCCTCGAGGGTACTGCACTATAATTAGATTGACACCTTCACAAAGTCGCTTTCTCGCTTGCTTGCCCTCTGAATCTTTTAATTCGGTTAGCTTATAAGTGGGTCTAAAAACCCCACACGTATTAGAAACTTCCTCATCCTGAAAGCCCTGCAATTTAACATGCAAGAAAATTACCCCTATCTTTTGCTTGTTTTGTTTTATTTTTTTCCAAGACACTGATTTTCCTTTGTTTAAACAATGGTACTCACTAACGGCTCTGCCTTTTGAGTCTACCGTGTTTATTAATTTTATTAATGGGTTTCTGGGATAGTATGGATGCTCTTAGTCTTGCAATGTACACAATCGGTGCGATGTATTTCAAGCAATATTAATGCATAGCAGATAGTGAGCCTTTTCCTCAAGTTTTATTGAGATATAATTGACATATAGCATTGTTGATTGTTAGCATAGGGGCTTCCCCTGTGGCTCAGATGGTAAAGAATCTGCCTGAATTTGGGAGACCTGGGTTCAATCCCTGGGTTGGGAAGATCCCCTGGAGAAGGGAAAAGCTGCCCACTCCAGTATTCTGGCCTGGAGAATTCCATGGACTGTATAGTCCATGGGGTTGCAAAGAGTTGGATACGACTGAGCGACTTTCACTTCACTTCATTGTTAGCATAATGGTTTAATTCACGTACTTTATGAAATGATTACCACAATAAGTTTAGTGAACATCCATCATCTCATAAATACAAAGCAAAAGAAGAAAGTTATACTTTCCTTGTGATGAGAACCCTTAGGATTTACTTTCTCAACAACTTTCATAATATAACATACATCAGTGTTAATTATATTTATCATGCTGTACATTTCATCCCTGTACTTATTTATCTTGTAAGTGGAAATTTGTACCTTCTGACCACCTTCATTCAACCCCCCACACACCTCCAGTAACCACAAACCTGATCTCTTTTCCTATGTTTGTTTTTTGAAGTCTCAGTTCAGTTCAGTCGCTCAGTCGTGTCCAACTCTTTGCGACCCCATGAATCACAGCACACCAGGCCTCCCTGTCCAGCACCAACTCCCGGAGTTCACTCAAACTCATGTCCATCGAGTCAGTGATGCCATCCAGCCATCTCATCCTCTGTCGTCCCCTTCTCCTCCTGTCTCCAATCCCTCCCAGCATCACAGTCTTTTCCAATGAGTCAACTCTTCGCATGAGGTGGCCAAAGTACTGGAGTTTCAGCTTCAGCATCATTCCCTCCAAAGAAATCCCAGGGCTGATCTCCTTCAGAATGGACTGGTTAGATCTCCCTGCAGTCCAAGGGACTCTCAAGAGTCTTCTCCAACACCACAGTTCAAAAGAATCAATTCTTCAGTGCTCAGCTTTCTTCACAGACCAACTCTCACATCCATACATGACCACTGGAAAAACCATAGCCTTGACTAGACGGACCTTTCTTGGCAAAGTAATGTCTCTGCTTTTGAATATGCTATCTAGGTTGGTCATAACTTTCCTTCCAAGGAGTAAGCATCTTTTAATTTCATGGCTGCAGTCACCATCTGCAGTGATTTTGGAGCCCAGAAAAATAAAGTCTGACACTGTTTCCACTGTTTCCCCATCTATTTCCCATGAAGTGATGGGACCAGATGCCATGATCTTTGTTTTCTGAATGTTGAGCTTTAAGCAAACTTTTTCACTCTCCACTTTCACTTTTATCAAGAGGCTTTTTAGTTCCTCTTCACTTTCTGCCATAAGGGTGGTGTCATCTGCATATCTAAGGTTATTGATATTTCTCCCGGCAATCTTGATTCCAGCTTGTGTTTCTTCCAGTCCAGTGTTTCTCATGATGTACTCTGCATATAAGTTAAATAAGTAGGGTGATAATATACAGCCTTGACGTACTCCTTTTCCTATTTGGAACCAGTCTGTTGTTCCATGTCCAATTCTAACTGTTGCTTTCTGACCTGCATACAGATTTCTCAAGAGGCAGGTCAGGTGGTCTGGTATTCCCATCTCTTTCAGAATTTTCCACAGTTGATTGTGATCCACACAGTCAAAGGCTTTGGCATAGTCAATAAAGCAGAAATAGATGTTTTTCTAGAACTCTCTTGCTTTTTTGATGATCCAGTGGATGTTGGCAATTTGATCTCTGGTTCCTCTGCCTTTTCTAAAACCAGCTTGAACATCAGGAAGTTCATGGTTCACGTATTGCTGAAGTCTGGCTTGGAGAATTTTGAGCATTACTTTACTAGCATGTGAGATGAGTGCAATTGTGCGGTAGTTTGAGCATTCTTTGGCATTGGAATGAGAACTGACCTTTTCCAGTCCTGTGGCCACTGCTGAGTTTTCCAAATTTTAAAGTCTAGTTGAGTTATAATACTACATCAGTTCCTGAATACAATATAGCGATTCTATGTTTCTGTGTATTATAAAATGATCACTATGATAGAGAACTTTTAAATATACAAGGTGAGGGGTGGGCAGCAACAGATGCCTAAGAGAGACAACAAAGAATGTCTCAGGTAGGCAGAATATTTACCACTATGGATCAAGGGCAAGCAAAATTCTGAAGGAAGAAGATAGAAAGTAATTCATCTGGCTGTATCTGACTTACATTGCTCTCTTTATATGCAAGGACATGATATGGAAGAGCCCAAAACTTGCTAGGAAGTGAGAAAAGGGTTTCCATCTGGTCTAGATGTTGTTTAATGGAAATTGTCAGTGGTAGCACTTGGGAATGAGAATGTGTGGTGTCTGTTGGCAGCAGCTTTCATTATGCAAAAAAGAGCTTTTTTTCTAGTGAGCTCTGTTCATCTTGTTGGCAATCTTTAGCATTCTTAGCCCAGTCTCTAGGAGGAAATGACCTGCTTAAGGCTAGGGGTCAAGGCACAGGTAATAGGAGTTGATACAAGGAGCTCACTTGAGCTTAGAATTCAACATCTTAGTAACCAGTTGCAGTGTGGCATATTAGGAAATATTCCTCGAACAAGGCTTCAGAAATGCTCGGAATTTCTTGAGTAATAGGAGGGCCCTTTGTTATTCACAAGGAACCCCTATTGATTATACCTGAGTTTATGCTAATGAGGTAGCTTAGCCCCAGGACAGGGCTAGTTGCCCCACTCACTGACCTCTGGGAATGGAAAGGGACAGCTGGAGATTAAACTGTATAAAAACATTTGAACAACAAAATTTAATGAGCTTCTAGGTCAGTGAACACATTGAGGTGCTGGAAGATGATCCACCTGGAGACAGCATGTGAACTCGGCACACCACTTCCCCCATCCCCATGCCTTTCCCTGTGCATGCCTTCCTTTTGGCTGCTTCTGAGTTCTGTCCTTTACAATACACTGATAAATGTAAGTAAAGTGACTTCCTCAGTTCAGTGAGCCATTCTAGTCAATTATCAAACCTTAGGAAGGGCTCATGGCAACCCACGACTAGAGTGTTGATCAGAAGTACAAGTGACAACCTGGGCCTTGCAATTTGTGTGTGAAGAGGGCCAGTCTTGAGGGACTGAGCCCTTTTCCTCTGGGGTCTGCACTAACTGGTGCTACCCAGGTGGTGCTAGTGGTAAAGAACCCGCCTGCCGATGCAGGAGATGCCTGAGTCAAGGGTTTGACCCCTGGGTCAGGAAGATCCCTTGGAGGAGGGCATGGAAATCCACTCCAGTAATCTTGCCTGGAGAATTCTATGGACAGAGCAGCCTGGTGGGCTATAGTACATGGGGTCGCAAAAAGTCAGATACAACTGAAGCGACTTAGCACACATGCATGACATGCTAAAACATAGGAGATACTGGGACCTGTGAACTCAGACCAGGATTGTCAGCCTCATCTGAAAGTTTGCTAGAAATGTACAATCTCTAACACCCACCTTCAGATTTACTGCTTCAGATGCAGCCTTTTACCAGGATCCTCAGGTAATGCATCTGCACATTAAAACTTAAGAATCACTGTGGGAGACTCTACAGAATTCATCTTAAGATTTATTACCCAAATTAACAGCCCACATTTATTCCTAGAATGAAGGCTGAGCAGTTGTGGCTCTACGAGATTTCCAAAGTAAAATTGAATTTACTTGTGAGACTTGGAGCTTTTGGCCTGTATCCTCATTACTTAGGAAAGTATGAGCTGTTAAAATTTGTGGATGCTCACTCAGTATTCTGATCCAGAACTTGGTGTAATATTCAGGCAGGGTATAGGCTGAGTAGTATGGACTGCTCTCTCCTGGGCTTTAATATTTTTGTACAGGCAAATTTATGGGAAAACAATGAAATGTGGACAGAATTCACAGAAGGAGAGTGTAAAGGGAAGGCAGCTGAAATGAGAATGGAAAAAATACGTTATTTTTTATTTTTTACATTTTGTTTTGGAGACAGTAATGGGTTTAAGAACAGAGTATGTACAGGTGGAACTGCAGATATATGTTAATACCAGCTGGCAGAGCCATTATTCCTCTTAGTGACAGTGTGGGTCACTGCCACATCCATAGTACCCAGTGAGTGTGAATTGGTGGGTGGGGGGAGGAGGTGCTCTTACGGAGTAAACAACTTGAGTGGTTTGTTTCTTCGTTTGTTTGTTTAATCTCTGTCTCCTCTGCAGACCAGGATGTTGAGTGTATCTATTCTCCATCCAAGTTGAACATCTTTAGATTTGCAAGAAACAGATTTCTTACAGTGCTTGGTAGCTTTTGAAGTGAAAATTCTTTGCTATCTCCTTAAACATTTTCTGTTTCTACAGATTTAATGTTTTTTGTTGTTGTTTTGTTTCTTCACATTTCTGAAGTCTCTTGGGTCACTTCTTCTTTCCCGATAATGAGACAATTTACATATATATGCAGAAACAAAACCTCACTCTTCAGGTATGAGCACTGGGGGAGGTGGTGGGAGAACATTGTACGGAAGGAAGGAAGACAAAATGAAATTAGAAATGAAATGAAGTGAAGAGACAAGTAATGAAAAGGGGCGGGGATATTTAGCCATGTTAGCTGAGGAAAAGCAAGGCTACAGAAATTGGTTCCTGTTCCTAATATTAACGCTTTCATATCTGAATGTGTAAAGATTTGCATGCTTACTTCTTCTTTCATTCTTGACAATGGACAGAACACAGAGCGCTCTTATGTTGTAGCAGAAACAAAAGAATATTCTGGGTTCAGTTCTCCTTCCTCTCCAATTTCTTTCTAAAGAATAAGCTGAGTGTCACTACAAAGGTGTTTTTGGGGAGGGGTTTATCACACACTTTTGTTCTAAATGGACTCAGGCCTGTAATTTGGACCTGTTTCATGCTGCCATTAAGGAATGCACAAAAATAGGGCCAAACTGAGAGAGAATGTGACTAGTCAGCAAACTATGATAAGCCCCAGATCTTCACATTTAGGAAATGAAACCATTTTCTGCATCCTGTTCACCCTGACACCCAGAGTCATAAATTTGGATTATATGTCAATTATCCAGATTTACTTCTCTGTACTTTCGCCTTTGAATACAAATGCGAATTTTAATTTAAAACTTTCTTATGCACAAACTTCCTGTCAGAACTACGTTTCAACCATCATCCTGGGCTATTTCATACTTGCCAAACATCTTCTCTTTCCAAGGTCATCTGTTTCACTCCATCACTGGAAATGAAGTGGGACGTATGGTTCTGTTTAATCAAATTTCATGCTCTACTGCCTCTGTCTTATGGCCTCTCTGCTAATTGATCAAGTTTTCAATTAAAGCCTTCCATCTTTGTTTTAGTTCTTTGTTAAGATTTTTATTCCATTAAATGATTTCATGAGACCAGAGCTGCTCAAAGCCTGCTATCTCCCTACTTTAACTGTCCAGCGTGGAGTATTTTTACGTTGAGGAAACAAAATTCTTTCTTTCTCTCTGACTTCACCCTATTTCTTACAGGTAAATTTCTTTGTGAACTGGCTTTGATGACTAGATTCAGAATCTTTAAAATTTTGACTTATTTCTTCAAGAGGGGATTTGTTTACGTTGTGTGTTATCAAACATTGAAGACAATAAAAAAAAGCAAAACAACCTTTGTATACTTTTCAACGATCTCATTCAGTTGCAACTGAAGTATAGTTTCCTAAGCAGCTTAAAATGACTGTGGTTAATGAATGGCCAGCACGTGACCTTGTCTTTTATGAGGGCACTTCTCTGTGAGGTCTTTCTAATGAGCTGTGACACTACTTGATTACAAACCCATTTGTTGTTTCTATAGATCAGTTAAGGTGCTAACACAACAAACACATGTAACGCTGCATCTCTTGGGCTACACTGACTCCTCCCTTTTATACTTGATAAGCAAAGTGTCAGCCCCAAAGCTGCAATATATCAAATCTGCTTGAAACTCACTAACCAACGGTATATTAAAATTTAATAGCTATTAAAATCAATATATTTAATAAAAAATAGGAAAATATGCTAATGGTATCAATGTGAATAAGCTTTATCTAGGAGGGCTTTGCTCACTGCAAAATGATTCTTAATTTCAAAATGTGGAATTTTAAGTTTGATAGTGTTCAGTGCTGCAGGAAGAATTCAGACAATGTTGTTTCCTAGAAACTTTTGCAAAGCATGACAGGCTGTATTAAATGTTTAGTGTTTGGAGATTTCATAATATGAAATTCTCACTTTATGGTAATCTTCACATAAGGTATGAAAGCCCATAAAATGTATTTCTTTTGCCTTCTTAAGATGCAAGGCGCAGGTATACTTTCTCACCTTGGTTACCTGTATCTTAAGAGCAGGACTCAGGCTCAGATTGGGTCAGTGGCTCTTGGCACTCACTCTAAGCTTTGCTGTTCATCCTACAAGCAGTGGTTTCTGGAGCATATAATATTTGGCTCCTACTAGTATGTTTTAAAGATTCAGGACCTAATAATTTTAGCAAGATTTTGTTATACTTTTAGAGCTTCTTTATTTCCATTCACTGCTTGATAAAGATGTAGCATCTTACATGGTTCAAAATGCCACAGAGAAATTTTTAGAGTGTGTCTAGGGTACACAGATATCACTTTCCTTGCAAGTTGAAAAACTTAGAACTCCAAATTGTAAAATAATTTTTAACCTCATCTGAGTTTGCTGAATCAACAAAACCCAATCCCAAGCCAGTGTGCATTTAAATATTTTCTGTAAAAGGGAATAGAAATGTAATTAAGGAGGAAATTGTTCAACCTATTTTGAATCATCTGTATATTTTAGGTAGATAAGCCTTTAGAAAATTAAAAAACCTTAAGTGAACATTTTGCCAAGAGTATAAGTGCCAGTTTTATATGAATATTCTAGAGTCCTCAGGTATAAAACTCTTCAACTGTCCCAGTGGTTGCTTGTCTTAACAAAAATCATTTTATTTTAAAAATTTATGATGCGTTGTGACTGATCAAATTGAACTATACCATATTATAAATTCAAAACTAATTTTGTCTAAGAATGCACACCATCAGTTACAAAGACATTTCCCCTTCCTTTCCCTTGTTTTTAAGGCAGAGACTTCCCACCTTGAGGGTGTAGGAAAATCATTGCTGGAGAGCACACCCTTGCAGAGTCAGGTTCAGTTGATTTGCAGTAGATTCAGGGATCTGCACTGGGTCATTCCTGTCTCTCCTCTGTGTCATCCTAATGCAGCCAATTCTTACAAAGATGCTCAAAGCACACTGTGAGGAACATAGTTTTAACTGGTCAATATGCCAGGTTCTTATAACGACCTAGAACTTTACCTATTTGCTGAAAGATGTCAGAACCTCAAACATTTCAGTTGATTTTTATGGACTGCATGGCTCAAACCTATAGAAGATTGTCTCTCTTTTCATCATAGTTCAATTTAGTATTTGTTAGTAAAAATCTAGAAAGGCAGGTTTAACATGTATATTTTTATTTGCAAAATGTCTTAAAATGGTCATCTTTAATTTTTACTTAAGTAAATCTGTTTTGAGGGGCTGAATGATCTGTTGTCTGGTTTGATGTGATTTCTTGTAGTGATCCTTATAATTATTTAATCTCATCAAAGGAAAATATAACCCTTATAAGACAAACCTAATGTTACTTATAACTTTGCTTCTACTTCTCTGAAGCAGGCTATTTTCCTTTTGTGTTTCAATATAAACTAAAGTGACAAAATTGGGGAACAGTTGGGTTAAATCTGCTGATCTTTGTACCTGCTATTTCATTGTCAGTTGTGAGTTAGCAAATGCTACTACCTCCTTCAATGTCCATGGGGAATATTGGGTCATTGGGAGCCCAGGTTGATTAACTGGAAGGTAGAAATGAGAGTGGTTATTGATAGATGGTCCTGACAATGCTAGATGCATTTAGTAATAGAGAGCTGGAAAATTCCAGATTCTTATTCCTGATAAAATTCCTGACTCTGAAAGTGCACTATATTCACATTTTTATTCTGTTCTTCTACTGCTATATACAGGCCAACCTTATAGAAGGGTTAGACATTTTTATAGAAGAGTCTATTAGAGTAGGTCCAAATTGCTCTGCGCATTCAAGTATAGGGCCATTTAAAGTCCTTATCTGTAAGCTGAACAGTACACATGGGAGTTTCCTTACAGTATTTTTGGATGAGACCACCTTTTGAAGAACTTTTTCTTCATGGCAGTCTTTCTGGTTAATTATGTTCTTTGAGAGATATTTTTAAATTTGGGATGTCATGACATTTCAGGGGAGAGTTTCACGATAAATCCGTTATATTCCCCTTTCTCCCAGTCCTAGGACAGCCAACACAATTTTTCTAATTCTCCCTCCAGGTATAGCAACATGTGTCTCCAAATCCCAGGCTGCAGTTTTTCATCATAGTGGAAAGTGGGTGAGGCATGGATTTTAAAAGGAATATGAGACTTATTTGCTTTCAGTTCAGTTGCTCAGTCATGTCCGGTCCTTTGCAACCCCATGAACTGCAGCACACCAGGCCTCCCTGTCCATCACTAACTCTCGGAGTTTACTCAACCTCATGTCCATTGAGTCGGTGATGCCATCCAACCATCTCATCCTCTGTCACCCCCTTCTCTTCCTGCCCTCAATCTTTCCCAGCATCAGGGTCTTTTCAAATGAGGCAGCTTTTCACATCATGTGGTCAAAGTATTGGAGTTTCAGCTTCAACATTAGTCCTTCCAATGAACACCCAGGACTGATCTCCTTTAGGATGGATGGGTTGGATCTTCTTGCAGTCCAAGGGACTCTCAAGAGTCTTCTCCAACACCACAGTTCAAAATCATCAATTCTTCGGTGCTCAGCTTTCTTCGCAGTCCAACTCTCACATTCATACATGACTAGTGGAAAAACCATAGCCTTGACTAGACGAACCTTTGTTGGCAAAGTAATGTCTCTGCTTTTGAATATGCTATCTAGGTTGGTCATAACTTTCCTTCCAAGGAGTAAGTGCCTTTCAACTTCATGGCTGCAATCACCATCTGCAGTGATTTTGGAGCCCCCCAAAATAAAGTCAGCCACTGTTTCCACTGTTTCCCCATCTATTTGCCATGAAGTGATGGGACCCGATGCCATGATCTTAGTTTTCTGAATGTTGAGCTTTAAGCCAACTTTTTCACTCTCTTCTTTCACTTTCATCAAGAGGCTCTTTAGTTCCTCTTCACTTTCTGCCATAAGGGTGGTGTCATCTGCATATCTGAGGTTATTGATATTTCTTCCAGCAATCTTGATTCCAGCTTGTGCTTCATCCAGTCCAGCATTTCTCATGATGCACTCTGCATGTAAGTTAAATAAGCAGGGTGACAATATACAGCCTGACGTACTCCTTTTCCTGTTTGGAACCAGTGTGTTGTTTCATGTCCAGTTCTAACTGTTGTTTCCTGACCTGCATACAGGTTTCTCAAGAGGCAGCTCAGGTTGTGTGGTAGTCCCATCTCTTTCAGAATTTTCCACAATTTATTGTGATCCATACAGTCAAAGGCTTTGGCATAATTGCTTCCAAAGAGAAAGTATGCTCAAACCTTCTTCTTCTGAGATGTTCCAACTCTTTGAACTTCTGCAAGAAAGGAAGCTATAAATATTGTTGGAGGAGAGCCAGACTGAAAGAGAAAGAAAATGTAAACATCAGAGATATAAGAATATTCTCAGGATAAGATTTTCCACTTTTTAAAAGATGGTAGTTTATTTCCTTCCACAGTTTTCTACTTGAAGATTTGGGAGAAAGGTGTTGGGTCAAACCAGTCAATCCTAAAGGAAATTAACCCTGAATTTTCATTGGAAGGACTCATGCTGAAGCTGAAGCTCAATACTTTGGCCATCTGATTCAAAGAGCTGACTCACTGGAAAAGACCCTAATGCTGGGAAAGATTAAGGGAAGGAGGAGAAGGGGGTGACAGAGGATGGTTGGATGGTATCATTGACTCAATGGACATGAGTTTGAGCAAACTCTGGGAGATAATGAAGGACAGGGAAGCCTGGTGTGCTGCAGTCCATGGAGTTGCAGAGTTGAACATGGCTTAGCAACTGAATAACAATAATAATAACAGGAATCAGAAGGGGTTTTTCATTTAGCAGCTTGGGAAAAGCAAACAGATGAAAATCTGTGTTATCTTACATGAGCATAAGTAAGATCAACTTATCTTGTACCTATAATGCAATGAAATTAGCAGTGATCTTGGAATCAAAAGTGAGGCCTAGACTGGCTGAGTGGGAACAGAGTGGGACTGGTCAACTTATTTCTGCAAGTGTCCCTTTCTTATCTATAGGAATGTATTAGCATGACCTCTTGGAGAAGGCAATGGCACCCCACTCCAGTACTCTTGCCTGGAAAATCCCATGGATGGAGGAGCCTGGTAGGCTGCAGTCCATGGGGTTGCAAAGAGTTGGACACGACTGAGTGACTTCACTTTCACTTTTCACTTTCATGCATTGGAGAAGGAAATGGCAACCCACCCCAGTACTCTTGCCTGGAGAATCCCAGGGACAGGGAAGCCTGGTGGGCTTCTGTCTATGGGGTCGCACAGAGTCGGACACGACTGAAACGACTTAGCAGTAGCAGCATGACCTCTCAGGGGTCTTAGGCTTGAAATTCTAAGATTTTAAATAGGGACTGATTATATTTCTTCTACTAATGGAGTTGGTAAATGTTTCTCCAGGATAGAAGCTTGTGTGCTTTATTTCCTCTGAGTAACTAGGCCTAAAGCATAGTACGTGCTAAGTTTCAGGTGGTTTGTGTAACGAGGAGATCTTGTGCAAATTTAATGGATGAGTGCTTGTGTGTATTTTCTGGAGATCACAGGACTTTGGTGTTTTTTTTTTTTTTTAATTTTAAATCAGTCTGAAAGGAGTTTATGACCCAAACAATTGCCCTAAGGAAGGAAGTGTAAAAGAAACTACTTGTACAAATTATAAGAGAAACTTGCAGATATGACTGGAGGGAGTTGTAGGTGGCTAACACGTCCTACCTCCTTTCTGGGATATGCAAGGATTTAAAATAATGACTAAATGGGAAGATATTATTAGTTTAATGGAAATTTTAAAAAATATCATGCCAAAAGTAAGAAAGTGCTCAAAACAAACAAAAATAAAAGCAAATCCCACAATGATGACTGTATGTCAAAGGGACACAGAAGCCAAATGAAAGAGTTCCCAGTGGCTAAAGCTGAAACCATTTGAGCAACAAAATAAAGGAGAGTTGGATTATAACCCAAAGTATAAAATAAGTATCCACAACTTTCTTATGGACTAAATAAATGATTGAATAAATAAATAAATAAATTGGGAAGAACAGACACATCTTCCACGCAGAAGAATTCCAAATAATTTACGTACATACTCTGCTGTTGAGGAAGTATAGAATACCTTACTATTCCTTATGTTCGGACTGTGCATAGTGACTTCCTTCCAGAGTGTAGGAAGTTTGGCAAGATTGTGAAAAAGTAGTCACTTTATAGTAGAGAAACCTGACAAATGCTCTTCAAGTCAGATGTGCTTAGTTGCTCAGTCTTGTCTGACTCTTTGCAACCCCCTGGCCTGTAGCCTGCCAGGCTCCTCTGTGGAAGGGGATTCTCCAGGCAAGAATACTGGAGTGGGTTGCCATGTCCTCCTCCAGGGGATCTTCTCAACCCAGGCATCAAACCCAGGTGTCCTACATTACAGGTAGATTCTTTACCATCTGAGCCGTCAGGAAAACCCCTTCAAGTCAGATAATCAAGGTTAATATCAACACTGATGCATCATATTGTTAGTTTGCACTCTTGATATGATGCAGTTTGAGATATGATATGATGCAGTGGTGAGAATGGCAGTTTATCTCTGTGGTCTTCCTCATTAAAGCACATTTTCCCTGTTTTGTTATGAGAAAACCTCAGACAAATCCCAACTGAGGGACTTTTCCCAAAATATCTGACTAGTGATCTTTTGAACTGTCAGGATTATAAAAAATATGGAAAGTCTGAGAAATTGTCACAACCAAGAGAATCCTAAAGAGACAAAATACTAAATGCATATATTGTCCTGGAAGAGAGACAGGACATTATGGAAAAACTCAGGTAATTTGAATACAGTATGGATTTAGTTTAAATATATAAATTAGTTCAGTTTAGTTCAGTTGCTCAGTTGTGTCTGACTCTTTGTGACCCCATGAACTGCAGCATGCCAGATCTCCCTATCACCAACTCTCAGAGCTCACCCAAAGCCATGTCCATTGAGTCGGTGATGCCATCCAACCATCTCATCCTCCGTTGTCCCCTTCTCCTCCTGCCCTCAATCTTTCCCAGCATCAGGGTCTTTTCAAATGAGTCAGCTCTTCGCATGAGGTGGCCAAAGTATTGGAGTTTCAGCTTCAACATCAGTTTCAGCTTCAACATCCTTCCAATGAACACCCAGGACTGATCTCCTTTGGAATGGACTGGTTGGACCTCCTTGCTGTCCAAGGGACTCTCAAGAGTCTTCTCCAACACCACAGTTCAGAAGCATCAATTCTTTGGTGCTCAGCTTTCTTTATAGTCCAACTCTCACATCCATACATGACTACTGGAAAAACCATATCCTTGACTAGACAGATATATCTATATATATATTATGTGATATAATATGTTTATGAAGTTGAAGTATTAGTTACTCAGTCATGTCCGACTCTTTGCAACCCCATGGACCAGGCTCCTCTATCCACGGAATTCCCCAGGCAAGAATACTGGAGTGGGTAGCCAATCCCTTCTCCAGATCTTCCCAACACAGGTAATGAACCTGAGATTCCTGCATTGCAGGCAGATGCTTTATCATCTGAGCCACCAGGGAAGCCCTATAATATACGTAAATATAAAACAATATACAGTAAAACTATATACAAGTATATTATATATGTATTAGGTTGTTTGTACATATATGAATACATCCTTGCAATTGTAATGAAATTTTGGGGGGAATGTGATATTGCACAGTCATTAAGAGGAGACTCTAGTGCTTGTTTTCTGGTTCAAATCCAAACTCTGCCAATAATTAGAAGCTGTGTAGCTTTCAGTATTACTTAACATCTCTCATCTTCATTTCCCTTAATTCTAAAATCAACACATGCAAAGCCCTTAGGACACCATCTGGCCCACAGATACATAATTATTATTAACTGGAAAAATGAAATGATGTAGAGGCATGAGCTCACATATGAGCCTATGCAGGTATACTTCTGTTTAATGATAACTGTTATAACTAACTTTTGCATAGTGTCTTGTAGTTTATAAAGCTGAGGCATGTTCATAAATTCACTGGAGCCTCACAACACCACTGTGAACTATTTTGATATATTATGATCCCCATTTCACAGATGGGGAAAACAGTTCAAAGAAATAGAACTTGGAGTTCATAGATAAATGCCAGAACTGGGTGGGATACAGCATATTCTCATTTCAAAGCCCATGTTATTTCAACAGTATAAGATGCCTGTTAGGCATTTTCTGTTTGCAAACTCTCTAGAAATTTTAAATTAAAAAAAAGTCCTGAAGATATTGTTCCAAAGTTTCATTCTCAACATTTTATTACATTATTTCTCACAGTTTCCTTAAGGAGATAGCATAAATACTGAATTCTATATTTTGCAGAGGAAAAGGCAAGGGCCTAGGATTTTTCTTCTCTTCACATCAGGAATTTATTAGATTCTGGGAGAAAATCCATGATAAGGCAAACTAACTCCTATTTTTTGCTCTATTATGATGATCTGTGCTAGATGTTCTGAGCAATACTATGATGAACACATTAAGATTATTGCCCTCAAGGATTTGCCTATCTATTATCTATGCCTCTCTTTTCATTTAAACCTAAATTAGGCAATGTATTTCTCATGTAGGCATTTCGTGCTTAAAATTTAATATGTCATAACATGATTATATTTTTACAATCAATTAGACAAAAGATAACCATGGAATTTTTTTGCATTTTACAAAGATAAATCACTTTAAAAAGTGAACAAATTAACGTTATTAAATAAAATTAAATTTGAATTTTCTGAAATTATGTGTTTTAACCTACACATATAAATTTAATAAAAAATATACATGTGTGTAGAAACATAATCCTATAGGCATGTGAATATGGATATTTTTCAGGGAAGATTAAAGGGATCATGAAAATCCAAGCTGTCAATAAGCCACTAGTTTATTATTTATTATTGTATAACAAATTGCCCCAGAACTTAATGACTTAATACATTTATCATAGTGTCTGGGGATGAGGAGTCTGGGGATCTCTTTTCAGGAGATTTCAGTAAAATAGTTGGCTGGGACTGTGGTCTCATCTGAAGGTGCAACTCATGGAGGATTTGCTTCCAAGCTGACTCATAGGGTTCTTGGCAAAAGTCAGTTCCCCACTGGTTGTTGGATGAGAACCTTAGATCCTCCCAGCAGTTGGCCAGAGGCCTCCCTTGGCTCCGTCATCCCTGGGTCTTTTCATAAGGCAATTACAACATGGCAGTTAACTTCCCTCAGATCAAGAGGGAAAGTGAGAGCCCAGGAAAATCTATCTTTTTATAACCTAATCCTGGAAGTAAGTTACACTTATACGCTGTCATTTTCTTTTTATAGAAGTTAGTTACTAGGTCCAACACACACTCAAAGGGAAGGAATTACATGGTGTACAAAGCTGGAAGTGGGGAACTTTGGAGTCATCTTATGGTCTATTATGGGCTTCTTTAGTGGCTCAGCAGCAATGCAAAGGCAAATCAGAAATATAAGACCATGACTTAATTATTGTTTAATCCAGATGCTTTGCACAATTCTTAGTACAATGTGGGTTCTTTGTAGTTTTGGTTAAATGGTAGATGCTGACCCAAATTAGTCCAGTAATAAGGGAGCTGATGTATGTGGGTTTAAAATCTAGCAGAAGGAGTTTGAGCCTACAGCCATATCGTAAAAAAGAAAATTCAGATGGTAGTATTGTTTTTTGTATGTGGGTTTATTTGTTGTTTTTAATGCATTGCCTTTAACCTCTAGTGTGGAATTTTAGTAAAACAGGTAAGAAAATGACAGGCCCGTGTTAGAAACCTGAGAGTCAAATTTTATATTTAAGAGGGAGGAGTTTATAGCAGGGGTCCCCAAACTCTGGGTACCTTCTGTCAGATCAGGGGGAGCATTAGATTAGAAATAAAGTGCACGACAACAGTAACGTGCTGGAATTATCCTGAAACCATCCCCCACACCCCTGGGCTGTGAAAAAATTGTCTTCCACCAAATCAGTCCGTGGTGCCAAAAAATGTTGGGGACTGCTAGTTTAGAGAACCTGAAAACAACAATAAATTTGATTTACTAAACACTTACCTTCCCAGCCAGCTTTTACTGTTGACCCAGAAATAGGTCTTTTTCCCCCAAGCATACTAAGGACTTTTGATTCCTTTATTGATTACATAATGTCATGTACATTTGTTCTGTTCTGTGTGTTTATTCTCTCTTATTTTTATTAAACAAGTCACATATTACTGTGTGACTTACTTACTATGTGACACACTTACTATGTGCCAGGCATTGTGCCATGTGCTGAAAATATTGAGATGGGAAAGATAGGGGCTGTATTTTTGTGGAGTTTGGTCTAGAGTATTTAAGGAAAACCAAGGTGATCTTTTTAGCATGCTTTAATGGGTAATATCTAAGATGTAGCACTAACAGCATAATACTTGCAAAAAATATAAATAGAAAGCCACAAATTGATGTTAATTATCCATGGATTTTTCCCCTTCATTATTGCATCCCTTGGTCCCAGACTGTACATTCATGTGCACCAGATATTTTTTTTTCCTTTTGAATTATTTTCCAGCATATTTTCTTATACGTTGCTCCATTTGGCTTGTCACTAAAAAAGAAAATAATGCATGCCACATGCAGCAACCTTTTGTATATTGTTTGGATAAAAGTAACACCTCTGCAATCAGAGATTTTGCTCAGATTTTGCTCTGAAAGGATTTTGCTTTCCTTTCTGTGGTAGACAATAAATCTCGGGGTAGGGGGCAAAACTTCTGGCTGGCAACTTGGAGTAGAGCAGACTACAGGATCTCTGTGGTCCTGGAAGAGGGAGGTGGGGCACTTCAGGAAGGAAGACGTCTCCCCCAACTTAAACATGTCCAATGGGTTGGCAGAATAGTCTGAATCCTGCTGAGGACTAAGGTTTAATAGAGTGAAGGAAGGCTAAAGTCACAGTTTGAGGATTGCTATGCTGTGTTTATGTTGCTTCTTAAGTTTTTTCTGGGTGCTATTGTTTCATCTGCTGCTCTCTTGCTTGCCCTCAGCTACGAGTTAGTGCTCTGTGTACTTGTGCCGGGTCTGACACCGGTCTAAGTGCTTGACTCAGCAGTATTTCAGAAGAACCTTATGGGGCAGGCACTACTGTTACCTTCGCTTTAGCAAAGGAGAAAGAAAGTGAATACTGGTCGGATGATCGCATGTCTAGTACGTGATGTCACAGTCTAACTGTAATGTTCTGCCTGTTGATAACTTTGTTTAAAATGAATATTGCTCCATGATTTTCCTAATTAAAAAATTTTTTTTCTCTTTATTAAAATTGAGAATTAGAATTGCCCTAAATATCCATACTTACCAAATCACCTGCTTATTTTGGTAACTTTATTTTTTTCTGTCTGTAAAATTAGTTGTATTTAATTTAGAAAATACGAGAAACCTAAAGAAGGAAATAAAAATAACCCCTCCATCCAGGAGCAAATACTGTTACCACCACTGAAATCTGTCCAACACATATGAAGGCATACAGTTGACATCCACTGAGCCTCTCTTATATGGTATAGGTCTTACAATGACAGAATGTTGATAGATTCTTTCAAGTTTCAAGTCATGGATACATATTCAAGCTAATTCAATTGATGATATTTCATGAATGGGTGTAGACTACCCCTAGTGGATAGAACTTTCTCTTCCTGTAGGGTAA
This sequence comes from Bubalus kerabau, assembly GCF_029407905.1. Lineage (NCBI taxonomy): Eukaryota > Metazoa > Chordata > Mammalia > Artiodactyla > Bovidae > Bubalus > Bubalus kerabau. The sequence goes on along the minus strand of NC_073625.1, from coordinate 96,189,635 downwards.
ATTTATCTTGGATTTGCTCAAATAGTCTTTGTTCAAGCCTATTGATCCAGAATAATTAGTTGCAGCATTCTTTCTCATTATTAGGGCTACCCTGATAATTCAGTTGGTAAAGAATCCACCTCCAATGCAGGAGACCTGGATTCAACTGCTGGGTCAGGAAGATCTGCTGGAGAAGGGATAGATTACCCACTCCAGTATTCTTGGGCTTCCCTTATAGCTCAGCTGGTAAAGAATCTGCCTGCAATGTGGGATACTTGGATTCAATCCCTGGATTGGGAGAATCCCCTGAAGAAGGAAAAGGCTACCCACTCCAGTATTCTGGCCTAGTGAATTTCATGGACTGTATAAAGGAGATCAGTCCTGGGTGTTCTTTGGAAAGAATGATGCTAAAGCTGAAACTTCAGTACTTTGGCCACCTCATGCGAAGAGTTGACTCATTGGAAAAGACTGATGCTGGGAGGGATTGGGGGCAGGAAGAGAAGGAGATGACAGAGGATGAGATACTGGATGGCATCACTGACTCAATGGATGTGAGTCTGAGTGAACTCTGGGAGTTGGTGATGGACAGGGAGGCCCGGCGTGCTGTGATTCATGGGGTTGCAAAGAGCCAGACATGACTGAGCAACTGAACTGAACTGAAGTGATAGTCCATGGAATTGCAAAAAGCCAGACACAACTGAGCGACTTTCACTTTTCACTTTCACTTTTTCACTATTAAAATTCTCCCTGTTTAGATGATAAATAGTATGATTATCTTGTTCATAGGCCACTGGCAAATTTAGTTAATCATGAATCCAAAGCTAGAAAAATAAGTAAGACTGCCATAATAAGATTTTCTTAATTAGACAGATCCCTGTCATGGATCATAGCATTGTCATGGGGAAGGGGCTTGCACAACTCAGTGAAGCTATAAGCCATGCTGGGCAGTGCAACACAAGATGGAAGGGTCATATGAAGAGTTCTGACAAAACATGGTCCACTGGAGGAGGAAATGGCAACCCACTCCAGTATTCTTGCTTGGAAAACCCCATGAACAGTATGAAAATGCAAAGAGATATGACACCAGAAGATGAACCTCCCAGGTCTGAAGGTGTCCAGTATGCTACTGGGGAGCAGGGACAATTAGTAACAGCTCCAGAAAGAATGAAGTGGCTGGGCCAAAGCAGAAATGGTGATCAGCTGTGGATGAGTCTGGTGGTGAAAGTAAAGTGCAATGCTGTAAAGAACAGTATTGCATATGAACCTGGAATGTCAGGTCCATGAATCAAGGTAAATTGGACATTGTCAAGCAGGAGATGGTAAGAGTGAATGTTGACATTTTAGGAATCAGTGAACTAAAATAGATGGGAACGGGCAAATTTAATTCAGACGAACATTATATCTACTACCATGGGAAAGAATGGCTTAGAAAAAATGGAGTAGCACTCATAGTCAACAAAAGAGTCCAAAATGCAGTACTTGGGTGCAACCTCAAAAATGACAGAATGATCTCAGTTCATTTCTGAGGCAAACCATTCAACATTGCAGTAACCATTCAACATGGTCCATTGCAGTAACCATTCAACCATTCAACATGTCCCAACCACTGATGCCAATGAAACTGAAGCTGACCAGCTCTATGAAGACTTACAAGACCTTGTAAAGCTAACATCTCCCCCCCCCCAAAATGTCCTTTTCATCATAGGGGATTGGAATGCAAAAGTAGGAGGTAAAGAGGTACCTAGAGTAACAGGCAAGTTTGGACCTGGAATACAAAATGAAGCAAAAGCTAACAAAGTTTGTCAAGAGAATGCACTGGTCATAGCAAACACACTTTAACAACAACTCAAGAGATGATTCTACATGTGGCCTTCACTAGATGGTCAATACTGAAATCAGATTGATTATATTCTTTGCAGCTAAAGATGGAGAAGCTCTATTCAGTCAGCAAAAAAAGAAGACTTGGAACTGACTGTGGCTTAGATCATGGTTCCTTATTGAAAAATTCAGACTTAAATTGAAGAAAGTAGGGAAAACCACTGGGCCACTCATGTATGACCTAAATCAAATCCCTTATGATTATACAGTGTAGGTGACAAGTAGTTTTAAAGGATTAGATCTGGTAGGCAGAGTGCCTGAAGAACTATAGCTAGAGGTTCATAACACTGTACAGGAGGTGGTCACCAAAACCATTCCAAAGAAAAGTAAATGCAAAAAGGCAAAATGGTTGTCTGAGGACGTTTTACAAATATCTGAGGAAAGAAGAGACGTGAAAGGCAAGGGAGAAGGGGAAAGATATACCTATCTGAATTCAGAGTTCCGGAGAAGAGCAAGGAGAAAAAAGAAGGCCTTCTTAAATGAACAATACAAAGAAATAGAGGAAAACAACAGAATGATAAAGACCAGAGATCTCTTCAAGAAAATTGGAGATATCAAGGGAAAATTTCCTTCAAGGATGGGCCCAAAAAAGGACTGAGAAGGTAAAGAGCTAACAGGAGCAGAAATGATTATGAAGAGGTGGCACAAATCCAGAGAAGAACTATACAAACAAGGTCTTAATGATTCAGATAACCACAATGGTGAGATCACTCACCTAAAGCCAGATACCTTGGAATGTGAAGTCAAGTGGACCTTAGGAAGCATCACTATGAACAAAGCTAGTGGAGTTGATGGAATTCCAGTAGAGCTATTTCAAATCCTAAAAATGATGCTGTGAAAGTGCTGCACTCAATATGTCAGTAAGTTTGGAAAACTCAACAGTGGCCACAGGACTGGAAAAGGTCAGTTTTCATTCCAATCCCAAAGAAAGGCAATGCTAAAGAATGTTCAAATTACTGTACAATTGTGCTCATTTCACAAGCTAGCAAAGTAAAACTTAAAATTCTTTAAGCTAGGCTTCAATAGTATGTGAGCCAAGTTCTTTCAGATGTACAAGCTGGATATAAAAAAGGCAGAGGAACCAGAGATCAAATTTGCAGCCTCTGTTGGATCACAGAGAAAGCAAGGGAATTCTAGAATAACATCTACTTCTGCTTCATTGATTATGCTAATGCCTTTGACTGTATGAATCACGACAAACTGTGGAAAATTCTTAAAGAGATGGAAGTACTAGACCATTTGAAAAACCTGTATGTGGGTCAAGAAGCAACAAGTAAAACCAGACATGGAACTACTGACTGGTTCAAAATTGGGAAAGGAGTACGTCAAGGCTGTATATTGTCACCCTGCTTATTTAATTTTTCTGCAGAGTATGTCACGCAAAATGCAGGGTTGGATGAATCACATTCTGGAATCACGATTGGTGGGAGAAATATCAACAATCTCAGATATTCAGATGATACCACTCTAATGACCAAAACTGGAGAGGAACTAAAGAGTCTCTTTGAGGGTGAAAGATAATAGTGAAAAGCTGGCTTGAATCTCAACATTCAAAACTAAGATCATGGCATCCAGTCCCATCACTTCTTGCCAAATAGAAGGGGAAAAAGTGGAAACAGTGGCAGATTTTATTTTCTTGGGCTCCAAAATCACTGCAGATGGTGACTGCAGCCATGAAATTAAAAGACGCTTGGCCTTTGGATGGAAAGCTACAATAAACCAAGACACCTTTTTATTTATTTATTTTTTTGCAAGGAGGAGTCTTTAATTTAATTTTATTTTTTAACTTTATAATATTGCATTGGTTTTGCCATATATCAACATGAATCTGCCACAGGTATACACGTGTTCCCCATCCTGAACCCTCCTCCCTCCTGCCTCCCCGTACCATCCCTCTGGGTCGTCCCAGTGCACCAGCCCCAAGTATCCAGTATCATGCATCGAACCCAAGACACCTTTTTAAAAAGCAGCGATATCACTCTTGCTGACAAAGATTCATATAGTCAAAGCTAGGGTTTTCTTATTAGCTATGCACAGATGTGAGAGTTGTACCATAAAGAAGGCTGAACACTGAAGAACTGATGCTTTCAAATTGTGATACTGGAGAAGACTCTTGAGAGTTCCTTGGACAGCAAGGAGATTAAAGCGGTCAACCCTAAAGGAAATCAACCCTGACTATTCTTTGAAAGGGCTGATGCTGAATCTGAAGCTCCAATACTTTGGCCTCCTGATGCGAAGAGTTGACTCACTGGAAAAGACCCTGATTCTAGGAAAGATTAAGGGGAGGAGGAGAAGGGGACGACACAGGATGACATGGATGGATGGCATCACCGACTCAGTGCTCCTGAATTTAAGCAAACTCCAGGAGATAGTGGAGGACAGAGGAGCCTGGGTCCTTCAGTCTATGGGGTTGCAAAGAGTTGGACAAGTCTTAGAAACCAAACAACAACAATAAGTAGACTGGTAACAGGGAAAGCAAATACTTTTAAAAATTCTACCTGAATAGCATGATAAGTAGAGTAAAATTAACCACTATTTGAAAGGACATAGGAGCAGGATATGAAAGTGATCTTCCTTTTCAAGTTAGGATGATCTTTTTCAAATGGATTACTTGCTGGATTAAAAAAAAAAAATGTACCCAAGTGATTTTTAAAAGCTGAACTGTTTAAGATTACATTTTCAGCTACAATATATTAAAAATAGCACCAAATAATGAGAATGGAATTAAAATGTGCCAAATGCATAAAAACTTCTTTTAAAAGTGTTTTTTGAAAGTGTCTAGGTCAGGGAAAGAATCCAGAATGTAATAACAAGAAAATGCAATGAAAATATAAATACAATATATAAGAAAGTATGGAATGTTGCCAAAAGAGCACTTAGGAGAAAATTTATCACTCAAAATACCTCTGTTTGTATGGAATAAAGGGAAAACAATGAAGTAAGTTTCTACCTAAAGTGTTCAAGAAAAGAATAAAGCAACATGCCAAAAGAAAATAAGAAAAAGGAAATGATAAGTATTCAATAGAAATATGTGGGAACAATAAAAATAAAAGAATCCAGTTCACGGTAAAGCAAACATTAAATAGTTAGAATAAATTCAAAAGCTGAAAAGCATGCTTGTACTACAACATTTATTGTGAGAACACTGAAATAAAAGGCAGAGCAAATGATATTTCTGAATATGAAGGCAATAGTATTCCAAAATGTCACTAGTTCCCAACTTCCATTAAAGCAAAAGCATCAACATGATAGTCTAATAAGCTGAACAAAATTTTTTTCTAAGTATGTATCTGATAGCATTCATGGGTCAGAAGAGCAAAGATTTTTCTGAAAAAGAGAATTGAGAGTTATTAACTTCCATGTATGAAAACTCAGAATAAAATGATAAAAAGAAAAACAAGTTTCACTTTTTGTGGAAATAAAATAAAATAAATAAACTTGAAATATGTTAGAAATTTAAATATAAAAATTCATATTACCGAAAGTAAGAAAAAAGTTGACTAATGACTGGAAGTTTGGATTGGTCACTTTGTAAGGAGAGGTGATAGGGAGTATCAAAATGGAAAAGAGCCACAGAGTTTTCTCTTCTGTACAAAGGAAAGAATGCAACTAAATTAAAAGAACAAATGCAGAAGCAGTTTCAGAAAAACTGAAAGCATTTTAAATCAGTCCTATATAAAAGCTTCATTTAGCATTTTAAGAAAAATTTCAACTACATAGCAAATAATTAAAGGATATTTAAAAATAGTTACTCAGTTCAAAATATATTTATTGAACTCCTAGGTTCTCAGGATACTTATAAAAATATTATCACTGCCCTCAAGGAGCTTGCAGCTGCTAGCCATATAAACATATGGTAAATAAATGCAAATTAGAAGACTATTAAACCATTTTATACCTACTTAACTGGTATAATTAAAGCTAAATATAAATCCTTCATATAGATGATTTTTTTAAAACCTTAATTCATTCAAATTGCAGGTATCAATTCTCAAAGTCCATGTACATTTTGTACAAAGTCCGTATTAAATTTGAAATATTAAAAAATTTATATTTGTGAAAGCATCATTTATTCATAAACATTTATAGCTGATATTTTAATGTAGATTCTTCTCAACTTTTTTCTATGCATCAGTTCAGTTCAGTTCAGTTGTTCAGTCATGTCCGACTCTTTGCAACCCTATGAACTACAGCACGCCAGGCCTCCCTGTCCATCACCAACTCCCGGAGTTTACCTAAACTCATGTCCATTGAGTCGGTGATGCCATCCAACCATCTCATCCTCTGTCATCCCCTTTTCCTCCTGCCTTCAATCTTTCCCAGCATTAGGGTATTTTCCAATGAGTCAGTTCTTCACATCAGGTGGCCAAAGTATTGGAGTTTCAGCTTCAACATCTGTTCTTCCAATGAATATTCAGGACTGATTTCCTTTAGGATAGACTCGTTGGATCTCCTTGCAGTCCAAGGGACTCTCAAGAGTCTTCTCCAACACCAGTTCAAAAGCATCAATTCTTCGGCTCTCAACTTTCTTTATAGTTCAACTCTCACATCCATACATGACTACTGGAAAAATCATAGCTTTGACAAGACAACCTTTGTTGGCAAAGTAATGTCTCTACTTTTTAATATGCTGTCTAGGTTGGTCATAACTTTTCTTTTCTATGCATATTATTTACCAAAATAAAAATCAAAGAGTAATATTATTTCTGGTCTCTCAGTATTTGATTATATAGTACATATACATATTTCCATATTAATAGTATCCTTTCAAATTATAATTTTCATTTATTTCAAATTTCATTGTAAAGATATACTATAATGTATTTGATTAATTTCCTAGTTTTGGCTTTCTGTTTCTAGATTTTTTACTATTATCTAATTGATTCATTCTGTAGGTGATTATTGCATTAATTGAGGTCTTTAGTTTTGTGGACAGGTTGATGAGCACAGCACACCTGATGCTTTTTTCTATGGGGCTTGTATTTTTGGATTGCTGTGTTGATCATGCTCTTCTCTTTGGGCTCCAACTTGATAAGGGATGCCAACACGAGGACCATGTTCTACTGTTGCAATATTCCACGTTCTGAAGGGGATGCTACAATCATCTCCCATAACATACTGTTAGACCTTGTTCCCTAGCTAATCCTTGCTGCACTTCTCCCCATAGCCAGAGGAAAAAAAAAAAAAATCTGACCCTACATTAGAATCAGCTGTCTTTTTATTCCAGCCTATAGTTGAATTCTCTAAATATGCCTTGCTTTCTATAAGCAGGATACTGTTAAGACCAATTTCATCATGCTTAACTTCTTTTTATACTTGGTCATGTTCAAAATGTGAATTCTTGCAAGCATCTAGCTGATTCCTACCTGTATTACTCAAATGCCTGGAAAAGCCTTTCTTTTTAACTTTCTCTCTGTCTCCTCCCAAGCTTTCTCATAGTGCCCTGTGAAATTCTCCCTATATTACACACAGGTTTACATATATCCACAAATGTTTACCTTTTTTAAACCTTTATTTCCTCTGAGGAAATCATTACTAGCCTCTTATAGGCTGTTCATTTGTCTTCAGTACCCAACTACCTTAAGTTTGGATAAGAAATTGTTATTTGTAGGGTCATTATCATGTATTATTTTACATTTTCTTTTATCTCTCTTCCCCCAGGCAGTTGCTCTAATTTGTTTAATTTGTATATTTGGTTTGTTAGTGTCCCTCCAAAAATATGCTTTCTGTGTGCATCAATTTTTAATATGGGCATTCCTTGTTTTATTGTGCTTTGCAGATATCATGTTTTTCTTTTTTCTTTTTTTATAAGTTGAAGGTTTGTTGCAACCCTATATTAAGCAAGCTTATCAGTGGCATTTTTCCAACAGCCTTTGCTAATATGGGGTTTCTGTGTCACATTTGAATAATTCTCAAAAATATTTAAAACTTTCTCATCATTATATTTGTCATGGTGATCTGTGATCAATGATCTTTGATGTTATGATTGTAATTATTCTGGAGCACCATGAACCATGTGTTAAGAACATGGTAACAATAAAATATTTTGTGTGTTCTGACTGTTCCATTGACCAGCCATTCCCATCTCTCTCCCTTTCTTGGCTTCCCTGTTGGGAAGGCAGAGCAATTTTAAAATTGGGCTTCTCTATTCCCCGAGGCACAACAATATTAAAATTAGGCCAGTCAATAATCCAACAATGGCCTCTAAGAGTTCAAGTGAGAGGAAGGGTTTTAATTCTCTTACTTGAAATCAAAACAGAAATGATCAAGCTTAGTGAAGAAAGCGCGCTGAAAGCTAGGATAGGCTAAAAACCAGGCCTTTTGTACCAAATAGTTGGTCAAGTTGTGAATGCAAATGAAAAGTTCTTGAAGGAATTTTAAAGTGCTATGCCTGTGGACACATGAATGATTAGAAAGCAAAACACCATTGCTTCTGATTTGGAGAAAGTTTTAGTGGTTTGGATAGAAGATCAAACCAGCCACAATATTCCCTTAAGATAAAACCTAATCCAGAATAAGATCTTCACTTTCCTCAAGTCTATGTAGGCTGAGAGAGGTGAGAAAGCTGCCGAAAAAGTGTGAAGCTAGCAGAGGTTTGTTCAGAAGCTTTAAGGAAAGATACCATCTCGATAATATCAAAGTACAGTGTGAAGCAGCAGCAGATGATGTAGAAACTGCAGCAAGTTATCCAGAAGATCTAGTTAAGCTTATTATTGAAAGTGGTTATACTACACAAAAGCTTTTCAGTGTGGATGAAACAGTCTTATATTGGAAGAATATGACCTTGAGGATTTTCATAGCTAGAGAGAAGTCAAAGCCTGGTTTCAGTGGTTCAAGGGACAGGCTGACTCTTGATATGTGATGTGTACCATTCTGGAAATCCGAGGGCCTTTAAGAATTATGCTAAATTAACTTACTTATGCTTTATAAATGGAAAAGCAAAGCCTGAATGATGGCATATCTGCTCACAACATGGTTTACTAAGTATTTTGAACCCACTGATGAGAACTACTACTCAGGAAGAAAAATTCTTTCAAAATATTACTGCTCATTGACAATGTGCCCAGTGACCCAAGAGCTCTGATGAAGATGTGCAAGGAGATTCATGTTGTTTTCATCCATTTTCATCCATTCTGCAGCCCATGGATCAAGGAGTCATGCCAACTTTCAAGTCACTGTTTGAGAAATAAATTTTGTAAGCCTGTGGCTTCCATAGGTAGTGATTCCTCTGATTGATCTGAGCAAAGTAAATTGAACATCTTCTGAAAAGGATTCACCAATCTAGATGTCATTAAGGATATTTATGATTCATGGAAGAAGTCAAAGTGTCAACATTAACAAAAGCTTGGAAGAAGTTGATTCCTGCCCTCATGGATGACTGAGGAGTTCAGAAATTCAATAGAGAAAATAACTATAGTTATGGTGGAAATAGCAAGAGACCTAGAATTAGAAATGGAGCCTGAAGTTGTGACAGAACTGCTGCAGTCTCATGATAACCGACAGAGGACAAGATGGTTAGATGGCATCCCCGACTCAATGAACATGAGTTTGAGCAAGCTCTGGGAGATGATGAAGGACAGGGAAGCCTGGCATCCTGCAGTCCACGGGATTGCAAAGAGTTGGACACGACTGAGCAACTGAACAACAAGAATATGATAAAATTTAGTGAATGAGGAGTTGCTGCTTGTGGATGACATAGAAGGTGATTTCTTGAGATGGAATCTTCTCCTGGTGAAGATGCTGTGGAGATTGTTGAAATGACAGTAAAAGGTTTAAACAGTGGCAGGATTTGAGAGCACTGGCTCCAATTTTGAAAGAAGTTCTAAAATGCTAGATGCTCTAATGTGTTGAATGTTCTCAAATGGTACAAGGCTATCAAACAGCATTTCATACCACAGAGAGAATTCTTTCTTGTGTGTGAATGGGAGTTGACTGATGTGGGAAATTTTATTTTCTTATTTTAAGAAATTAACCACAGTCACTCAGACCTTCAGCAACCAAAGCCTTGATCAGTCAGCAGCCATCAACATCAAGGCAAGGCCTTCCATCAGCAAAAAGACTAGGACTCACTAAAGGCTCAGATAATGCTTAGCATTTTTTAGCCATAAAGTATTTTTAAGTATGTACATTGTTTTTTGAGACATAATGCTATTGCACACTTAATAGACTACAGTATAGTACACAAATAACTTTTATAAGTACTGGGAAATCAATGTATTCTTGTGACTCACTTTTATTGTGGCACTTGCTTTATTGTGGTGGTCTGGAACCAAACCTGCAATATCGCCATGGTGTAGCTGTATATTTAAAGATATTGAACAGTGATGTCAGTAAGATGGCAGAATAAGATGTCCCAGGCATTGTTCCTCCTCATACACACACATAAAACAATGCTGTTTAGCCCAAAATACCTTTTGGAGAATGAGACCACTTAAAAATGTTCGACATTCCAGATAGGAAACAACAACAACAACAATGAGAAAAACCGCTTTGAAACAGGTAAGAAGAGCAGTTTCACTTTACCAGTGTCAGCCCCTCCCCCAAGTAGGCACAGTTTGGTGCCAAGAGAGATTCACTAGGCCCAGGATTTCACCCTTGAGGAGAAAGAGTAAGTTAGGCTTGCATGTGACATCCCTGACTTTGGGGATTATGCCCAGGAAATCTGCAACCAGCAGGTAGCATGCCCCAAGGCAGCTAAGAACAAAGAAAAGGGCTAGGCAGTTCCCCTTAGCCTGCAGGGGCCTGCTAAATTGAGAAAAGGTCCACAATTCTGAGATTTCTCTTTCAGGAGACAAGGAGAGAAGTGGACCTGGCACCCAGCCTCCTGTCATACCAGCCTGCTCCCTTCACTACAGTTCAGTCGCTCAGTTGTGTCCAACTCTTTGCAACCCCATGGATTGCAGCACGCCAGGCCTCCCTGTCCCTCACCAACTCCTGGAGTTTACTCAAACTCATGTCCGCGGAGTCCGTGATGCCATCCAACCATCTCATCCTCTGCTGGCCCCTTCTCCTCCTCCCACCTTCAATCTTTCCCAGCATCAGGGTCTTTTCCAATGAGTCAGTTCTTTGCATTAGGTTGCTAAAGTATTGGAGTTTCAGCTTCAACATCAGTTCTTCCAATGAATATTCAGGACTGATTCTCTATAGGATGGACTGGTTTGAGCTCCTTGCAGTCCAAGGGACTCTCAAGAGTTTTCTCCATCACCACAGTTCAAAGGCATCAATTTGGCTCTCAGCTTTCTTTAATGTTCAACTCTCACATCCATACATGACTACTGGAAAAACCACAGCTCTGACTAGGTGGACATTTGTTGGCAAAATAATATCTCTGCTTTTGAATATGCTGGCTAGGTTGGTCATAACTTATCTTCCAAGGAGCAAATGTCTTTTAATTTCATGGCTGGAGTCACCATCTGCAGTGATTTTGGAGCCCCCCAAATAAAGTCTTCACTATTTCCCCATCTATTTGCCATGAAGTGATGGGGCCAGATGCCATGATCTTAGTTTTCTGAATGCTGAGTATTAAGCCAACTTTTTCACTCTCTTTCACTTTCATCAAGAGGTTCTTTAGTTCTTCTTTACTTTCTGCCATAAGGGTGGTGTCATCTGCATATCTGAGGTTATTGATATTTTTCCCAGCAATCTTGATTCTAGCTTGTGCTTCATCCAACCCAGCATTTCTCATGATGTACTCTGCATATAAGTTAAAAAAGCAGGGTGACAATATAGCCTTGACGTACTCCTTTCCTGATTTGGAAGCAGTCTCTTGTGCTCCCTTAGTGAAAAGTAATGGGTGGTCTCCATGGCTAGCCAGGTGCTGCAAGACTGAGAGAAGCTGTGCAATTCTGAGACCTCTCCACTAGGAAGGAGAGAGAGAGTGGACTTGGACTCAGCCTCCCGGCATTCCAGTCCCCTTCCCCAGAGGAGAGGAGTGGGTGGACCTCAGCAGACTGCATGGCTTTGCAGGACTTAGAATGAGTGCTGTCCTGAGACTTCACCTTTAAGAAGAAGGAAGAAAGACAGAGTTGCACCCAGCTCTCTGGCATTTCAGTGCCCTCCTGTAGGAAAAGACAGTGATTGGTGTTCAGCAAGCAGTGTGATTCTGTGGGATTAAGAGAAGAGGCCTCTTTCAGGAGGTTGGGAGACAAGGGAAGTTTGGGTGGCTGTGAGCAGCCAGCACATCTGTGCAGGATAGGGAAAAGCATGTATAACCTAGCATCTTCTCCTAACAGAGGAAGGGAAAAAGTGGAACTTACACCCAATATCCTGGCATTTTAGAAATGAAAGAAAATATTTGCACATCATAAATCTCATAAAAGGATAATACCCCAAATAAAGAACTCATACAGCTCACTTGCAAAAAAAAAAAAAAGCAATTCAATTAAAAACAAGAACTGAATAGACATTTTCCCAAAGAAGACATACAAATTGCCAACATGTATATGAAAAAGTGTTAAAATTACTAATCACCCTGGAAACGCACATCAAACCAAATGACTTACTGCTTCATAACTGTTAGAATGGTTATTTTTAAGAAGTCAAGAGATGACAAATAGTGAGGATGTGGAGAAAAGAGAACCCTTGTGCACTATTGATAGATATGTAAACTGGTGCAGACACTATGGAGAACATTATGGAGATTCCTCAAAAAATTAAAAGTGGAACTAACATATGATCCAGCACTTCTACTTCTAGATATATATCTGAAGGAAATGAAATCACTATCTCTAAAAATTACCTTACCCCAGTGTTAGTTGCAGCATTGTTTTCCATAGTCAAGACATGGAAACAACCTAAGTGTACATTAAAAGATAAAAAAAGAAAATATGGTGTGTATGCACACACACAAGGAATATTACTCAGCCATAAAAAGAAGAACATTTTGCCATTTGTGACAACTTTGATAAACCTTGCAGGCATTCTATGTCTGTTTCTGTGCATGTGCGCAGTCATGTCCGACTCTTTGCAATCCCATGGATTGTAGCCCATCATGCTCCTCTGTTCAAGGGGTTTTCCTGGTAAGAATACTAGAATGAGTTGCCATGTCATCCTCCAGGGAATCTTCTTGACCCAGGGATTGAACCCGCATCTTTTATGTTTCCTGCATTGGAAGGCAGATTCTTTACTGCTAGTGCCACCTGGGAAGCCCTTTGAAGGCCATTATGCTGAGTAAAATAAGGCAGAGAAAGACAAATATTATATGATCTCACTTACATGTAAAATCTAAAAAGCTGACCAGATTAGTGGTTGCCAGAGGCAAGGGGTGATGAAATGTGGGAAGGTTGTCAAAAGGGAAAAGCTAAGAGTTATAAAATAATAAATGCTCGGGATAGTAGCATGGTGAGTAAAATTATTGATAACAATGTTGTATTTGAAAGTTGCTAAGAGAGTAAATCTTAAAAGTTCTCATTATAAGAAAAAAAGCAAAGAAAGTGGTCAAATAGCAAATTCTTTGTACATTATCTTTGAAGGAGAACTGTAGGAAACATCATCTTATCACAACATTCTAGTATTTGTAAAAATATTTCAGCAAAATATTTGAACTACTGTCTGTGAAGAACTTCCCTGTAGCACTGCTTTAGGCCAAATTCTAGCAGAACTGGCTCTCTGGCTAGTCAGGAAGCCCTTTTTTGTCCTCATTGAGGCTAGAGATGGGAAGTTGGGTACTACTGGCTGATTTGATTATTCTCCTGTTCAGCTTTGGCAAAATACACTTTAATAATAGGAAATACACTTTAACATAAGAAATAATAAGAATGGATTTCGTGTTAGCTTGAATTTGACTTCCTATTTTCTGCATAGTTACATGCAGGAATCTCAGAGGCCTGGGGAAGGAACATGCCTGTGGATATTCGAATGGCAGACATTCTTTAAATGTCTGTGGATTCTGAATGTTCAAAAGGGTGTATCAACATAGTGCAAACCATATCAACTACACTTGAATGTGGTTTACTCATACTGTGGAATATTATACTCCTGTTAAAATGTGAGTTAGTTAGTTCTACTTGTGTGTATGTATAATGTAGGATCCACGAATAAAAAGGATTGACTATATATAATCAACTCAGTATGTGTGAATTCTCCTACTTGCTAAAATGTGTTTGCAACACCCAGATTGATACTTACGGCACTTTCACAGTTGTTTGTGGACACGTGCATGTGAGGAGTGGTAAAAAAAATGAATTACATGTGTTACTAGCTGAGACTGAATAAGAGGATAATTCTGCCTTCTTGTTTAAGCTCATACTGTAAACGCCAGGCTACTGACCATGGGGCCGCAAAGAGTCAGACTTAGCAACTGAACAACTACTACAAATGAAGTGTCCTTTTCTATAGTCTACTTAGAGCCATGCTTTTTTTTTTTTGACAGCCATGTATTAGTGCTGTATATTGGTTTTGATCTTTAAATGGTCCCCAAGTGTAGGGTAGAAGTGCTCTGTAGTTTTCCCAGGTGCAAGAAAGTTGACACATGCCTTATGGAGAAAGTACCAGGGTTAACTAGGCTTCTTTCAGGTGTGAATTACGGTGCAGTTCCTGAACCGTATGGTGCAGTGCTCACCATATGGTGAGTTCAGTGCTGCTATTGCTGCTGCTGCTGCTAAGTCGCTTCAGTCGTGTCTGACTCTGTCCAACCCCATAGACGGCAGCCCACCAGGCTCCCCCGTCCCTGGGATTCTCCAGGCAAGAACACTGGAGTGGGTTGCCAGTTCCTTCTCCAATGCATGAAAGTGAAAAGTGAAAGTGAAGTCGCTCAGTCGTGTCCAACTCTTTGCGACCCCATGGACTGCAGCCTACCAGGCTCCTCCGTCCATGGGATTTTCCAGGCAAGAGTACTGGAGTGGGATGCTAGTGAATCACTAATATATACATATTAACTGAAAGTGTGAAAGTATCAGTTGCTCAGTCATGTCCAACACATGGACTGTAGCCCACTAGACTCCTCTGTCCATGGGATTCTCCAGGCAAGAATACTGGAGTGGGTTGTCAATGCCCTTCTTCAGAGGATCTGCCCAACCCAGGGGTCGAACTCAGGTCTCCTGCATTGCAGGCAAATTCTTTACCATTTGAGCCACCAGGGGAGCCCAATTAAATAAGGTGTTTTAAATAGAAACACACATGAAGCAAAATTATATATTGATTGGTTGATGAAAATTTTGAAGTTAGAAGCTTTCAGTAACCTATCCTATATTTCACCTAGGACAAAGATTTCAGTATTAGCTAAAGCAATATTCAGGGCAACTTTATAGAAAGTAACTACCATGAATAATGAAAATCTACTGCTTTTCTGGAAGGTTAACTGAAGTGTATTTCTGAGAAAAGCAAATACAATACTTTCTTTTATTTTCAGTAGAAATAATACAATTTCTGCCAATTTTGTTCATATATTTGCACATGTTTGTATAACTGTGAAGAAAAGCATGGGAAGACATGCATGATGATATTACTATCATTTGCCTCTGAGCAGTGAGAATGGAGTAGGTGAGGAAAGATTGTTAACTTTATTTTGTTATTGATTTTTTTTGATATGGACCATTTTTTAACTTCTTTATTGAATTTGTTACAATACTGCTTCTGTTTTTTTTATATTTTGGCTTTTTGTCTCCAAGGTATGTGTCATCTTAGCTCCCCATCCAGAGATTGAACCTGTACACCCTGAACTGGAAAGCAAACTCTTAACTACTGGACTTCCAGGGAAGTCCCTGGATTGTTAACTTTAAAAATATATACCTTTCTGTAAATTTTCTTATCACATACTACTTTTACTATAAAATTTAAAAATTGATTACCCAAGATCAGAGACTTAGTGACTAAAAGTGACATGACAATTTTCTTTTAGTTATTAATTTATGATTCATAATCTAGGGTTATTTTCACCACATCATGTTGTCATTAATACTTGGGTGGATTTTATCAATAACTAAACATGATGAACAGAAAATAATATTGTGTTCTGATGTTCTATAGATGATGTGTAGATGTGCCTATAAGGGAATTATATGAATTTCAAGTTCAGTTATATATTCATTCATTTTTTCCCTTTTTAAGTTTAATGTAAAATAATAGCAGCAGTATAGTAAGGAGGGTAATGTATTTAATTACACAGATTCCAAAAAATATCCTGTCCCTTTGTATAATACTCTAATCAGTATAATAATTTATAAAGAGTACTTCTTGAATACTTATTAAGTCAGCTACTTGACATACATAGTTCTATAATACTTCAGATGCTAATTTGAGGTTAATTTCTTCCTGAATTTTCTTTTGTATCTATTAAAGGAGGCAGCTTTGGTCATCCTTAGTCCCTCAGAGGAGATAGGAAGACGGGCAGGAGATGTAAATAGTTTACATATTTCTCTGATTTTTATGTTCCATAAGTCAGAGGCTTGAGAAATATTTGGATACTTTTCAAACTAGGCTTGGGTCATATCAAATACTATTAGGTCTCTCCAGTATCTCTGTTTTCCTTCTTCCATAGCAAGAGTTCACTTTTAGTTCTAGATACTTCTGTCCTCCAAAATAACTATTAGCTAGCTCTATTTATCTCTTCAAGAAAATTAGAGCTACCAAGGGAACATTTCATGCAAAGATGGGCACAATAAAGAACAGAAATGGTATGGACCTAACAGAAGCAGAAGATATTAAGAAGAGATGGGAAGAATACACAGAAGAACTATACAAAAAAGATCTTCATGACCCAGATAATCACGATGGTAGGATCACTCACCTAGAGCCAGACATCCTGGAATGTGAAGTCAAGTGGGCCTTAGGAAGCATCACTATGAATAAAGCTAGTGGAGGTGATGGAATTCCCGTTGAGCTATTTCAAATCCTAAAAGATGAATCCTAAATGTGCTGCACTCACTATGCCAGCAAATTTGGAAAGCTCAGCAGTGGCCACAGGATTGGAAAAGGTCAGTTTTCATTCCAATCCCAAAGAAAGGCAAAGCCAAAGAATGTTCAAACTACCACATAATTGCACTCATCTCACATGCTAGCAAAGTAATGCTCAAAATTTTCCAAACCAGGTTTCAACAGTTCATGAACTGTGAACTTCCAGATGTTCAAGCTGGATTTAGAAAAGGCCCCATGGACTGTAGCCTACCAGGGTCCTCCCATGGGATTTTCTGGGCAAGAGTACTGGAGTGGGTTGCCATTTCCTTCTCCAGATGATCTTCCCCACCCAGGGATCGAACCCAGGTCTCCCGCATTGTAGGCAGATGCTTTACCATCTGAGCCACTAGGAAAGTCCTTTAGAAAAGGCAGTGAACCAGAAATCAAATTGTCAACATCAGTTGGATCATCAAAAAAGCAAGAGAGGTCCAGTAAACATCTACTTCTGCTTTATTGACTATGCCAAAGCCTTTGACTGTGTGGATCACAACAAATTGTGGAAAATTCTGAAAGGGATGGTAATACCAGACCACCTGACCTGCCTCTGGAGAAATCTATTTGAAGGTCAGGAAGCAACAGTTAGAACTGGACAAGGAACAATGGACTGGTTCTCAATTGGAAAAGGAGTAAGTCAAAGCTGTATATTTTCACCTTGCTTATTTAATGTATATGCAGAGTACATCATGCAAAATGCCAGGCTAGATGAAGCACAAGCTGGAATTAAGTTTGCTGGGAGAAATATCAGCACATCAGATACGCAGATGACACCACCCTTATGGCAGAAAGTGAAGAAGAACTAAAGAGCCTCTTGATGAAAGTGAAAGAGGAGAGTGAAAAGTTGGCTTAAGACCCAACATTCAGAAAACTAAGATCATGGCATCTGGTCCCATCACTTCATGGCAAATAGATGGGGAAACATTGGAAACAGTGACAGACTTTATTTTTGGGAGGCTCCAAAATCACTGTAGATGGTGACTGCAGCCATGAAATTAAAAGATGCTTGCTCCTTGGAAGAAAAGCTATGACCAACCTAGACATAATAATAAAAAGCAGAGACATTACTTTACCATTGAAGGTCCATCTAGTCAAAGCTATGGTTTCTCCAGTAGTCACATATGGATATGAGGGTTGGGCTATAAAGAAAGCTGAGTGTTGAAGAATTGGTGCTTTTGAACTGTGGTATTGGAGAAGACTCTTGAGAGTCCCTTGGACTGCAACAAGATCCAACCAGTCCTTCCTAAGGGAACTCAGTCCTGAATATTCATTGGAAGGACTGATGCTGAAGCTGAAACTCCAATACTCTGGCCACCTGTTGCAAAGAACTGACTTATTGGAAAAGACCCTGATGCTTGGAAAGATTGAAGGCAGGAGAAGTAGACGACAGAGGATGAAATGGTTGAATGGCATCTCTAACTCAATGGGCATGAGTTTGAGCAAGATGGGGGAGTTGGTGATGGACTGGGAAGCCTGGCATGTTGCAGGCCATGGGGTCACAGAGTTGGACATGACTCAGTGACTGAACTGAACTGAACTAATTTTCAAACCACGTGTGGACATGGAAAGAAATTTTGTCCAAGGTAGAGATTCCTACAGCAGATTTGGGCACTTCCCTTCAAATAGGTCTGTGTGTTGCTCTGTTTATTTTGTCTCTTCTGTCTTCCTAACATTCAGAATGTGGCCTTGATGGCTGAAGCCAGTTCAGTCATCTCTGACTATGGTGATGGTGATGGTGGTCTTGGTTGATGAAACAACATGGTAGAAAGATTCGGTGGAGCAGATATACCTTCATTACTCCTGGACAGCCTACTTCTGACTTTTGCCTAAGAAAGCCTGTACTTTTATTTAACCATGGTTGGTAGATCAGATGACAAAGAATCTGCCTGCAATGCAGGAGACTCAGGTTCTATACCTGGGTCAAAAACATCTCCTGGAGAAGGGAATGGCTACCCACTCCAGGATTCTTGCCTGGAGAATTCCATGGACAATGGAGCCTGGTTGGCTACAGTCCATGGGATGCAAAGAGATGGACAAGACTGAGTGACTAATACTTTCACTAATACTATCCTCAGCTTAGCTTATTCCTAACGGATACATGGATATGTGGGGGGGAAAGGGTAATGGGAAACAAGCAGAGAGAGCAGGCATTTCTCACACAGACCCCAGGGATGTTTTCTACAACTAGGAACTCAAGGTGGGGTAGATGGGGCCTGCATTCTTTCTAAGCCAGCAAAGAATGACTTCATGCTATACCTATGAGGGTGGATCTTAGGCAACCTCACAACAGATGCTGAACTTGACAAAGAACAGAGAAACACTATAAACACTACGCCTTATGTATGATGTGATTCTGGGAACAGTCAAATACTTTTAAATATTCAAATCATAGTGTGTGTTTGGTAATTCTTTTCTCTTTTAGCAGTATAACATGAACATGGTGCCAACACCTGCATAAATTATTTCATCTAATATTTATAATTCTTATAAGGATTCATACTGGTAAAGAAAACTGAGGGTTAGGACTTCCCTGGTTGTCCAGTGGTTGGGACATCACACTTCCATTTCAAGTTGCATGTTTTGATGCATGGTTGGGGAGCCAAGATCTTGCATGCTGCATGGAGTGGCAGAAAAAAAAATGAAAAGATTGAAGAGTTTAAGTAATTTACCTAAGATCACATAGCTATAAAAATCATAAGCAAGCTAGCTTTCAAACACAGGTCCATCTCTTTCTGAGCTTCATAGTTGAAAACATGAATAAAAACAAAGTTACTTTGAATATGTTAGAAATTATTAAAGGAAAATATTAACAAAATTCTAAATCACTGAATTCTTGATTGAAAAATGATATAGCATATTGATTACAAGTGTATAATATGTATAAATACAAGTTAATTACTTAAAGAAATCCTAAAGAAAAAAAGAGTATTTTCATATTTTACATGCATTTTAGCAAGTGAAACTCTTTGTTTAGTAGATCTGGTAGTCTAATATCATTAGTACCAGGAAAATAACACTATCTATCTATATATGGCAACCCACTCCAGTATTCTTGCCTGGAGAATTCCAGGGACAGAGGAGCCTGATGGGCTGCCGTCTATGGGATCATACAGAGTTGGACACGACTGAAGTGACTTAGCAGCAGCAGCAGCGGCATCTATCTATTTATTTATCTATCTTCTATCTAAGGTAAGGGCCGAGAGGAGCTACTCCACATTCAAGGTCAGGTGGGGCGACCTTGTCCAAGGTAAGGAACAGCAGCTGCACTTTGCTGGAGCAGACATGAAGAGATACCCAACGTCCAGGGTAAGAGAAACTCAAGTAAGATGGTAGGTGTTGCAAGAGGGCATCAGAGGGCAGACACACTGAAACCATAATCACAGAAAACTAGCCAATCTGATCACACAGACCACAGCCTTGTCTAACTCAATGAAACTAAGCTATGCCTTGTGGGGCCACCCAAGATGGATGAGTCATGGTGGAGAGGTCTAACAGAATGTGGTCCACTGGAGAAGGAAATGGCAAACCACTTCAGTATTCTTGCCTTGAGAATCCCATGAAGAGTATGAAAAGGCAAAATGATAGGATACTGAAAGAGGAATGCCCCAGGTCAGTAGGCGCCCAATATGGTCAGGAGATCAGGGGAGAAATAACTCAAGAAAGAATGAAGGGATGGAGCCAAAGCAAAAAGAATACCCAGTTGTGGATGTGACTGGTGATAGAGTCAAGGTCCGATGCTGTAAAGAGCAATATTGCACAGGGACCTGGGATGTTAGGTCGATGAATCAAGGTAAATTGGAAGTTGTCAAACAGGAGATGACAAGAGTGAACGTCGACATTCTAGGAATCAGTGAACTAAAATGGACTGGAATGGGTGAATTTAACTCAGATAACCATTATATCTACTACTGAGGGCAGGAATCCCTTAGAAGAAATGGAGTAGCCATCATGGTCACAAAGAGTCCGAAATAGAGTACTTGGATGCAATCTCAAAAATGACAGAATGATCTGTGTTTGTTTCCAAAGCAAACCATTCAATATCACAGTGATCCATGTCTATGCCCCAACCAGTAACACTGAAGAAGCTGAAGTTGAACGGTTCTATGAAGACCTCCAAGACCTTATAGAACTAACACCCAAAAAAGATGTCCTTTTCATTATAGGGGACTGGAATGCAAAAGTAGGAAATTAAGAAACACCTGGAGTAACAGGCAAATTTGGCCTTGGTATACAGAATGAAGCAGGGCAAAGGCTAATAGAGTTTTGCCAAGAGAATGCACTGGTCATAGCAAACACCCTCTTCCAACAACACAAGAGAAGACTCTACACATGGACATCACCAGATGGTCAACACCAAAATCAGATTGATTATGTTCTTTGCTGTCAAAGATGGAGAAGCTGTATACAGTCAGTAAAAACAAGACTGGGAGCTGATTGTGGCTCAGATCATGAACTACTTACTGCCAATTCAGACTTAATTGAAGAAAGCAGGGAAAACCACTAGACCATTCAGGTATGACCTAAATTAAATCATTTATGATTATACAGTGGAAGTGAGAAATAGATTTAAGGGACTAGATCTGATGGACAGAGTGCCTGATGAACTATGGACAGAGGTTAGTGACATGTACAGGAGATAGGAATCAAGACCATCCCCATGGAAAAGAAATGCAGAGAAGCAAAATGGCTCTCTGAGGAGGCCTTACAAATAGCTGTGAAAAGAAGAGAAGTGAAAAGCAAAGGAGAAAAGGAAAGATATAAGCATCTGAATGCAGAGTTCCAAAGAATAGCAAGGAGAGATAAGAAAGCCTTCCTCAGTGATCTAGGTAAGGAAAACAACAGAATGGGAAAGACTAGAGAAAATTAGACCTCAAGAAAATTAGAGATACCAAGGGAATATTTCACGCAAAGATGGGCTCAATAAAGGACAGAAATGGTATGGACCTAACAGAAGCAGAAGATATTAAGAAGAGGTCGCAAGATACACAGAAGAACTGTGCAAAAAAATTCTTCATGACCCAGATAATCACGATGATGTGATCACTCACCTAGGGCCAGACATCCTGGAATGTGAAGTCAAGTGGGCCTTAGGAAGCATCACTACGAACAAAGCTAGTGGAGGTGATGGAATTCCAGTTAAGCCATTTCAAATCCTGGAAGATGATGCTGTGAAAGTGCTGCACTCACTATGCCAGCAAATTTGGAAAGCTCAGCAGGGGCCTCAGGACTGGAAAAGGTCAGTTTTCATTCCAATCCCAAAGAAAGGCAATGTCAAATAATGCCCAAACTACTGCACGATTGCACCCATCTCACACGCTAGTAAAGTAATGCTCAAAATTCTCCAAGCCAGGCTTCAGTAATATGTGAACCGTGAACTTCCTGATGTTCAAACTGGTTTTAGAAAAGGCAGAGGAACCAGAGATCAAATTGCTAACATCTGCTGGGTCATCGAAACAAGAGAATTCCAGAAATATATCTATTTTTGCTTTATTCACTATGCCAAAATCTTTGACTGTGTGGATCACAATCAACTGTGGAAAATTCTGAAAGAGATGGGAATACCAGACCACCTGACCTGCCTCTTGAGAAACCTATATGCAGGTCAGGAAGCAACAGTTATAACTGGACATGGAACAATAGACTGGTTCCAAATAGGAAAAGGAGTATGTCAAGGCTGTATATTGTCACCCTGCTTATTTAAATTATATACAGAGTACATCATGAGAAACGCTGGGCTGGAAGAAGCACAAGCTGGAAACAAGATTGCCAGGAGAAGTATCAATAACCTCAGATATGCAGATGACACCACCCTTATGACAGAAAGTGAAGAGGAACTCAAAAGCCTCTTGAAGAAAGTGAAAGAGGAGAGTGAAAAAGTTGGCTTAAAGCTCAACATTCAGAAAACGAAGATCATGGCATCTGGTCTGATCACTTCATGTGAAATAGATAGGGAAACAGTGTCAGACTTTATATTTAGGGGTTCCAAAATCATGCAGATGGTGATTGTGGCCATGAAATTAAAAGACCTAGAGAGCATATTCAAAAGCAAAGACATTACTTTGCCAACAAAGGTCTGTCTAGTCAAGGCTATGGTTTTTCCAGTGGTCATGTATGGATGTGAGAGTTGGACTGTAAAGAAAGCTGAGCACCGAAGAATTGATACTTTTGAACTGTGGTGTTGGAGAAGACTCTTGAGAGTCCCTTGGACTGTGAGGAGATCCAACCAGTCCATCCTAAAGGAGACCAGTCCTGGGTGTTCATTGGAAGGACAGATGCTAAAGCTGAAACTCCAATAATTTGGCCACCTCATGGGAAGAGTTGACTCATTGGAGAAGACTTTGATGCTGGAAAAGATTGGGGGCAGGAGGAGAAGGGGATGACAGAGGATGAGATGGCTGGATGGCATCACTGACTTGATGCACATGAGTTTTGGTGAACTCCGGGAGTTGTTGATGGACAGGGAGGTCTGGCATGCTGGGATTCATGAGGTCGCAAAGAGTCAGACACGACTGAGAGACTGAACTGAACTATCTAAAGTAATGGTATTTAGACAGGTAATTGGTAAGAATATGTTCTTTAACATGATAATATATAGAGAGAATAAAGGTTTTATAAATAAAAAAATGTTAGTCGCTCAGTCGTGCCCAACCCTTTGCAACCCCATGGAACGTAACCTGCCAAGCTCCTCTGTCCACGTGTTTCTTCAGGCAAGAATACTGTAGTAGGTTGCCATTCCCTTCTCCAGGGGTCTTTCCAAACCAGGGGTTGAACCTGAGTCTCCTGCATTGCAGGCAGATTCTTTACTGTCCGGGCCATTAGGGAAACTCCTTAAGTGTTATATCTCAATGTTTTCCTAAATAAAAAAATCTGACTAGATTCTCCATTTTTTCAATGTTTATAGGAAATAAAATCTCAGTCATCCCTCTTGGTGGCTACTGTTCCTTTTCTAGGATTATTTATGAGCTCTAAGAGATTTAAAGTCCAGAAAATTTGGGAAGCAGCTTTTGGTTTTCTAGATTTTAATTGCCATTTTGATTCTTATTGACCAATGTGGTTCATTACAGGGAAATAGCTCTGCTCCCACTTTCCAAGCTCCAATAGTTACTTTCTATTTCCAGCTCTCAAAGCTGTTCTACTTAGTGTAGACACCCCAGTGATAACATATTGCTCCCAGACTTCATTTTGTAGCAGCAATCTTATCTCCTAGTTATGTGCAGGATCACTTGTTTCCACTGGTATGACAACTCCTTTCTTTGACTACTGGTCTACTAGAATAAGTGTCTCAACCTGGTAGCAGATGTGTTTTGTTTTGTTTTGTTTTAAGGTGGACTCCTACTGTATCCAACGTGGAAGAATCATTTCTTTGGAAATCAGTGTTTCTAGCTTTAATGAAACCAAATTTGAGAGGATGGGAAGCACTGATTTCAAATTGGTTGTTGAGGCTAAAGATGAGTAAGAAGATGAGTGGCATACTCCTAATTTCCCATCTTTGTTCATGAACCCATGCATTCTATCTAATGGGATACTGTAGCATACAGTGGCCATTGGGTTAAGCATCTTGAAGGATATTTCTCTGTTCTTGCAGGGTGTTATTTCTAAGCTAATGTATCACCTACAGCCAAGGTCTACTTCATCACTTTCTGACTATGAATGGTATTTGGTATGTAATCCCTGCAGATGTCATTTTCCCTAATCCACTTGTTTCTAAAATTCCCATCTTGCTTCTTCACATCTCTGACCAACCAGTTAGGTAGTGAGGCACTGCCCATGAACCTGTGCAAATCCTTATCATGGGACAGTTTTATTTTTACAAAAAGTAGCTGATATAGCTGATCAAGTATACAGCAGGAAGCTCTGTGCCTTAATTTGTCTTTCAGGGTTACTACTTACAGGGGCTGCAGTTCAGTAGCAATCATCGTTCATCTTGGACTTGTATGTCAGACAGCCTCGGTCCATGAACCAAGCTTGTGGTTTTTCTTCCTCTGATAAGTGATCATAGGGAACTCTCCATGAAGCCATAGGTGTGAGCTAAGAAAGAGACATAGAGGTAAAAATAGTAGGTTGCATGGAGATCTGGACCACTTATTTGTGCAACTCACTTAATTTCTTTAGATTTCATTGCAGTCCTAGATATACTGTTTGTGTTTTAGGATATCTTTTTGGCTCATGCCAATTTATGACTTTGTGCAATTGGGAGCACTCAGTTATCATGGACTGGAGTGTAAGATTCATCAACCAACAGCGTGCCCATTCTGACTTCCTAATCAGAAATTGGAAAGCAATCACAAAACAGGCTTGGGTCAGAACTCCTTTTATCACATAACCCTGTGTACCATTTACCCTAATAGGTGGGTTATGATCTTTGAAAATCCAGCAATCTTCCATAGGATATTTGGTATTCTTCTTTATCCAGTTGTGTTTACTGATAAAAAGTAGGAGGAGCCTTTGGGGAAGGGCTGGGGACTGCACTGACTTGTCCTCACCTGGTCTCCTTTATGATTACAGGATGGCTGCTGTGTTTCTAGGCCTTAGATACAAATATTACAATGTCAGAATATATGTCCTCACTTATATCAGTAAAGGAACTTTCCTCAGAAGTCCTCAGAAGACTTTTATTCATTTTTATTGGCCAGAATTATGTTAAATGCCCTTGCTAAAACCAGCTATTGAGAGGGCAATGGAGGTTTCATGACTGGCTTAGTTCAATCAAGATTTATTCCTGAAGTTGGAAACAGGGCCAGTTTCCTCTGAATTTAAAAGATGAAAAAAAAAATTTGTTAACACATCTAATTTTATTCAAGTGTTCTCAGATATTATCCTTAAAACAGTCACCAGCAAGTTTTCTATCAATTAACACATAGCAGACATGACCTAGGATAGAAACCACAAGACTTTTTATCCTCTTATGCACCAATATATGTTAGAATACAGGACAATGAATATTTCTGTGAAAAGAAAGAAAAAAATAAGCCTGATCACTGTTTAATGCTTGTTAGTATGTAAACAAAATGATATAATACACAATGATATAATAATCTATATGTCTGATGGAAGTTTTATTGTAGTAAGCTTTTTGTTCTAATGCTGTTCCCAACAAGTGAACCAATCTAGTTAAGAAAGTTAATTTATCTGAGTGGATCTGTTAGCATCATT